>NC_092137.1:113075968-113717039 GCF_043159975.1 Macaca nemestrina | reverse complement strand
GACCCCTGCTATAGAACCAAGTGCTCTTATTGTGAAACACCCACTCTGGTCCCAGTTGACCAGTCATGACAGCAAATAAAAATCAGTAGAACCTGGTACCTGTCCATGGTCCAGGGATTGGGTACCCCGTGTTAATCTAAAAGCCGCAGAAGTTATCAAAGGGCACCAAAGGTCTAATGAAAGAAGCCCAGGCCCAGAAGGTTTTGTCAGGAAGTTCTGACATACCTTGAAGGAGGATGTAACTATTGTTATTTAAACTGTTACAGAGCAGAAGAAAAGAATGAAACTTCCAAATTCCCTTCCGAGGCTCACACAATTATCAAATCTGGTCACAAATTTCATGAAAAAGGAACCTATAGTCTATTGTCACCAAATAAAACACTAGCAAACCAAGTAAACTTTATATTAAGAGAATATACCAGAGGGCCTTTTTTCTCTCCGGGAAAATAAGGATGATTTATGTAATTCTCTGTGTTAATTGAGTCAAGGTTAAAACATTTCAATAAATAAAAGTTAATTAACAAAATTGAGCATTAATTTTTTTGGTAAAAACACAACTAGAAATAAAAAGAAACTTTCTAAGTTTGATAAAGCCTATCATGACAAACAGAAACACATCAAATTTAAAATATATCAATAGATCCTGGTTCAGGAATAAGACAGGTACGTGCATACTCACCTCTGTTATTTGGCATTGTTTTGGAAGTTTTAACTAGCGTGGTTAAAAAAAAGTGTGGCTTAAAAAGGTAAAAAGTATGAATTAGAAAACTGAAAGAAATTAGGAAAATTGATGATTATTCACAGATGTTATGACTGCCTGCTTAGAAAATGGAAAACATACACTAAAAACTGTATTAGAATTTCACTAGACTACCATTATTTGGGTCCCTGAATTCCAAGCATTTAAACCATGAATTGTTCTGAAAATTTACAAAATGATACCCTCTTATACAAGCAGGCCACAGTATAGTTACAGGGTGAAATGCTGATCCTGCAGAGATCATATGAGCATCCTGTCAGTTGATGACTCTGTGGCGGCCACATCTACACACAAAGAAATCAGTATGGGATGGCATGTAATGATGATCTAAGTAACATGATGGTCTTATTGGTAGCAAATGAATTGCAATCTTTCACTTCCTTTATGTATTTTGGCAGACAAGAACTGTTTTAAAAACACTGAATTCCAACTATACGAATACATACCTACATATTCATACAGACACATTCGTATGTATATGCATGCATGTGCCTCCTTTTATCAATTCATTTAATGGTATGCTGAAAAATAGGATGTATGCAGAAGATAACAGAGTTTCGTCAAGACTTTAAAAATTATTGTGTGTTTTTGGAGTTAAGAAATTCAAACTCTAGAACAGAAATAAAGTGGCTAGTTGAAGAATATACATACAGCTTTCAATACTTTTAAAGTAACAGATATTATGTCCTTAAATCACAAAAACTAAAGGACAAAGATGATAAATTATTTATGTTGAAGTTAAAAATTTCTGTTTGACGAAGACACCAGAAAATTTGAAATGTGCCAGAGGCCTGATACCTAGAATAAATTACTCACAAATTAACAAAAACGGCTTACTAGAGAAATGAGCAAAGGAAAGTAAGCAATTCATAAATGGAAAAAATTAAACTACCAGTAAACATTTGAAAATATCAGAGGTCAGAAATAACATCTTGTAAGACAATAATGAGAGGCAATTATCACCCATCAGATCGGAAATTGTAAATATTGTATCAGCAAGAAATTGGAAAGAGTCTAAATGTTCATCACAGGGTGGCTAAATAAACTCATGCTGTGGAATAATATACAGGCCGTAAAAAGAGTGAGATACAGCTAGTTGTGCTAGTAGAGGTGTAACATTGTTGAGTTAAAAAAGCAAGTAAAAATGGTGTATGTAGCATAAATACAGTTTAATACCACTTTTATCTTTAAAAGACCCACACAGACAATCCTATTTCATGCAGGCATACATACGTAAATGCACAGAGAGTCCAGAGCAATAAACTCCCGCCTTGCTCTGACAAAAGAATTTTAACATATGATCTGGGAAGTATGTGTTACTTGTGTAAAGTTACTTTTATATTATAGATAACTGAATAGGGGAGGGCAGTATCAAGAGAAACAGAAACTAAAATACACAAATAAGACTTGCAAAATATATGAGATTTATATAGAGAATTATGATACTCAGTTAAAGATCAGAAGTGAAAATCTGAATAGTTGGAAAAATTCTATGGTTCTCTAAGGGAAGACAATATTCCAAAATTGCTGCTTTCTAAATTATTGATAAATTGAATATAATTTTACTTAAAGTTTTGGTACAGCTTTTGGGAGAAACTTGTCAAGTCTAATTGTGCAAGAAGCAGTGGTTAAAAAATTTTTTTTAAGTAATGAAGGGAGCTCATCATACCTGGTATCAAAACCCAGCAAAAAGCTCTGCTAATTAAATTGGCAGTTACTGACGCAGAGTAGACAGACCAATGAGCAACGTACTGGCGGCATATGTTTGTGCCTTACTTAGTTAATTCTAAGACTTTTTTTTTTTTTCCTCAAATTTTAATGTCTGACAGCAGGAAACACTTTACAGTTTTTGTGAGCTATGATACATATCGTGGTTTGACCGTATTTTTTCCTCTTTCTTTGTGATATATAAGATACATGATGCGGCATCTTAAAATCTGTGATACCTTAGGTTCAGTGAGGTCAAGAGTGTGTGTGTGTGTGTGTGTGTGTGTGTGTGTGTGTGTGTGTGTGTGTGTATACACATTCACATATGTAATAAAATCAATCCCATGATATGAGACTCAACTCAAACATATCTCCAAGCTTACCAGTAGAGTCTTGTCTGCAACCATGTTTGTCCTTTTTTTAATCACTTTCTGACAGACTAACCATACAGTGAAAATCAATTGCATAAGAAAAGAAAAATATTAGAAGATATGCTGGATTTGATTCATGAAGTCTATGACAATGATTGTGGAAAAGTGCTGAAATCATCCATAAGCCATTAGCAAATAAGAATTTGGTTTTTCAAGCTAAGTAGCCAAGCAAGACTTTCTTTTCAACATTTATTATGAAAATGTGGTCTTTGTTTCAGAAGAAAGACATCCTCCTATATAATACAGGTGGTATTTCAATAGAAAAGCCTGTCCTATTCAAAAAACTGTAGAGAGATAATGACTCTTTGCTGGACAAAATAGTTATTGGATTTCTGCCTCACAAACATAAATTCCAATAGATTAAATATTTGAACATGAAAATAAATAAAAATTCCAGAAGAAATACAAGAAAATAATTTTAGAGAGCCCAAAGCCTTAAAGCATGTTTCCTCAGTGGGGGCAAAGATTGGTTCACGGGGGTGGGGAAACCTAGCTGTTACAATGGTTTGTGGCCCTCCGGTGGGCCACACTATACATCAGCAGATGTGTAGTGTGCCTGTGGTATTAACATTTCATGGGGGGGCTGCAATTAGGGAGAAAATGCCTATAAAGGATTCCTTCATGGGCTGAATCATGAAAAAAACAAGTCACACTGCCATAGAGGAAAAGCGACAGATTTGACTATTTACATATTTTAAACTTCTCAATTATGAAAGGTAACGTAAGTAAAAGTAAAAGGCAAGTGACGGCCTGGGGGAAAATAGTTTACAACTTCTGTAATGGACCAAGGAGGATAATCTGCTTCAGAGAAGCATCTCAACAGAGATAGCATGGGCAGAGGACACAGAGTTATTATTTGTCTTGTTTCTTAGACTAACGCCACTTCTCAGTTTGCTTGGTGGTGGTTAGTTAGATGTGAATGGCCATGTGTATTCCAGAAGGAATTGCACCCAACACCTTTTTGAGGCCCTTCTGTTGTCGATGTTTTACACTCGGAGGTGGATGACCACAGGGTTGAAACAAATGATGTAGCATAGAAAAATACATTCGTTTTCATCTTTGTTTACCTGTTTTAGATTCTTTGAATGTACTGCATTGTTTACTTTATCAGTTTTCCCTTTTAAAAATATGGGAGGGCATTATGTATGTAGCCAAGCCTAAATTTTTTTATTCAAACAAGATGATTTTGGCTATTTTATAAGCTTTTATTTGAAACAAATTATAGAAATTCTCATAATTAATATTTAGTAATTTTTTAATTAAATGTAAACATTGTTTTATGTTAATGGTATGAAATATTAAATATCCTAAATAATTGCATATAAATATGCTAAACTAAATATCCAAATTCTAAATGTTGGTGATTTTTATATTTTTTGTTACTCAATTATAAATGTGTCTCCTAACTGTGGTTAAATGCAGCTATTTGCTCTGTCTCTGTGTATATTTTTATTTGTTTTCATCTGGCTTTTTTATCAGCAATCCAGTGGGGAGAAGATGGCCGTCCATTTCACTATCTCTTCTATACTGGCAAACAGTCATACTATTCATTAATGCATGTAAGTATATTGCATTTATGATAAATAATACGAGCTGTAAGCTACAAAACTAGTTATACTGGATACTGTTCTCAGCTTCAGAATTTACCTAGTATTTTATAATGGGCAAAAATAAGACTTCTAGAGGTAAGACAGTGTGTTGATGAAATGATTTATATTAATTCATTTTGCTAAAGGTAAACTTTATAGAATTTATATCAGAATGGTTTGTCTTTAAAATGCTTTTACTTACAAATTGAAATCATGTTCGAAAATAGATGTTCAGCTCAATTATATAGTGTGTGCATGTGCTTCCAGGGTATGGAAGGAGGAGGCCAAGTGTATGATGCTGTCAGGGGCTCTGAGGCATTTGCCTTGAAAAAGAATCAAATGGTTACTTCTCATTTGTTTTTTGTTATTTATATACAATTTTTGCCTTTCATAGATTAATGCAGTGGACGAGCCTAGAATTTGGGCCCCGAAACAACCTAAGAAATGATTTTATTACAGTTTGACTTCCAACTGCATTTAGGGTGCTGTGAACAATTTTTGTTTTGTTTTCAGAGCTATAAGTATCTGATAGTGTGCAAATTTGGAAGAGTTCCCCAGAATTGCTGTGGAAAAAAAGGCCGGATGCCAATATTCTGTTTTTATTTTTAGAACATGATATCAAGTTCTATTTTACTCGTTATATGATTTTTTTAAAGTTTCAGAAATATTTATTGGGCTTCCCCCATCTACAGTCAGATTGCAGTGGCTTGAATCAGTGCACACATTTACTCTGCTTTTTAGAATTATCTGCTGTTTATTTGTGCTCCACAAACCCAAAGGACAAAATTCCCACTTGTCAGGTACATTTATTTCTTGGGGAAAAAAAAGAAAACCTTCTTTTCGCTTTTTGTTGACCTTGGGCAAATGAGCTTCTTGCCCTGGCAGAAATGAAATGAATGATAAATGTAGAGTGTGTCTTTGCTGAGTAATGGAGCTGCGGCTGGGCTCGTAGAGGTTCTCTCCCGCACAGCCTGAGGCTGCCCGAGGACCCCTGCTGTTCATTTAAATAGGTATGTCAAATCTGCCTCCAAACGCCGCCGGTTTGATCTGTGGTAATATTTGTGAAGGTTCCATATGGACTTGAGCCCCCTGCAGTGCTAAGAAATAATGTACAACGCTTCATGGTGCAGACGCAAATTTTCTCTGAAAAGGGATGCAATGCTGCGTTTTAGCTGTCGGAGGGGATGATGGAGCTGACGCGCTAGGCCTGTCAACTTGTTACACGGATGGGTTGCACGCAGCGAAGCTGTGGAAAATCTGTGCCTTTTAACTTTTCTACTTAATCACGGTTGTAGCATTGCCTTTAGACTGTATGCTACATTAATTCTCTTCCTGCCTTCTGCCTTTCATCCCAAGTTTCACGGAAAAAAGTAAAGCATGCAGGTCTTGTAGAGGAGCCTTATCAAACAGCTGTCATCTGACATGCCATTTGCATTTGTTTTGGCTGAAACTGAGCAACCCAAGGGCAAGATATTTTGTTGCATTCCATCATAATGAGGAAATTACACATCCTATAAGAGACCTAACTTTTTTTTTTTTAAGTTTGTTTTTATGTTTTAAAAAGTATTGTTCAAGAAACTGATCAGTTTCTAAGTGGATAAAATGTTACCGTACTCTCTGACTAAAATGTCAAATGATATCTGATTAATAAACATTCTTTGGTTTTGAGTAATTTAAGTTTTGTTATGGATCAATAGAAGAGTCCTTTGGACTTTTCTATTTTAGTGCAATGCAGTAATTTCTAAATGTATGCTCTATGCATACATTTCAGCATTATGTATAGCAGGTGTTATTAATTACAGCTGCAGTCACACCAGCCTAGTTTCCCAGATAACACATATCACGATCACCTGCTGGAGATACTGAGACTTTGAAATAGTGACAAAATGTTCATCATTCACCCTACAGAAGCGTTTTTGTAGCGGCCAGGCACTGCGTAGAAAGTCCAGCTATAACACTAGGAGCCATCTCGCCTGCCTGCACTCTCTTTGTTCTGCCTGGTCTTGATGGTGAGGGGAGCCGTCCCCTTCCCACCGTGAGTGATCACAGGACGGCCGTCCCCACTGCGGCACGGGAGGTCACCTCTGAAAACTGTGGCAAGCTCTAAAGACTTGGAAATGAATCCTTGTTGCTACCATTTATTTTCGTTGATAGAATTTTTTCCCTATGTGACAGGGTAACAGACACTAAGCCAAACTGTTTTTTGCCCAACTGTAATTGTGTGAGGCCCGGATGCCATTGGCCAGGAGTTGTGACAGGAAAACGCATCTGGAGCCTGCGTGCAGTTGGCGTGAGGAGACCCTTCTGATGCCGATTAACCTTTCTTATCCTCCTCCAAGATGCCACATCTTCTTTGGAGTATTTGGTGACTGTTTGCATACGAAGCATATATATTACGTTATAGCAGTTAATAAAAGATGGCACGGATGCACCTTGCAGTTAAGATCAGTGTATGAGGCTTTAGTGGATCCTGTTTCCAGTTGACCTGTATTTAGTCTGTCCACTTTCTGTGGAGAAATGGGGAGGTTTTTGAGGAAAAATGGCCATGAAATATAAGATACAGTTTATTGTTCCTGCCCAGAAACGAAGCGTGATAGGAAAGTATAAAGTGAAGGGGGATGTGCTGATCCGCGATGTTCTCACGTTTTGGAAACGTGCCACACTCCACAGGTTCACTTGCAGGGCACTTGGGCCCCCATTTTCCTATGGATATAATGATCCATGCGTGTCTTCAGGTTCCTGGGAAAGTCGATTAAAAACTCATTTATTTTACACTAATAAGATGTATGTATATAATGAAAAAAGTATAAAACCATAGTAACAAATAATTTCTTAATAAAAAGTAATTTAAGAAGAAATAAGAAACTTCCTGAGTTTCTGAAAGCATCATTGAGTACCATGAAGGGATCCCCTGCATGGTGGCTTTTTCGCCAAAAATGGATGGCTTCCCATTTCCTTAATGTCCATTGAACTAGTAGAACTTGTTTGCTTTTCTGACATGATTTAGGGTTTTAGGTTTCAAGAAAGAGAGAAAGAATAAAGTTTCCTGAAACAATTGAGCAAAGGTGTAAAGGAGAGGGAAGAATGTTAAAGAGGATATAGATGTCTGTGTAAAAAATAAAATGCTATACAGCAAGATAACCGAGTTGTGGCTAGCCTAGGTGAAGACTATGGGGAGTGGAGAAAGGACTAGGCTAGAGAGTGGGCTGCCCGTTGGATCCAAGGCTGTAAACCTCACCAGGGTTACCCCCTTTCCCACAGCAGCTTGGGCCTGTCCAGGACAACCAAGCTGGTGACAAAGGCCGCAGCCTTGGTGGTCATGGTTCAGTTTCTGAAGGTCCTTTAATTTGAAGAAAAAAACATTTACCAATATGTATGTTTCTGGAAAAAAAAAAAAATTAAAATGCACTCACTAAAAGTAAGTTGAAAATCCTTTAAAACTCATAATGCGAGGGGATTATTTAACTCTGAAGTGGTAACCCTTTTGTAAAACATGACCCGTTAAGTCAAGGCATGTCTGTAACCCAGCTCTTCCCAAAGTGCTTTCTGCAGAATACAAACTGTGAAATATTCTTCAAGAAAGCTCTGAAGTGTTCATTTAGGAATGTTACATATTGTGTACTGGGGAACTCTAACAAGGAGACACTTAGTAGAATCCAAGCTCTGTGAAGTCCTTAAGTAAAGAAACACGTTGCTTTCACACTCTGCTGCTCAAACCGAGTGGACTGTAGAACACTTTCTACTCCAAACCCCTTTTGATGTCCCACAAAACCAGTGCTTGGGAAGGACCGTAGTACAGAATATTGAAAACTCTATACATTGTCATTGTAGGCATTACTCGCCTTAGATAAATACATTTTCTCAAAAGAGAGGTTAATAAAGTCCCAGTTTTAAGACTGATATCAGCCCCAATACCTTAAGCATTTATTGAAGTTTTACAAAAGCTCCCCTCATCTCAGTCTTTAAGATGGGAAGGTATGCAACTCTAAACACTGCACCAGGAATTTAGCATTGTGTAGAAACTTCATTTATGTTTTAGAACCAGTTTTACAGTAAGCAATTCAATATTTTCAAACTTTTTCTTTAAACTGAAGGAGTTACATGGCCACAGATGAAATTTATACTGAAAAAAATATATATGTATATGTAAAATGAAGGGATAAGTAGTAAAGTTTAAAATGTGAGAGAAAATCAGGTAATTCTAATCCTTATAACTTATGTGTAAAGAGGGTTCATTTGCCTTGTGAAAGAAGCTCCTGGCGTATTTGGAGAATCTCCAGTTCATTTTAAAGGACTTCAGTAACCTACTCAGTTCTTAAAGCCTGGAAGCAGCCCCAGAAGTGTGCTGCTTCGTTATGTGAAGATTCCAGACTCTTAGCAGAAGTCCTGGGCACTGAGTATCACAGAATTCTTACTTAGTTCAGATGTCTCTAGATCGTCTTTGTGACCTTGTTGAAAACTCTTGGATGTAGTGCTGTCTTTTAAAATGGAATTAAAATAGTGACCCTTCTCACAGCGAGGTATTGCGGAATAACTACGACTATGTAAAGTGCTTATTTTTTAAAAAGCTACAAACTGGTGCTAAAACATATTTGCATGCTGTTTTAAGACTTTCCTTGACAGCAGGAGTTAATTCAGTAATTAATTCAGCAGTCGAAATTGCTGTTCTAGAGGTATCTTTAATGTACATTTTCCTCCCATATGAATAATTACCATTGTATATCTGGTATGCTCCAAGTGTACCAATTAAGAAAATTAATTTTTTAGAAAAGGATTCAGCATATTATTGTCTCTATGTTGGTTTTAATTAGATTATCTCTTTGTAATGGTATAATTATTATAATATATGATGGGGCTTTAATTTGAATAGTAAAAATATATGCTGTCTGAGTTACAAGAACTTTTCAGGTCATCACTCCTGCGTGTGGACTTCCCCAGAGTCCTTTTTCATATGATCCATCTTGAGATGACTTTCTTTGTATGTTGAATGGCATTTACATGATGTGCAATCTATATAGTATATTGTATTGTATTCACAAAGTAATACCAAGAGTCTACAACAGAAATATGTCACTTGGAACTTGAGATATATAGTGTAAACCTCTCTTAGTTAATGATAAGTGGATTATATTTACATTTGTTGATTTGATTTTGTATATGCCAGTGGCCAAAAAATTGAGGAGATTATTTAAGAAATTGATTTTCTGTGATTTCTTTAACAAACACAAATTTTAAGTCAGTTATTTTACTGTTACTGTATAGTATCTAAGATAATTACTATTAGTTACTATTTATGTCATGTACCAAAATACAACAGACTTTTTCTGTATCACTTTCCCGTGAAATGTTACTTGTTTACACTTCCTAAAATTGGAATTTCCACATGATTTAATAGAACCAAAACAGATTTCAGAAGGATACTAAAAATCATAGTGCTCATGCTCTCAGAAGGGTTTAGATTAAGCATTTCTTTTCTGTAACCTGAGCATCTGGTATTTTCAAATTAGGCACATTCTAAATTTGACTCATACATTATGGAAATCTGATGACACAAGGGGTGGATAGGCTTGCTTTGATTTTATGAAATATTAATCATAGCTGTGATTAATGATTCAGCATTTCACATCTGGGTTATTCCTGTCATATTTGAAAATTACACTGTTAAATACAGTATATAAACTTAGTGTAGGTGGGTCATACTAATTCTCTAGTGTCCCTTAAAAACTAAGTGGAAACTTAACAATATACCAGAAGCTACCAGTGGTAATCTGTGATGTTGACAGTTCTTGGCATATTTTATACCCTTAAGGATTTTTTTGATGTAAATTAGTACACCTCCCTTCAGGGAGTTGAAGCTATAGAATCTACTTTCCAGAGAACTGTTGTCTCTAACTAACCAAGGTAGAATCTTAAGAGTGGTTTTATTATGCAAAATAGAATAAATGGAAATGGTGCACCAGTAAAATTGTTTATTTGACTCTTGAAAGCCATACCTCACCCCCGCTATCATTCTTGACCATTACTATAGGTCAGGCACTGTGCTAAGTACGTACTTTACATATATTTTCCTATTTAAAGAAGTGTATGGAGTGGTTTAATGGGCATTATGTGATTTGATGGGTTACAATCATCAAATTGTAAGCATTTGCCGCAAATGAATCGAATTCACCGTGTTTGAAATCTGACATGTCCTTTTCATGGGTTGTTTTCTCCTCTTCTACATTTTTTTCTGACGGTTTTATTTGTACCATTTATACATTGTTATGGATCTCAGTACAACATTAGGAGGAAATGGCATCATGGAAGAATACTTTAAGAAAAATAAGGATTTAGAGTAAAAATTGCTCAAAAGTCTTTGGGAGATGACAGCCTATCCTTTTACTTAAAACTTACGTACAAGATAGGTTGATTGTTGTTATTTTAGTTGACTTAATTATTTCAGAAAATTAAGTAAGCCCTTGTAAGCAGAGGAGGGTAGTAAATTACTCAGCAGTTTACTACTATTGCTGGCATTCTTTTAAGTTCATATATTCTTCACTAGTTTGAAAGATAGACTTGCACTCTCTGAATCTCCGGACTCTGAACCCGGCAGCTGAGAGGCTCACTGCAGTGTCCTTACCAGAGCGCCCCGATGGAGCCACAGTCTGCCTGTGGTCCAGCCTGCTGTCAGGCTGTGCTGGGTGCACAGTGGCGTGCTGTTTGCCTGAGTCTGTCCATTTCATATAAGTGGGGAGCATTCATTTTTTTGGGGGGTGGTGGGGGAGTTCTTTATTTGTTCAGCTCATTTGAGAATTGCTTCTAGAAACAGGTGCATTGAAATTTTTCTGATATACTATCCATTTGAAGTCCCAAACCATTATTTTAGCCTTTAAAAGTGAGTTAAAAGTACCCTAACCACAATCAACAAGGCTTACCAATTCTTGGGAGATAAATTGTAAACTTTTACTTTCAGTTGAGTGACAGGGATATATGTATGTGGATATATACCCCTGTTTTTCTATATGTGGATGGTTTGTGGTTTTGCTTTAGGGTGGACAGTTGGCTTTTGTTTGCTTTTTAATTGTCAAATACATTCCTCTGCTGCTGCAGGTGATGGATGTGTACTTGGAATGTAGTTGTAGGGACAGTTACACTTAATATGAATACTAGGATTAAATTAACTTCATTTGTCCCTTTGCTATTGTGTTGAACTAGATTCTCTATAGTTCTTAGAATGTATATTTCTAGCCAGTGTAGGCTTGGATGCTGCTGCTGCTGCTGCTGCTGATCTAGGGACTGCACTTTTAGAATTGCTGAGCTAGAGTGATGGATTTACTTTCAATTTGAGATACTCACGTCCACTGGTAATGTCTAGCTCACCACCAGTTTTGTAGCTTCTAAGTGCTGTTTCTTCTTTTTGTCTCTGCTTCTTTTTTTCTTTTCTAAACTATCAATTCTACTACCCTTAATGAAAAACAAAGCCAAAAACACTTACCTGAATCTCCCCAGCCAAAAGGAATGAATTTTTACGTCCTTATTCACTGAGGAGTCCTACCCATTGAGTATTGTATCAGCTTTTCTCACCTATGTTACAAAAATTCAAAGGCTTAGTCTGTCCTCCCTCCCTCCCTCCCTCCCTCCTTCCACCACCAGTTTTGTAGCTTCTAAGTGCTGTTTCTTCTTTTTGTCTCTGCTTCTTTTTTTCTTTTCTAAACTATCAATTCTACTACCCTTAATGAAAAACAAAGCCAAAAACACTTACCTGAATCTCCCCAGCCAAAAGGAATGAATTTTTACGTCCTTATTCACTGAGGAGTCCTACCCATTGAGTATTGTATCAGCTTTTCTCACCTATGTTACAAAAATTCAAAGGCTTAGTCTGTCCTCCCTCCCTCCCTCCCTCCCTCCTTCCTTCCCTCCTTCCTTCCTTTGATTCCTTCCTTCAGTTCCTGAAAACAGGTTGCAGAGTGAAGACCGTGCTGAAATGCAAGCACTAGTAAATATGATGACGGGGCAAAGGGACGTTTCTCCTACACTTAGATAAAACTTTATCAGCAACATTATGAGGTAATATGGCAGTCTAATCAGAGCCCACAAGAAGTTGCCCCTGAAAACTTGAAATTATTAAGACTGTTTGAGATATGGATTGACATCTCTTATCAGTAACAAGGTGTATCTTCTGAGATTTGCTGATACTAGAAGGTATCATGATTAGCAAAAAAAAACAAAAACAAAAAGTAAATTTATGTCATCTCTAGCTCATTCTTTTAAAATGCCTGTCTGCTCATTGGGTATTAGTATGGTAGGTTATGTGTAAATTATAAATGAATAAATACAAATGTATTGAGTGTTTCAAAAAGTTAAGTTTGCTCAGGCAAAAGCTGTACTGTTTTGCTTATTGTAAACTCATTGCCTAGAAAATACATTTCATTGATGATCCTTATTGCTGGATTATTGCTTTTTGCAAGTTCTAACAAAATGGCAAACTTCTACTTCCATTGTAATTTAACAAGTGACATACATTCACAGATTTTTTTAGGAAGTAAATTAATAGGAAGAAATCAAATAAATATAATAGAAGCTCTTTTTAAGATAAAAACTATATGATAAGGACTTAAATATTATTTAAATATTAAATAAGTAGTAAGTTGTATTAAATAATACATAAGTACCTGTAAATACCATATATTTTACTGGATAATTCTCTAAGTTTAACGTACACATTGCCATATAAATTAATGATTTTTCCAAAGGAAAGGGAAAATCGTTTAAGGTTTTTGGTTTTTTTTAACCAACCTCACTGAAGTAGAGTTGTAAAATTTTTATAGAGTTATTTTAAAATCAGCTAAAGTTAAGTGTGCTGTGATGTATGACACTAAATTCTCATTGAAATTACTCTATCATCCTTTAGTTTAAATGAGAAATAGTGTTATTAAAAGCATTTTCAGTTTTATTTACTCTGCAGCTTGATTCTCTGAAGACGAGGACACCTTAGGAAGTACTTACAGGAGAAAACTATAAAATATATCAGAAGTTATAATGTGTCATTGCTCTTAATTTTTAGTATGTACTGTATATTTTATTTGCCATAGGATGTATATGGAATGTTACTCAATTTAGAAAAACATCAAAGTCAGTTGCAAGCCAAAGATCTGCTTCCAGAAAAAACTGAAACCAGGTAAGCTCTTTTCTTGTGTTAAAATATAAATAAAATTTGAACTAAAAACCTGCCACTCATTGGTATTTTTTTAGACATACCTGAAGCCTAAAATTTGTTCAGTATTTTATCATTAAGCATTAAGGTTAGGGTTCAAAATAATAGGTGGTTTTTATTTAGGAGAAAGCATGACTTGAAGTTATTTTTATGTCATTTTTATCCCAGATTTATATATGATAGGATATTTAATTACTATACCTGGATATGATGCCCTCAGAATTTTTATGTATATAGCTACACATTTATTTAGCATTTGCATGCTTTAATTTTTTACATTTTATTTTTATGTTTTGGTATATCAAGGTTTCTGCTTCCATTTGGCAAACAGCAATAGATCAGATCCATCAAACTGATCAGCCAGTGTTAAATTTTGGCCTATCTATTCAAGATTTCTTCCATAAAGGAAGAACACCTTGTTTAAGTTAAGTTAAATGCACTCGTGTCCCTTTAGTTGGACTTGCTACCACATTAGTCTATTGACAGGTTAACGTTGTATCCATAACATCTTCTTTGAAGTAAGTTATACGGGCACAATTTTAATCTTTAAGAAATCTGGTGGGCTTTTAATACCAAATGAGTTCCATAGTGGCATATTTAACTCTTAAAACATTTGCTAGAGTAGATACCTTTTCTAAAGTAGATTGAGGAAATGGAACGTATGTCAAAAATAGTTTAGTTGGGTAAAATTACTGCTATATAACATAAAAACTTATTTCCAAATCACAAAATTGCTACTATATGTGGGATCTTTTGTGATATAACTCTAATTGCATGGCTGATTAAAAAGAGAATATATGTGATATTTTAACAGAAACCTGATTGGCAGCAGATGGCTGATTAAGGAGGAACTAGAAGAAATGTTAGTGGAAAACCTGTCAGATCAAGATGTAAGTAATTAATCTTTTTAATTTAAGGGGACCTGTGCCATAAGAATGCAGACAATTGCTGTATTTAGGATCCTAATAGTAATGTTCCTCAAAGCAGGTGTTCCTAAGATGATTTTTCTTTCTATCTTTAAAAAAAAAAAAAAAATTCATCACTGATTTCTGCCTTGGGATGACCTTATCTGTGGTCAGGAGGTGCCTTGTCGAGTCTCCAGGTCCTCCTCTCATAAGTGCCCTCATGTCCTGTGCCAGTTGTTTTAGGGAAGCACAGCAGATGTTGTTTGATCTCCTTCTGTAAGGCCAGTAGCTAATTTTACAAGCTGATAATAGTGTAAGGAGTCATTATTGGTTAAGTTGAAAAGGGATGCAGCACATGGTTACCTTCATGCAATTTACTGTTTACCTTGTGTGCCATATCTGTAAGGTCAGTGGTTTTTATCTTGGGATCTGCAAACCACCTCTATCGGAATCCCTTGAAATGCTGGTTACAAACTACAGAGTCCTAAGCCTCACCCCAGATCTAGCGCAGTCTCTAAGGGGTTACCCAGGAATCTTTTTAACAAACTTTCCAGATGAATCTTATACCCTATAAAGTTTGTGACCCCCTGCTTTAGGTCTTATTTTGTTAAATGTTCTAATATATCAACATTATCACAGGACAGTTGATGTCTTAAACATTTCGATGTTCCGAATTTATTACTTTCTGGAAGATTGGGTAAATCTTCCAGAAATTTTTCAATTTCATAAATTTTTCCAAGATGGAGTTTTTCTTTGATGGTGGTGGCTAACATTGTTAGTACTTTGCCACCATATATAGATTTTAAGTCATGTACTTGAATTGTTCTTTTTCTCATTTAATGTATTATAGAAATTAATGATTTGGAGAAGTTGCAGTTTGCTTAAACAAAGTGTTGGACATTTGGTTAGTGGTGGATCCAGCGTTACCCCTTCTAATATCCTAACTTCCAAGTACTGCTGTACTTGAATTCAACTGAAAAATCTCATTTTTCGTTACGGAGTAATTTCATTATTTCCTCTGTTTCTGGCTGCTTTGATTTTTTTTTTTTTTTTAAATAACTTAGGTATTCTTTTTTCTGCTTTGTAATATCCCAAGAACTTTAATGCAGGTGTACAAGTATGAAAACAAAGGAAACAAGTTATATATGATACTTTGTACTTTGGGGTACTGGATATCAGAAGAAATCCTGATGTTTATGGCTGGTATCGAGATGAGGGATGTGGAGGTGGTCAGTGACTTCTTAACCTAGTTCAGAAGCAAGGCTGAGTTCCACCGTAGTGCCCCTTTGTAGGTGCAAAAGTAGTCATTGAGAGTCTGTGAGATGGAATCGAGAGAGTAGCTAAGCACAGAACGTCCAGACGGGTGACTGGAGAGGAGCATGGAGCTCCGTCCACCCAATATCCTAGGTAGCTAAATGTTTCACCCTTACTAGAAGAGTGCCTTCTCTTTCATTACGTCATAGGAAGCTGGAGTCGAAGTAGTTCTTTTAATATTAATCTTACTGGTGAGATTTTTAAAAATTTCAAACTATTAATGGCAGATTTTTACAATAAAGGCAATAGTGACAAAGATGAGTATGATATTTAAGGCTGACAAAAAACATAAAGAAGGCTATCAAAGACTGAGTTTCACAATCCATATTAACTAAGAATCTCAAGCATTAGTTGTTTCCTTCTCCATAAACACTTTAGAGTGATTATTCTGGCTTCTAATTTTAAGGGGTTAATTCCAAGTTGTTTACTTTCTAATCACATGTTCAAGAACTATTAAAAAAAATGCACACAGGAGCAAGGATAATTTATTTCAAGAGGTTGCCCTTTAAGTCAAGTATCTCTTGAATTTTTAAATAGCTTGATTGTTCGGTTTTAAAGGAAATCATAAACATTAAAGTAACACAGCTTGAACAGCCAAAGATATATTTGCCAAATGTATTATGAAATATAATTTAAGAGGTACATTTTCTCAAAATCAAACTCTTTCCATATTACTATACATAACTTACTTGAAATTATTTATAAAGCTCCACTTGATACAGTTCTAATAAAAGAGTGGAAATTACACTTGAAGATCATCTAAATACTTTTTGAAAGTGAATTTAAATCTAAATTTCATAATCATAATACAGAGAAACTGATTTTTCTTTGAATGATAAATCTCTTTGTTTCTTGAAAGAAAAGATTTGGCACTAAAGATACGCAGGAAAAGTGATGCATCTGCATGCTGTTTTAAAAGCAGCGTGAAGATGCAGAAGTGTCATCCTGTCAAAATTCATCAGGAAAAGCAACATTGGAAAGATCAAGGATGCAAAAATAGAAAAAATTTAGCAAATGCAATTACACTTGCACCTTCTAATGAATTTTTATTGTCTGCAGTATGTGAAACTCATTCAGCTGCTAGAAAAGTTATTGACATCGCGGTGCGGTGCTGCTGAGGAAGAATTTGTGCAGAGGTTTCGAAGAAAGATAGCTGTTGCATCAAAAACACAGATGATTGAACCTGTACAGTATGACGAGCAAGGAATGGCCTTTAGCAAAAGCGAAGGTAATGACGTTCTGTGGAGAGAAAATAAATTCAGTGAAGGTTGAAAAACTACAATTACTTTTTATTTGCTGTTGCTCTCTGTTATCCGTTAGATTTTTTATTTATTTATTTTTGCTACTGTTACATTGGATTTCCTAATTTTTAAGATTCTATTGAAGTTTTTCAAAACTGAACTTTATAATATCCCAAGAAAAAAAATGTGGATGCATACCTATACAGTCATATTAACACTTTTTATTTTCACACATTTATATTATTAAATCTTTTAATTTTCACATTTTAAGCTGCTAGAATTGGCACAATATTTATAATAAAGTTTTCCTTGCAAAAAATGAAAATGCTCAGTGAATCTGCATATCAAATGCTGAAACTATGTAATATGAAAACTTCACATCCCTAACTCACATTATTCTTGTTCAGAGCCGTTAGACGTAGTCCAACTTTGAAGACTTGACCTATTAAAATGTTTACAACTCTTAAAAGATTTCTCATCATTGTCATTTTTAACTACTGTGGTGTTTTCAAATAAATGTGACCTTTCCTGAGTATTTTTTTATTTCTACTAGTAATATTTCATCGTACTATTTATATATTTCTAAAACTTATGTTGTTAGATATATTCTTACTGTTTATGAAAGAAGAACGCTGTGTAAATTGGTTGTGGATTCTCGTAAGTAAGCGAAATGAATATAAAGTACTTTCTTGGTTGTTCAAACTAATTTAAAATCATTGTAGTGTTTCTAAAATGGAATTGAAGAACAAAATTACCCCACAGTGAGCTTTATTGCATCTGTTGCGGTGTAGTTTACCTGCTTTATTTTGGTTTGACTTGAAATAATAGTTATAGGACCTGCTTATATACAGTGTTGTATATTATTTTGGGGAAACAAATTCTAATGTAGTTTTACCTGTCTCAAAGCACAGGTCTTCAAGATATTTACTAATAGGAATTTTATATTTTTGAAGGTAAAAGAAAGACTGCAAAAGCAGAAGCAATTGTTTATGAACATGGAAGTGGGAGAATAAAAGTAAATGGAATTGATTACCAGCATTACTTCCCCGTCACACAGGACAGGTTCGTTTTGGGTTTTGGTTTTTTTGTTTTTAAAGGAAACATGCTTTATGATACATCATGATCATTTAAGAACGCTTGTGATCTTCTAATTCTGTTTATCTGAATGATTATTTCTCTTTACCAATGTAACATATCAAACTAGCTAATTGAAGCTATTTTTTAAAGCAGCTTCCTGATTTTTTAAAAAGCATCTCTAGAATTCCTCATTAATTGACTCTTACTCCCCTTTTCATCAGATCCTACTGCAGTTTGAGTAGTCTTATATGTAGCTTATGTTCTGAAGTGCAGACTGTGCCAAAACATAAGAAAGGTAGATTTCCACCTTCTAGTTTGGGGACCGGTGTGCACAAAACAATCACCACAAAAACCAGCCTTGGCACTTAAAACTGACCTAACCCACTAGGCAAGGAAAAGTGCGAGTAATTTCTTGTGGCTTGTGTTTGTTTTTCTGATCATAAATATTGGAAAAATTCTGCTTTATCATTTTGGATTTTTTTCCTATTCAGAGGAATGTGATTATATGTATTGAGCAAGCAAAGAAACCTGGCATTTATGGGTTAAAGTAAGAACTCATCAGGCTTTTCTTAGTGCTGGGTGCTAAATATGGCAGTTTTAATTTTTAAACTTTGTATCCTATGGAGAAATAGGCATTAATCATAAATAGATACTACAGCTCTTCTAATCTAAATATACTCATCTCAGAACTCTCTCTGACTTGCTATATAAAGGCCTCTTCTTGATATGGTTATTATTTTCCCAGTAGTTACTGTCATTATCCACGAGTAACAGAAGTTTGGTATGATTAGTTCCTCCTTTCCTAATCCTTCTCCTGTTTCCTGCATGTCTTACGGTATTTAAGGTCAAAAGGGCTAAAGCTCTTTTGATACCAATGCTGATGTAGGCAAAAGAGGAACCTCCTAATACAGTGTAAGCTTCTGGACGCAATCATTACTTTAGGATGTGTATGTTTATTTTATTTGTGTGTGCCTGTGTCAACAAGCAGTGGATTCTTAACTCCATTTAAGATGAATTAGTTCTGCTATTATCCTCACAGGGCAGGGGATGGAGGAAGCTTTTGTTTCCCTTAGGAAAAGCCAGAGAGAAACCCATACTCCGGGGGCTGATAACTTTAGCATTGGGAACTGTAGAAGGAATGTCCTTTAACCAATAACCTGTCTGTTGATTTGTATTCAGACATAACTCCTGATGATTTAACAGCAAGTCTCAGTTATGGCTTGATCTCATAATGAAATTACATTCTTAGATCTTATTCTTTGATTTGAATTCAGCAGCTATTTACTAAGGATCATCTGTTTCTCCAGTCTTGTTCTGGGCATTGTGAAGATATCAGAGATATTTGAGATATGATTCCTATTGGCAAGAAACTTCCTACATGGTTGGGAAGCCTAAGGCTAGTCTTGGTGGGAATGGGCACCTACAACTATTTTAAAGTAGTTGTTGGGATTTAGGGCAGCCACGTCAGGAACTTACAAATCAGCAGTGAGTTGACCACTGACTAATAGGAAGACTTGCGAACCCAGAATCAGGGATCTTGATCGGAGTTCTCTCATCACCTAACAGACAGTTAAGTGGGTTAGCCATGTAAGTGAAGTTATAAGGGAGGCTTCTGGACAGCCAGTTGTTTGGGAGGTTAAACTCTTACCCGGCTTCATTTTTAAAATTTTATGATTCTTTAACAAATGCTTATGTAAATAAAGATAAATAAAGAGACTTCAATTAAAATCTAGAAAAATAGATTTCATGATGTAATTACTAGGTATATAACTGAGTCATGGACCCAGATGGTTACATAAATGCAATAGTGGAATTAGATTTTCGGTCTGTAAATTCTCTTTTTTTTTTTTTCTTTGAGACGGAGTTTCACTCTTGTTGCCCAGGCTGGAGTGCAATGGCGCAATCTTGGCTCACCACAACCTCTGTCTCCCAGGTTCAAGCGATTCTCCTGCCTCGGCCTCCTGAGTAGCTGGACAGGCATGCACCACTATGCCCAGCTAATTTTGTATTTTTAGTAGAGACGGCATTTCTCCATGTTGGTCAGACTGGTCTCAAACTCCCAACCTCAGGTGATCCGCCCGCCTCGGCCTCCCAAAGTGCTGGGATTACAGGCATGAGCCACCGCGCTCAACCTAAATTTTCTTTTATATTCACTTTTTTTTTTTTTTTTTAAGAGACAAGTCTCTTTATGTCACCCAGGCTGGACTCAAGCTCCTGGGCTCAAGCAGTCCTCCCACCTCAGCCTCTTGACAGCTTGGACTGCAGGTCCCCAGCTGAAATTTTCTTTAGTTATCATAGTATATTAATAACTACTAATAATACTGTTTTTATAACTTATGGCTACTTTTTTTTGGTTTCTTGGAAGCATTTGTTCAAAAAGACAGTATAGGTTTATGGGTTTTTTTGTTGTTGTGGGAGTTATGTCATCCCTAGATTGTATTGTTATTAATTCCGATTTGCTGTGGCTTTTGAAAGTCATCTTTTACCCATCTGCATGTGATTATTTTACTAGTGTGGTATAAAGAATAGCACTTGCATGTCCTATCCACACCTGTCTCTCAGCTTAACTGTGTTATATAAACTTTATTTTGGGTCCAGAAGCTACAGTGTCAAAGAAAGCAAATACAATATAAGTGAGCTTTTCTGAATAAAAGTGTAGCAAGATATTAAGGCAAAATAGCAAAATCAAAGTGCTTGACAAAGGTAATGGTGAACATCTTCCCTAGCGTGAAAATGGTATTCAACAAATACTTGTTGAGTTGAGCAAGAGCAAGTCCAGGGCCATGTTCTGTCTGTGGTGCCTGCCCCAGGGTCTTGTGGGCCCTGACCAACCCTGAGAGAGCAGGCCTGCCAGGGGTTGTGTAGAATGTCAGCCTGGCCCCAGGAAGGTAGCAGGACCCTGCGCTTTAGAGAACTGTAAGAATATTGGGAATATGCGTTTGGTGTCAGGGAAGTGCAAGGTCGAATACAGTTTTAGAAACTTTAAAAACTAACCATATCAAGATGAGCATTATACATTATACAGATATATTTATAGTATATTTAGGGAATCCAAATGACATTTGATAATTGTTTGGGAAGGCCTATTGATTTTATATCTGATCATTCAGTCCAGAGACATTAAATTCAGTTGATTAATGGAGTTCCCCAACTGTAAGACATCTTTACGAAGTTATTTTCAAGCTTTGCAAAGATCTTCTGAGATAAAGGGGATCAGCAAACAGTAAGATAGAGTGTACTGCTATACCCAAGAAAAAGAAATAAACCTTACAACTCTCAGCAAATCATTCAAAATGTCAGAAATGTGTTTCTATATCTTGGTAAAATGGATTGATTGAGAAGTATGGAAAGTATAACAGTGGCATGCAGAATATTGTTTTTATGAATATTCAGAATTTCAGTTGTTTACATAATTATGTATCTTTATAGTAAATGTAACCACATTTACTTGTGCTGTGCTTTAGAGAACAGCTGATGTTCCCTTTCCACTTTGTGGACCGGCTGGGAAAGCACGATGTGACCTGCACAGTCTCAGGGGGCGGGAGGTCGGCGCAGGCTGGAGCGATACGATTGGCAATGGCAAAAGCTTTGTGCAGCTTTGTCACCGAGGATGAGGTCGAGTGGATGAGACAAGGTATGAGTCTGGGTGGGATGGGCATAGTGGCCCAATACTGGCTATACATGTTCATCTGCTTCTTGTACTAGTGCCTGAAGTTCGTGAGAAAATACATAGTTACATATGTAATATTTCCCTTCGCTATCTTCTTTCTTGCTGAACCAACAGTATTTCTCAGGTTTGATTTCTACAAGGTGAGCTTGAATTAGAAAAAGGGGAGAACTGCCCGCACTGATTATTTGAGCCCTGCTAAAATGTTCAGTTCCAAGCTCAGGGAAAAGTTAATTTTGTCCTTAATGCATAACCTTTTGTCCAGCTTAACAAAGTGCTTAGCTTAGTTATATTTAAGAGACAAATTGCTTGTTTTTGTTTTGTCAAGAAATGTGTGGGTGTTTTGTTTTTGAAACAGTCTCTCTGTGTCACCCAGGCTGGAGTGCAGTGGTATAATCATAGCTAGCTGCAGCCTCAAGCTTCTGGGCTCGAGCAGTCCTCCTGCCTCGGCCTCCCAGGTAGTTAGGACTATGACGTGCACTAGCAAACCCGGATAATTTTTGTGTATTTTGTAGAGACTGCGTTTTGCTATGTTGCCCAGGCTGTTCTCGAACTCCTGGCCTCAAGCAATCCTGCCTTGGCCTCCCAAAGCACTGACATTACGTAGCATGAGCTACCACACCTGGTCTGTCATCGAAATTTGTAATAATTGTTTGGTTAATGATAAAGTTCTTTGAGTATTTTGTTTTTGTAAGTTATTGGAGGTTTCAATTTCTTCCCATTGCGGTGTTTGAATTTTCTTTTACCCTACTCTGTGTAACCCTGTTACCTGAGCATGAATACAAGAGTCCCTGTGTAATGTGAAAAAGGATGGGCAGTTGATTCTTTAATTAGGGTACTGCTTTAGCAGTTAGAATAAATCAGGGAAGTTTGAGCTGAAGACTATCTTCGCACTGTTTATGAGAAGAGGAAAGCACCGTGTGTGCTGTCAGCCAGCTGCATGGTCCTGAGCAAGTCACTTAGCACCGAAGTTCATAAGCTCCTCCTCTGGGCAGGAAGGATGGTCTCTGGGCACCAGACCTGCTAGTACAAGCCACTGGGGTTCAATAAAAACACTACCTATGGCTTAGGCTACTTAATTGCTTAAGGTTCTTAAAAATCCATTTGCTTATAAGCAATTTGTCATCATATGGGATTCATATCTAGTCATTGAAGTAATTTGCTAGAACCTTAACAATTTGATTAGTTTAAGCTCCTGTGAATATCTGAAAGTAATAAAGCATTCTTACTTACAACTGAAGCTAGAACTTAGGTCTTGTCTGTATTTTGTCAAATACCGCTGTTTTATTCCATGTATGTCCTTTAAGTACAAGCAAGTGTAAAAGCTTACGGGCATGTAATAAATAATTGAAGTGTTGCTATATGTACATTAAATGGTCCTTAATAAAATACCCAAGCCTTGTATACAGTAAGAGGAGTGCTAACGTTGGAAGAGTGAAAAAGACAAGGAAAAAGTACATTTACGTATTTATAAAAGCAATGTAAGAGCTTTCCCATCAGTGGTATTCTTGGAATCTGTGGTCTTTACTAACTTACTATAGCTGCTGCCACTGCTGGGCTCTTCCGTGTGGACCATAGCTAGGAGTCACCCCAGCAGTTGCCTAGAAACATACTCACTCCTGATGACTGGGAGAATGACAGTTTCCTGTTTCAACTGACTTTATTCTTCTAGAAGAAACTGCCTGTCCTGAGAATACAACTCTAAAACTTATCTTTTAGATTCTAAAACAAACAAACAAAAAAACAGGGAATATTATGGCATAAATTAAAATAATAAGTTTCCTTTTTTAAATGTTTGACAAGTCATATTTGTATGTATATGCATATTCATGTAAACTGTTAATAGATGATACCTAAGTACTTTCTCATACTTCACCTTTACAGTAAGTTTTTCTTCTCTGCCTCTTGTCTCCATTAAAACTCTGGCCTCTGCAATGGTAAGTGTGCAGGTTAAGTTCCTTTACAGTGAATAGTGACCGCCCCAACAAGAGCAGCTTTATCTCGCTTAGATGAGACCAGCTGAAAAGCCAAAAGGGAACCATGATTCTTATGAGATAAGGAAAGCAGGTTTAAATAACGGAACTGGTGTTTGTCTCAGAGGTTGGAAGAATATCCTCAAAGAGTGGAAGCAAACTGCCGTCACGAGGTTGATACTGGGCTGGTAAATTACTGGTCTGGTTGCTTTCCTCTAATTTTTTTTCTCAGACAACAGTACGTATAAATTCACGAACCTGCTTTTCTTCCTGGCAGCGTGCATATTAATGGTTCCTAAAGGCTTCTGTTTTTGTGCTGCAGCTGGACTCCTCACTACTGATCCACGTGTGAGAGAACGGAAGAAGCCAGGCCAAGAGGGATCCCGCAGAAAGTTTACCTGGAAGAAGCGCTAAGGGTTTGTTTGCTCCCAGGAAAGAAGAGGAAGAGCTGTGTATGTGCGCTGGCACGTGGCACACACAGAGGAAACAGTGACTGCCCAGCATGAGGGCAGTACTGTCAGAAATTTCTTTGAGTTGTGAGATAGATTTATTTTTAAATGCTACTTTGTAAAGGTGACCTTTAAAAAATAAAAGGAAAAAGAAGAATGTTAGTCTCATTCTGCCACTTTATTTTTCTTAACTTTTTCAGAAGATAGTTTTAAGAAGCATAATTCATAGAATCTGGCATATTAGACCTGAAAGGAATATTCAGCAATATATAGTTGAGTTACCTCATTTTGCAGACAAGAAGGCTAAGCCCCCCAAATTAAGCAACCAACCAGAGCCATACTGTTGGGACTTTTCGTGCTAGAGCTAGACTAGCACTCACTTCCCCTGATTCTGTTGCTTTCCCACTTGGCAATTGTCACCGCATGTTCTTCAAAATGAGAGGTGAGAGTGCTCGCTCAGAAGAATGAAGTAACTGGAGTCGGTGAGGAGCTCAGCGGAGCCAGGGAGCTGAGCTGCCAGGTGTGGGAGGTGCCGGTGCAGACAACAGCCAAGTGAAAGGCACAGCCGAGCCTGTCTGTGCTCACTCGCTGCAGGAATACGAGCAAGGCTACAGCAAAGAAGGCACCCCTGCCCCCTATTTTGGATCAGTTTTGTTTTGGGGGTATTTAAAAGTTGTTTTATTGTGTATATTTAAGGTATACAACAGGATGTTTTGATACACATTTACAGAGTGAAGCGATTACTGCAGTCAAGCAAACTAGCATAGCCCTCATACAGTTTCCTATGTGTGGGTGTGTGGAAAGAGCACCTAAGGTCGCTTCTCATTTCCAGCATACAATAGAGTGTGATTCACTGTCGTCCTCATGTTGTACGTTACGTCTCTAGACTCACTCTTACGTAACTGCAGCTTCGTACCTTTTAACCTGCATCTCACCCTCCTCCACCCCCTGCCTCTGGTAATTATAGTGCTACTCTGTGCTTCTATACATTTGACTTTTTAAGACCCCACAGCTAAGTGAGATCTTGCACTACTTATCTTTCTGTTCCTGGCTTACATCCTAGCGTCCTCTAGGTTCATCCATGTTGTGGCAAATGGCTGGATCTCCTTTTTCAAGGTTGAATAGTATTCCATTGTGTATCTATATGCCATAGTTTCTTTATTGAAACAACTGTGGATTCCATTTTGGATCAGCACAGATGTGGAGAAAAGTGGCTTCAAGCTCCCGTTCCCCAGGAAGTCTCAGCTGAGGTGAGCTGAGGGAGGACTTGGCTGAAGGGAACAGATCCCTCTGAAGAAGGCACCCAGCCAGGAGTGCACATAGCTCTGGAAGAGCATGGACTGCGGGAGGTGGGCTGAGTCCCTGACTGCAGCCCCCAGAACCTGTCATGCACTGGCTGTGCACAAGTCAGGGCTGGGGAGTGTAGCTTGCCCCCGTGAGGCCTACCCAGCAGTCTTTATGATTGACCATGGTTTGGCATGAAGGATCACACATCGGTGTTCAACCAGGAGCTAGACTCCTCCGTCATAGCTAAGCGTTCAACTGCGTTTTGCTCTAGGATTTCTAAAGTACCTTAAAACGAAGAAGCTTTGGCATTTTGACTCTAATGCAATTGTGCAGTAGGTTTTTGAGGGGGGAAAGGGGCAGTTGGTGACGGGTACTTTAAAATCCATTTCAGGCCAGGTTTGGTGACTCACGCCTGTAATCCCAGCACTTTGGGAGGCTGAGGCAGGTGGATCACTTGATGCCAGGAGTTCAAGACCAGCCTGGCTAACATGGCGAAACCCCATCTCTACCAAAAAATACAAAAATTAGCTGGCTGTGGTGGCATGTGCCAATAGTCCCAGCTACTCAGGAGGCTGAGGTGGGAGAATCGCTGGAACCTGGGAGGCAGAGGTTGCAGTAAGCCGAGATTGCACCACTGCACTCCAGCCTGGGTAACAGAGTCAGATCCTGTCTCAAAAAAAAATTCATTTCAATGCAGTTATTTTAAGTAAAAATATTGCTTCAAGAATTAGACCCCCCTCAATGCTCAATTATCCACTGATTTCTTCATAAGTGTCTATTTTTAAATAATCTTGAATAAGTTCTGAGACCTGTATATACACATCAAATCCTTTATGTGGTAAAATAAAATAACGTGATGATGAACAAGTGAGAGTGAGTACCATCATGCGGTACCCAGTGCCCTTTTCATTCCAGATGAAACTGTAGAAAATACTTTCTGGGGTTCTTTCTGTGTGGCAGTCATTCTCTAGTGAAATTGTCTGTGGCAGGTTTGATCGGTGGTGTTGATTTAGCCTGTATCTGTTGGAGCATACTTTTATCACTTTGACAAGAGAGAAGTGATAAGTGGTTCCCCCACGTCGCGTGGGTGTGCTGAGATGGGATGGCGGGTGGCCCTGTCAGCACCGATCGCCCACTTGCTGAGCTCTTGCCATACCTGGGTGTCCTCCGGGGCAGCCTGGAGTATATGCAGTCTGGTCCTGCATCAGCTACTGTTGGTGACGTGGAAGAGACAAAGTTCTCAAGTCTAATGGGAGACCTGCTCCTACAATGCCACAGGAGGAGAGCTGAGGAAGGGGGCCTTGAGGACGGTAGCACCCTGAGGAGGAGGCGGTGGGGAAAAAAGAGGCCATGGGAGGAGAGGTGGGGAGTACAGATAGAGGAAATGGCAAGAAAGGAGGAAGGAAAGTTCAGGAAGTGTGCAGGGAGTGAAGGCAAGCAGGCCAGGACATTGCTGGGGAGGGAGGAGAGCCCTGTGGAAACCAGCTGGGAAGGAGGCTGAGGCAGGTTTGTGGAGGGCCTGAAATTCGTGGTGATGTTCCTGCACTGCCAAAGGGGAATCACTTAGTCTTTTTTTCTCCTTTGAGAGTACAGATGAGGGTTGAAATTAGAACTATGTTTTCAAACTGTATTTTAGCAACCCTTTAAAAATATATATATTAATTAGAGTCATAGTACATAATATAATAACAAAATCAGACCCTTAAGTCTCACCTTCTTCTGGGTCTCAGGAACCCCGAACTCCTGGGAAAAGCCTTTGAGGATGTCCCCATCAGGAAGGTTAACGGAGGGATTGCAGGAGCAGGGAGTCACTAGAAGGAGACCTGCCAGGCAACCGTTGTACACGGAGGGGATGGGACCCAGCACCGGGAACAGAAAGGAGGTAGGTGTGAGAAACGTCGCCACTCTCGCCTGGACGGAGTGTGATAGCTGATTGGCTGCGGGAGAGCTGGGGGTGGGTATTTGGTATGAGATCCACAGACTGTGGGAATGCAAAGAGCCAGGAAGACTGGAAGAAAAGTTGGTGGGAGTAGGAGGAGACACCAGAGGGGGTTGGCTTGGGTGTCCTTGAGTTTCAGGTGTTTGGGGCCACCTCAGATGAAACGCTTGAAACACAGTTGGAAACGAGGGCTGTGACTCAGGCGATGGGTCAGCCTGCTGACAGATTTGGGAGGCTGCTGTATGGAAGGGGAATTTGAAACATGGGCTGGATCAGCAGGGAGGATTGGGCAGGGAAAAGGCCAAGGCTCAACTAGAGAAAGAACCATCAAGTTTAAAGTAGGAAGGAGGGAAGAGCCAGCAAAGGGAGTGGTGGGCGGTGATAGGAAGACAGCAAGCCAAGCACAGCGGTCAGGGTCGTCAGTGACGATCCAGAAGCAGCCTCCAGGAGAGGCGGATGTTACAGGTGCCTTTCCCGGTGATGTCGGGAGGAAACACTGGCTTGTAACCTCGCAGGCCACTGTACCCCTTGAGTCTCAATTTCTTTGAGTCAAATTGGGATCATTCTCTGCCCTACCAGCCCCATCTGCCCTTGTGTGACGATCAAGTAAGATAAGTGTAAAACCACCGGCCATCTGCTCCATTCCAGCTGTCACAGGAACTAGACTGTGGACAGTGTTGATGTGAAGCCGCCAGGGAAGAGGATTAAAGTATATCGGAGCCCTTGTTCCTTTGTTCGGACTTGACACAGGCTCCTTTGTCACCAGGTTTGTTACCACAGGAGCACTTAGCTTCTCAGACATCCCATACCTTTGTGGGAAATACCTGTTGGGAAGTATTTTTGACACACACTGTGTGCATACGTTGGGAAGGGCTCTCTAGGGGCTGTTTTTTTTAAACAGGCATTTGACAATATTATTGCCTTAAGGTGACAGTGAGAGCTAATGCTTCTATGGCTCCTATTCTGTTCCAGATACTGTTCTAAATACAAGTAACACATTCGATCCTCTCAGCCAACCCTGTGAGCTAGATATTGAAAAAATTAGTGCTCAAAGAGGTTCAATAACTTGCCCAAAGTCCTAAAGCTAGTGAATGCCCAAGCCAGGTTGGAACCTAGAATCCCGACTCCAGAGCCAGTGCTCTGAACCACTGTGGAGGAATGCCAGGCCGGCTATGATAGCACGCAAGCCAGGCACACAGCCTGTGCTCAAACCATCTGCAAAAGGAGAGAATACGGCATTGATACAGTCAGAAGACTTGATGGGAGAGGTGGATGTCAGCCAGATCCTAATGGATGGGTGTTGATTAGTAAGCATTATACATACTATGCTCTCCAACCAAGCTAGAACCCTCATCTTATTTAGGAAGGCGACGTCATAACCACTCCATCAAGCCGGGATCATTACGAGGACAGTCAGTGGGCCATATGTTTGGAGGAGAGCATTCCGGGCACTGTGATGGAAGAACTACGAGAGTCCAGGGATGAAGTAAAGGCGACTGTGCCACTTGTTTGCCCAGGAGGGCCCCACCATCCTGCTATCCCAGTGTGACTACTAGATAGTTCCCCCTTTTACTTCCAAGCGTCCCAGTTTGAATGATAAATCATGAGTTTGAAGAAGTCTGCCAAACATTGAAGTCATTTCCAGAGTGTCATAGACATGTGCGTTGTTTCTCGGCATAGGTCCTTTGTTCAGAACCTGCCCTAAGGGGGCCATGTCCATGGCCTAAGGAGTTCGGTTTTTGTTTTTGTTGTTGTTGTTGTTTTTAAGGACAATGAGCCTAGCCTTTGCAGCACAGAATCCAGTGGGGGAAGTGCAGCAGGGGTTGGTAGGAGGCTCTGGAGATAAGACCTGTACCAGGTGGGAGTGGAAGGCGGGCCCGCAAGACTGCAGAGGTATTGGTGGTGATGTTTATCTGAAGCTGGTAGGTGGTTACCTTAGTGTCCACTTTATTATACCTTCCAAATATGACTCACGTGCTTATTGTGCACTACGGTATCAGATGAAAGCCCACCTGAAGAAGCACGTACATGGTTCAGAACACGGGCTCTGGAGCTCCTGTGTGACTTTGGACAAGTTGATCACCTTAAACCTCTACTGCTCATTTGTGAAGAAGGGAGAATAGTAGCACCTGTCCAAGGATTTTGAGGATTCGGAGCAATCCACGTGAGCCGCTTAGTCTATAGGAAGAGGTCTATAAACGTTGGTTATGATTCTCTTCCCCCCGCAGAAAATCCCTTCTTAACCTCTGTCATAGGGCTGAACCAGGGTGCACAGAGACCCGAGAGTGTGGAAGAGGAAGCCATACAGTGATGGAATAAATAAGTAGTTTCCTTGAAAATGAATGACAAAGTCACTCGGTACATTTTCCATCCTTTTTTAGCGCTAAGTTCATTGACCTAACTACTCAGAAAAAATTAAAACGGAATGGTATCAATGTTGGAGAGATTTGATGTTGTAGACCAGGTGTTTTTATGCCAGTTAAAATACCTCAGCTAGTCTCCATTCAGGAAACCCCACAGACGTTAAGTGTGTTCAGCCTCTCACAGAACTATCAGAACCATATTAGGTAGCTCCTGCTAAGAACTTATAAATATTTATAAGAAAGGATCAGTACATCATTTTTATAAATATTGAAGTTTAATAGAAAGGCTGTAATGCATTCTCCAAAATTAAGAGGCAAGGCGTAATAATAATAATCAGGCAAACAATTATTACCACCTTTCCTCAATAACTTTGTAGGCTACAGAAGTGTAGCTTAAGCCTTTCTTCTTATTCTAAGTCTTCGATTAAAACACTTTAAAGGCAATAAACTCGTTACTAAAAATTGAAAGTAATCTTTGAACACTAAGCTATAAAAACTACTGAACCTCAACACAAAATCAAAATGAATACAAAAGCAAAATCGTACATTTATTTTTCTGTCATTTCACAGAAAATACAGATTAATACTGAGGTACAAAATATTAAAATATATTTTAAAAAGAATTCAAGTCATGTTACTGTATGACCTTTCCTTCAACATAGGCCATTAGCCTTTTAAACTAAGTAATCAATAAAATTAATGTCATAGCCAAGAAAAAAGAACAATAGAATTAATAATTATATTAGAATTAGAGGATAATTAAAGAGCATGATTTTTATGGAGCAAAGGCCTGTATTTAGCCATGGTTTTCTGATGCTTTGACAAAATTCTGGGGCCTTGCTGACCCTGGAGGGACTGGCCCTTCCAGAGCTAGCCAATGTTTAAAAATAGTAAATTTTCTAGAGATAGTGAAGGACTAGCCTGCAAGTACACCTTTCCTATACAAACCAGCCAATCCAGAGCCACGCCCAGCCACCTCCTTTATAGGCCGTCACACCCCAGGCAGAAATTCCCCAGCCCTGATCACCCCAGGGCATCGAAGAATTAAGGGCAATCCCCACATGCCAGAGCCTGCTGAAATGAATGCAAGCAGCCAATCCTAAACCCACTGAAATTACTCACAGTAGCCCATCCTAAACCCACTGAATTTAATGCAAAGTAGCCAATTCTAAACCCACTGAAATTATGCAAAACAGTTCATCCTAAACCTGAAGTGATGCATAGTAGCCAATCCTAAATGCACAGAAATGATTCGAAGTAGCCAATCCTAAACCCACTGAAATTACTCAAAGTAGCCAATCCTAAACCCCCTGAATTTAATGCAAAGTAGCCAATTCTAAACCCGCTGAAATTATGCAAAATAGTTCATCCTAAACCTGTTGAAATGATGCATAGTGGCCAATCCTAAACGCACAGAAATGATGCAAAGTAGCCAATCCTCAACCCACTGGAATTACTCGAAGTAGCCAATCCTAAAGCCACTGAAATTATGCAAAGTAGCTAATCCTAAAATCACTGAAATGATTCAAAGTAGCCAATCCTAAACCTACTGAAATTATTCAAAGTAGCTAATTCTACACCCCCTGGAATTATTCAACATAGCTAATCATAAACCAAATGAAATGATTCAAAGTAGCCGATCCTAAAAGGAAAAACCACAGTCAAGGCTCTTGCCCATGTGTACCCTCACTCCTGCCTCCCCACGTGGTCCTGCACGGCGTGGCTGCCCCCTCCTGGGGTCTGTGAAAAATAAGCTGTCTTTTCAATAGCAGTCGTCTCCTGATGGGTTGACCTCCCCATACAAATAATAATAATAATGTCTGGCACTGTTACTATAGCAGTAAAATAGATCAGAGTATAACTTGCCTGTGTTTGTGTCTTTTTGTATTTGATTTTCATTCACTCATCAAATATTTATCTACTAAGGTGATAAGCATCAGCCAGCCAAAGTTCCTTCTAGAAAACTTTTTGAAAAGGAAGAAGGAAGACCCCTTTATTAGAGTGATGAGTTCATAGCACTTTTCATTAAATCACTGCCATGGAAGCTTTAACGAAAGTTACAGCCGCTGTTGGATCTTCTAGGAAAACTGTTCAGGAGAACTTCAAATGTATTCCTTTTTCATTTTCCCAGGACTTGATTGTACTTTCTGAGAAAGATTGAAACCTCTCCAGGGGAGCCAGCCTCGCAGTGAGAGGTCTCTCCCTCCATGGCAGGAATGAAAGATTTATCCGAACTCTCCATAATTGTATCTAACCTCACGGCAAACCTTCTCCACCGAGGTTGCCATCATTACTTTTGCGGAGTAAACTGTTCCCTCACAGCGTCCCCCTCTATTAAGTTGAATGTCTTTCTTGTAATTTCAGAATATTGCTTCTTTGAAGTGAGGGGAGGAAGTGGTGGAGGGAAGGTGTTTTTTCATAGTGGTGTTTAATAGATAAAATAAAGGACGCTGAGGACTGTATTTCAGTCAGGGGTTGTATTCGGTGATATTAGGACACTCTTGGTTGCAGGCTGCAAAAGTCCAACTTGTTCTATCTTTTAATTGAAAGGAGGAAGCTCTTTCAGTTTATTGAGAAGGTCCTGGGGTGTCTAGTGTTCTTGAGAGACGAGTTGAACAGCCGACCCGCAGGCAGGGTAGCAGCAGCTGGGTCTCACAGCTGAAATGCCCCCGAAGAGCCCGTCGCCACCGTGTCTGCATTCTTCCCTCCTAGGCAGAACTGCTTCTCAGGATTCTTCCAAAAGATGTCAGGAAATCAGCCACTGGCTTATCTTGAGCTGGCTCTAGGGAGCTGGGATCACGCTGGAATGATGGCAGCTCCAGTTGAAGTTCGTGGTTGGAGCAGAAGGAATAATTCCTAGCAGACAGCGGGTCCGCTTCCCAGAAGGCAGTGAGTCGCACAGACGAAAGAGCCATCTTGAAGTAGAAGTTGTCATTTCAGCTTGTAGAATGCAGTCTGAAGCCTCTCTCTACCACAAGGTATTGGGGGCCCCTCACGAAATGTCTTTCTGCCCCATCTTTCATTCCGGCTTGTTTCCTCCTCCCCACAGTACCCTCCCACCCGCCATCCCAGATGGCTGAGCCCACACAGGCCCTAGCACCTCCCTCTGCCTCTGCCCACAGGGGAGGCCTGGTCCCTTCCCACCTCCACCCCACATCTCCTCATGCCCTGCAGCACCTACCTGGGGCACTTATGAGGGTGCTTCTGGGGTTCAGTCATGTGTGTGTTCTCCTCCCCCCAGACACACAGGGATCCTGTTCCACCCATCCTTGGTCCCCAGGGCCTGGCATGCAGAAAGCACAGAAATCAGTATTTGCCTAGTAGTTGGAGGACCTCATGACCAATGCCTCATAATGGTGTTCAGGTAATTTGGACGGTGGCCATCTGCCCACCCGTCTGCCTTGTGCAGTCTGGATTCTGCTGTCAGTCAATCCATATTTACTAATAACGCCTTTGGGTCCAGCAGTCAGGGTTACAAAATACAGTCAAGTCAGAGTTTTTGTCCTGAGAGCTTCGAGTCTAATTACAGAAAAACAACAAACAGAGAAAACAATTAGAAAGCAATTAAATCCTGGCTGTGAGGTGCTGACTGTGAGTGCCAGGGTAATGACTCAATGCTGAGGGCTTGTCCCCACATGGTGGGGACGCGACCTCACCTGTCAGATCAGACTGGGAGCAGGTAACAGCCTTGTGGGGTCTTGGGCTCTCGCTGGGAGAGGCCTGGCATGGTGCCGGGCACATCTTAGGTGCTCAGGTGCCACGCCTCTCTTTGAGTCTCTGTGAGCCTCCGTTTTCCTGCCTGAAAAATGTTGACAAAACCATACCCTCCAGGGCTCTGGGCCACTCGAGGACTTAGACGCAACACCAGCAGAGTTTCTGACACAGGATGGGCCCTGGGTAAGCAGGTGTGATCTCATCGACAGCAAAAGCAAGGCTGTCCCAAGGGGAAAGTGAAGCCCGAGTCACAGGGAGCGTTTAGAGAGGCAGAGCTTTTCTCCCTGAGAAAAGAATTCATCGGAAAACGATACTCACTTGCTGTTGTACTGGGTCTGGGAGTCCCAGGCCATGGTTGTTTCTCCGTCTGTGAGTTGGTTTGGCTTGCACTGGCTGGTCTGGAGTTTGCGGTGATGTTCTTTCTTCCGGGGGCCCTGCTTGGTCCTCACGTCTCTCCCTGCACCTTGCCTGCTCCAGCACGGTAGTCACAGGGTGAGCAGCTGCAGCCGGCTCAAAGGTTAGGAGGGCTTTCTCCATAGACATCTTTGCACACAAAGAACATCAAAGCTAGAGGCCATTGTGCACACGGTCAGCACACTGGCCTTCTGTCGGAATAAGCTGAATTTAAACGACCCCAGAATTCCCATAAGCCACGTTGGGGTAATGGAGTCAGATGAAAGCAAAGGACTCTCACCCCGGCCAGCAGCATGGACAAGCCGTGCTGAACGGCAGCGAGGGACTCTCAGTGCCCCGACACACACCATGGGCTGGGGTCCACATCCCACCAGCTTCAGAGCTCCTGTTCAGTTCATTACTATGATGGCACACATTCACAGTTTTTATTTATTTTGAGATGTGGTCTCACTCTGTTGCCCAGGCTGGAGTGCAGTGATGCAATCCTAAAGCACCAAACTCCTGGGCTCACTGCAGCATCAAACTCCTGGGCTCAAGTGATCCCCCACCTCAGCCTCCTGAGTGGCTGGGACTCTAGGTGTGTGCCACCATGCCCAGCTAACTTTTTAAATGTTTTATTGCGATGAGGTCTCTCTATGTTGCCCAGGCTGGTCTCAGACTCCTGGCATCAAGTGATCCTCCTACCTTGGCCTCTTAATTATAATTGGGATTACAGACGTGAGCTACCGTGCCCAGCCTTCAACATTTTGTGGTCAAATTTGATCACAATGTATTTAGTTTCCAATGTTCTTGCTCCTGCCATTAAAATAATTGTTGTTTAAAAAGCATCGTGGATTAATTTTGATTGATTTTGTACATAATTTCTCTAAACATAAGCCCCGAGTATCGTGTGGTGTGTGACGGGTGTTTCTAGCTGCCTGTGGGGCCTCTCCATGTGGGTACTCTCCCTGCTCAGACTGACTCTCGTTCCCTCCCTTCTCTCTGCTCCCAGCCTTCCTGCCTCGGCATGTGGGACCTGCAGGGCAGCAGGGGGCTATGCTGGGCGGGCGGGGGCAGCCCATCATCACAGAGCTGCCTGGGTCTCCACTCGCCACTGCTGAGGCTGCCCTGCTTATCGGTAGAAACCTTTGTGGGTTTCTTGGGTCGAGGAAGCAGCAGGAGAATTTGGTAATCTCTAATAAGCCACCCCAAACTCCAATCAGATCTTGAACTTGCAAACTCAGCTCCCCTGAGAGAATGGAACCACTCCTGGGTCACTTAGAAGGAGAGCCACGATATCCTGTTGTCCAGGGAGCATGCCTCGATGCTTGTGAGGCTGCAAGGATAACAAGACAAAAGTGGCTCTGAAGAAAGTATTGAGTATTTCTCGTTTCTTTTTTTTCTTTTCCTCTTTTTTTTTTTTTTTTTTTTTTTTTTTTTTTGAGACAGTATCTCACTCTGTTGCCCAGACTGGAGTGCAGTGGCACAATCTCAGCTCACTGCAACCCCTGCCTCCCAGGTTCAAGCGATTCTCCTGCCTCAGCCTCCTGAGTAGCTAGGATTGCAGGTGCGCACCACCACGCCTGGCTAATTTTTGTATTTTTGGTTGAGACTGGGTTTCACCATGTTGGCCAGGCTGATCTCGAACTCCTGACCTCAAGTGATCCGCCCACCTCAGCCTCCCAAAGTGCTGGGATTACAGGCATGAGCCATTGTGCCCGGCCTGGTATTTCTCATTTCTAACACACTTAGTATGTGGCTGTGACCCATTTCATTATATTAATAGCTCTAAAGTCTTTTAGAATAATCTTAAGCTATTTGATTAACTTCTGAGCTCAATAAGCACACAGTAACTGTTAGATCTGAGTCTCCTTCATATTCTATATTTTAAATCTAACCTCAAAATAGATTCCTAGCCTCCCTGTGAAGGTGTTGGGAGCCTCCAGAAAGGAGCGCAGCCTGCCCACACCTGCTGTTAGCCCAGCAAGGCTGCACCTACGGTGTCATCAGATCAGACATCGTGCTGGTTTCAGCCACTAAGCCTGGGGTAATCTATCACAGCAGCCATAGAAGCTGCTACAGGTGTTTATAGAGTACCGGTTTTTACTTTTACACCAGAGAGAATGGAGACTGGTGGTTTTATGTTTCAGAACAGATAAAAAGAATGACGAGATCAGGCTGGTGCGACAACTCAAGGTGCCTGGGAGATAGATGTTCCAGATACAAACCAAATAATAAAATTTCTTTTCCTCTACGTATGACAAAGCCTCTCACTGGCCAAGTCTTGGGCCTTGCCCATGGATGGGTTAACCGGGTGTGGCAGCCTGGAGCCCGTGCTGGGACAACTCAGAATGTGAGTTTCACTGGACCGGAAAGAGCCCTGTGGGACTTGAGGTAACCTCAGTGGGGCAGGGGCTCTGAGAGCGTCTCCCGTGCCCTCCTGGGTGATCCAAGCATACACAGGTGGTGAAGCAAGATGCAAGCTGGCCAAAGCATGGGAGTGGGGTTGCCCTCAGTCACGGGCCCCCCACGTCAGGGCGCACATGCCCCTAATAAGCATCTGTTTCATTCATCTAGCAAATGCTTATTGATCACTGCCCCACGCAGCCCTGTGCTAGGCACTGAGGATGTCCCTGGAGCAGACCAAAAGCCTAGTCCTCATGGGGCTCACGTGCCAGCTGGGGAAATAAGCCTTAAACGGAGCCAAGTGCCTGATGTTCCCCCTGGTAGGAAGCACCAGGAAGGAGGGAAGGGGGTGCTAGTCCAGGGACCCCATTTTGAGAACCACTTCTCTAGTTTATTAAGAGTTCTCAAGATAGAAGAGGTTGCAACTTAAATAGGATGGTCACGGGGGCCTCGACACCGCAGTGGTGTTTGAGCAGAGATGTGAAGGCAGCGAGAGGGCAAGCGACACGCACATATGAGACCTGAAGGCTAATGCAATGAGCTCGGCTAATGCAAAGGCCCTGTGGTGGGATGAGGATGAAGCAAATGCATCTCAAGCAGAGAGAACAGGGAAATAGTAGGAGATGAGGTCAGAGAGGCCAAAGGGCAGCCGATAAGGCCCTGACATGATTTAAGGCAGCCGTGTTTCCTGGGCTAAGAGGGAAGCCATGGGAGCGTTCTGAGTGGAGCTAACTGCAGCGGGTGCGAATGGAAGCAGGAAGCCCAGGGTGGTGGCTGTTGCGAGTCCGGTGACAGATGGCAGTGGTTTGGCCCACAGTGTTAACAGTGGAGCTGGAGGAAAGGAGCCCGCCTCTGAATTTATTGTATTGTGGTCAGTTGAATTGCAGTAGCCTCATCTGTGTAGAGATAAGATGGTGAAAATCAGTAGTGAGAGGGTGAAAGATACATGAATAAGAAAGGGGTGATCTCATTGATGTTCTGCATCCGTGGTTCTGGAAGTTACCTGTGCACCACAATCACCTGGAGGGCCCAAGACGCGTGGCTGGTCCCACCCCCAGGTCATTCAGGACACCCGAGAGAAAGCCTGAGAATCTGCATTTCTCACTACTTTCCAGTTGATGCTGATCCTGCTGGTCCCGGGACCCCACTTTGAGAATCACTTCTCTAGTTTATTAAATGTTCTCAGGACAAAAACAGCATCAACTGAATGTCTCAAGTGGCGGGGAATTTAGGGATCATTTAATGCCACTGTTGCAAGCCAAATGCTTCCCCAGGCAGGCAACAAATGCAGGGAGCACTGTAAGACCCTGGGCACCTTGGAGGCCAGAAGGTGTGCGGGGGGGATTTGGGGTCCACTGGTGTGCAATCTCTGACACCCGCCCCTCATCCCCTTTAACAGATCAGGAGGCCCAGGCCCAAGGAGACTGTAGTTAACCCTAACTGCTATGAACATATGTATAGTGAGAATTGAAAATAAAACCCTAAGCCCCCCAGCCAGCTGAATAACTTCCTCTTGGCCAAGGGGACCCCAGAGGAACCTTAATGAAAATTCTGCGCCATAACAGGACAGGAGGACAGACGTGTCATTATATAATACCTTCCCCCTTTTGCAGTTTAGACACAACGGACCGGCATTAATATTATAACAGAGACCATAAGACTGACAGAACAAACTCTTTGTGGCGATAAGGTACAAAATTATAAACAAGACCTAAGGCCATGGCAGGGAAGGGTTAAGCCACGCACCCAACATTTAAAGAATAAACTAGGTTCTAACTGCCAGAGGTTGTTCTCTCTAGCAGCTGAACAAGCACTGGCCTTGACATAAGCAGTGTTCAACTAGTTGCAGTTCATCCACCACCAGACACTGACTGACTCACCCCTTTTCCACCAGCTGCAACTACAGCTTTGATTGGACAAGAGACTGACTTCTGTAACTTCCTCCTGATAAGAGACCACAGGCCATGGACTGGTTCTGGCTGGTTTACAGAGGCTGCCCACTTGAGTGTGTTGACGCCCTGCTTCACCTTTCGACATATAAGGCCTAATTATAATTCATTTAAATGTTACATCTCCAACCCAAGGAGAACCTGGGATGTACACAACATGCATGTTTGCTTATTACACATGTGCAAGACCCCCTTTCATGAATATTCATGGATCCTCCTACATCCTGTTGAATATGTATACCTGGCCAAACCCTTCAGCTGACATTCCTGTCTTACCCTTCCCTCTCTCCAAGTGCCTTCCTTTATGGCTTTGGCTTGAGGCTACAATTCCCAGCGTATTGGAATGTGTACCTTACAGTCTGTAACCCTTTATAAGAAATAAAGCTCTCCTGCCCAAAGTTACACATTTCCTGATTGTTCCGTTTACCATAGCAACTAGAAAGTTCAACCTGTTAATTTTAATCAAATACTGACCAGCCCTCATTCCTGAATTGTATTAACATAATGATTCATTTGAAGTGAAAAAAAGACAAATTGTAACTAGTTCTCATGTAAAGCAGTATGCATGTTATGTGCCTGTATTTGCCTAAAAATATATGCCTGTGTGGATAAGTCTAGATAACGAGATTTTGGATTATGTTTACTTTCTGCGTTTATATATGCTTGGAATTTTTTAAAGCTCGTTCATATTTCTTAAATGGCTTGGATTTCTTAAAGTCTATGCATAACTTTTAAGAGGGGAAAACGGATTTTCAGTGTGAAAATAAGAGCACCTCGATCTCGATTAGTACCCTTGTTTAGCCACAAGATGGAGTAGTTTACAACCGAATAAGCAACTAGGCGCACAGAGACCAGGAGGAAGAGAATGTAATTCCTGCCCCACTCCTGGATGTAATCTAGTGATTCATGCGCATTTTAATGCCTCTTGAAAACATCAGGCGTATTAATTATCCTTTTTAATCCATCTTTTGCAGATGAATCTCTAAATTCTGATTTTTTCTTATGCTTACATTGAGCCTACAATTATCTTACCTATTAAATTGATTCCTTTCAATGAAAGAGGTAAATTATTAGACTAGAAGCCAGAGCTAGGGTACTTAGCAGCAGCAGCTTTCTTTCTTTCTTTCTTTTTTGAGATGGGGTCTCACTCTGTCACCCAGAGTGGAGTTCAGTGCCGCCGTCACAGCTTACTGTAACCTCGATCTGCTGCTCCCAAGCGATCCGCCAACCTCAGCCTCCCAAGTAGCTGGGACCACAGACGTGCACCACTACTTTCAGCTAATTTGTATCTTTTGTAGAGATGAGGTTTCGCCATGTTGCCCAGGCTGGTCTCGAACACCTGAGCTCCAGCGATCCACCTGCCTCGGCCTCCCAAAGCACTGGAATTATAGGCATGAGCTACTGCTACCAGCCAACAGCAGCTTCTTCTAATGAAGGGAAATTCTTGCAGATGGGAGGCTGGGATCCACTTCTTCCACCCCACGTTGCCCTGTCTCTAGCATCGAATGGCTACCATTTGACTTTTGAGTTGCCATTTCAAAATGCCTATTTGTATCAATATTTTGAACCACTCATAAGCTCTCTAAATATTAGTGTACCCAAAAAAGAGAAAAATAGAGACAATTTAACTCAAAATAGAAGAAAAATATTAAGAGGTTGAGGCTTAGGACGGCAGTCTATCCTAAGACTTGGGCGCGAGGGAGGTAGGGGTTCTATGAAAAGCCGCTCGCGGGCTCCTCCAGGGATGAACCCCAATAGAATGAAAGCTACGTACCTGTGTGCTGGATACAGGACTGGCAAGGATGTCTGTCTCTGCCCTGCCTGCCATTTGCAACCCATCCCAGCATGGCGCCTGGGCTGGGAATGTTCAAGGTTTAGCGAGCATCTTTTCTATTAGAAGCATCCAAGTACGCTTTGGACTGCAGGAAGCAGACTCCCATTACCATCAGCACTCAATCTCAGCATCAGAGGTGAGGAACTTTGAATGGAATGGCCATGCCACATAAAATCCATCCTATTAGGCCTCGATAGTGTCAGGTAGAAAGGAAAAAAATCCAGTGATGTTCTGTTTAAATAGGGTAATAGCTAATAAAATATAAGGCTACTTTTTGTTGTTGTTGTTGTTGTTATTGTTTTAATGAGAACTGTAGCATTAGGATTCAAAACAAGCTTTCCAAATGGAAAAAGAAAAAATAATGTCAACCATAATCTTACCATTATGTCCAGCCAACAGCTAGTATCAGTTTACGGATTCTCTTATAATGTATTTTCATGGGAAAGCATACTTCACATAGTTGCAATTAGAGTATACATACAATTTTAGGACGGATTTTCCATTTACTATCATAACCATGTTTCTGTATAGCTATAAGCTGTGTAATTATAACTTTAATGACCTCATAATATTCCATCCATTGAGCATATGTTCCATAATTTACTTAACTCGTTTCCATACCATTAGCCACATGTGCTTTTTAAAAATAATATTGTAAATAATGTGCCGGGAGCATATTTGTACGGATGCTTTTTCTTTCATTTATCCTTTGGGTAAACTCCCCAGACTAACTTTATATCCATTGCCAAATGATTTCCCAAAGGACTTTGCCATTTCCGACATGTGTGTCCCAGCCCCACTGTGTCAAGATCAGCCTTGAGCGCTCGCATTTTCCGAAGGCTCTGGCTTCCCCACGGCCTCTGTGCAGTGCCTGCCCAGCCGCTCTCCTCTCCGGTCTCAGGCAGCCCTCCTCTACTGAAATGGAATGCTCGTAAACATGAGCTCCTCCTCTTGTCCTCTGACCTCCCAGTCCTGATCCCCCTGACCACCTTTCTGCACTGGTTTTTGTCCCTGTATCTGTGAATGAGCTCAAGATCTTCCATTGATCTCCCACAGGCCAGGACTTAGGAGCTACTGCCTGTTCCCCTAACCCCCAGTTGCACACTTCTCCTGACGTCTATACTCCATATACACCCACACTCTCCTTTACGCCTCAGTCCAGGGCAAGCTAGCCCCTTTTCCTACCCTTTCCACAGAATGTCCCTTTGTAAGGTCACCAGCAATGTTACCTGTAGAAGTCAGTGTGTACTTTTTTTGGTCCCAATTAATTTGATCTCTTTGAGGCATTTGATACTATCCTTCCAGAAATATTTCCCCCACCGTGGCTTCCACATACTCCTACCCTTCTGATGCTTCCCACCAAATGCCTGCTGTCCCCTCTTCATTGACCCAGCCCCTAACCATTGGTTTCCCCCCAGAAGGGAGCACAGTGTGGGTTAATGCACATGGGGCAATGCAGTGGGGCCTCACCCTCTCTCTGCTGTCATGTCGGTTCTGAAATTATAAGCCCTCGTGTGTTCCCACTGCCCCATCTTTCAAGTCCCCATTCCTGGGTTTCAATTTCCACTTCTTCTTTTCAGTTCCACACACATGATCTACAGACAAGCTCATCTACTTCCAAGATTCCGACTCTCCCCTATGCTAATGACTTCCCAATCTGTGTCTCCAACAAGATCTTTCTATTGAGTTTGACTCATACCATATGAGTTGGGCACCTGTATCCAAATGTCCTGTGGAATCTCAGATTCAGCAGGTACTGAATAGAATCATTCTTTTCCCCTCCCACAACACCTGCCAATTTACCCATGTTCTCTTAGTCAGTGGCACCACTCTCCACCCAGGTGATCAAGTTCAAAAGCTGTCTGTCATCCTAGACCCTTCCCCCTCCTCACACCCACAGTCACTCCGGGGAGCTTGTCCATCTCACTCCCTAAGAATCTCAAGTCTCTGGCCACATGCCTGTTCTTTATTGCTTCCTGAGCTCAGTTCACATCTCTTGTCAGCTCTTGCCTGGATTATTCCCATGGCTCAGCAACTGCCTCCATGCATTAGCTCACCCCTCCCAGTCCACCAGGAGAGGCCATGTGGTGCAGCCTGAGTGCCGAGGCTCTGCAAGCTGACTGTTCAGATGCAGTTCCTGGCTCTGTCTTCTGCTATCTGCAAGCTCGGGTAGGTTCCACTGGTTCCTAAGATGGAGATAATAACAACATCAACCTCAAAAAAGTAAGTGTGAGGATGAGGCAGTCATGAGGATTAAATGAGTTGATGCATGTCAAGTACTCCGCACAGCACCTAGCACACATTATTAGTTGTGTTATCATCATCATCATCATCATCATCATCTTCTGCACCAACAGGGAGCTCTTTCTAAAGTGTTTTTCCAACCACTACTCTGCTCAAAACCCAGCCATTTGAAGAGATATTTGTACACCGTGTTCTTAGCAGCATTATTCACAACAGCCAAAAGTGAAAACAACCCGATGACTATCGAGGGACAAGTGGATAAGCAAAACGTGGCGTATCACACAATGGAATGTCATCCAGCCTTTAAAGGGAAGGAGGTCTGACACATGCTGCGGTGTGGACGCTGTGCTGTGGGGGACAGGCCAGTCACAGAAAGGCAAAGACTGTGTGATCCTACTCACAGGAAATACCTAGAGCGGTCAGTTCATAGAGACAGAAAGTAGAATTGTGATTGCCAGAGGCTGAGGAGAGGGGAGTAGGGAGTTATTGTATAATGGTTACGTTTAGTTGAATTACAATGGTTGAATTTAGTTGAGGAAGATGAAAAAATTCTGGAGACGGATGATGGCGATGGTACTGTGACAATGTGAATGTACTTAATGCCACAGAGCTGTGTGCTTAAAATGGTTAAAACGGTAAATTTTATGTTATATATATACGTTTATACGTTTTTATAACATAAAATATATATTTATATATACAAATTGTATATAATATATGTAATATTCTATATTTTATATTAATATTAAATATTTTATATATATTTGCTTAACACGAAATATATATAAAACAAAATTTATATATAATATATGGTTTTATATATTAAATATGCACACATGTATATTTTATGTGTGTATGTATATATTTTTTAAACTACAATAAGAAAAATGCAATAGAATAAAAAAACCCTTCAGTGTCTCCTCTGTGCCTACAGACGCAGCTGAGAGGCCAGGGCGTGTGCCGAGCCCTGGGGGATCTGTCTCAGTTTACCTTTCAGGCCTTGTCGTCTGCTCTCCCTGGCTGCAGCGACACAATGCTACTGTGATCTCTGGGGCCGTGACCTTGACCAACACCCGGCCTCTGGCAGGGCGCTCCCCTGGTCCCGGGCCTGGCCCTCCGCGTCCGTGGGACTGGATCCACAGCGCCGCCTTCAGGAAGCAAGGCCTCCATGCAGCCCCAGGGGGGCCCTGAGCACGCGCCCTCACTGCTCATGTCCACCCCAGACGTGAGCGTCCACTGTGCCGTCTCCCTTACGTGACTCAGTTGTCATCTCTGCCTCAGCCCAGTCTGTGATGGAGAGTAAAACATCAACTCATATTTGCCAAATGAGGAAATGAAGAAATGAATCTTTTCTCAAGACAAGAGCCATACATAGCAAGGTAGTCATATTTCTTGGTTTCATTATGTCCCTTGGTTGTGGAATAAATGGCAGTTTTTAATCTCTCTAAATGCTAATCATAGTAATTTTCCTCCAGTCCGTCTACCTAAGCTTCCTTCTCACCCTAACAACTTCTGACAGTGTTTCACTGTGGAAATGTTTTTGAGGAGGGTGTGCCTGCAGGACGGTCCTGGCTGCCTCCTCGTTAGGAAGACTGGTTTAGATGAAGCTGTCTCGAGGGAACACTGGGCAAAAGTTGAAAGTACAAGATAATCTGATGCGCCCTCCTCAATACATTGTCTCTCCAGCACTAGTGGATATCTGAAACAATTATAGCCATTACCCTAAATTCAGCAGTAAGCCCAGAAACTGAAGAGCTGTTCACCAGGGAATGCCCTGTGTCACTTGTGAAGTGGGCAGCATGCCATGTGCTGTGCCCGGGCTCTCAGACAACCTCAACACCACTCAGTTCCTACTAATGGGAAGAACCAGGGGATCGGGACGAATGCAGAGAATTTACACGTGTTCATGCCCCTGTTAACTGAAAAACAGAACTAACTTCTCTCTTTCAGGCTTGAATCACCCATAGAGATAAGAAGCAAAACTTTTTTTTTTTTTTTTTTTTTTTTTTTTTTTTTTTTTTTGAGACGGAGTCTCCCTCTGTCGCCCAGGCTGGAGTGCAGTGGTGGGATCTCAGCTCACTGCAAGCTCCGCCTCCCGGGTTCACGCCATTCTCCTGCCTCAGCCTCCCGAGTAGCTGGGACTACAGGCGCCCGCCACCTCGCCCGGCTAGTTTTGTGTACTTTTTAGTAGAGACGGGGTTTCACCGTGTTAGCCAGGATGGTCTCCATCTCCTGACCTCGTGATCCGCCCGTCTCGGCCTCCCAAAGTGCTGGGATTACAGGCTTGAGCCACCGCACCCGGCCAAGAAGCAAAACTTTTATAACAGAAAAATGGCAAAGTCAAACTGGATGGACTTCAGGGAAAAGCCATTTGTATTTGAAGATCTATGGAGATGTTTGCAGCAAGATTACTGGAGTACTGTTCCCAATCACTGAAACCCACGCAGATGACGAATACTTCTGTGAGGACCCCTGGTTTCATAGAATGAATGGAGCTATCTGACTGTAAATTCCCCTTTTGTAAAATGAACCAGGTTTTCTCTGGGGCATTATTAAACTTTTGAAGGTGTAATTTCACACTCTCTATAATTCCTACTTTGTACAGAGTTCTGCTTCAGCTCTGAAGACAGGGCGATCTAACCAAGCATTCACTTTTATCCTTCACTTATTAAACTCAACAGTCAACACAAGTTGACTCTCAAGTTGCGAGGTGAATATACATGTCTACAGTACATAGACTGTAACCTGCCCATATAAAACCTGTTCATGGAGACCACTTAGAGGCCTGAGGCCCCGTGCTTTCTTATGTGGGGATGAGGATGTTCTCCAAAATCAGTCTCAAAATCAGAGCTGGACTTTTCTAGCCTTGCCAATAGACTTCCACTCGGACAAGCCAGCGTATGGCACTGTGGAATGTTAGAAATGATTCTTGCTGAACTCTCTCATTTAGGGAAGGGGAAATAGGTCATTGATTCCCCTGAGAACACACAGAAACTTGGTTGGTTGGTGCTGCCAAAACAAGAAGGCAGGGATTCCCGCCTCCCAACTCTGAACTGATACTACATTTCAGCAACCATAACATTCATGGAAAAGCGAGTCCTGGCCAGGAAGAAGGCCACAGGTCCCAGATAGGCCCCAGGCACCATGGAGCTCCCGGGCTGGTGGGATCCTCCCCACACCTTAGGCCACATGGGACAAACTTGTTTATTTGTTGACTCAATCATCCACATATTCATGCGCTCTCCAGTCATTCACTCTTTCATTCAACTGGGAGGTAGCACAGCCTGAGTCCAGATCTGAAACACTTGGCCTGAATCCAGACTCTGCCACCTACTTGTGTGATCTTGGGCATGTTATTTGCTTCCCCTTGCCTCACTTTTCTTAACTGTAAAATGAGGATAACAATATTATTTACCATATTGTTGTTGTTTACAGTACAATGCAGTGGTTATAAGAAATACATTAATTAGCATATATAAAATGCTTAGAACGGTGCCTGGCACACAGCAAGCTGTAGAGCAGTCTCTAATCCAGCACTAAGTTGTAGGAGAAATACCTCCAGTTCTGGAAGGAATGCATAGGCTGGTCTGTTTGAGGCCGCTCTCTCAGCATCTTTGGCACTGCCAGCAGCAGTGACGATGAAAGCAGCTACCTGTCAGTCAGAGGCCTAAGTTTCACAGAGCGGAGGAATTTAGGGGTCACAGGAGGTTTTGGCTTGTCTCAGTGCTCACGTATGTCTGAGACTGAAATGAACCAACATAAATGAATATAAGATTTCAAACAATATTTTGATATTACGCACATAAGATTGAAAGATTTGTTTAAAAACATTAGCATAAGTAGAATATAAAGTTTATGGGTTTTTCTAATGAGAGAGACAAGAAATGAAGCCAAGTGCTAATTTCTGCCGATTCATCGAGATGATAAGAGACGTTAAAATGTTGTTAGGAGGAAGTTTGCTGCTCTCCGCCGGGGTCTGGCAGAGTCTCTGCATTTAAACAGAGAAATTTCTCTCTACTTCTATTCTCAAAAGGCATTTCAGGTGTGAGAGAATCTTCTTGAAATATTAATAAATTAAATAGAAAACAGCTTATCATAACAAGAACTTTTCCTGATTATCCACTGATCGCATTATCTACAAAGCAGGAAATAATTTCATAGAAGGCTTTTAGTTTTAATTTTGTAAAGTGTGGGGCGGTTATTTTTGCAAGTGCAGATGAATATGGCTGATTTTTTACATTTTCTTTAACTTAAAATATTTTTTATTGCAATTTGAGAATGACTGAAGCTGCTATGAGCATCCATGTACCTGTCTGGGAGTGAGCATAGGTCTTCGTTTCTCTGGAATAAATGCCCCAGAGCACAACTGTGTGGTAATTGCCTGTTTAGTTTTATAAGAAACTACCAAACTGTTTCCCAGTTGGCTGTGCCATTTTACGTTCCCACCAGCAATGTATGAGTGGCCTAGTTTCACCGCATCCTCAGTAGCCTTTGGTGTCATCACTATTTTTCATTTTAGTCATTCTTCCATGTGTATATTGATATCTGATTGTGGCTTAATTTGCATTTCCCTAGTGGTCAGTGATGTTGAACATCCTTCCACTAGCCTGTTGGCCATCTGTATCCTCTTCAGTGAAGGTGTGTTATATCTCTGTCCATATCTTTTGCCCATTTTCTAACTGGATTGCTTTTGGTTGTGTTTTGTTGTTGAGTGTGGAGAATTCTATATGCCAAATACTAGTCTCTTATCAGAAGTGGGATTTGCAAATATTTCCTCCCACTCTGTAGCTCGTCTTTTCATCCTCTTGCCAGGATCTCTCGCAGAGCAAAATTGTTCATTTTGATTGAGTCCATTTTTTCCTTTTATGAATTGTGCTTTTGGAATCAAGTCTGAGCTCCAACTCCTAGTCCTAAGTCCAGAAAATGTTCTACATTTTTCTAAAAGGTTGATGGTTTGACATTTTGCATTTTTAAAAGCTTGTGATTCGTTTTCATTTGATTTTAGTTGTGTACGTTGTGATGTTTAAGTCAAAATTCATTTTTCCGCCAGTAAAATTGAGCACACCAAGCCCCAATCCCAATTTCTAAATACTCATGTTTATTTTAAAGAAATCCTGACTCCTTGGAGAAATGCCAGGAGTGTCTAGGTCAGCAACTGTGGAAAGGGAGCATGGTCGTCTTGTGCTAACGTCTTATAAAGTTAGCCACACACTTGCCATATGACCCAGCGATCCCACACCTGTGAAAACTATAATATGTCCACACAAACACTGCAAATTTCATAGCAGCTTTATTCTCACAAACCCCAAACTGAAACAGCCCAAAAGTCTGTCAACAGGGGAATGAATAAACAAATCTGGTATATGTTACGGTGCAGGGCTACTGAGAAATAACAAAGACCCGACCACAAATACGCACAAAAGTGTAGATAAATCTCGAAAACATGATGCCAATGAAAAAATAACAGACAAAAGAACACGTACTGTATGATTTAATTGATACGAAAACTGAGAAAGACAAAATGAATCAGTGGTGATGAAAGTAGATTGTGGTGCCAAAACTCACCCAAAAGGGGCACGAGAAAACTGGTAGGATGATGAAAATTCTGTGTCTTGATAATGGTGGGATCATACAAGTATTTACCTTTGTCAAAAACCTCCGAACTCCACAGAAGTCAGAATGATTGCATTTTATTTTCTATAACTAATATTGCACTTAAATTGATGCTTAAAAAAAAAAGATTAAACTGGGAAGTCAAGAGGACACAGAAGCCACCTTGAAGGGCTTCCTCTGGTCAGATCAGGACAATTTGAACATCCAAAAAAAATCATCACTTTTAAATAAGGAAGAGGAGGCTGGGCGTGATGGCTCAACACTTTGGGGGCCAAGGTGTTCATCTGGGATCATTTGACACGGGAGTTCAAGACCATCCTGGGCAACATAGTGAGGCTCAGTCTCTACAAAAAAAAAAAAAAAAATGTGATTAACCAGGTGTGGTGACCTGTGCCTGCAGTCCCTGCTACTTGAGGCTGAGGCAGGAGGACTGCTTGAGCCCAGGAGTTTGAGGCTGCAGTCACCTGTGATCGGGCCACTGCACTCCAGCCTGGGCAACAGAGAAAGACCTTGTCTCTAAAAATAAAAAATAAAAATACAATAAGGAATAAACAAAAATCTGGGGGACCATAATGAGTGTATGAAGAGAGAAGTGCAGGGAGAGAGAAATTTGTCTTTAGGGATCCATATCTAGGAAGTAAACATATAAGAAGAAGGAAGGAGATGGTCGCCAGCAAAGTCAGGGTTGTGGGTGAGGCAGCGAGCACAGGGTGCGATTTTGGGGTGCTGGCAATGTTCTAGTTCTTGATCTAGGTAGTGGATCTATCTAGTGTTCCCTTCAGAATTACTAAGCTGTGCGTGTCTACATGCACGTCATATTTCACAGTAAAAAGTGCATCGTCTGTATTCAGAGAAGCAAAAATCTAAGTAGCCTCTTTAAAAATATTATTTCAAGCCGTGGATTCCATTTCTCTAATCCAAGCACCTATTAAATTTGACAAGGGGAGATCTGTGTGTAATTAAAAATAGAGCTAATTCTTGCATAAATGTTATCAAGAAGGCCTTTTTTACAACTACAGATAGGCCTTCTTGGAGAACCCAAGATGAGAAATATCAAGTTGTCAGAAGAGAAACAGCTTTATAATAAATTATCTCTCTTCAATATAGAAGGGTTTGAAAATTCCTCTAGCGATAAAATGTCTACTCTTTTCTAAAAATGGAAAGAGGAAACAGAATGGAGAATCTCCTTAATCTGAATGAACATCCAGCCTACTGAGGGTCTTAGGTGGGCTGTTTTCTCAAGCTCTCTCTGAAAATATTAATTAAGTTTATCAAATGAAATTTGATTTTCATGAAAAAAGAATTTGATTAGGACCTTGAGGAGAACTGATTGGAATCTAATGTGTTCAGAGGTTGGTGTTGGGGGCTCCAGCAGTGCCTGCTTGGGGCTAATTGATGAGCACTGCGGGTTCATTTTTGCTTCCTTTCCTCCCCTCCACAATGGCTCCACTCCCCTATCATTACCTTGATTTAAAAAAAAGCTGGATGATAAAAATTGAAAGTAACAGGCATATTCCATCTCTCTGAGCTCAATCTTGGGTGAAAACCTTTTCATCTCCAGAGATTTCATCTTCTTCTTCTTCTTCATTTTAACACATTTGTTCTGCTTTGCCCAGAAAATTATTTTGGTTTGAGACTACTCTTATTTATTCATTCTTGTGGATGAAAGCAGAGGCCTGGATCATGCCAAATGATACAAATCCAGGAAATCTTTTCTATTTGACTTTCAAATGTGGGCTTGTACTTATGTTTCATTATGCGTATGTTTAATATTCTGGGGGCATTCAATTTAGACGAAATAACATAGTTGCAGGATAAGCATCTACCTGGGAAAAGTCTGAGAGGCCACCCCGGGTTCTGAACCCACTCCTTCACCAGCATCTAGGCTCAGAGCACAGACAGCCTTACCCCTCGACAGAGGGCAGATTAAAGCCCGCCCCCACCCCCAAGCCCACCAACTTTTCACCCTCTTCCCTGAAGCAAGGAAAGCCCAGGGCTTCCGGGTGCTATGTGCACCCAGACACTGCTCATCATTTTAGATGCAAACATGGCATGTGCTGCTGATATCTGGGAAGGGAGCTTTGCCTTCAAGGAGATGGCTTCTTGAAAGTCCAAATATCACCTTTTCTAGTCTTTCCTTCTGGGCCAATCTTAAGGTTAGTTGTTGGCTGGGTCCCCTTACACTCAAGGGGAGGAGATTAACATGAGGAAGAGACAGGATCACAGGAGCCCCCTACAGTGCTTCTAACTTAACTGCTGCATTTATAGCCATCTGTCCACCAGAACAGGCTAATCAGGTGACACAAACATACAAGCAAGCAAGCAAGCGCTGAAGCCGTTTGAAGCAGCCTGTTCACAGCTAGCATCTCTGGGTCTTCCCTCCTGACCATGTTATACTCCCTGCTCACGAATGGTTAATTTAGAAAGAGGAAGGAGGAAGAGAGGAAGGAAGGATGAAAGGGAGGGAGGGAAGGAGAGATGGAGGGAGGAAAGGAGGAAAGGAGGAAGGGAAGAAGGAAGGAAGGAGGGAAGGAGGGAAGGAAGGAAGAAAGGAGGGAAGGAGGGAGGGAAGGAGGGAGGGAGGGATTCTGTAGTTGATGGCCTCTGCCCAAAGGATAGAGATGAAACCCTCCCTGTCCTGAGGTTTCCTTCAAAGCTGTCTAGAAGTTTCAGGTGGGCATGGACATGGGTGTGGGTGTGGGCGGGTCAACCCCAGGCAAAACCAGAGTCCTCCTCTCTGCATCCTTGCCTGCCTTCTCTCCTGTAGTTCCTCCTCTCAACTCCAGAGGGGCTCCCTTTGGTCCCCTCAGTGGGGAATCTCCTTGTACTGCTACTCCGTGTCCTCAGCAAACTGTGCTCAGGACTCTCCACTTGGCTCCTGATGTGCAAAGGAATGCTCTTGAAACATAGAAGGAAATAAAAACAAATAAACCTTTTTCTTACTCCAGCCAGGTCTACAGAATACACTCCTGCCATGGACTCAAAATACCTGATTTGTCATCAAACCTGAGCAGGGATCCCTTTTTCTAGGCATTTGCAGTCTTCCTCCCAAGCTCTGACTGCCACGGATTCCATACAAGGGTAACCTACATCATCTACAAGAAAGGAAAACACAGCAGTTTAATAGCACAAAAACATTATGCCTGCAGAGTTCTTCAGAAAGATCACTCAGGCTGCAGCACAGGAAATGAATTAAACATGCACAGGACAGGAGACAGTGAGGCCATTGAGGATGCTGTTGCAAAAACTCAGGCAAGGCATGGTGGTGAATTTAACTAAGGCGGGGCAGTGGAATGGCAAAGAGGCAAATTAAAGGAATATTAATATTTAGGCTGCTCTGCCTATGGAGTAGCCATTAGTTGTTCCTTTACTTTCTTAATAAACTTACTTCCAAAAAATAAAATAAAATAAAGAAATACTTAGTATTTATATTAAGATGTTAAGGCTTTTTACTCAATTGTTTGCTCCAGGAGGAGACAGCATTTACACCGACTGAAGGAGCAATGCAGGAGTGTAGACGGGTGCATGATAAGGGTTGTGGACCAGAAGGGAGGACACAGGAGACTAGATCAGGCTAGGCCTGTTAGCATCAGGAATCAGGACTTTGCCCGTTGGCTTGGAGTCCCTGGCTGGGTTTTCTAGAAGCAGATGCTGAGATGGAGCTTGGGTGCAAGATGTTCACTGGAGGTTTAAATGGGCCGAATTACGTCTTCCCATTATTCACATGTTGAAGCCCTAACCCCCAGTACCTCAGAATGTGACTGTATTTGCAGAAGTCTTTACAGAGGTGATTAAGTTAAAATGAGGCCCTTGGGGTGGGCTTCATCCAACAGGACTAGTGTCCTTCCAAGAGGAAAAGGAGATTAGAACACAGACACATTCAGAGGAGAGACCATGTGAGGACACAGCAGGAAGGTAGCCATCTGCAAGCCAAGGAGTGAGGCCTCAGAAGAAACCAACCCTACTGACACCTTGATGTTGGACTTTCAGCCTCCAGAATTGTTAGAAAATAAATTTACGTTGTTTAAGGTCACGGGCCTATGGTACTTTGCTATGCAGTCCAAGATGACTAACACAGAGATCAGAACCTGTGAAGGGAAAGGGCAGAGGAAAGAGTGGACAGAGAAGGACACTGTACTGTGACATGCACCCCCACAAAGCTGTAGCCAATCTGGCAGGAGGCTTTGAGGCAAGAACGGCTCCCCAGAATCACAAGACAGCTGTGCCTTCCTCCTCTCCCTCACTTAGTCTGTAGATGTGAGTGGCCCTTGTATGAGTGTGATCTCGGGCAAGGCAGCTCTCTGCAGCTCGAAGGACTAGAAGGAGCTGATGAGTAGAGGTGCCTGTGGCCCGTGCTTCCTGCGCTGGGCAGGGCGGTGCTGCCTCATAGAAAGTGGCACAGCTCCATGTCTATCCCAGCCCACCCCTCGCCCTGTTCAGGTAACTGCATCTTCTCCTGGATCCCAGAGACCTCCGTCTCTGAGAGAAAACATGTCTGTGATACAACTAGTGTGTCCACGGTCAGGAGCTCACCGCACACCTCCTTTGCTGTCATTGTAAACTGGTCCTCTAGTTTGAGACTGTGTGGGGCCTGTTATTTACAATGCAGATTTTGTTATTATGTAGGTATGGTAAGACCAGCAGATCGGGAGATGACTGCCTTTGAAAAGATAGTTTGTTACTCACAGTTCCCAAGACGAGGGGGGCAGTCATGCCATGCAGAGACACATGAGGAAACACCAGGGTCAGTTAGGAGGCAGAGGGGATGGATGCTGGCTAGCATGGGCAAGAACATTCATTGTGGCTTCCACAGGAAAGAATGAGTGAGGCATGGTTTGCAGATTTAGGATTGGCTCCTTTGAATAATTTCAGCAGGCTCTGGGGTGCAGGGGCTTCCCTTGTTATCTGGTACCTGGCCCTGGGGTATGAAGGGCAGGGAAATACTAGCCCGGAGTGTGAGACCTTCATAAAGGAAGTGGTCAGTGTGTGGGCTCTGGATTGGTGCATATGAAAAGTACACTCACAGGTAAGTCGTCTACTGTCTCCAGGAACTGGCCAGCCCTAAGAAGGGCAGCTTTGCCAGACGCAGTGGATCACGCCTGTAATCCCAGCACTTTGGGAGGCTGAGGCGGGCAGATCACCTGAGGTCAGGAGTTCTAGACCAGCCTGACCAACATGGAGAAACGCCGTCACTACTAAAAATACAAAAAATTAGGTGGGTGTGGTGGCAGATGCCTGTAATCCCAGCTACTCGGTAGGCTGAAGCAGGAGAATCACTTGAACCCGGGAGGCGGAGGTTGCGGTGAGTCGAGATTGCACCACTGCACTCCAGCCTGGGTGACAAGAGCAAAACTCCGTCTCAAAAAAAAAAAAAAAAAGGCAGCTTCCCTAGGGTCACAAGGCCCCACATGACAAAGCATCAGAATAAAAAGATATGCACAATACAGGCTCACATGCCAGTGGCTCAAACACCACGTAAGCCTGTGGATGGTGGTGCTGAGGCCGCATGAATGGGAAAGGCAAACCTCGATCCAGAATGTGTATCTTTCCTGTGAAAATGAACCACTGAGGCTTTCGGAAAGAAAGACGTCCAGTGTAATCATCTTGCCAGCTGACCAATTGGACACTTTGAGGAATGGTGCTATATTGGGGCCTATTGTCCGTCTCTGTTGCTGACAGGTCAAATACCTGGCAGAGATTGTGGCAAGAACAGCCTTGGTAAGCAGGAATCTATGCTATTGTACCCATGTGTGCCCTCCATTTCTGCTGCCATGGCCATTTAATTCATGTGCTCACCATGCCGGCACTAGTGGTTAGTGATAGAGACTGGCTGGTCATCAAATATTTGAGTCATTTTGTCTATTTGGTTGTTTAGCGCAATGATTCTCAATGGAGACAATTTTGCCCACCCCTCTTTTGAAGGCATTTAGTAATGCCTAAGACATTTTTGGTTGTCACAAGTGGGAGGGTGCTAGCGGCGTCTAGTTGATAGAGATGAAAGATGCTGCTAAATATCCTACAATGCACAGGACAGTCCCCACAACAAAGAATTATATGGCCCAAAGTATCAATAATGTTGACAAGTTACTGTCTCTTCCAAGGTGGATGCACTCTTGTGGATGACAACATGTTTTACAATTATCTTCATTCTTCATGATCCCTCCCACACATCCATCCACATGACTTTACCCTAGACTTCTTTGTACATGATATTCCAATCTTATTCCTAACCTTACTCCATTCCTTACTCCTAGCCAGTCAACCAGACCATTTACCATTGCCCAAGAGTCCATATATATTCTAACTCATGCTACTTCCCTTCTCATATAATGTCAGTGATCAAGTATACTGCTCAAAGCTCTGGCCTTTGCAAATATTTTCCCTTGCCATTGTCTTTCAAGGTCACCCTTGAAAGTACTCTAGTTGTTGTAGCATAGGCTGTAGTGTACTTGATGTCCATTTGCAACTTCCACCCACATGCTAAGCCAACCCATTTGCAACCCCAGCTCAGGCTTTCTCTTCCTCCTTCTTCTGGTTGTAAAGGACCCACACAAACACACATGGCCATGAATGTAAATTGAGATTAGGGAAACTGGTACAACAGAGGTAGACGTCATTGAGGTCTGGAACACTTGTGCATGCATTCCCTTGAGTCTGGAATGCCTGAATGCATCAATTTCATCTAACATCTTACAGAGGATTGCTTGTGAGTCAGCCCAACCTTATGACTTGGGGAGTCTGCCAGGAAACAGCTCGTGATAAGTAATTCTCCCTGCCTGGTCACTGGTCACTTGCTGTTTTGTGGTCAGGAGACATAACTCTACAAGGATCTGGCAGCATGGCAGAAGTTGCTTGTCAAAAGATAGCATGGCTTCATTACAGAACCTCAGGGTCTTGTGACAAGATTCTTCCACTGGGCCCTGTCACAAACTCAATGTCAGGCCTCTGAGCCCAAGCCAAGCCATCACATCCCCTGTGACTTGCAAGTATATGCCCAGATGGCCTGAAGTAACTGAAGAATCACAAAAAAAGTGAAAATGCCCTGTCCCGCCTTAACTGATGACATTCCACCACAAAAGAAGTGAAAATGGCCGGTCCTTGCCTTAAGCAATGACATTATCTTGTGCCTGGCTCATCCTGGCTCAAAAACTTCCCCCACTGAGCACCTTGTGACCCCTACTCCTGCCCGCCAGAGAACAACCCCTCTTTGACTGTAATTTTCCTTTACCTACCCAAATCCTAAAAAACGGCCCCACCTTATCTCCCTTGGCTGACTCTCTTTTCGGACTCAGCTCGCCTCCACCCAGGTGATTAAAAAGCTTTATTGCTCACACGAAACCTGTTTGGTGGTCTCTTCACACGCATGTGCATGACGCTCCACATGTCATCTTTTCCTACATTGATATTTCCAATACCATAAGTTCCAAGTGGCATAAATGCTTGCCCTGAAGCCTGGACCCACTGCAGGGCCATTTCTCATTCTGGGCCCCACTCAAAGCTGGGAGACATTTATGTTACTAGTACATGGGCAGAAGTAGTATAGAAGATGCTGTGACACAGTCCCCCTCCAAAAACTAGAGAGGTCCACCATGCATTGTACTTCCTTCTTCATCATGAGAGGTGCAACATGGAATAGTTTGTCTTTCATTTTGAAGGGGATGTTCCAGCATGTTTCTGCCCATAGAGCCCCTAAAAATGTTACCAATGTGGCCAGTCCTCAAATCTCTGTAGGGGTTTATCTCCCACCTTCTGGAGCACATGTGCCTTAGCAGGGCCTCCAGTGTCCTAGCCACCTCCTGCTTATCTAGCCCAGTCAACATGATGTCATCCATGTAACGGATCAGTGCAGGTGGTCCAGATAGTGCAGATATTCTCAGGCAACATTACAACAGAGAGTGAGTTGACATAACCTCAGGGGAAACTGTGTATGTATATTGTTGCCTGTTCCATGTGAGATGAACTACCTCTGATCCTCTTCTTCTAATTGTGATAGAAAATAACACATTTTCTGGATCAATGGCTGCATAGCATGTGCCTCAGGCTGAATCACTGCTGTATTCTGAATGTTTGTGTCTACGCAAAGTTCATATATTGAAATCCTAACGCCCAAAGCGACGGTATTAGGAGGTACAGCCATTGGGAGGGGATTAGGTCATGAAGGCAGAGCCCTCAGGAATGAGATTAGTTAGTGCCCTAATAAAAGAAGCTTGAGAGAGACTCCTTGCCTCTTCCACCATGTGCAGATACAGTGAGAAGCGCCATCTATGGACCAGAAGGTGAATCGACACCAAATCTGCCAGTGCTTTGATCTCGGACTGCTCAGTCTCCAGAACTGTGAGAAATACATTTCTGTTCTTGCAAGCCACCCAGTTTAAAGTATTTTGTTAAAGCAGCTCAAAGAGTCTAAGGCAATCACCCCGCTTTAGCAAAGCCACCTCACCTAGTGCAGCAGCTGCAATCAGGGCATGACTTTGTTGAGCCTGTGGTGTATCTATAGTCTTCCTCCAGGATCCAACCAGTTTAACTGGTGATCAAAAGGAGGTATGATAGGGCTTACCGTCTCTGCATCTTTTACACTCTTAAAAGTGTCCATAATGTCTGCATTGCCACCACCCCATGCAATGTTGTTTACGACCAACTATCTTGTCTAGGTGGAAGGGTGGGCAGTTTCAGAGGTTTCCACTTGGCCATTCTCACAGTACCTCTTACCCCACAGTCCAAGTACCCAATGTGAGGGCTGCATCAACTGCTAAATATGTTGATCTAATTACACACGTTGGAAATAAAAGGCATCCAAATTGCAAGGGAAGAAGTAAAACTGTTTCTATTTTCAGATAACATAATTCTACATTTAGAAAATTCCAAAAGAATCTACACTGAAGCTACTAGAGCAAATAAATACATTCAGCAAAGCTTCATGGTACAAGATCAACATATAAAAATCAGTTGTGTTTCTAAAAGCTTGCCATGAACAATCCAAAAAGAAAATTAAGAAGATGGTTTCACTTGTAATGACCTAAAAGAATAATATACCAGAGAATAAATTTAACCAAGGAAGTGAAAGGCTTGTACAGTGAAAACTAAAAAACATGTTGAAAGATGGGAGGTCGATATAGATGAAAAGACATCCCGTGTTCTGGATAGAAAGACTTAAGATTGTTAAGATAATAACACTACCCAAAGCAGTCTACAGATTTAACACCATCCTTGTTCAAATTCCAACAGTGTTCTTTGCAGAACTGGGAGAGCCAACCCTCAAATTTATGTGTAATTGCAAGGGACCCCAAATGGCCACACAATCTTGGAAAAAGTGGACAAAGCTGGAAGACTCACATCTCTGGATTTCAAAACTTACTATAAAGCTAAAGTAATCAAAGCATATGGTACTGGCAAAAAGATAGACACATAGGCCAATGGAATAGAATTGAGTGTCCTGAAATTAATCATACATGTGTGGCCAATTGATTTTTGATAAGGGTGCCAAGTCTGTCAATGGGGAAAGAACAGTCTCTCCAACAAATGGTGCTGGAACAACTGGATTTCCACATTCAGAAGAATGAAGTTAGACCCCTACCTCACATATAAATAAAAATTAGCTCAAAATAGATCAATGACCTAAAAATAAGAAAGAAAACTATAAAAATCCTAGAAGAAAACATAGGGGTGAGTCTTCATAACCTTGGATTGGGCACTGGGCTTTTAGGGGAGAATCTGTTCCTTGTATTCTTCAGCTTCTAGAGGCATCTGCTTTCTTCTGCTCGTGACCCTTTCCCAGGACTGGTATCACTCCAACCTTGGCTTCTGTCATCACAGCTTCTTCTCTAACTGACCAAAAGCGTGAGTGACAAATGAAAAAATACACTGGACTGCATCAAACTGTAAAACTTTTTCTATCTAAGGACGATTGTTAAGCGGGTAAAAAACCAGCCTATGGAATAGGAGAAAATATTTGGAAATCATTTATCTGATGAGGATTAATATCCTGAATATATAAAGAACTCTTAACACTCAACAACAAAAACACAAACAACACAATTAAAAAACAGCAAAGGAGTTGAATAGACATTTCTCCAAAGAAATATACATATGGCCAACAAGCACATGAGAAGATACCCAATATCTTAAGTCATTAGGGAAACACAAATCAAAGCCACAATGAGATACTCATGCCTACGAGGATGACTATAATAATAATAATCAGAATGTAACAAGTGTTGGCAAGGATATGGAGATATTAGAACTCTTGTACATTGTGAGTGGTATGGAAAACAGTTTGGCACTTCCTTAAAATGCCGAACATATAATCATCATCATACGACTCAGCAATTTCACTCCTTTGGTTTATACCCAAAAGAATTCAGAACAAGGACTCAAACAGATACTGGTACAGTGATATCCATAGCAGCATTATTTACAATAGCCAAAAGGTGGAAGCAACTCAAGTGTTCTTCAATGGATGAATGGATGCACAAAATGCTGCGTATACATATAGTGGAATGTTATCTGGTCAGAATAAGGAATGAAGTTCTCACACATGCTACAACGTGGCTGAACTTTGAAGATATTATGTTGAATGAAATAAGCCAGACACAAGGACAAATATTGTATAATTCCACTTTTATGATCTTTCTAGATTAGGCAAATTCATAGAGGCAGAATATATATTAGAGGTCAGCAGCAGCTGCAGGGAGGGGAATATGGGGAGTTACTGCTTAATGGTTCCAGAATTTTGGTTTGTGATCATGAAAAAGTTTTGGAAATAGGTAGTGATGATGTTTGCAAAACACCGTGAATGGAATTAATGCCATGGAATTTTCTACTTATAAATGGTTAACATACCAAATTTTATGTTTGATTGTTTCACCAGAATTTTTTAAAAAATTATTTTCAAAGCAGGAAGAAGCAGGATTGGAGGATTGGGCTGAGAAGAAAATCAAACTGCAAGCCCCAGCCCATCTGGTGGGAACTCTGGAACAAGTGTATCCTATCAGAGGAGTGTCATGACAGATCAGAATATCTGGGCTATTCTGAGACACAAATATCCCCACCTGACTTAATCACAAGATGTGGCCTTGAAAGGGCATGATCCAGGTGAGGCAGCTCTAGACAGCTAGAAGCTCTCTACTGACTGTACTTCCCAGAGCTGGATGACAAGTCCTTCCCTAAATTGGAAATAAGGCAGCCCACCTTTGTGCCTCTCATACATGCAAGCACCCAGGGAGAGTACGCATTCATAGTACGCTGGTTAGCTACTTGAAGCCTGGATTCAGTCATGGCTTACAGTTACCAAACTCAAAATTCCTGAATGCCCCAGGTATTCCATAGGGGAAGAGTTCACAGGCTTAATGAGGTAGGTATGTTAGGTCAGCATGGATTTATTACGTGCCATCTGTACATTTACCTTGTAAGCATACTCCCTGGAAGGGTCTAAATGACATCCCCCTCACCAAGGAATTAAGAAATGGGCACCTGTATCATTGTATGAGTTGTTGCATGAAAAAGTGAGATTTTGCGTGTCCCTCTTTAGAGACCATGAGTATTTCTTAGCTGAACTCTGTGGCTGTGTCCTCTGAAGGTGAGGTCAGGGTGGGAGATACTGCAACAGAATAGGTTCCCTGATCTCAGTAGGAATAACTGGGACCTGGGCTGGTAGAGGCAGATGGCAGTGCAGTCACAGTCAGGGACAGTGGTGAAGGGAAATCTTCCCAAAACTTCAGGTCATACATCAGGATGTCCGCTTGTGAGGAAGAACAGGTCTGGATCTACACGGATTCACAAGCGGTGACTTACGGGATGAAAGAATAAAATTAGAGAGCTGGTGGCAAGGAGCTCTTGGAGAAGGGAATGTGAATAAAGCTCTTGAAATGTGAAGTAATTCACAATCCAAGGGAATCCTCCCAAGAGACCAGAATCAAGGCTCTCATACAATAATCAGGTTCACAAGATGTCATGTCCTGTAGCTGTCAGTCAGCCCCTTTCCCTACCATACTGTACAAGTACAAAGTGGCCCTGGGGGCAGGATGGGAGTCATGCAGGACTGAGCAACAGGGCCTTCTCCCTACTAATGTGGATCCGGGCACTTCCAGTAGTACCCAGTTGAGCCCCTGATATGGTGCCATTCTCTTGGGGAGTTGGAGCATATGGTGGGCAATGTGCTACCTCTTGAGGGGTTTATTACACTGGCCTCTGTCATCATAGAGGGGACAATCTGTCTTCAAAAGGATAAACTGTCTTCAAAAGGATAAACTCATAATCTAGGTATGAATTTGCCTCCCCTGTCCTCAAGGTTCTGCCAGACCCTCAGAGTGTGGGCTTCAAGAATTCCTTATTCATAAACAAATAGCCAGGAGACACCATGTATGATGATGAAAGTTCATGAAATGCACTGGTCTTACCCCACGCCCCCATCACCTGGAAGCAGCATTCATACAATGGTAGGATGGTCTGCTGGAGGCTCAGTTATGGTAGCAGATGGGAGGCGGCAACCACAGAGATGCTGGAGGCTGTCTTAGGACAATCAGCAAGTACCTCAAACCAATGGCCAGTATTTTGGTTGATCTCCCCAGGAGCCAGATACATGGGTCTAAGAATCAAAGAGTTGAAGTGGCTGTGTTTCTGAGCCTGTGATACCTAAAAACTCATTGGAAGAATTTTTGCTTCTCATTCTGTTGCCTTGGAATGGGTGATTGTGGAAGTCCCAGAAGGAACACAACCATGGCACTGTGTTAAGTTAGAAGCTGAGACTGGCCCTTGGCCATTTGAGGTTCCTCAGCTTCTGAACCAAAAGGCCTGGAAAGGGTCACTGAACTGAGAGAGTGACAGATCTTAGTTACCAGGGAAAAAAAAAAAAAACAAAACTGTATTATTGCTATCCCATGGGGACAGGGAGGATTGCATAGGTAGCCCAGGGATTCTCAGGAGCCACAGCCTTCTAGCACTTTCTTGCCCAGCAGTCCTCATCCACAGAAAACTGCAGTGAACTGAGGATTCAAACCTGTTCAGATTGGAGGTTTGGGTCAGCACCCTACAACAGAGACCCTTGCCCAGCTGAGGGCTGCAGAGAGTAAGAGGAACATAGCATAAAATCAGCCGCAGTTCCCGGGTGGGCCTCAGAACCAGCTATGGAAGAGGAGATGGCAGCAGATACGTTTGTGTTCATTGTTTTCATTCTTCCTTTTTCTCATCACCCCTGCTACATGGCAGGAAAAGCACTGTTAGGGCTAAAGTGTCAGATTTCACAGTGCCTATGGCTGAACTGACACCACCCGCAATGATGCAATATCTAGCGAGATTTTGCATGTCCCTCTTTAGAGACCATGAGTATTTTTTAGCTGAACAGAAGACAAGAGGAGAGAGATTCTACAGGATATTTGGCATCAGCCCATCCAGATCCACTTTCCATCCTTCTCCTGCTTCGTGGCTGGGCAGGAGATTCTCTGGGTGACATCGACCAGGTCCCTTGCACTCTGGTTTCTGGCTGGGACCAGCCAATGGTGGCACCATTAGGAGCCTGAGGTCACCACCCCCACAGTGATTTCTCTACTGACAGCTCCTGTCTGCCTGGAGCTGCTTCTCTAGGTTTTGGTAGCCATCCTCTCCCTTGGCCTCTGCAGGGCCATGAGGGGTCACCGCCTCCCACCATTGCTAGTCTCAGGATTCTGCACTGGTTTTTGTTTCCTTCCCTAACCCCTGGCCACAGCTTGTCAATATCCCTTCTTTAAACTCTCTCAATTCCGGTTGGACAGTCTGATTTACTTCCTGCAGGATCTCAGACTTGTCTGAAAACAACAAAATAAAATAAAAGATAAAAAATCCATTGAAACTCTTTTTAAAATTGTGAAATATAATTTACGGGAAGAAAAGCATATATAACATGGTTCTAATGTTGAACAGGTCATTATAAATGGAACACCCATGCTACCACCACCCAAAAATGAAAACTGGACTGTGGTCAGCATTTCCGAAGTCCACCAACTCTCTGTATTCCTTTCTCCATTCAGAGATGTGTCCTATGGCTGCTGTCACAATTTACCACAAGCTTAGTGGCTTAAAACAACACAAACTTATTATCTTACAGTTCTGGTGATCAGAAGTCTACACATGAGTTTTGCAGGCTAAAATCCAGGTGTCGGCAGAGTTGCGTTCCTTCCAGAGGCTCTGGGGGAGAATCAGGCTCTTGTCTATTCTGGCTTCTAGAGGTACCAGCATTCCTCTGTTCCTGGCCTTTCCCAGCAATGGCATCTCCTCTGACCCTCCCGCTACCCTTTTAGAAGGAGCCTTGTGATTACTCTGTGCTCACCCGGAACCTGTGAATATGTTGCCTTAAAAGGTAAAAAGGGCTTTGACCCCTTCCACCTCAGGATCCTTAACTTACTCACATCTGCAAAGCCCTTTTAACATATAATGTAACTTATTCACACGTATCTGGGATTAGGATACGGACATCTTTGGGGCCATTATTCTGACTGCCATACCGCCTGTCTGGATTTTTCTGATAATCATTTCTTTGAATAAAGTTATTTTTAAAGATGAATTGACTGGGCCCATTTATCACTGGTGACTTTCTATTTAGGCCGTAGCCTGGTCACTGGTCAGCCCGTAGTGGGCTGCTTTTGGCTCAGCCATCAGCCCTGGCCTCTTCTGTTTTAGTCAGGAAGACATGGTACAAGGCAGGCATTCTTCATATGACCAAGGAATGGCTTCTGGCCACTTTTTGTTCATGAGCTTTTCTCTAGTACTATGACCTGGAGAGGTATAATGCTATCCCCACCTTACAAATAAGGAGACTGAGGCTTCAGGAGCTAAAGTAACAGGCTTCCAGTTGCTCAGCTAATAAATGGCAGAGCTACAATTCAATGCCAAATTTGGTGTGACATCAAACCCACTCTCTACCCCATCACACTGCTACCCTTGAAGAGAAAGCAATTCTCTCCATCTGAGGCCATGGCATTCAGGTGGCCTTCATTAATGTGACAGCCCCATGCAAATACACTCTTGATAATAGCAGCCCAAGAGCAGAAAAAAGTGTTTTGAACTATGAGCCCTGAAAACTCAAGAGCAGCTGTAATTTACATTTCTGTAAAATTACCACTTTATGTAGAAAAACAAGCAAACAAACAAAAACAAAACAACCTGTCCACAAGTCGCCTTAGCAGATACATGGCTTTCTTCATGTGAGCAGAATGGCGTGTTGATTAATGGTTCTCATAACAAAATATGTCCTAGGGTCATTATTTCTAATAGGCAGCAACATCAACCCATAACAAAGCTGGCGTGCAGCAATAGACAGTGTAAAATTTTAATGGGAGGCATTTTCTGGATTTTGATTTTAAATGCCTTGTTGTTACAAAATGAAAACAGCTTTCAAGAAGGATAGGCATCATGTCAGAGGTGAGCAGGTAGAACTCCTCAAGTATGTTTGCTTGAGACACCACAGTAACGAAGCCTGCCCAAATCGCTTCTCCCTGACACTTAAATTACATCATCATCAATAATAACATCAAATTACACACCATCTGAGAACAGTTAACTGCTTAGCACACACATAACGTGAGCAGAAAAATACTGGTGAGTATTCCCATGCCAAGATCAACTCAGAAGAACCTGTCTGACACCTACTATGTACTGGGTATGGTGCTAGGGACTGTGGAAACAGTAGGAATGCATCTGATACAGTAACCATGACATCAAACAGCTTGACATCCAGCACCACCACATGGGACAGATCCACGATTCTACCAGAACTCAGAACTGTCAGTTGTGCTGGGGAGGCAACAGACTGGCGGTCATGGAGGGGCAGGACTTACAGAAAGTGGAGAAGAGTTAGGCAAACAAGGGCAAAAGCAACACAAAGTTTAGGGCAAGGAATCTGTGTTCATCCGGGTTCTACAGGGAAACAGGACCCATTGACTGTATAGAGATTTATACAAAGAGACTGCGTATACGGTATTGGCTTACATGATTATGGAGGCTGAGAAGTCCCATGATGTGCCATCTTCGAGCTGGAGGCTCAGGAAAGCTGGTGGTTTGGTTCTAGCCCAGGCCCGAAGGCCTCAGAGTGAGGGTAGCCGGTGGTGTAAGTCCCAGTCCTAGTTTAAACGCCCAAGAACCTGGAGTTCTAATGTCCAGGACCAGGAGAAGATGGATGCTCCCGTTAAAGAAGAAAGACAGCAAAACTGCCCTTCTCTCTGCTTTTTGTTCTATTTGAGCCCTCAAGGGATGGGGTGATGCCCACCCATGCTGGTGACTGTGATCTTCTGACTCAGTCCACTGATTCAAATGCTCATCTCTTCCAGAAATGCCTCACAGACACACACAGAAACAATGTTTTGCCAGTTATCTGGGCATCTCCTCGCCCAGTCAAGTTGACACATGAGATGGACCATCACAGAAACCATATAAAAATTATTATTTATTGCATGGCTTTCAAATTGCAGATTTTGACTCGTTTGTGTATTGTGAAATCAATTTAGTGGATTTTGAAGAGTGCCATGGGAAAAGATAGAAAACAGAGTATGTTGCACATAGTAAGGGCAAGTATTATTTTATAAAAATTTTAATATAGTTTTATATGGGTAGATACATGGTCACAATGTAAAATGTATTTCTTACTGCAGGTGACAGTCCAGAAGAGATGATAAAACTCTGATTGAAGAGAAGCTGTTGTGAACTCATTATAAAACTCTGGGGCCTGTTAATCAAACCCATTACAGGAATCTACTTTTCTTGAAACACAGATCACCCAGTGATATGGTCAGGGTTCAGGAGCCATTTCTCCTGCATGTGCCACGGAATAAATGTGCCTGGAGCATAATAATATTAACGATGGACTGGCACTTACGGAGTGGCACCATGTCCTAAGTGCTCCACACGTATTCTTTCTTCACAAGCCCCCATGCAGGAGATACTATTGTTATGCTTATTTTACAGATGGGGACACTGGGCACAAAAGCCAACACCTTCCCAGGTCTGTGCATCTAGAAAGGGCAGAAAACAGCCTGGAATTCAGCATGATCCCTTCATGTTCAGCTTATTTCACACTGATTCCTGCTAAGACTGTAAGCTTTTTGAAGGCAAAATCTGTCTCATTCCACCTGACATATGCTTGTTTATTGTTCGGTATTCGTGTTATCTCTTGTTACATAACAACTACCCACACTTAATGGCATTAAACAATCATATTTTATTATGCTCATGGATTCCCTGGGTCAGGAATTTGCATGGGATACAGAGCGGATGACTAATCTCTTTTCTACAATACTGCGGTCACAGCTAGAAAGATTCAAACAGCTGGAGGTAACTTGAAGACAGACATTGGAATCATCACATGTATTCTTACATCTGGGGCCTGGGCTGAGATGCCTCAAAGGCTGAGACTGTTGGCCTGAGCACCTCTCTACGACCTCTCCCTGTGGCTTAGACCTTTCCCAGGCTGAGTTCTGAGTGGGTGTCTCCCAGGAGGGAATATTGGAAGGTAAGCATTCCAAGTGAGCCACAGGGTACATGCCTGTTATGATCTAGTCCCAGGAGACCACTTATCAGCTCTTCTAGTATTCCCGATCGGCAAGCTCATCCAGGGGTCCACAGGGAGGGGACATGGACCCCTGATGATTTAGAACCACCCCATATGACATTCTCAACTTTTTTTTAGTTTCCAACTAGGATATGAAAGTTTCCTTGTCGAGACAACTGGATTTCCTCTGATGTGGGAGCGTGACTGGCTCAAATTCCTTGTGATGCATAGGGCGCTCTGTGGTTAATAATCTACTGTTCATTAGAATGATCTGTCGTCTCTATAATAGTAAATGGGCTGGAACCACAGATATATTTACTGCCTTAATTTAGTTGCTAGCATTAGGCTTATTTTAAAGTATTTTCTCTCCATTTGGACTAAATGTCTTTTATCTAAGCTTATCTTCAATGTCAATAAGCTTAGCATTCCTCAACAGCTGGAAGCCCAGATATTATACATCTCCCCTTCCATTAATCTTCCGTAAGTTGATCTTTATAGTCATCTAATCCATTCATCACCACAAGCTGTCCTTTCCACACTTGTATAGTCTTCCATTTAGCTAAACCAAACTCTATTTCTTTATCAAGACTGAAGTTCTTTGTCATTTTCATAGTTTATAGAGTTCTCTCTTAGAGCTGGTTTGAAGTGTCAGATTGTCCACAAAGAACAAATGGGTCCTCATAATGTTCTTCACTGTGTTTCATCTGAACACACTACCAGACATTTTTGGTAAAAATTATTTCCCGAAAGAATCAGAAGGTCTGAGTATCCCCCAAATATTTCATTCTGCAAGAAGACCTACAATTTGAGAGTCCTCCCATGAGCAGAACCAGACACCATGTATTTCACTTGTTCATCTCATTCCACAACAGCGTTAGACTCAATTTTACATTATGGCTACATTATGTCTAATTGATACAAAGCATACCAAAAGGTTTCTTTAAAGATCACCATAATCCATATTACAAGAGAGGGAAGGAAAAGAGAGTTGCAAGTGAGGGAATGAAAATGGTAGAAACGTACAAGGAAAAGGGAAAGGTTTATTCTTTTCAGAACAAGGTCACTGAAATTCAGGACCATGCCAGGGCAAGTAACTGTGCTTCCCCTTTTGGGGATGAGAATATACAGCAACCAGGAGGTGAAGATACAAAATCAGAGACTCATCATCGTGGCCCTTGAATGTGCCTTACAGAGGCAGGTCTCTTCCTCCCCAGGCCCTGCCCACCCCAGGGAAGTGCTGGCAGGTGAGCAGGTTTGAGTCACCTGGGCTAGTTGCTGGGCTGGCTACAGAACATGGAAATCCTGGCCTGGGCCACACTCCTTGGGAGGACAGCCTATTATTTGTGTGTATGTTATATGAAGTATTGTTTGTACCAGTACCAGGTCGGGCAATGGACAGGATGTTATGGGGAACACTGAGACTTGATAACAGTTCCAGCTCTCAGTACGTGCAGTCTAGAGAGGCTGATACAATGCACACAGCAACCAACAGCTCTCATCACAACCAACAGCTCTAATCACAAATGCAGCGCAGGCCCAGGGACTCAGACTGAAGAGACCTTCCTCTGCCTGAGGTTGTCAGGGACAGATTCATAAGAAGAGGTAAGGCGTGGGGAGGCAGGAGAGGGAACATTGTGTTCCATTAACTGAGACCAGTTCGACTGGGGTGAGGGGACAGAGAATGAGCCCTTCCCTTCAGCATCCCAAGGATTATTTCCTGGATTCATGGTAGTAGGGAAACCCACGGTGTCCAGGAATCCCACTGAGGCCGGCAGTAGGCATCCTCACCCACTCTCTGGCCTTTGGCGAGGAGAGAAGAGCCATTTTCTCTTCTGCACATTCTGCTTCTACTGCAGCAGAAAGCAGGCATGGGCCCTGTTTGTTTGCTTAAAGCAAGGCTGTGTGACTCCTTTGGGGCAGTCATCCCTCTGGGCTTCAGTCACTGTGGTCTCCCATGTAGGGGGTGCCAGCAGCGTGAATGCTCCAAGCACCTTGCCAGCCGTTTTGTGCCAGGCACTGTACACATATAAATGCCCCTGGCAGCCCCAACATACAGGTTCGATCTACAACCCCAATTTTTCCTGATGGGGTAACTGAGGCACACAGATGCCAAGTAATTCAGCCGAGGTCACACGGCTAGCAAGAGGTTTGGGATTGAAAGCCAGGTGGTCTGAATCCAGAGCCTGCCTCTTGGCCACTCTGCCCTGCCACCTCTTAACGCTGCCCTTCAAGCCACCTACCGACAGCCAGCCTCGGCTCTGCCACTAGGGGAGTTCAGGGAAGCTGACTGTCCAGGTGCCCTTGCCACAGCCTGAGCCGAGCCCCTTCATCCTCCTCAGATGCTCTTCTAAGGTAGAGCCGAGCATCCATTTCCATCTCACACCTGCACAGGTCTTAAATATAGCATAAAGCTGGCACGCTAACTTCCCTCTCTTGCTGTGCTCGGGCCTCAGGACACAGGGAAACCAGTGGCGAAGGCAGCTGTCCTGCTGGGAGCCAGACCCTGCAGAGCCTTCAAGAGCCCACCCATGGGACTCCAAGGGGCTGCAGGTTACACTTCAACCCACCTCTGTAGTTTGTAACCTGCACTAGGGTTCAGACAGTTTGTGTGAATTGAATGGAAACCCTTATAATTCACATCAAAGTTCTGTGCATGCATTTTTCTGGAAGGATAGGCTTCAGTCAAAAATTTCAAGACGGCAGGGACAGGGTAATGAGTGTTTGGCCCTTGACGGATCACGTTCTCTAGTTCGTGGTCCCTCAGTGACTGCAGGCCAGCAACAGGTTTGCAGGACTCTTGTCCACCAGCAGCTTTGGACAAAACTCCAGCCCAACCAAAGCCGAAGGGCACAGTCAAAGTGCTAAACACAGACCTGAAAGATAACTGTTCAGTGAATAACTATCAGCTGTTTAGTGATAGTCGGAGGGCATTGGGAATTATTGTTAATTTTGTAAAGTGGCATAATAATATTGTAATTATGTTTTTAAAAAGTCCTTAGCCTCTTCTATGGGGAAGGGAAGAAGTAGATAAAAGAATGGAAAATGCTGACAATCTTGGAAGCCGAGCACTTGTGGGTTCATGATACTATTCTACTTTAACATTTTTAAATTTCACAATAAAAAGTTTTTTAAATAAAAATGAATCAAAGCTACTCTTTATACCAAGATGCAAATGTCTGAGTCAAGCAAATGACTGAGAATCTTACTTCTCCCAGAAAGGAAGCCTAGGAGTCTCCTGGCAGGCCCAGGCAGGACTGCACCTGCTTGTCCCACTCCCAGCCTGGACCCATCCCCACGGCTGCTGGGCATCCAGCCCAGGACAGAACAGGTAGCATCTGGGTCCTCCTCTTAAAGGACTCAGATCCGGCATTCTCCTCTCAGCCTGCCCCTCAGTATCCCTGCGTCCCCGGGCATTTCAACTCCCAGGTCTCAGTTTTGCTGTTCATAAAATGGTTGGACCATCCAGAGGCGAGGTGTGCGGGCGGATGGAAGGAGGAAGGTGAAGGTGCTTCCCAGAGGTGACCAGGTAAGGCCGGGAATCGAGCATTTTCATAAGATTGCTGGCGGACGCGGGGGTGGGTGGAGAGCATCACGATTAAGAAGGAACACACACACACGCACACACACACCTCCTTCCTCCTTCCCCTCCTCTTCCTCTCACCCCACCCCCCGGGGGGCGGTACCCTAGTCTCCCGGGGGAGGTTTTGGGGCGGAGGACCGGGGAGGACTGCGCCCAGGAGGGTGGCCGGCCACAGGAGGAGGGCTTGGGTTCGAGCTGCTGCAGCTGGGTGGCCGGCGCCGCGGCGGCCCCTCCCCCGCTCTCCCTGGCAGCCGCCCCCTCCTCCTCCCGTCCTCCTCCTCCTCTTCCTCCTCCCTGTCCCCCATCCTCCTCCCGGCCCCCGGCAGCTGCGGCTCAGGGAGCAGCCGGCGGCGGCGCCGCGGCCGCGCAGCCTTTGTCTCGGGCCGCCCGGCGCGCGGGGCCCAGCGCAGGCGTAAGTGACCGGTGGCCCGGCCTCTAGGGGCTGGGCGGGGAGCGGGCTGGGGGTCGCAGGCGCTTCCTGCAGTGGGGGACGATGGGGGGCCGGGCCGGCCAGATCCTCCAGCCGCTGGTGTCCCGGGATGCTCGGGCGGTGCCGGCGCACCGGGGCGCGAGGAGAGCCCAGCGGGGCCACAGCCGAGGAGGGCACCGGGCGCAGAGAGGGGCGCGGGGCCCAGAGAGGGGCGCGGGGCCCGCCGGGCCGCGGGGCCGGGGGAGGGGGTGCGGGCTCGCGGGGCTCCGCAGCTTGGCGCCCACAGACGTGCGGCTTGGGTGCAAATCCTGTTTCTCTGGGCAGAGGCCACGCGGGGACGGAGGAGGCAGAGAGGACGGGCAGTGATGGAGAAACGGGAGAGGAGCCGGCCAAGCGCCACCGTCACCACCATCACCAACCACCACTACCATCACCATCACTGACTGTCGCCCATCCCAGCTCCCCTGCCTCACCTCCCATCTCATATCCCTGTGCAGTGCCAACTTTATCAGATCATCTCCTTTTCACTGGGTGCTACTTTGGAAAAGCGACAGAGTGCGCCAAGTCAGGAATAAGTACATCCGCTGTGGGACATTTATCTTCCCCTTTCCATGTAGCTACCTCAATTTTCCCGTCAGGAAAGGGGGCACAGTGGCATTTCCTTCCTCTCAATCACACTGAGATGGCTGGGTAGCCTCCAGTTTTTCCAGTCCTGGTACTGGGCGGTTTTATATGCTTGGTGATGATGATGATAAAGTAATGTCTTCATTAAATTGGACAGTTGGGAGTTTTCAAACTTACTCTTCTTTGACTTCTGAGTGTGGGTATACCAGTAGCAAATAGAAACATAAGGAAAGTGAAACTTTGATTGACATAATACCAAGAATAGATGCAAAACAGGCACTTTTGTAGGGACATCACCCAAGAGAGCTGCAGGTAATGGTTTTCATTTGCAGTGTAGAAAGCACCCCGTCAGTGCCAAGTGGCTGTGGGGAGCTCCTCAGTCTGGATGCACAGTTTTTTCCATGGGGTTTTCACTCTACCTACAGAATGCTTTAATTGCTGTTTTTCAAAATTGGCTTTCACGAGGCCCCAGGCACGGCTGAGTAGTCAAAACAAACACAGCGACAGAGCCCCGGGACTGTTGGGAAGCCCAGCACCAGAGGGCATGAACCTTCTTAGGAGAAGTAAAACTTACAAAAAACAAGCTCTTAAACCCCCCGCCTTTTCCCCTATTGGTTAGAAAGTGAGTCTTGAACTTCTGTGTTTTGTGTTCTAGTCTAATAAAAGACAGCTAGAAAAGCCTACGTTTCTTGACAAGCTGGGAAAATCTTCTTCCCGAGAAGTCATGTAGCAGGGCTTTTTTTTTTTTTTTTTTTTGACTGAGTCTCACTCTGCCTCTCAGGTTGGAGTGCAGTGGCGTGATCTCAGCTCACTGCAACCTCCGCCTCTCGGGTTCAAGTGATTCTCCTGCCTCAGCCTCCAGAGTAGCTGGGATTACAGATGTGGGCCACTATGCCTGGCTAATTTTTGTATTTTTAGTAGAGACGGAGTTTTACCACGTTGGCCAGGCTGGTCTGGAACTCCTGACCTCAGGGGATTCACCCGCCTCGGCCTCCCGAAGTGTTGGGATTATAGGCGTGAGCCGCCATGCCCAGTCAGGGCTCCTTTTTAATAGGGCTATGGAGTCCCCTACCTGGTGTTTTTTTTTGTTTTTGTTTTTGTTTTTGTTTTTGTTTTTTTCTGTGTCCTGTTTTTACAATTCAAGAAGGAAAGTGATCATATTAAAAATACTGTGAACCCAGCTGAGCTGCATTTGTCATTACCATAGTTTAAGATTTCTCAAATGTCGAGGTATAATTACATGTCATTAACTCAAACCTCTCTAATTTGTGAAGCAGGGTTTTAAATAGGGTATGTAATTCTGTGGAGAATGACTCTGAAACCATTCTGAGGACCTGAAATGTAAGTAAGGCATAGTCAGTCTAAAACAATGACATTTTCAGAACAAAGACTTAAAGAATTACTTTGCTATGTTTTTAATTTGGATCTTTAGGAAATAATTAGCATCTCAAGGAAGCTTCATGCCAACGATAGTGTCTTCTTAGTCTTTTGGGTTTGCTATCACAAAATGCCTTAGACTGGGTGATTCCGAGCAAGAGAAAAGTATTGCTCACAGTTCTTGAGTCTGGCAAGTCGTGGATCCAGGTGCTGTGGATTCAGTGTCTGGGGAGGGCTAGCTCTCTGCTTCATAGATGGCACCTTCTATGTGTCCTCACATGGTACATGGGGCACACAGGCTCCCTTGGGCCTCTTTTGTAAGGGCACTAATCCCATTCATGACATCGGGCGTTCGGAAGCTTATCTCCTAAAGTCTCACCTCTTGATACTGTTGCATTGGGGATTAGGTTTCAACATATGAGTCTGTGGGGACACCAATATTCAGACTGTGGCAGGCTGGCATTGAGTTCCAATGTTACATCCAACACACATTGTTTTAGCCCATACAAATTGTTATAGCCTATACTAATTCTATGTTAATTTAAAACAATTCATTTGCTTTTGTTGAGATACGATATTTACATACATAAAATGCACAGCTCTTCAGTGGACAGCTTGATGAATTTTTGCCTATGTGTCCGCTGGTATAACCTCTACCAGCAGTAAGATACAGACTATTTCCACAGGCCTAGGGGATCCCCTGGTGCCCTTTCTAGTCGGTACCCCCTCAACAGAGCCACTATCCCCTCAATGGAGCCACTACCAGACTTCTATCAACATAGAAAAATAGTTTCTTTTAAAATAATTTCTAAGTAATTTTTTACATTTCACTCCATTAAATGCAATTGGCCTGTTCCTTAAATGCATTTGGCCTATTCCATTTATGACCAAATCCGGCGGCCCTGAGCCCAGTGCTGTGTAGACATGAGACTGTATAGACATGAGACATGGTATTATTAGCACATAAGGCAAAAAATTCAACAAGCCGAAACAATACCTTGTGTGCAGAATAGAGGGTTAGGGGAACCCACGAGAGTCTCGGTCGAACCCAGTTTTGTTTTGTTTGTGGGGGAAAGGGAAGGCTTTTTGGAGGAAGTGAATTTTAAGTTGAAAATGGAAAATTGAGTAGAAGTGATCCAGCTAAAACGTGGTAGGGAGAAAACGAAAGCCTATTCTAGGTGGAAGGAACATCTTAAATTCCAGCCTCAGAAATAAGAAAGCATGGAGTGTTCGAAGAACAAAGCTAAGTTGAAAATGGTTGGAGTATAGGGCTGTGGGAGAGAAGTGGGAAATAATGCTGGAAACGCCGTAGGGACCCTTTCAGATTGACACAAAGACCCTGCTGAGGGGTGGGGCTTGGCTGTAAGAGCTAGGAGAGCTCTAGGACAGGCTTGCGTGGTTGGCATGGCAGGAGGAGACTTGAGGACTCAGCCGGCGGCTGTGGGGTTGGGAGATTACAGGAGGCGTGGGTGAGGGGCCAAGTGGGCATTCGGGTGAGAGACAGTGGTGACCTGGACTGGGCAGGGGCAACAGGAATGGGGAGAAATGAATGAAACTGCAAGAATTATGGGGTAAAATGAACACAAGTTGATGTTCGCCAGATGAGAATTCAAGGATAGCCCTTCGGTTTCTTGGGTCTTACAAAATGGATGGTTAATGGTACTCTTGGAAAGATGGGAGAAGAATCTTGTATATATAATATCCTCCTTTGGTATGTTTCTTTCTGTGTGGACTTAGTTTCGGTTGCAAGTTAGTGTGTGATGCATTCAGGTAGAAATACCTACTGGGGAGTTGTAACTCATACCGACTGAGCACACTCCATATGCCAGGCATGCTCTGTCACTTGGGATGCAGTCATGAACAAGACGATGAAAACTCTGCCTTTGTGAAACACAGGTGGGAGCTGCAGCCTGGAGACCCACAAGGTTTAAGTGGTGACAGAAAGCTTCAGAGTGAATGAGCTGGCTCAGTCAGATTTCAGTGAAAGAGCAGCAGCTCAGGATAAAATCCCAAGAATGCTAAGAGGCTAAAAAGGAACAGAGGAGAGATGGCAAGGAAAGCAAGAGAAGCTGGGCTTCACAGGTCTAGGGAGTGATCCCTAGTGTCGTACAACAACTGTGAAGTTAAGGGAGATGAGGGCTGGAGATGGTCTATTGCAGCGTTTCTCAAAGTGGGGTCCCCAGACCAGCAGCAGCAGCACCAAGAGCTTGCTGCAATCGCAGATTCTTGAGATCTACTCCAGACCTGGTGACTTGGGAGCTCTGAGGGAAGGGCCTAGCAATCTATGTTTTAACAGGGTTTTCCAGTGATCCTGATGCGTGCTAAGGTTTGAGCACCACAGCTCTATTGTGTTAATTGATATAAGTCATTGGTGATGCAGAAACTTGGTGAAAGTAACTTCATAAAATTTACACTCTGTTTGGGCAAATTTTAAAAATGTTTCATGGGACTGTTACCATTTTATTCTATTTGTTTATAAATTTCAAATGTTTTATTTTCTTTTGCAATAAAAATGTTTTTATTTTCTTTTGCACAGTTTGGGGTCTTTTTCCCTCTTTGATTACTCATTGATAGTTGATCCATATGTTTTTCCCATCTGTTCTGATTTGTGAAATTTTGTTCCTGTCTCCTTTGAAACACATCACTTTACAGGGTCTCAACATGTTAGGGCACCTGCATCATTGATATTGGTTCACTGCCCAAAACAGAGTGCAATCATGAAGATAAGTGAGTCTCAACTCTGAATGGCAGCCTGAGAAAACACCTAGATGGTTAATTTAGCTCTTCCAAAAAGTTCCAAGACCCTATTAAGGATATATTTCTAATTATTGGAACTTGTTACTCATGAGAAGTAATTGGAAGTGTGCCCTTTTCATCTCAAGTGATCCAACAACATAACCATAATTATTGTACTTCTAATGCACTTATAAAGGAAAGAACTCTTACTAACTAGGTATTTTCCTGGTCCTTTTGTTGCCATCCTCCCAGGTACTTTATTGCATTTGACAGGAAGAATTAGAGCACAATATTTTGTTTTGCTGTCATCAGGGAAAACCTATGGTAAATGAGAAGAAACTGATGCAGATACTACTCTTGTAGCTATCCCTGTTTACTGAAAACATTGCCTTTTATCAGAACAAAAACTGGTAAGTAGTTCCTGTACTCTGTATAGTAACAAGCACAAAGAAGGACCACAAATGTTGAGTGAATGGATGGATGGGTGGGTGGATAGATGAATGAATCAGTGGGTGGATAGGAAGATAAATGGATAGATATAGATACACACATAGAGAGCAGACAAAAGAATGGATATGTGGATGGATGGGTGGGTGGATAGATCAATAAATGGATGGATGGATGGATGGATGGATGGATGGATGCAAGGATGGATGCATGGATGGATGCATGGATGGACAGATGAGTAGATGGATGAATCAGTGGATATATGGACGGGGTAGATGGATGGGTAAATAAATAGGGAGGTGGAAGAGTGAATGGATAAAAGATAGTGTAAGAGACTTTTACCTAAAGAGGCAAAAACAGTCTTTTAAAAAAATATTACTTCACCTGAGGAAGGTACAGTACAATGAGCTGAACTGAGCTGAAGACTTGGATGGCTTAGTGACGTTGTCTCTTATTTCTAATGTGGTCTTGTTCAAATTCTCTAACATCTCTGTGTTCCTTATGTGAAAGGATAGTATCACCTACCCCACCTGCTGCCAGGTTTGTGGTCAGGACCAAATTGAATAATGGCCATGAATGTGTTGTAAAAATTGTAAAGTGCTATAGGAATGTAAATAATTCATGTTATATATGGTTAGATAATGGATTGTCATCTGGGGTTGCTTTTAACTATGTTAGGACTGCACTTTTGCTCTGCTTTGGGGATATCTCATTCATTTATGCACAGGCATTTGTCATTGGTAAGCTTAATGTATCCAAGTGTGGGGTGCATACCAGCCTGACCAACATGGAGAAACTTTATCTCAAGTAAAAATACCAAATTAGCCAGGTGTGGTGGCACGTGCCTGTAATCCCAGCTACTCGGGAGGCTGAGGCAGGAGAATTGCTTGAACCCAGGAGGCGGTGGTTGCAGTGAGCTGAGATGGCACCATTGCACTCCAGCCTGGGCAACAAGAGCAAAACTCTGTCAAAAAAAAAAAAAGTAGGCCGGGCGCGGTGGCTCAAGCCTGTAATCCCAGCACTTTGGGAGGCCGAGGCGGGTGGATCACGAGGTCAGGAGATCGAGACTATCCTGGCTAACATGGTGAAACCCCGTCTCTACTAAAAATACAAAAAACTAGCCGGGCGTGGTGGCGGGCACCTGTAGTCCCAGCGACTCGGAGGCTGAGGTGGGAGAATGGCGTGAACCCGGGAGGCGGAGCTTGCAGTGAGCCGAGATCCGGCCACTGCACTCCAGCCGGGGTGACACAGCGAGACTCCGTCTAAAAAAAATAATAATAATAATCTGAAGTTACTTGCTATTAAGAATATATCATGAGTGATTTATTTTCCAAGTCAAGAGCAAACCAGTGGCACACAATGAGCTCCTCCTCCTGCCCCTCTGCTGGTGCTAATGATCCTTAGAAATAAGCCAGCTTCTCTCTCCACTATTTGCAAGGTGCTCTCACAAACATTTTCAATGCACACATCCTGTTAAGTAGGTGTTGCCACTTTACAGATGAGGAAGAAGGAGAAGCATTCCCCAGTGAGACCACCAAGCCAAGACTCCAACTCAGGTGCTCTGACGAGTCCAGTTCTCTTTTCATGACTTCTCAGTCATGAAACTCCCAGCAAAACATCTGTCGTATTTCAGAGGTGTCAGTCTATTGATCTCATTTGTGTGTTGATCCTTTTGAAGACTCATCAAATAGGTGGAAATGGGATTGGAATTGGCAAGTTGCCAGTAAAGGGCATATAATGCACACACCACCAAAAGGAAGGTGTCTGCCTGCACGTGCTTTTGATCCTGACATAAGCACAGGAGCTTCCTACTCAAGCTCAAGTTCAAGTTGATTGTTTGCAAAGCAGAAGTGAGCTCTGATGGAGCTAGCATACCACCTGAGCCTCTGGGCTGCATTCAGGGGGTATATCCTTGCATCGGGTACATAAAAAAACGTAAAGGCAGTAGGACTTATAGCAAAGCATTAGTGGATGTTCTCAAGGATGTAGTTTATAGTCAGTCCCCATAAAACTGGTCTTTGAGCCAATTCACATGAAGAAAATAGATGCATTCTTTCACCATCACTTTATTCATACATCTTACAAGCATTTATGGAATGCTTACTGTATACAAGAAGCCACGGAAATAAGGAATGTTTTTTCCAATTATCTTTTTTCCATCCCTTAACCTTTTACGAAAAAAGGACTGAGATGGAAATTAGGCAATAAAGCAAAAGGAGTTGTGAAATCGTAAGAATATTGATGAGAACACCCTTTTGACTTTCCTATTATTACTGGCCTCAAACACTCAACTTGTTTCAAAATTGCTTCACAGCTCTCGGGTCTTTTGTGAGAGCTTCTTTCTTTATGTCATAGAAGTCTTCATACAGCCTGGTGCTTGAAATTTTATTTGGAAGATGACAAATCATTGTATATTTTTGGAGATAAGAGGCTTTGTAATCGCTCTTCAAACCAGGTCACAACACAGTATGTAGAAGACTTTCTCTAGTCAGGGGGAATGGGTCAAGGAAAGTGCATGGAAATTGTAAACAGACCACAAGCTCCCAGAAAAATCATGTTCTTGAGCGCAAAGAGTGCCAATCCGCATTGAAGGCCTGAAGAGGCCTCTTAACATGCTGGTTGACTCCTAGTTCGCCATTTTCCTCTCTGTGCCTCAGTGTCCTATCTGTAAAATGGAGATTATAATAGACACTTGTAGGGATATCGTAGGGATCAGCTAACACATTGAAGGCCTCCTGTACACCATGTGACACATTTCTCCTGCATTATGTTATTTAATCCTTATTATAACATCCTATGAGAGACGTACCATTATTAGTCCCATTTTACAGATGAGGAAAAACTAAGTAGGTACAACACTATTGAGTATCTGGAGCATAGTAGATCCTCAGAAAATTTAGCATCTATAAGTGCTAAATTCAGTTTCCTCCAGTCAATGAAGACAATAGTACTTGCCCTACCACTGGGGAGTAGGCTCGTGGGGATATTCAAATAAAACTTTGACTATGTAAGTACTGTGATGGGAACGTGCTCTAGAGACACATACACTCCCAGATGTCAGGTCGGTGTGGCCACTGACTGCACCCACTACTACACTGGACTAGACACCAAGGGGAGTCCCACTGATAGCCTCAACAGGAAGGCAGAGGCACCTAGGAAAAGGGGTCTTCCATGCTCATGTCCCTGTTCTCAGCTCTGCTTCCCATGCCTGCGTCCCTCGCCACCTCAACATCCTCCTACTCCCATCTTGAAATCTGACTTGGTGTGACTCTGTGAAGCAAGACCTTTGACCCCTGACTGCCTTTCAGGGGAGGAGCAAGGTCAAAGTCCAGGAAAGAAAGACTATTATCTCTGAGGAGCAATTTGCTTCTTAGTGGTGTCTTCATTTCTCTTGGAGGTAATGGCGTACACCTTGCTTCTTTAGAGAAGACTTCCAATTGCATTGCTACTTCCTGAAAGTGCCCCCTGGTCTGGTGCCTGGCCTTGTGACCCCCCATTGCTCTTTCCAAAGTGGTGCATGTTCTCATCATAGGAAGAATAGGATTTACAAATCTGCCTCCTTCAAGGTTAGCCTCAGCTCCTAGTGGTGTCAGGGGCGTTTTAATGGGCAGTTATTGGACAAAGTAGGAAGGAGGAAGAACCTTGACCCCATCCCCTAGGTCTGGCTTTCTGGGATTGAGAAGCATATGACAGTCAGCAGGGATTAGTGGAAGAGATGAGCTCATCCTATCTCCAGTGACATCAGCCTCTCCCTTTCTACAGGAAAGAGAAGAGAGGGGGTGTGCAGATGACTTTGACTGTGACTGTGTTTATGTCCAACACACTGTGAAAAATATGGGTTAAACGTCTATAAGCTGGAATCTGGTTCCAAGTTGTACCATGAGGACTTTTGGCTTATTTTTGGGGGGAAGTCCATGTGCCTTCATTACAAAAAGTGTTGGCTCTGCCTAAATTTCTTCCATGTAATACAAGACTATGAAATGTATGACAGGCATGGTAGCTTACGCCTGTAATCCCAGCACTTTGGGAGGCCGAGGTGCTTGGATCACTTGAGGTCAGGAGTTCAAGATCAGCCTGGCCAACATGGTGAAATCTAATCTCCACAAAAAATACAAAAATTAGCCAGGTATGATGGCATGTGCCTGTAATACCAGCTACTCCAGAGGCTGAGGCAGGAGAATCGTTTGAACCTGGGAGGCAGAGGCTGCAATGAGCCAAGATTGTGCCATTGCACTCCAGCCTGGGTGACAGAGTGAGACTCTGCCTCAAGGGGAAAAAAAAGAAAGGACTATGAAATGTAAACATTCATATGGGAAGTTTTATTATTTATTTGATGCTCTTATTGTAGTAACATAAATAAAATCGGACAACATTAAAATTGATTAAAATTAAAATAATTAACCTCATCATTAGTTAAACATAATCTTAATGTGTGCATTTGCTAATTTTTCTTCTCTTCTACATCAAATGAATGAAATGGATACAATGAAAAGTGTTCACTGCTGGCTGCTGTTGACATCCAATGCCATGACATACAATGAAAAGACAGAGAGCATCTTAATCTCACAGAAACATTGTCTCTACTTCAGCAGGGTTTGTCTAACACAGTTTGCTTGCCATGCAGAAAACTTTCTAGTGTTCTAGAAACTGCCTTATGAAGTTTCCCAGAGACAATGTGGTGGGTGAGAAAGAATATTGGACATGAGAGAGGAAACTTTGCTTTTGTTTGGACTCCACTTCTATCTAAGCATCTGACATTTGCAGGTCATTTAATCTCTCTGAATCTCACTTTCCTCTTTTGTAGAATGGGTATGTAAGGTGCACGACTGCTGGGGTCCCATCCAGCTCTGCAGTGCTATGATTCTATGACTTTATTCATTTGTGTGCTGTTTCTCATCTCTTTTCTCTTACATTCTGAACTCAGCGTGCATTAACTATATGCTGTTACCATAATTACCCAATCACTGAACACTGCATGATAGAGACTAAAGTCACTACTGTTTATGTTAAACTGTTTTATTATTTTGGAGGGAGGGTGGGAGAGAGCCCTATGCATGAAGCTCTAATTATAGTAATATAGTGCATTAGATTATAGCTCTCTTTAGCCTTATTTTATTCATGATCATAGCCCAGGAAATCCAAGCCAAGTTTTTTCTTTCCATGCTGACATTGACCACATTTCACATATCCAACAACAGGCGAGTGCTCCTGAATGAGAAAGATGGACTGAGACTGTGAGCCTCAGTTTCTGCAAGGTCAGTGAATGGGAGGGCAGGGGCTGCACCCATCCCACATGACACTGGTGAGTGAGACACACTTTCTGGTGCTGGCCTGGTGGCTAGTCCTGTGCAATCTTTGTCTCAAGGCCTGCGGGGACTGTGCACCTCCAATGTATGAATTGGAGACTCCACCTGGTGCCAGAGATTCATCAGAGAGGCATGTTTCGAGAATATAATTTTTTCTTAAACATTTTTCCAGAAGAAATATAAATCAGGTATTAAAACAAGCTCAACTGTATCTTGGAGTGGAACACAAAATTGCACAAATATTTAACATGTAACAAAAGCCTTAAAAGAAATTTCATGCATATAGAGACTAATTTGGGGCATTCCTCCAGATCATCCCTCGTATTCCTCTACTGTTCAGGGCCCTTTGATGGAAAGTATTGCAAATGGTAATTGCTAACATTTACTGAGTACCATGAACTGTTCTAAGCATTTTTGTGTGATTCTCTTTAGGTACTTTAATTATCCACATTTTGCAGATGAGTTAAATAAGCTAAGTAATTTGTCCAGAGTTTGCACAGCTGGTAAGATGTAAACCCTAGCTTACAGAGAAAACACCTTTAGCCACAGAGGGTGTACTGCCCATATTGCAGACTTGTCATAAATCTAAGAAGGGCAGGGAGCTTTGCTTTAGAGCATCTCCACAGTTGCTTCCAAGACATACATAGTGGACTTGTCTCTAAAGCCTCCTTTTCTGGACCTTCAGAGAATCCCAGGGCAGAATAGAATCTCCTGGAACTGGTGCACCTTCTAGAAGTAAACAGATGCTTCCACACTATACCTCCTACTCACAAGCAACCAGCCCAGTCTTGTAGCCGTTGATGGGTCTGCTTCCCTCCTAGACCACTAATCCAAGAAGGCCTGATTCTATGCAAGAGGAGAGACCCTGTCAGAACCGTAGATTGTGTCTTGTAACTATGACATGGATTATAAGACAGATGTAAGCAAAAGTATATGGTTGTGGATGGGGAGGAAACACCAGCTTTGACTTAGGTAATCAAGGAAGGTTTCCTTGAGACAGACAAGAGCATGAGTGGAGGCCTGGGATGAAAATGCACAGTGTGTGTCCAAGGTCTGGAAGTGGATCACTTTGTGTGAGAGCAGAGGAAGATAAGGCTGTAAACAGGGAGGTGAACTATTATATTAATGGCTTTGAACCCCAAGTAGGAGTCCGAATTTTACTAAGTAGCCAGTAATGAGCTGGTAAAAGTTATCGAGGTCATGTTGTATACCTTGAATACATACAATAAAATTTATTTTAAAAACAAAACTTATGGAGGAAGGGAAGCAAGGGATAAGATTTGTGCTTAAGGAAATAAACCTGGTTATAATCTATAGAACAGGAGAGACTAGAAAAAAAGGAAGAGATTGACAGTTTAGAGACTAGTTAGGAAACCATTGAAATGATCTAAGTGAGAAATAATAAGTTTCCAAACAGGACAAAAGCATAGAACATGCAAAGAAGCATACCTGTAGCTTGGGGAGTATTGAGGAAGTGAAATCTTTTAAATATTGTTCCAATATTGGAAGTGGAAGCAGATATGACTCCTAAAGCAAGAGGAAAGATAGTTCAACTAAAGGAAATACGGATTTTTTTCCTCCAGAAAGATGAAGTAAACATGGTTGTCCTTATTTTTCCTACTAAGTCAAACTAAAATCTCTGGACATTGTGTGTAAGATGAACTTAAGAAGACTCTGAAAAGGGGAAGGAAGAAGGCAGACAGACCCACCAGGGATCTCAGGACTTGAAGCATGACATGAGAGTGAGTTCCTTGGGTTTTTTCCTACCTTTTGAACCCCAGAATTTCATAACCTGTTGAGCAGGAAGATCCCGCTACTAATCCCAAGTGAGGATTTCCACCACATGGAGGACAGCAAGAAGCACAGCAATGTCAACAAGCAGAAGGAGGAGCCTACAGACCTTGGCCCACTGCATCTGCTGTGATTTCAGAGTTGCCAAGGAGGACTCAAACTCAAGGCACTGATTGGAACAATATTGTACTTACAGAAAGAAGAAAAGATGCAGCAAGATAACATCTGTAGGGTGTGCTGGTCTCCCATGGCCAGCAGGTGTGGGGCAATGGGTGGAACACACAACCCTCTCTAGCTGCAGGCGAAGACCCTGTTCTTTCCTGGTGGGGACAGATACAATCATTGGGGCTGGCCAGGTGCCATATGATACATGTGTAAACGGTACAAGGAAGCTTACTGTGTAATCACAGCAGGAAAATATATTCTTCTAATAAATAAGAAGAATCTTCAGCTACACAACAGCTCAGTACCCAGCTTTCATATGGGGGGAAGTTCCAGGCCCAGGGCAGTGATTAGATAATCTCAGGGCAGGTGGCAGGTTGCGTGACGGCTTCTTCTCCAACATAACCTAATCCCCCAAATGCCCAGGCTTCAATAGAAACCACTCATTATACAAAGAATTGGGGAAAATCTCAACTTGAATGAAAAAAATCAAGCAACAGATGTCAACACCAAGATGGTATATCAGAATTATCTGACAAGGATTTTAAAGCTGTGATTATTTACCTTGAGCATCACAAACACACATGAAACAAATGAAACAACAGAAAATCTCAGTGTAAAAATAGACAATATAAAGAACTAAGTGGAAATTTTAGAACTGCAAAATGCAGTAAGTAAAATAAAAATCTCAGTGGATGAACTTGACAGTGGAATGGAAGGGAGAGAAGAAAAAAATCAGTGAACTTGAAGGTAGAAAAATAGAAACTAGCCAATCTGAATAATAGAAAGTAGACTGAAAAAAAAGAAAGAGAAAAGAACAAAAGCTCATGGACTTGCGGACTATAAAAAAAGGAAAAAAGCTCTAACATTTATGTCACTGGAGTCCAGGAAGAAGAGGATTTAAAGTGCAGGGCTGAAAAAGTACTCAAATAAATAATGGCTGGAAATTTGCCACATTTGACCAAAGAGATAAGCCTTTTGTCAAGAAACTGAGCAAACCCCAAACAAGATAAACCCAAAGAAATACATACCAAGACACATCATCATTAAATTTCTGAAAACTAAATGCAAAGAAAAACTCCAGAATGCCACCAGAGAAAAGTGATGCCTTACTTATTGGGGGCAGGGTGGAGGGCTACAATTTGAATGACAGCAGACCTCTCTGTCTGGAGCCAAAATAAAGTGACAAAATATGTTTCCAGTCTTGACACAAAAGAGCTGTCGATCTAGAATTGTATATCCAGTGAAAATATCTCAGTAATAAAGGGAAATCAAGACCTTTTCAGGTGAAGGAAAAATCACGTAATTTTCAGATGTACTGTAAAATAACAGAATATAGAACTATCCTAGAGAATGGCTAAAGGAATTTCTCTAAACAGAAAGAGAAATAAAAAAGGAATCAGAGAACAATATGAAAGAAGGAAAAATGTAGTAAGCAAAAAGATAGGGAAAAAGAATATGTTTATTTTCTTTGAGTTTTCTAAATTATATTTGATGATGGAAATAAAAATTATAACATGATCTAACGTAGTTATCAAAGTATGTAGAATATTGAAGACATTACAAATGAGAAAGAGTAAAGGACCATACAGGGAGGTAAGTTTCTACATTCACTAAAATTGATACAATGTCAATACCAGTTGAATATGATATGTTGTATATCTATAATGTAACATCTTCAGCAATGACTAAAGAAGTATACAAAGAGATACATTTAAAAACACTATAGATAAATAAAAATAGAATACTAAAAATGTTCAACTAGCCCACAAGAAGGAAAACAAAAACAGGAACAGAAAAGCAAACAACAGAGAACAAAGAGAAAGGAAAAAGCAAAATGGCAGACTTAATCCCTAACATATTAATAATTACATTACATATAAATGGTCTAAATATGCCAAATAAAAGACAGATTCCACAAAGTGGATTAATAAATGTGATTCTCCTATATGCTGCGTATAAGAAACCCACTTCATATAACTATGTGAGTAGATTGAAAATAAAATGATGGGAAAAATTATACCATGGTAATATTTTAAAAAACAGAAACTGCTATATTAGTATCAGAAAAAGTGGAATGCAGAGCCAAGACTATTCCTAGGGACACAGGGACACTACATTATGATAAAAGAGTTAACACTCCAAAAATAAATAGCAATCCTAAATGTGCATCCACCAAACAACAGAGTATATAAATGTAAAGCAAATACTGATAGAGCTGAACAGAAACTGATAGAGAAATAGACAAATTCACAATCTTAGTTGGAGCTTTCAACACCCTCTTAACAACAGATAAAACAACTAGAAAGAAAATCAATAAGAATATTGAGCTTAATAACACTACCAATCATGGGCCCTAATCAACATTTACAAAACAATCCATCCAACAGCAGCAGAATACACATTATTTTCAAGCACTCATGGAACATGTACCAAGATAGACTATATCTGGGTCATAAAACAAACCTCAACAAATTTAAAGGAATTAAAATCATAAATGTGATATTCTCTGACCACAATGAAATCAAACTAGAAATCAGTAACAGAAAGATAGGAGGAAAATCTTTAAATACTTGGAAACAAAACAACACACTTCTAAGTAATTCATGGGTCAAAAAGGAAGCTTCAAGGGAATTGAAAATACGTTAAATTGAATCAAAGTGAAGATACAGCATATCAAAATTTGTGGGACACAGTTAAACCAATACTTACAGGGAAATTTATAGTATTAAATGCTTACATTAGAAAATTTGGAAAAATCTCAAATCAATGATTTAAGTCCCCACCTCAACAAAAAAGCAAAAATAAACTCAAAGCAAGCAGAAGGAAGAGAATTATAAAAATACAATCAGAAATCTGTGAATTAGAGCCAGGCACAGTGACCCATGCCTGTACTCCCAGCATTTTGGAAAGCTGAGGCAGGAGGATTGCTTGAGCCCAGGAGTTGAAGGCTGCATTGAGCTAAGATCCAGCCACTGCACTTCAGCCTGGACAACAGAGAGAAACTTCATCTTAATAATAACAATAATTTAAAAGTAAAACATAAATCTGTGAATTAGGAAACAAAAGAAGAAAGCAAATTAATGAAACTAGAAGGTGGATCTTCAAAAAGATTAAAAGAAATGGACAAACCTTTAGCAAGACTTTAGCAAGACTGACAAAGAGAAGACACAAATTCTATTATCAGCAATGAATAGCATATCACTGCAGATCACACAGATATCAAAAGGATATAAAAGAATGTTATGAGCAACCTTATACACATAAATCTAACAACTTAGATGAAATGAACCAATTACTTAAAAAGCACAAAGTACCACAACTGCCCCAATATGAAACTGATAATTTGAATAGCCCTGTAATTTTTAAGAAAATTGAATTCCTAATTTAAAATATCTAGAAAAAGAAATCTTCAAGCCAAGATAGTTTCACTGTAGAATTCTACTAAAAGTTTAAAAAGGAATTGGCACCAGTTCTACCCAATGCCTTCCAGAAAACAGAAGAGGACAGAACACTTCCCAATCTTTCTTATGAAGTCATTATTATCCTATACCCAAACCAGACAGTACCAACCAATACAAAAAAAGAAACACCATGAATATAGTTGCAAATTTCTTTATAAAATATTAGCAAATATAATTCAGCAATATAAAAAAGGAATGACACATTGTAACTTAGTGGGGTTTATTCCAGGTATGCAAAGCTGGTTAAATATATGAAAACTAATCAATGTAATCCACTATAATAACAGGCTAAAAAAGAAAAATCACACAATCATATCAATTGATGCAGAAAAAGCATTTGACAAAATCCAGTACCTATTCATAATTAGAACTATCAGAAAGCAAGAAATAGAGGAAATTTCCTCAACTTGACAAAGAAATCTACAAAAATCCTAGAGCTGACATGATACTTAAATGGTGAAAGATTGAATGCTTTCTAAGATCAGAAACAAGGATGTCCGCTCTCACGACTTCCATTCAGCATAGTACTGGGAGTTCAAGCCATTGTAATAAGGTAAGCAAGGGAGATACAAGGCACTCAGATGGAGAATTACATGATTGTCTCTGTAGAAAATCCCAAAGAATCTTTAAAAACTCTCCTAGAAATATGTGATATTATAGTATAAAAGATTAATTAACCCAAATCAATTACATTTCTGTATAATAGCCATAAATACTTGGAAACGAAAATACAACACTATTTGTAGTAATTAAAAAATTGAAATAGGTATAAAAGTTTTTTAAACATGTATAAAAATGCTGAAAATTATAAAACATGGATGAAACAAATCAAAGAAAATCTAAATAAATGGAGAAACATGCAATGTTCATGGATTGGAATACTCAACATAATGAAGATGGCAATTCTATTCAAATTGATGTGAATGTTTAATGCAATTTCTATCAAAATCCCAGGAAGATTTTTTTGTTGATATAAACAAGATTGTCCTAAAATTTATTTTAAAAGGCAAAGGAACTAGAATAGCTAAAGCAATTTTGTTTTCTATAAAAAGATAAAATGGAATTAACTAGTCTACCCAATTTCAAGGCTTATTATATGGCTACAGTATTAAAACCTGCATGGTATTGGTGGAAGATAAACACTTGGATCAATGGAACAAAACAGAGAACCCGTAAAGAAACCCACAGAAGTACGGCAACTGATTCTGAAATCAAACACAAAGGAGCAAAAACAATTCAATGGAAGGATCATCTTTCCAACAAATGGTGCTGGAGCAATTGGACATCCACAGGGGAAAAAAATCAAGGTTTAAATAACCTTTCACTTTATACAAATGTTAGCTTCATATGAATCGTAGATTACAATGTAAAGTGTAAAACTGTAAAACTTTTACAAGAAGATGTAGTAGGGCTTGGTGAAGAGTTCTCAGAGATGACACTTGAAAGCACAATCCATAAAAGAAAAAACTCAAAAATTAGACTTCATCAAAATTTAAAATATTTGTTCTGTAAAAGACCTTTACAAAAGGACTAACAGACAAGCGATAGACTGGGAGAAAATATTTGCAACTCACATGTCTGACAAAGGATTCTTATCTAGAATACATCAAGAACTCTCCAAAGCTGATAGCAAAATAAAAAAAACAATCTAATATTAAAATGGGCTACATACATGAAGAGGCATGTCACTGAAGATGATCTATGGAGGGCAAATAAGCAGATGAAAAGATAGCATCATCAAATATCAGGGAAATGCAAATTGAGACCACAGTGAGATGCCACCATACACCTATCAAAGCACATAAATAAAATGTACTGACACTAGCAAATACTGGCAAGGATGTGAAGAAACATCTCCTACATCGCCGGTGGGAATTTAAAATGTTACAGTCATTTTTGGAAAATCATCTGGCAGTTTCTCCAAAAGAAAAAAAAAGAAAAGAAACTAAACATATGCTTACATTGCCACCCAACTACCTCACGCCTGGGCATTTGTCCCAGAGTAATGAAAACATATGTGCGCACAAATACCTTATATACACCATTGTTCATAGCAGCTTTGCAACAGCCAAAACCTGGAAACATCTTTTAACAGACAAATGGTTAAACAAACTGTGGTATATCCATAACATGAAATATGGGATTTCAGATGAACATTGAATAATTGTTTAGTACAGATATGTCCTAATTATTTCATGAGACGTACTAAAAAATTACATGTCACTTATCTTAAATTCAAATTTAACTGGACTCCTTGTATTTTTATGTGTTAACTCTAGTAACTCTAGTTTTTGTTCATTTGGACTGACATAGTTCTCCTTCTCTAAACCATGGGCAACTGGTTCATATCTCCCAGGTAGCTGATGCAGCTAAAATGAGTGGACCAGGAGTATTCTCTGCAGTGGCATGGAGCTAAAACTCCTGGGAACAAATCATTCTGACTCCACTTTATCAGATGTGATCTGGGCAAATCATTTAACACCTCTAGTCCTCAGTTTCCTCATCTGTTAAATGGGGAGAGGAAGGGAGGTTAAATGAGTCCCTCTACATGAAAATCCACTGGAACTGGAAAGTGCAATCCATGTGATAGCATGTCATTCTGAAAGATTAGCCTGCTGCTGTGGGCCCAGTAGAAAAGGGGCATTGGTGTCTGCTGCAGCCTGAGATAGGCCTGAGATGCCTGGATTGGCTTCAGGCTTCTCTTGATCTTGATGCAAGAGTCTGTTGCCATATTATTATCAGTCAGCAATTGTCACAATAATGCTATGTAACAAATAAGCCTAGAACACAGTAGCTGACAACAGCAAACATTTATTCTCATGCTCATGGATTTGCAGGTCCACTGTGGTTCGGCTGACCTAGGATGGGCTCAGATGTGGGACTTTTATTTATGCTGTGGATCAGCAGGGCCTGGCTTCTGACTTCAGGTTGGGTTTGGATCTGCCACACCTCCGTTCAACTGGAGGTCAGACTGAGGGCTGTAGTTACCCAGGGCACATGTTCTCAAGGCAGATCTCTGCAGCATGTTTCAGCTTGCTTGTGTCTGCTAACATTCCCTTGCAGTGCAAGCAACAAGTAATATGTAGGGTAAGGAAATCTGTCCCACCCACAGCAGGTGATGGTGAGAAGTGAATATCTGCTCAACAAGAATCCAGTCTTGATGTGGTTTGGGCTTTAGTTTGGGTCAAACTTTGGTTCAAGGTGCTTGGAACAGTCTAATCTCACCCACTCAGATTGATGGTAAAATTGTCTTGGCCTCCTCATCAAATCTCAGACTGCAGTGAGCTAAGCCTGATTCCCTGGGGTGGCTCAAAGCTGGAACAATGTTCAGATTCCCTTTGCATTGGCACTGCCTACTTCCTAGAAGATGGCCTGACCTTGAGTCAGCTTCCTGGAGATAGGCTCAGGATGGTCCCCCACCTGATGTTTTCTTCATGGTGGGAAACATCTTTTATCTGCCTCTCCAAGTCCCCATCCCCACTCCCACCTCCCACCATGTTGCCACTTCCTACCCTTCTGAGTTATATGGACTCATCTCCTTGGATTTGAAGAATCACTAAAGAACTAGCAGAAAATTGTAGTAGGGAGGAGAGTGAGGTTGGGTATTTGTTCCCCATAGGGTAACCTTGGTCTGACTGTGGGGTAGCCTTTAGCTGCCTGTAGGGTGGCCTTGGACTGACTGTGGGGTAACCTTGGTCTGACTGTGGGGTAGCCTTGGACTGACTGTAGGGTAGCCTTGAGCTGACTGTGGGTAGCCTTGGACTAACTGTGGGGTATCCTTGGACTGACTGTGGGGTAACCTTGGGCTGACTGTGGGGTAGCCTTGGACTGACTGTGGGGTAGCCTTGGACTGACTGTGGGGTATCCTTGGACTGACTGTGGGGTAGCCTTGGGCTGACTGTGGGGTAGCTTTGGACTGACTGTGGGGTAGCCTTGGGCTGACTGTGAGGTAGCCTTGGACTGACTGTGGGGTAGCCTTGGACTGACTGTGGGGTAGCCTTGGGCCACCTGTAGGGTAGCTTTGAGCTGACTGTGGGGTAGCCTTGGGCTGATTGTGTCCCTCCACCAAAGTCACTCCTCCTCTCATGACAGCCTTTGTTACCATTTTATCTTTCCTTTAGCCATACAACCTGTGGTGGTAGCAGCTCCACTGTTACTAGTGTGGGTTTCTGAAATACGCCCTATGTGGTTTCTCTACAGCCAGTCCACATCTTCATGAAGAGCTCCTTTATTAAGCCCTCCTCAAGGCCAGGCACTGTGGCTCACACCTGTTGTCCCAGCACTTTGGGAGGCCAAGAAGAGAAGATAGCTTGAGGTCAGGAGTTTGAGACTAGCCTGGGCAACATAGCAAGACCCTGTCTCCACAAAAAAAAAAAAAAAAACTTGTTGGACATGGTGGCATGCTCTGGAGGCTGAGGCAGGAGGATCACTCGAGCCTGAGGTTGAGGCTGCAGTGAGCCATGATCGGACCACTGCACTCCAGCCTGAGCGACAGAGTGAGACCCTGTCTCTCAAAAATTAATTAATAAATAAATGAACCCTCCTCAAATTGCCCTAATTTGAGTGTACCATCTATTTCCTTCTGGGACCTTGATTGATACAATCTTAGATTTCAGATTGGTCCATAGAAAATAAAAAAAGGGACCTTGATATATAGGCCCTTTATAACTATATTCCAATTATATATTTTATACATACATATATATGTATGCACACACACATACACACATATATAGTATGTGTGTGTGTATAATTGTTCTTAGTTTCCCCTAGCATGACAACACCATGAAGAAGTCAGAGGTGCATCGATTTCTACCAGTTTAAATTCACATTTATTGCTATAACCCCAGTGCTCAAGAAAGCACTGGCACACAAGAGAAGTTCAACAAATATTTAAATAATTCTTGAATTAATGAAGATAAATGAACACTACTTCTCACACAGAGCTTGTTTGCCTTTATTTGAGAGAGAAATGAATACTGTGTTCTTTGTTATAGAAAAGGCTAAAATAACTGAAGTATCTAAGGGAACACTATCTCTGACTTGGAGATGTTTTTAAATTGTGGTAAAATAGACCTAACATAAAATTTGCCATCTTAGCCATTTTTAAGTGTACAGTTTAGCGGTACATTCACGCGGTTAGGCAACCATCACCAATGTCCATCTCCAGAACTTTTTCATCTTCCAAAACTAAAACTCTCCATCCTCCCTCCCACCATCCCCTGGCACCGCTCTTCTACTTTCTGCTGCTATGAACTTAACTACTCTAGATACTTCGTATATATGGAATCATACAGTATCTTTCTCTTTGTGATAGGTTTCTTCCACTCAGCAGAATGTCCTCAAAACTTGAACACGTTATAGCATGTGCCAGAATTTCTTTCCTTTTTAAGACTGAATAATATTCCATTGCATGAATATCCCACATTTGGTTTATCCATTTACCAACTGATGGACATTTGGACTGCTGCCATCTTTCGGCTACTGTGAACAATACTGCTATGAACGTGGGTGTACAGGGAGCTGTTTGAAAACATTCCTGCTTTCCATTCTTTTGGTATATACCCACAAGTGGAATTGTTGGATCATTCGGTAGTTCTATGTCGAAATTTTTGAGGAACTGCTGCCCTGTTTTCCACAGCAGTGGTAGCATTTTACATTCCTACCAGCAATGCACAAGGGTTGCAGTTTCTCCACATCCTCACCAATACTTTTTATTTTCTGTGCTTTTTAAATAGTAACCGCCCTAATAGGCCTGAGGAGTGTCTCGTTGTGGTTTTGATTTGTGTTCCCCTCATGATGAACGATGTTGAGTATATTTTTGTGTACTCATTAGCCACTTGTACATCTTCTTTAGAGAAATGCCTATTCAAGTCTTCTGCCCGTTTTTAATTGGGTTGCTTGTTGTTGTTGTTGATTGCAGAAGCTCTTCATGTATTTCCGGTAGTCGTCCCATGTTGGATATATGCATTGCAAATATTTTCCATGGTTTGCCTTTACACTTTATTTTATTTATTTATTCATGTTGATTTTTTTTTTTTTTTTTTTTTTAGACACAGTCTTGCTCTGTCTTCCAGGCTGGAATGCAGTGGCACCATCTTGGCTTACTGCAACCTCCACCTCCTGGGCTCAAGTGACTTTCCTGCCTCAGCCTCCCGAGTAGCTGGGATTACAGGTGCCCACCACCACACTCAGCTAATTGTGTGTGTGTGTGTGTTTTTGGTAGACTGCGTTGGCCAGGCTGGTCTTGAACCCCTGACCTCAGGTGATCCACCCACCAAGCCTCCCAAAGTGCTGGGATTGCAGGTGTGAGCCACCACGCCTGGCCGCCTTTTCACTTTGTTAATAGTGTCTTTAGACGCACATAAATTTTTAATGTTGATGAAGTTCAATCTATCTTTTTTTTTTGGTTGCCTTTATCAGATTTGGAGATTCTTTGGGGCATCATTACAGTGCGAAAATACAATATTCTTTCCTCCCAGAGCCCATACTGCTGGGTGGCCCCCACTCAGACCCCTTCACACATCCAGCAGAGCAGGTGAGGCACAGTGTCATATAAATTCTGTTTATTACTCTGTTTCCCACCAGACTGGAAGTTCCCAGATGCAGAGAATCTCACTTTCCTGTCCATCAAGGGTCCTGGCAAGAGGTCTGGCACAGCACAGAGTGGGACTGTGTAAATAGTGAGAAGTCAATGAAGGGGTAACTGAATAAATGGCTCCAGGAAGGAAGAAATTGGCCTGTCAGCCCTGGTTGTTTGCAAATCTCTTTCTTTCTTTCCTCATTGTCCTGGGAGGTCGCTTCTCAGTGGGACCTGGCTTTTATATAATTGTTTGCAGCGTTAACAATACTGCTCTATTGCTCTCAGGCAGTGGCCTAATTTCCCTCCTTTAATACAAGGTACATGCCTTCTGTGAGAAATCAGTGATTTATTGAGTGACCAAGGACTGTTTCTGTCCATAATAGAAACCAGTACAGACAAGCTAGTTGCTGAAGGTGAGGCAGGAACATGACCAGCTACTCCTGAATAGGAAATTAATTTCATACCCTGGTGTGTCCTTGCTAATTTGGAGCTGGGTTCACCATGATGCTCTCCCTTGGATGGCTGGCCTAGGGACAGCCAGTCCAGACGCCTTTTTAGTGAACTTTGTGTATATAGCTCCTTCATGAGCCCCTGAGAATCTTGGAACACAAATTCAACATGAAATCAAAATTGGGAGCATTCATTCCACAATAAAAGAAAATCTACTGAATAGAGCATGAACGGTCTTTAATTATCCTTTCCTAATTTTTCATTCCTTTTGGGACTGTTGGTGTCACTATCAGATAAGGGGTGGCAGGCACCACAGCCTAGGAAAAAATAATAGAAACAAAAACATGAAATTAAGAAAATTCTCTCAGTGAACTTTTGTGCAAATTGGGACAAGGCTATCATTATAAAACATTATTTAATTTTAGCAGCAGAACATCCCCATTAAGCTTATAAGCCATTTTTGTCTTGCTGGAGCAAGCTTGAAAAGTCATGACGGCCGGGCGCGGTGGCTCAAACCTGTAATCCCAGCACTTTGGGAGGCCGAGACGGGCGGATCACGAGGTCAGGAGATCGAGACCATCCTGGCTAACACGGTGAAACCCCGTCTCTACTAAAAAATACAAAAAAAAAAAAAAAACTAGCCGGGCGAGGTGGCGGGCACCTGTAGTCCCAGCTACTCGGGAGGCTGAGACAGGATAATGGCGTAGACCCGGGAGGCGGAGCTTGCAGTGAGCCGAGATCGCGCCACTGCACTCCAGCCTGGGTGACAGAGCCAGACTCCGTCTCAAAAAAAAAAAAAGAAAAGTCATGACATTCTAGAAAGAGCAGGGCTTTGAACTTATACAAAGCTGGATTTCAGTCCTTACAACGCTTCTCCCCTTCCCTCTTATGATCTTGCACACGTTATATAACCAGCTTCAGTTTCCATTTGCTCATCTGTAAAATAGGGATAATGAACAATGCCTTGGAGAGGTGCTGTAAGATTCAATGAAACAGCATTTGTAAAGCACGTCACATAGGCTGCGTAAATATCAGCCCTTAACCTCCCACTTCTGCTGTATGTGGCATTTGTCATGGACACAGCAGTCCAGGGATGAATTACTTGTTAGGTGATTACTAATTATCTACTGATTCCTTCATCAAACATTTTTGAGTCCCTTGAGAAAGGAGCTGTGGTAGTGAGGGTTTAAAAACTGGCTTTGTGTCTGGAAGCGTGATCTGGTTTGTAGTTTGCTTTATTTCCATGACTTGTTTCCAAATTGCCCCAGATACTTGGGTTGGTTTGAGTGAGTTGTGGTGGCTGCATTGACCAATGTCAGAATTCCCCGCATGGTGTGAACTGCGCGGAAGGATTGTTGGATTTCTTTCATTCGTTCATGGCTGCATCTCAGGGCCCAGCACTCCCCCAGGAGAGCCCTCAGCACTCAGGAGAACCTCTCACCTGCATCCAGCAAGCAGCCGTTGTTTTGGCCTCATCTAATGCAATATGATTTCCTCTTTCCTGAGGCTCACATCAGAAAAGAGACCCAGGCAGGCCTCGGGAGCATTGATGGTTTGGTTTTTATCTCTTTCATTTCATTGGAGCAGGAAGTGAATGGAATGGCTTCCTCCAGGTGCTATTTCTGCCCCCAGGAAAGAGCAAAGGGAAATAGTAATGAGTAGAAAGAAACTTGCAGGGTTAAAGGATTTGTGAGAAATTGTAAACAGACTACGGAGCCCAGAGGCAAGTGAGGCAAATTGGAATCCTGTTCATTAAAGAGATAGGAGGCGCTTCCTTATTTGTTATCACAAATTTCTCCGTTTTTCTTCCCTATGGAGAAATCTGGCTCCGCAGATATTTATAGTTCAGACTCCCAGAGGAAGGAAGCCCCCATCCCTGCTGCTCGGAAGTTATCTTCTGCTGACAGAGCACAGTGGAAGCACTGACCCTGTGTCTGCAGGGCCACATTCAAGAGGACAGAGGGTCCAGGGATTTCCAGGAGGAGTGACAGCTTCCAATTGTTCTTTTGGAAAAACACATTCTCAGCAGAGGCATCATCATCTGTTCTCTTCACTTTTAAAGAAGGGCGGCAGCCATGATTGGTATTTTTCTAATATTGCCCCGAGGTTGGAAAAGTCCCCCCTGTCTGGGATGACCAGAGGGGATTTGTTGACAACCAGGAAGTCCTTCTCCATCTGTGTGATCCCACATCACTTCAGAGTGAGCAATGGAACATGCTTGCACCTGGTCCATGGCAGAAGCACCGCCACTGGCCTTAGCCTTCTTGTCCGGAAGTCATTCTGCTCGCTTATTGAACACTCACTGTGGCCCAGGACAGTGCCCTGGCTCTGGAGACAATATTCAGGGGTCACACTTGTCATCTCCAAGGAGCTCAGGCTCTAGAGGAGGATGCAAAAGAAAACAAATGGATTCAGAACTGTTTGGAGGGTGCCGTCTTCAGTGGAGCCCTAAGCACTGTGGGGGTTGATGGGGTTCAAGACCTGCTTCCCCAACACCTTGGCATTTGAGAAAACAGCAGAAGCAGGAAGATCTCTCTCACTGTCCCCCCAGAGGCAGGTCATGAGACACTTGAGTGAGATGTGCCCTTTCTGTATCCAGAGGCAAAGAGCATCCTTATCTCTGAAGACACAGGGACACAGAGAAGAATGTAAACAACCAGTTTACATTCTTGTTAAGTTGTCCCCAGTTTATTGCCATTAGGTCAGATGCCCTTTGTCCAAACTTATTTTTCTACAACTATCCACTTCTTCATCAAACCAAGCATAAAAATATATGTGTAACCATTTCTTCAGGTCTTCGTTTCCTCATGAGGGCTCCTGCGTCATGTAAAACTTACATTAAACATATTTGCATGCTTTCCTCTTGTTAATCTGTCTTTTGATATAAGGGTCTCAGCCATGAATTGAGGATGGTTGAGGAAAAACTACTTTTCCTCCCTGCAGGGTGGGGGTGTGAGGCAGGCTCATGGGAAGGCACAGACTTCGGAAGGGCCATGTAGTGAGCAAGTGGGGACTGATGGGGAAGGAATGTTGCCAGCAAGTGTGAGAAGGCTTGTGAGGCTCAGGGCTGTGAGGGGGCACATGTGGCAGCAGCAAAGGGCCTGGCAGGGCTGGAGATCCCACTGGGAGGCAGAGGAACAGGAGTTCAGAGGACAGAGGTCGGGGGTTGCGGGAAGGCCTGAAGCATGTCCTACCTTACTTGAAGGACTTGGTACTTGACTCTGAAGGCAGCAGAATTCATCCAAGTTTCCTTGCACACTGGAGTTTTGTATTTTCTGGCTTCGAAAAAAATATTTTACCATGGAAATGTTAAAATAGACACAGAAGTAGGATAATATAACTAACCTCTTCATACCTGTTATCTAGGTGCAATAATTATCAGTGCATGGCCTATCTTGTTTCATTTCTATTTTCCATTGCTCCCCTCCCCGTGATGACTTATTTTAATTAATTCAACCCCAAGACATCATATTATTTCATTTGCCAGGAGTTCAGGATGTATCTCTAAAAGAAAAAGACTATTTTTTAAAACACCGTAATCTCATTATTGCACCTTAAAAATGAACAATCATTCTATAATGTCATCTAATAGTCAGCCAGTTTTCAAGTTTCCCTACTTGGCTCAGAATGTTTTTGTATAGTGGTGTGTTCGATCCAGACAAGATCCACACATTTCATGTGGCTGGCAAGTCTCGGAAGTCTTATTAGATCATAACAGTTCCTCCACTCCTCACTACCATATGCCCCACCTCACAGACCATGCACACTTCTTTGATTTGGTCATGAAGAGGATTTGAGCAGGTGTGTCATGGGCCAGGGGTTCTGGCTAGTACAATCCCCTGGGGTGGGTAGACAGAACAGGGCCAGGTGACCCAGAAACATGGTTCGAAAAGGAAAAGTATGCAAGGACAAGGCAGTAAAGATGGAAAGGAGGGCACCCAGGTCTGAGAAATAGTAAAAGTGAAACTGAAACAACCAGCTACTGATTGGAGGGACAGGGTGAGCAAGAGGAGGAGTCAGCTGGTGGTACCCAGCTTTCTGATTTAAGCAGTAGGGGTACAGGGTGTTATTAACTAGAAGGAGAGAGTTGGGGTAGGGGGAGGAGAAAAGTATTATTGGGATACAGATTTGGTCGTTTAAACAAAGACCAAAACAAAACACACACACACATGCACACACACACACACAACACATGCACAAAGTGACTTAGACAACATTATTTTCTGCCTAAATGTTAAAGCATAAGCAGCTTACAGCTAAGGTGGTGGCTCCAAGGTATTGGAATGCCAGCACCTTATACTACTATATTAGTCTGTTTTCAGCTGCTGATAAAGACATACCTAAGACTGGGAAGAAAAAGGTTTCATTGGATTTACAGTTCCACATGGTTGGGGAGGCCTCAGAATCATGGCAAGATGCAAAAGACACTTCTTACATGGTGGCGGCAAGAGAGAATGAGGAAGAAGCAAAAGTGGAAACCCTGATAAACCCATCAGATTTCACGAGACTTATTCACTATCATGAGAACAGTATGGGGAAAGACCAGCTCTCGTGATTTAATTCTCTCCCCCTGGGTCCCTCCCACAACATGTGGGAATTCTGGGAGATACAATTCAAATTAAGATTTGCGTGGGGACACAGCCAAATCATATTAATCCACCCCTGGCCCCTCCAAATCTCATGTCCTCACATTTCAAAATCAATTATGCCTTCCTAACAGTCCCCCAAAGTCTTAACTCATTTCAGCATTAACCTGAAAGTCCACAGTTCAAAGTCTCATCTGAGACAAGGCAAGTCCCTTCTGCCTATGAGCCTGTAAAATCAAAAGCAAGCCAGTTACTTCCTAGATACAATGGGGGTACAGGTATTGGGTAAATACAGCTGTTCCAAATGGGAGAAATTGGCCAAAACAAAGGGGTTACAGGACCCATGCAAGTCCAAAATCCAACAGGGCAGTCAAATTTTAAGGCTCTAAAATGATCTCCTTTGACTCCAGGTCTCACATCCAGATAACACTGATGTGAGACGTGGGTTCCCATGGTCTTGAGCAGCTCTGCCCCTGTGGTTTTGCAGGGTACAGCTCCCCTCCCAGCTGCTTTCATGGGCTTTTGTTGAGTGTCTGCAACTTTTCCAGGTGCATGGTAAAAGCTGTCAGTGGATCTACCATTCTGGGGTCTGGAGGATGGTGGCCCTCTTCTCTCAGTTCCACCAGGCAGTACCCCAGCAGGGACTCTGTGTGGGAGCTCCAACCCCGCATTTCCCTTCTGTGCTACCTTAGCAGAGGTTCTCCATGAAGGCCTCACCCCTGCAGCAAACTTTTGCCTGGGCATCCAGACCTTTCCATACATCTTCTGAAATCTAGGTGGAAGTTCCCAAACCTCAATTCTTGACTTCTGTGCACCTCCAGGCTCAACACCATGTGGAAGCTGCCAAGGCTTAGGGATTCTACCCTCTGAAGCCACAGCCCAAGCTATACATTGGCCCCCTTCAGCCACGACCTGAGTGGCTGGGACACAGGGCATCAAGTCCCTAGGCTGCACAGAGCACAGGGACCTTGGGCCTAGGCTATGAAACCATTTTTCCTCCTGGACCTCTGGACCTGTGATGGAAGGGGCTGCCATGAAGGTCTCCAACATGGTATGGAGACATTTTCCCATGGTCTTGGGGATTAACATTAGGCCTTGCTACTTATGCAAATTTCTGCAGCCAGCTTGAATTTCTCCCCAGAAAATGGGTTTTTCTTTTCTATCACATAGTCAGGCTGCAAATTTTCCAAACTTGTATGCCCTGCGTCCCTTATAAAACTGAATGCCTTTAACAGTACCCAAGTCACCTCTTGAATGCTTTGCTGCTTAGAAATTTCTTCCACCAGATATCCTAGATCATCTCTCTCAAGTTCAAAGTTCCATAAATCTCTAGGGTAGGGGCAAAATGCTGCCAGTCTCTTTGCTAAAACACAACAAGAGGCACCTTTGCTCCACTTCCCAAAAAAGTTCATCTCCATCTCAGACCACCTCAACCTGGATTTCATTGTCTATGTCATTATCAGTATTTTTGTCAAAGCCATTCAACAAGTCTCTAGGAAGTTCCAAACTTCCCTATATTTTCCTGTCTTCTTCTGAGCCCTCCAAACTGTTCCAACCTTTGCCTGTTACCCAGTTCCAAAGTCACTTCCACATTTTCGGGTATCTTTTCATCTATACCCCACTCTATTGGTACCAATTTACTGTATTAGTCCGTTTTCACACTGCTGATACAGATAATCCTGAGACTGGGAAGAAAAAGAGGTTTAATTGGACCTACAGTTCCATATGGCTGGGGAGGCCTCAGAATCATGGCAGGAGGTGAAAGGCACTTTGTACATGGTGGCAGCAGGTGCAAGGACTCTGCACTTCAGAGTCCTCTTGGGTAAAATAGGAATAATAAGGATTTGTGTACGTGCGTGTAAAACAGGCATGGAGTAGGTGCTAGATACGTTTGATTTACGATTACAAGGGATAACAGTAAGTTGTGTCACTGGCAATTGGAAATACAAGCAAGTAACTCCAGGGAGGGGTTAGAGGTAAAGATCTGGGAATTTCGGCACGGACGTGGGGGCGTGTAAGATCCTCAAAGCCGGAGCTGGTAAGTGGCAGCACATGCCGGGGGAACACCACTTGTCAGGGGGCTTCCCTGACCGTCCCCCACCAGGTCTGGTCTCTGTACCATAGATTTCTCACTTTCCCAGCTCCTACCAGCCTCTCCCTCTCCATCATTCAGCTGATGGATGGAAAAGCCCAGCTCTCTTAGACGCCATGGGATCAGGCCCCATGCCGAATCCAGCCCGGCCTGTCAAGGCCCACACAGAGTAGGTGCTCAGTAATTTTTTGTTGTTTGAAGGAATCAGGTGTCAGGGGAAGGAGGAGGATTTTCCTGAGGGTTGGGGGAGTCTACGAGTATTTGTGTGCCAAACAGGACATCGTGGAGAAGAAAACGTTAGGATGATGTTGAGGGGAGAAGGGAGGGTTAGTATGACCAGCACTGCCCACGACTTACAGCAGCTGCACTCCACCCTAAGGCTTATTAAGTGTTAAAATGGTTTTGCTGAGGAGGAAGCCTTGAAATGCGGTCAGCCAAGTGGATCTGATCACACAAGCAAGTGAAAAATAAGCAGCCAATGTAGGGAATGGCCGATGAGAAGCCAAAAACACAAACATTTGTGGCTTTCCTCGAGGTCTGCTGGTCATCTTCCTGGTGCTTATCCATGAAGCCTCAGGGGGACATCCAATAACTCCAAGCACTTATTTATTTGCAAAGGACTGCCAAGCATTTTACAAACATAATAAATGACTCTGAGGGCAGAGGAACGTTCCTGCTTCTCTTCCAAGAAGGAAGAAGGCACAGTTGGGAACTCAGTGTCCTCCTCTGAATAATCCATCATTGTCAAAGCAAGCGCGGACGCCCCAGCTTCCGGCTCTCCAGCTTCCGGCTCTCCAGCTGTGACTGCACCACCGAGTGAGAGCAGGAAGGGTTCCTAGGCACCGCGGAGGGCTGCATGTTGATGCCCCTGAGTTCACAAATTCACATGTCGAAACCTAAGCCCCAGTGTGACGGTGTTACAAGGCGGGGCCAGTGGGAGGGGAACAGGTCGTGAGGATGGGGCCCTGGCAAATGGAATTAATGCCTTCATAAAAGAGGCCCCGGAGAGCTCTTTCTGCCACGTGAGGATACAGTGAGAAGGTGGCTGCCTGCAGCCCCAAAGAGAACCCTGACCAGAACTTGACTATTGCTGGCTTCTTGATCTCGGACTTCCAGCCTCCAAAGCTGTGAGAAATAGATTTCTGCTGTTTATAAGCTGCCCAGTTTATGGTACTTTTGCTATCACACCTGAGACGGACCAAGACAGAGGCCATCCACTCCAACCGCATGCTCTCATCTTGATGATGAGGAAACTGAGGCTGTGAAGACGATGGGCAGGGCAGAGAGTGAGTTTCACTGAGTACCCACTCTGTGCCTGGTCCGTGCTAGCTGCTCCTTCATATGTCCTACAGAGAAGCCTCATAAATATTTTCTGTAGTTTGTTGGAAGCATTAATATGCATAGCTCAGTCAGTGAAGGCAAACCTCCATGGCCAGTTATTGGCAGAGCTTTGGCCCAAACCCCAAGTCCACGCCTGCTGCATCTGTCAGGAGGGGCAAGGTGATGCTGTGGAAACAGCCCATAGAGCGACAAAGGGCTCTCTGTAGCTCGTGCTCTATGTGCACCATGGATTGGCAGGGGTTCTTTTCTCTGTTGTCACCTTCACGTAGAAATATGCGAGGGACCCATACCAAGGGAGGCACCACCTCCAAGTGCCAGGAGAGGAGAAGGAAAAGAGTGACTTACACTGTGCTGGCTTGTAAACATACGCCCAGAAGCACACACGTCACAGTTCACTGGGCACACAAACCACTTGCCACACCCATCCTCAAGAGAGGGGAGAGGGCAAGTCTGCCGCATGGTTGGGAGACACGCAGGAAATACCTGGTGGGCCGCGCGATGGGATCACCACCACACTTTTTCTCCTGCCCCTCCTGGTCCTCAGAGAAGCGCTGAGATGATTCTTGGATGGCACAGCCCCCACCCCTCCCTGTACATCACTCTGCTTTCCCCATTATCTCCCTCTGCCTGGCTAAAAATTTCCAAAATCTTTGTCGTTTTTCCTATGGCAACTGCATATATATGTCAGCAGACATTTACAGACTGGAGACCTGAAAGATGACATAAAAAGATAACTGAAATTACAGGCTACAAAGTCTAATAAAATAGCATTCGGATTTCCCCAGATTCTTGATATCAATGTTTATTTTCTGCATGACACTGGAAAGGTATTCTTTTCTAGACTCTCTTTCTTTCTCTCTTTCTTTTTTCTTTTCTTTTCTTCCTTCCTTCCTTCCCTCCTGTCCTCCCTTCCTTCCTTCTCTCCTCTCCGTTTCTCCTTCCTTCCTCCCTCTCTCCTTCCTTCCCTCTTTCCTCCCTTCCCTGCTTCCTTTCTTTTGCCTCCAAACTGTATGCAGAACTTTTATATTACTTTAATTTGAAATTAATTTAAGGGAGTAAAGAGAGTTCCTAAATAGCATTTTATAAACTGTACGTGGGTGTATATCATCATGGAAGCATTTTAAACATAGGCAAATGTAGAGTGCATGGTACACGGTTGTTTTAAAATGTGTTCGCGAGTGCTTTGACACACCTCTCATCAAGCAGTGGAGTCTATGTCCCTCTCCCCTTGTAGCCCAATGGACCTTGTGACTGCCTTGGCCAAAGAATGTGACAGAAATCCTGATGCCAGCCTCTTTTGACACAGGTGAGAGAGGGCAGCACAGGGACATCCATACCTTGGGAGCCTAGGGCCACCATGTAAGAAATCTGAAAGAGCTGTCACACCGGAGAATCACACACACAGGAGCCCGGGAAGCCTCCGATGTGGGAGTCTCCCCAGCCCACGTGCCAGGCATGTGCCTGAGTGAGCCCTGAGCTGATTCCAGCCCAGCCGACTGTAATTACATGAGAGATGGTCTTAGTCCGTTCAGGCTTCTCTAACAAATCACTGCAGACTGGGAAGCTTGTAAACAACAGAAATTTATTTCTCGCAGATCTGGAGGTTGGGCAGTAGGAGGTCAGGATGCCAGCATGGCCAGGGTCTGGTGAGGGCCTCTTCTGGGCTGCAGGCTGCTGACTTTTCTTTGGGTCCTCAGGTGTCAGCCAGCAGCAGGCAGCAAGCTCTCTTGGCACTCTCATCCTTATTGCCAAAGGCCCACCCCAATCCCATCACACTGGGGAGTGGTGTTTTAACATACGAATTTGGGTGGGAGGACACAAACATTTAGTCCATAACAAAAAAATCAAAGCAAGAACCACCTAGCAGTGTTTGTTAAATCCCTAGGAGCTTGAGAGAGAATAATAAGATGACAGCAGTTGATGTAAGCCTCAACGTCTTAAATGTGACGTGTTGCACAGCCACAGCTAATGAGAGCACATCTAATGAACCCCATGTACCCATGTACCCAAACAGCAGCTTCAACAGTTATCAGCTAAAGCCAATCTTGTTACATCTAAACTCACACAGTGGCTCTACATTATTTTGAAGCAAATCTCGTATGTTTCGTTACATCATTTCATCTATACATATTCCAGCATTTGTCTAAACAGGTGATTATAAGTATGTATCACATGTGTATGTCTACACATATAGACACATATATATATAAAAACACAGCACCATCTGTTGTTGGTTGAATTGGGGCCCCCAAAAAGATACGTCAAAGTCCTAACCCCCATACCTGTGAATGTGACCTTATCGGGAAATAAGATCTTTACTGACGTAATGAAGTTAAGATGGGGCTACATGGGATTAAGGTGGACATAATCAATGACTGATGGGCAGAGAGACCCACAGACACAAAAAGAAGAGGCCACAAGAGGATGGAGGCAGAGGTAGCTGGGATTACAGTCACGTGCCATCATGCCTGGCTAATTTTTGTATTTTTAGTAGAGACGGGGTTTCACCATGTTAGCCAGTGCAACTGGGCTAATGGCCGGCAGATTGAAGCAGTGCTTTAGAGAACTCAGGTTGCTGAGTGTCTTGCGCTCCTCCAAGTGGTGAAACAGCTGTGAGACTCTGCTGGAAAAGCATGAAATGGTTTTCCATCTTCTCTAAGTCTAAGTAGAAAACTTCCTAGCTTGAGAAGCCGTCCCTTGATGTGTGGCGGACAGAATAGCAGGGCCCGACCAAGTGTGCTTTAGGAGTGTGGCGGAGGGATTCTAAACAAGCGTTCTGAAATTCTGCCATAGGAAAGTTCGTCCCTTTCTCCTGAGCTTTGAATTTGCATCTTCCAAAACATACGCAGTAACCCAAGTGGTTCCCCCGACCCTGGAGACAGTTAACTCATTAGAGTCCCTCCAGGACTGCAGGGCCCAGATGGCAGGCAGGCACGAGGGAGCCAGAGGAGGGGTCCCCAGAGGCTGCCTTCTCCCTACAGGCTCTGGTGGGGTTGGCTAAAGCACAAGACCAATGCGGCAGGCGGCAGGATTGGGTGTGGATCCTCCCAGCTCTCCAAATCTTGGAACTGTAGTTCTTATTCCTGGTTCTTTCTCTGGGCAAGGCATTCTGCCTGCCTGAGCTCGGCTTCCTTCCACGTTGAAGGAGGGTGTTGGGCTGGACAGCGCAGAGGCCCCTTCAGGAACCTTCCATCCGTGACATCACTAACTAGAGAGGCACTCACTGAGGCCAGAGAAAGGGCTGTCTGCCTTTTTTTTTTTTTTTTTTTTTTTTTTTTTTTTTTTTTTTTGAGACAGAGTCTCGCTCTGTCGCCCAGGCTGTAGTGCAGTGGCCGAATCTCTGCTCCCTCTGCTCCGAATCTCTGCTCACTGCAAGCTCCGCCTCCCTGGTTCACGCCGTTCTCCTGCCTCAGCCTCCCGTGTAGCTTGGACTACAGGCGCCCGCCACCGCGCCCGGCTAGTTTTTTGTATTTTTTTTTTCTTTCTTTCTTTCTTTCTTTCTTTCTTTCTTTCTTTCTTTCTTTCTTTCTTTCTTTCTTTCTTTCTTTCTTTCTTTCTTTCTTTCTTTCTTTCTTTCTTTCCTTCTTTCTTTCTTTCTTTTTTCTTTCTTTCTTTCTTTCTTTCTATTATTATTATACTTTACGTTCTAGGGTACATGTGCATAACGTGCAGGTTTGTTACATATGTATACTTGTGCCATGTTGGTGTGCTGCACCCATCAACTCTTCAGCACCCATCAACTCGTCATTTACATCAGGTATAACTCCCAATGCAATCCCTCGCCCCTCCCCCCTCCCCCCGATAGGCCCCTGTGTGTGATGTTCCCCTTCCCGAGTCCAAGTGATCATTTTTGTGTTTTTAGTAGAGACAGGGTTTCACCGTGTTAGCCAGGATGGTCTCGATCTCCTGACCTTGTGATCCGCCCGTTTTGGCCTCCCAAAGTGCTGGGATTACAGGCGTGAGCCACCGCGCCCGGCCCAGCTGTCTGCTTTTACAGCTGGTTGTTGGCCTGCCTGTTAAGTTGGGCTTCAAGGAAGAGAAAACAGAGTGAATGGTGGCTTTAGCAATAAAGATGCTTGATCCACAAAGGGAACCAAGGGTGCAGGCTCCAGATCCAGGGCTGCGGGCTCCGCAGTGCAGCTGCTGCTGGTTTTCACCCTTGTGTGGCTTCCTAGGTGCCAAATGGCTGGACCCCCCCTCACACTCTTGCGCTTTATACAGGAGCAAAAAATCTTTCCCGGGAGCACCCCGGACACCTCCCCTAACATCACAATGGCCAGAACTGGGGCCTGCCCACCTGCCTGGATGTCCAGGTGTGTCCGGACCAAAGCTGAGCTCTGTTGGCGGCAGGAAGAGAGACTCCTGTTGATGAGGCAGCCTGTTGACCAACCCAGCCATATCCATGTCTTCTCTGAGCTTCTCAGGTCAGAATCATGGCATTAATAACAGTGTTATTGCCATGGAAAAGAAAATGAGCTTCAGGCGAATCTGCTTTACAACGCCACTTCTGGAAAATTCCACTGGCAAAATGTTGGGCTTGCCTCTATTTTATTCCCTCTCCTAGCAAGGGGCACCTCGTTAGGAAGCCTGTTTTGACAGAGCCCAGGGTAGGTTTTGTCGTGACCCAGTGGGAAGATGGGGCCACCAATGCTCCTCCCTTTAGGAGGAGCCTGTGCCCCCTTCAAAGCTGGTGTCCTGAGCTCTGCCACAGGTGAGCGAGACAGAGAAATCCATAGAGGTGTCTCCATAGAAACCCCAGGGATTCCGTGCTGTGGTCACCCCCAGAGAAAAGCATCCACGCTGGCCCCTCGGCCAGGAGCTGGCCTCTGACAGAAGCTGCTTCCCGTTTTCACGGCGTTTTCTCAAAGACTTCATCTGCTCATCTTGATTTCCTGGTGAAAACAATTTCCCCATCACTAGCCCGGTGCTGACTCCAGAACCCAGGCACGTGGGGTGAGAGGGCCAGGGGAGGAAGAGGAGGGGTGGAACGGCTGCCTGACAGTCTACTGCCGAGGAAAGATAGGAATGAATGGCAGAGGTGGAGATGGTGTTTTTAAAAAGATAGAATTAAGGTAGGGTGCCACAAGGCTGCCTGCGGTGTGAACCAAGCATGGGATTTGGAGACCAATAACCCTGGCTGTGACATGTATTAGCTGTGTGATTTGGGGAGCCTCAGTTTCCTTATCCGTGAAATGGAGATAGCAATGCCTTCTACACAGGGCTGCTGTGAGCAGTGTGGATACTGTCGTCGAAGCATTGGGCATGCGATTATTAAAATAACAGAAATGTTTTCTGTCTTGAGAGTCAGTTTAATGTCACTGAAAACGCGTACGTCTTAGGGCCAGTGAAACCTCAGCTACATCCTGTTCTGCTGCTTCCCCTCTCCGGGGCCATTGGCAAGTCACCGGCAAACCCCTCTGAGTATCTGTAGAATGGGCTAATGCCATCTGCCTTATAAAGATTAGAGAAGCTATTCAGTTTTGAATATTTATTTTTGTGGGTATATAGTAGGTGTATATATTTATGAGCTACATGTTTTGATACAGGTATGCAATGTGTAGTAATCACATCAGGGTGAATGGGGTATCCATCCACTTACGCACTTAACCTTTGTGTTTAAACAATCCAATTTATACTCTTTTAATTATTTTAGAATGTACAATTACATTGTCATTGACTATAGTCACCCTGTCGTGCTATCAAATACTAGGTCTTATTCATTTTTCTAACTATATTTTTGTATCCATGAACCAATCACACCTCCCCACTACCTCCCACTACCCTTCCCAGCCTCTGGTAACCATCCTTCTACTCTCTATCTCCATGAGTTCAATTGTTTTCATTGTTAGCTCTTAGGTAATAAGTGAGAGCATGTGATGTTTGTCTTTCTGTGCCTACGTTACTTCACTTAACATAATGGCCTCCATTCCATCCATGTTGTTGCAAATGACTTGATCTCATTCTTTTTTATGGCTGAGTAGCACTCCATTGTGTATATGTACCACCTTTATCCATTCATCTGTTGATGGATGTTTAGGTTGCTTCCAAATCTGGGCTATTGTGAATAGTGCTGCAATAAAACATGAGAGTGCAGATCTCTCTTTGATATGCTGATTTCCTTTCTTGTGGGTATATATCCAGCAGTGGGATTGTCGGGTCATATGGTCGCTCTATTTTTAGTTTTTTGAGGAACCTCCAAACTGTTCTCTATAGTGGCTGTACTAATTTACATTCCCACCAACAGTGTATGAGAGCTCCCTTTTCTGCACATCCTAACCAGCATTCGTTATTATCTAAAAGCCATTTTAACTGGGGTGAGATGATATCTCATTGTAGTTTTCATTTGCATTTCTCTAATAATCGGTGCTGTTTAGCACTTTTTATATGCCTGTTTGCCATTTGTATGTCTTCATTTGATAAATATATATTCAGATCTTTTGCTCCCCCCTTTTTTTTGAGAAAGGGTCTCCCTCAGTTCCCCAGGATGGAGTGCAGTGACGTGACCATGGCTCACTGCAGCCTCAACCTCCTAGGCTCAACTGATCCCCCATCTCAGCCTCCTGAATAGCTGGGGCCACAGGCGCGTGCCACCACACCTGGCTAGGTTTTTGCTTTTTTTTTTTTTTTTTTTTGTAGAGATGAACTCTTGCCATGTTGCTGGTGTTGAACTCCTGGGCTCAAGTGATCCACCCACCTCAGCCTCCCAAAGGGCTGGCAAGGTCACCTACAGATAGGGATGTGCTGGAGCTGTAGACAGCAGTGCCACTGATACTGAGATGGGAAGTCTAGGAACACCTGGGTTCCTTGTCACTGTTGTTTTGCTCTTGGCAAGGAGGGATTTGGAACCATGAGGCCTGCTTTGGACAAGTTTGAGATGTGCTTAGATACCCAAGTGAGGCTGTCAAGCAGGAAGGTGGGTTGAGGCGCCAGGGGCTTCAGGGAACGATGTGGGCTGAAGGTACCATCCACACTAAGATGGGATTTACAGCCAAAGTCTGAATGAGCCCTGGGGTGAGCCCAAGGGAGTGAAGAACCTGGACGGAGGCTCTGCTGATGGAGTTAGATGCCATTTCAGCTGCAATCACTACTTCATTGTCTGCCTAGACCTGGAGATAGAAAAACTTTTCATTTCCTCTCTGCCATGCCTCTTTTTCCACTCCTTACCCCACACGGCCACACCCACATCTCAGATCCTGAAAACAAAGATGGTTCTCAGTCTCAAGAGAGTCTAGTTCCTCCCAGGTCTGGGACTAGAGAGAGGCCAGTGTGCTACTGGCTTCAGGTGCAAAACTTAAGGTGGTGCCAAAACACACAATAATCAAGATAAATTTTATATATATATATATATATATATTTTTTTTTTTTTTTAAAGACGGAGTTTCACTCTTGTTTGCCCAGGCTGAGGTGCAATGGCACGATCACGGCTCACCACAACCTCCACCTCCCAGGTTCAAGCGATTCTCCTGCCTCAGCCTCCCTAGTAGCTGGGATTATAGGCATGTGCCACCACGCCCGGCCAATTTTGTATTTTTAGTGGAGACGGGGTTTCTCCATGTTGGTCAGGCTGGTCTCGAACTCCCAACCTCAGGTGATCCGCCTGCCTCCGCCTCCCAAAGTGCTGGGATTACAGGCGTGAGCCACCGCGCCCAGTGATAAATAATATTTTAATGCAAAATATGTTTAAAAACCAAATTAATGCCAAAAAAATCATGATGAACAAAATATCAAAATGTTTTTTAAAAGACAGTAGCATTGACAGTACCTCACCCTATTGGAGCCAGAGGCAAAAGGAAAGATCTGAATTCTGCGCCTGTCTTTAGGTAGAAAGTAAAGCTCCCCACTTCCCTCAGCCTGGGCCAGGCCTCCACAGCCTCCTCCAGACTCCCCTGCACGTTGAAATCAATCCTTCTTCTTTTTTTTTTTTTTTTTTTTTGAGACAGAGTCTCGCTCTGTTGCCCAGGCTGGACTGCAGTGGCACGATCTCGGCTCACTGCAAGCTCCGCCTCCCGGGTTCACGCCATTCTCCTGCCTCAGCCTCCCGAGTAGCTGGGACTACAGGTGCCCGCCACCATGCCCGGCTAATTTTTTTTTTTTTTTTGTATTTTTGTATTTTTAGTAGGGACAGGGTTTCACCGTGATTACCAGGATGGTCTCGATCTCCTGACCTCGTGATCTGCCGGCCTCGGCCTCCCAAAGTGCTGGGATTACAGCACTGAGCCACGGCGCCCGGCCAACCATTCCTCTTTTAAGAAAATGCAGGTGGCTGAGCTCCATCCACTTCAAGTTACTGCAAGGAGAATGTCAGGGGCGGGACCTGAACATCCCCAGGTGATTCTATGGCACAGTCCGGACTGAGAATCCCCGAGTTAAACGCTGCGTTACTTGGGTTAACAACAGTTGCTGCCGGAGTCCAGAGGGCCACTGGAAAGCCAGCCACCCCTCCTCTGGGGCTTCTTTAGCAGAGAGAGGTGGAAGCAAGTAATTATACTTTTATTTTTCCTGCATAGAAACTGGAGAAAAGCTAAAAGTCGGGAATCTTTCTGTCAAGCCCAGATTTATAGGTTCCTGGAGAGCCCTTGCAGCCACAGACTGGTGGCTCACTCCTGGCTCACCTGCTCACTCACCAGCCGACAGTCCTGAGTCCTGCCTCGCCTGTCATGGCAGGTCATTAGGTATCACCAGGATGCAGCGTCGCCTTCCCCCACAGAAACAGCATATTCCTTTGTAAGGGGATGGTGAGAAGCAATCTCAAAGTGAATGCCATTCATGGTGCCTGGAATGTGCTAAGGCCTCAGCAAAGGGCAGCCATGGCTACCACTGTTACTACTTAACTAACTTAAACTTCATAATAACGGCACTGAAGGTGAATATATGCATTCCTTTAGACAAGAGGACAGATTCTGCAGGTGCATTGGGTAGATTCACTCTGCTTTCCCCTGGGAACCTATGTTGATTTAGTCTGGTAATAAACATTTATTATTTACCCACTGAGAACCAGGCACTATTCTATGCACTAGGGCCAGGATGGGGGAAAATAAAAGACCAAGGCTCTCCCCTTGTAGTGCTTATGGAGAAACAGAATAAGTCAAAGAACAGGCAAATGTATCATTCAGTGTGAAGTAGAGGAATGTGCTTGGAAGAATAAAGTGGGGTAGAAGAGAGAGAGCCTGGGGGTGCTACATTAGCCAGGAGCAGGAGGACACTAGGGCACAGCGATGAATGAGTTAGAGGAGTGAGCCATGACCTCATCTGGAGGAAGCACAGTGCAAAGGCCCTGGGTAGAAATGCTCCCGGCTCTTCCAAGAACCATAGGGGGCCCACGCGGCTGCAGTGAAATGGGAGAGGTTGGAGCCTGGTGGGAGGGGAAGGGATTGGGCTCTGGGTTCATACTCTGAATGCGATGGGAAGCCGTGGGAAGGTTTGAATGGGGAGAGTGTAGTATGGCTTGATCACTTTTTATACATATTAACAAGAGATAAGAGTCTAATAAATCCTGATGCATTAGCTGCGTGGAGCAGTGGGGGAACAGCTGCTGTAGAGGCCCCCAGTGAGGGGATGCCTGCCCCAGAGAACAATCTCACCCTGAGAACATTTCCTGAACCCTGCCCAAGGCCCAGGGCTGGGCACACTCCTGCAAGACAGGGTTCCAGGAGCAGCCCTTGGCGCCCTTGGCCACCACAGGTGATCCCCAGCTCGCAGGGCCTTGCTACTGAGGGCCACTACTACTCTCTCTCTCCCAGCAATTCTTCCGTTCTCTCTGTAGAAAGAAAGACAAGAAGGCCAGAGGAGTTAGAAGCAGAATTTCTGCACCGGTGAATGGCTTCTTGAAATAACCCCAGGGTTCTAAGTGTTCACGTCCTTGGGCTCTTGAGCTCTGGTGGACAGGATATCCCTCCTTCCAGCTGGGAGCTTGAGAGCGACTAAGCACCCCCATATGGCCAGGACCTCCTGGCCTCAGTCAGTGCTGGGCTTTTTTCCAGTCTGAAATAAATGCTCAGCTATTTACCGGTCTGTGTGCTTCAAAGCAGGCACCCAGGTGAAACAAGGTAGGCTGCAGCGAGGTTCTGGGGAAGTGGGTGTAACATCCTGGGAGGCCCTCCTGTGTGCAGGTCAGGAAGGAGGGTTGAAGCCCGCAGCAGAAGAGGTGGGAGAGCATCCAGCAGGTACATGTGCAGCTCCTATTGTGTGCTAAAGACAATCAGACAATTCCAGGTGCTCAAGGGACACAACTAACAAAACAGGCAAAGGACCCAGCCTTTGGGGGCTGACAGGCCAGAGGGAGACAGCTCCCCTAGCTGAGCTCCTGCCCCTTCCTTCCCAAGTAAAATTTCTGCTGTCACGACTCAGGGATCAAAACTGCTCTGCCAATGGCTCTGGTTGCAGTCTTCCCCACTTCTCAACTTAGCCTTTACAAAGTCAGTTAAAAAAACCTAAAAGTCATGCTAAAATCACTCTTCAGGGTCGGGCAAGGTGGCTTGCGCCTATAATCCCAGCACTTTGGGAGGCCGAGGCGCGTGGATCACGAGGTCAAGAGATCAAGACCATCCTGGCCAACAGGGTGAAACCCAGTCTCTACTAAAAATATAAAACTTAGCTGGGAGTGGTGGCACGCACCTGTAGCCCCAGCTACTGAGGCAGGAGAATCGCTTGAACCCGGGAGGCAGAGGTTGCAGTGAGCCGAGATCACACCACTGCACTCCAACCTGGGTGACAGAGCAAGACTCCATCTCAAAAAAAAAAAAAAAATCACTCTTCAGTCTTTGGAGATGCATTCCACAGACATGCATTGTGCACCTGCTCCACGCTGGACAGCGTTATGGGCGGAATGTTTATTGCTTGCTGTTCATTTGATTTTTTTTTTTTTTTTTGAGACAGAGTCTCACTGTGTCGCCCAGGCTGGAGTGCAGTGGCGCGATCTCGGCTCACTGCAAACTCCACCTCCCGGGTTCACGCCATTCTCCCGCCTCAGCCTCCAAGTAGCTGGGACTACAGGCGCCCGCCACCAGGCCCGGCTAGTTTTTTGTGTATTTTTAGTAGAGACGGGGTTTCACCGTGTTAGCCAGGATGGTCTCGATCTCCTGACCTCGTGATCCACCCGCCTCGGCCTCCCAAAGTGCTGGGATTACAGGCTTGAGCCACCGCGCCCGGCCCATTTGATTTTTTTAAAAAACATATCATTGGGTCTATATTGAATTTATATCTGTTGAGTTTTCTGGAAGTATAGGAGCCACATACATAAATAGTTAACAGTGTTAAAGAAAAAAATATTCAACGACACTTGATAAAGCACAGTAGAGCTTACTTTGTTCAGGACCATCTTGATAGGTGTAGGGACAGTTACAATGGTGTTTTGCAGTAGGGGAGAGATTGGGCTCAAATCCGAATCCAGCAAAGGCAAGTGGGAGCAGGGTCAGGGTTAATGGACAGAAATTACTGAGAGGAAACATCAAGGGTATGGGGGATTCTGGCAAAACAAACCTAACAGGCCTGAAAAGAGGCCAGGGTGACCGGATATCCCCTGGGGATGGTGGAGGCTGAGGACCCTGATCAAGGATGGAGGATGATCAGATGTCAAGGACAGGAGGTTCTTGCCAAACTGACTTAGCAGGATTCTTTGCTAGGACTGGATTTTACAAGGAAGTGTACAGATGGGCTTAACAGAAGATTGAAGAGCCTGACTAAAGTTTGGTCAAGCAGAGACTCTTTGTCAACACCGACATGCATATTTGTGCGTATTTAAATCAGATTACAATTAGTGTAACTGAAATCAAGGCAGATCTGTACCTAACTAGAGTTGAAGAAAGGGTTTGTGAAGAAACCGCAGGCTGAAATGAAGTGGGGGGCAGCAGTGTTCCACCGGGAACCCCTTTTATTGTGCTTCATTTGGACTTTGGGGTGAACTCCTGACTCAGCAAAAGCACAGACAACATTGAATCTCCTGTGATACAAAGAACTAGAAGACTTCTCTAGTTTCGACTTTTTTTGCATTGATAAAGGTCTTCCCCTGAGGGTCCTAAGTGTACCAGTGTGAAGACCAAATTCCTTACACTTGAGTCACATGCCCTCCTCAGAAGAGCTCCTAACCTTGGACTTCTTCATAGGAAGGATTTAATGAATGCGTGTAAATGACATTTCACACATTTTGGTTTATTTGTTTTTACCAACTGTAAGAGAACTTAGCCTCCTGGGTCTTCCTGGAGAAGCAGCTATTTTCTCTTCAGAAACGATATAATCTTCCCTTTTCTGTACCAGTGTATTTCTCCCCTTTCCCTCCAGCCTTTTCTATTTGGACCCGTGTCATCTTCTTATTGAGGAAATCAATCAGAGGTTGCTTTTTATAAGCTTTCTCATTCTGGTTGATTTAGCTATTATTGGACCATTTTGATTTTTTCCTAAAGTGTTCATATTTAATTACATGTTTTTCTTCTGCCTTTGGTTCAAGTGTGCTAATTATGTAGTATTTAGTCTGTCTCAAGTTTATTATTAGACTTTTCATTGTTCCTCTATTTGCTAAATTGCAGAGAATTTGTATTTTTAGGATTCTCTCCATTCATGGTGTCATTCCTTGAGGAAAGCCAAAGAAATATTAAAAAGTTGGCTTCACTCAGTGTTTCCAGCTCCAGGTGTAGAAGAATCCTACATACTGAATTGAAGCTGGTTGATTCTGTTGTCAGCCAGCCTGTGAGCGATACTTTAACAAAGTCTGCTTGGTACTAGAGCCTTTTCTTACAATGAATGGTTGAAAACCAGGGGAATTGAGGTACTGGAATGTTTCATCAGCACCTTTCGGTACTTTCAGTGCAGCTCCTGCTATAGAATCTTGCTTTGAAGATGAATATAAAGCTAACCACATGGATAAACTGTGACCTGGCTCAGAACCTGTGACTCCATCATACCACTGTGAGTTTCTGATATAAGCAGGCAATCAGCCCGCAGCTGCTGCTGCAGTGCCCTCTCTTTCAACATCAAGGGAGCCCCATCTACTCTCCTCTCCTTCTTCTTGGTCATTTCACAGCTTATTAGAAGCTGTTTCATAGAATGGTGAGAGGCATGACTATTACTACTATTCTCATTTGACTTAGTTGTGCGTTCATTCAGTCAGCAGATATCTGCTGAAGGGCTACTATTTTAGGTGCTGAGGATAGAACTGTGTACAAACTAACTAATGTTCCTCTTCTCGTAGAGTTTATATTACCATGTCAGGAAATGTACTCTAGCTAAAAACAAATGAAAATATAATCTGTCAAGTGCTATGGTAGGTTGGTTCCCCAACTCTTTACACCCTGCTCATATTACAATTATGCATCGCATTTTACCATGTAACAGTGGAGTTTCTCCCCCAGGGGACAGAGTACATTTTCCTGCCCCTTGCCTTTGGACTTGGCTGTGTGACTCCCTTTGGCCTGTGGGATATTTGTGAGCATAATGTGAGCACAGGCTTGAAATGTACCTGTAGGGTTTGGCCTGCTTCTTGTACTTCTGCAAATACATACTGCCATGAGAACATGACCTGGGTGGTCTCTGGTCCCAAAATAATGAGATACTTGTGGAGCCAACTTGGACCCAATATGCAGCCTGGAGACAAGCCCAGCAGACCTGAAGATGAAAGAAGAACCACTCAGCTGAACTCAGCCTGAATCAGCCAATCCAGTAGGCCTATAGGTCCATGAGCCTGAGAATAAAGGCTTGCTACTGCAAGCAACTGAGCTTTAGGAGTGACTTGTTATGAAGCATTATCATAGGAAAAGCTGAGTAATGGAGGTGATAGTACAGGCTAAAAGAAAAATAATGCAAAGTAAGGAATAGAAAGTACTCATTGCCAGGAAAAAGGAGTACTATTTTCTTGTGAATGGCAGAGTAGGCTCTTTGGCTATGGTGACATTTGAGCAGAAGCGTATAGTACTCACCACCATTGTTGAGCAGTTACTATATGCCAGACACTGAGTTATCTTATTTATTTTTCATACATTTAATGTGGTACATGCTGCTAATATTGTCATTTCTAAGACAAGGAAATTGAGTTGCAGAGAGGTTTTTGTGATTTGTCCGAAGTATCACATATAGTAAATAAAAAGGTTGGGATTATCTTCTGTCTCAACCCCAACAGGGTGTACAGCAAGGCACTTCTGGCACTAACCATCCAGAGTTAGCATAGTCTCCACAAGTCCAAGATCATGGTCTCGAAACAAGACTGCCCTTACATCAGATGCCAGCTGCACTTCAAGGGTCATCAGGCTACTCACACTTATGACTGTCTACAAATTCAAGGGTTCCCACAATCCCCCTGTAACCCAGGTTCAATAATTTACTAGAATAACTTGCAGAACTCAGGAGAGTACTATACTTACAATGACAGTTTTGTGGGGTTTTTTTTTTTCTTTTTTTTTTTTTTGAGACTGGGTCTCCCTCTGTCACCCAGGCTGGAGGGCAGTGACATGATCATGGCTCACTGCAGCCTTGACCTCCTGGGATCAAGCAATTCTCCCACCTCAGCCTCCCAAGTAGGTAGGACTACAGGCACACACCACCATACCTGGAGAATTTTTGTATTTTGTTTGTTTTTCTTTCTTTCTTTGTTGTTGTTGCTGTTTGCTTGCTTGTAGAAACAGGGTTTCTCCATTTTGTCCAGGCTGGTCTCACACTCCTGGGTTCAAGTAATACTTCCATCTCAGCCTACCAAAGTGCTGGGTTTATAGGTATGAGCCACTGTGTCTGGTCCAATTACAGTTTTAGTATAAAGGATACAATGAGGAGAAACAGCCAAATGAAAGACGTAGGGTGAGCTCTAAGGAGCACAGGGTTTCCATGCCTCTGTTCATGGAATCAGGGCACAACACTCTCCCAGGACATTGATCTGTTCACTGACCAGGAAGCTGGTCCTGAACTTCAGTGTCCAGAGTTTTTATTGGAGTTCATTATGTACATTATTGATTGAATCATTGATCCCATGATGGACTCAATATCTAGCCCCTTTCCCCTCCCTGGAGGTCAGGTGACTGACAGTTCCAACCTTCTAATCATGTGGTTGGTTTTTCTGGTGACCAGCCCCATCCCAAAACTATCTAGGGTCCCACCATAAGTTGTCTCATTAGCATGAGAACAACATCTCTATCATAAATTTCAAGAGTTTTAAAGCTCTGTGCCATGAACATGCAAATGAAAAATGTGGAAATGGAAACTCCCTAAACAGATTAAATAGCAGAATTGATTCAGCAAAAGGAAAGCTTTGTAAACTGGAAGAAAAACCTAAAGAAATCACCCAGAATGCACAGCCAAAGATGAAGAAATGGAAAATAAGAGAGGTTTGAAGATACAGAGAAAAAAGTGAGAACTTTCCTCAAATGTCTAAATAGAGTGACAAAAGGAGAAAAAGGAAGAATGAAAGAAGCAAAATTGGATGACATAATGGTTCAGAATTTCTAGAAATGATGGGAGGCTGGACGCGGTGGTTCATGCCTGTAATCCCAGCACTTTGGGAGGCTGAGGCAGGCGGATCACGAGGTCAGGAGATCGATACCATCCCAGTTAACATGGTGAAACCCTGTCTCTACTAAAAAAATACAAAAAATTACGCGGGCTTGGTGGCAGGTGCCTGTAGTCCCAGCTGTTTGGTAGGCTGAGGCAGGAGAATGGCGTGAACCCGGGAGGCAGAGCTTGCAGTGAGCCAAGATCACACCACTGCACTCCAGCCTGGGTGACAGAGCAAGACTCTGTCTCACAAAAAAAAAAAAAAAGAAAGAAAGAAAGAAAAAAAAAGAAAAGAAAAGAAAAAGAGAGAAATGATGGGAAAACTTTAGCATCCTCAGCTTCAGGAAGCCTAACTAATGTCATGTAGAATGTTTAAAAAAACATCTGGAGCTTCTAGATAATTGAACACATGGAGGTTCCTGGAGGGTAGTGTGCCCTGAGAGGGTATAGACACTCCATATCCTTTCTCCCACACCTCACCCTACACATCTCTTCCATCTGGCTATTCATCTGTGTCCTTTGAAATATTCTTTATATGGCCGGGGGCAGTGGCTCACGCCTGTAATCCCAGCACTTTGGGAGGCCGAGATGGGCGGATCACGAGGTCAGGAGATGGAGACCATCCTGGCTAACCCAGTGAAACCCCGTCTCTACTAAAAATACAAAAAAAAATTAGCCGGGCGAGGTGGCGGGCGCCTGTAGTCCCAGCTACTCGGGAGGCTGAGGCAGGAGAATGGCATGAACCCTGGGGGTGGAGCTTGCAGTGAGCCGAGATCGTGCTACTGCACTCCAGCCTGGGCGACAGAGTGAGACTCCGTCTCAAAAAAAAAAAAAAGAAAAAGAAATATTCTTTATAATTAACCAGTAAACATTCCTTTTTCCAAACTTTTTTTCTCTCTAATCATGGAAGAATTTGGGATGCAAGCACCAGCTTCTGCTAGACAAGATCTCTCCTATAGGATTCACTGTGGCTGATAAAGTACACTGTCTATTCTTCCTGGAAATAGATTTTATTGAAGCATTGCTGATCCAGCCCCCACAGAAAAATGTGTCCATAAAAATTCTCCAGAGCTTGGCCAAAGACTTTTTAAATAGAGAAGAGAATGTGGTAGTTTTGTATTACTAAGATAACAGTAGCAGTATCCACAATGATACAGACAAATTAAAGTATTTCTTTCATGGCACCCAAAAATAAACATAGGGTCAGATGTAGTGACTCCCACCTGTGATCTCAGCACTTTAGGAGGCTGAGGTGGGAGGATTACTTGAGCATAGGAGTTCAGGACCAGACTAGGCAACAGAGCCTGTCCCTACTTCATTAATTAATTAAAATAGAAAAAAAAAACCCAAAGATTAAAAATAAAAAAGACATCTGCAACTGAGCATAACATAGAGAAATTATAGAACACCAAAAATAAAATTTTTAAAGTCATCCAGAGAGGAGAAACAAAAAACAAAAACAGCCAGATTAAACACAAAGGAATTACAAGACTGACAGCTGAGTTCTCAACCTACAGTGAAGCAAGGAGACAGTGGAATGATGTCTTCAAATGACTAAAACTGCTAACTTAGAAAGGACTAGAATGGGGAAAAGGATGCTAATTGAGGCTTTTAAAATAAAGTGGAAATGGGAACCAGAAAAATAAAAACTTTTTAAAGAAACTTGGAGGTGCCATCAATTGGGTTTGTGGGTTAAAGAAGAGGAAACCTTCAATCACAGCTCTGAGGGTTTCATGCTGGTTGTCTTGAGTACTGTGTTGCCAGCGTACTCAAAAATTGGAAGTCAGAAAGGAGTGAATTGGAGAAAAAGATGATGAAATGGAGATTTGCTGTCATTATTACTATAGTCATTTCTGATTATAAGTGTGAAACATGACATACATATTCATTTTAATAATCTCTTTGATTTTGCCATTTGATAAATGAAAATTAAAACCACAATGAGATACAATCTTCTATCAGTCAGAATGGCTATTGTTTAAAAAGTCTAAAAACAACAGATGTTGGGCTGGGTGCAATGGCTCATGCCTGTAATCCCAGCACTTTGGGAGGCCAAGATGTGCGGATCACCTGAGGCCAGGAGTTCAAGACCAGTCTGGCCAACATGGTGAAACCCCGTCTCTACTAAAAATACAAAATTAGCTGGGTGTGGTGGTGCATGCCTGTAATCCCAGCTATTCAGGAAGCTGAGACAGGAGAATCACTGGAACCTGGGAGGTGGAGATTGCAGTGAGCTGAGATTGTGCCACTGTACTCCAGCCTGGGCAACAGAGCAAGACCCCATCTCCAAATTAAAAAAAAACAACAAAAACTAGATGTTGGTGAGGATATGGAGAAAAGGGAATATTTATACACTGTTAGTGGTGTAATTAGTACAACTTTCATGGAAAACAGTATGGAGATTTCTCGAAGAACTAAAAGTAGAACTACCATTTGACTTAGCAATCCCACTACTGGGTATATACCCAAAGGGAAATAAATCATTATATCAAAAAGCTACAGGCACTGGTATGTTTATCACAGCACTATTCACAGTAGAAAAGATATGGAATCAACCTAAGTGTCCATCAGTGGTGGATTGGATAAAGAAAATGTGGTATAAATAAATACCATGAAATATTACGTAGCCATAAAAAAGAATGAAATCATGTCTTCTGCGGCAACATGGAAGGAACTAGATGCCATTATCCTGAGTGAAATAACTCAGAAACAGAAGGTCAAATACTGCATGTTCTCAATTATAAGTGGGAGTTAAACAATGGACACACATGGATATATATGTGTGTATGTGTGTGTACACACACAGAGAATATAATAATAGACATTAGAGCCTACTAAAGGTGGGATGGAGGGAGGAGGGTTGAAAGATTATCTACTGGGTACAGTGTTCACTGTTTGGGTGACAGTTTCACTAAAACCCCAGACTAAAACCCCATGATGAATATATGCATGTAAGAAACCTGCACTTGTACTCCTTAAATACATAAAAAAGTTTTTTAGGCCAGGCACGGTGGCTCACACCTGTAATCTCAGCACTTTGGGAGGCCGAGGCAGGTAGATCATGAGGTCAGAAGATCGAGACCATCCTGGCTAACACGGTGAAACTCCATCTCTACTAAAAACACAAAAAATTAGCCAGGCATGGTGGTGGGTGCCTGTAGTCCCAGCTACTCAGGAGGCTGAGGCAGGAGAATGGCATGAAGCCAGGAGGCAGAGGTTGCAGTGAGCCGAGATCGCGCCACTGCACTCCAGCCTGGGTGACAGAGCGAGACTTTGTCTCAAAAAAAAAAAAAAAAAAAAAGTTTTAAAAATTGTAATGTGGAAAAAAAACTGCAATTTTCTATAGGTAGAAATATTTTATATGTTTTTTTAAAAAATAAGGTGGCACGTATCTATAGAAGAAAATTAATAAATTGTGAAAATACATGCAAAGAAAAATCTAAGCAGTCATTGCTAAAGAGTTAACACTCCTGTTAAAACTTTGTGGTTGAGGCGTTTGAATGCCTCAATGTTCTGGTACCAGTAGGATACTCAGGCAAACCTTTAGAAGCAGGGGACAAGTGCAGATGCTGATTGATTTTTGATGGTTGGCTGAGCATGTGTTTAATCTTTGGTTGAGACGTTTGCACTTTGAGCAGAAAGAGGGAAAAAAGCATGAAACGACGTTCTCAGCACTTTCCCCTCATACTCTATGCCTACTGCAGTGAACTGGGATTGACAAGGCAAACGTTAGTCATGAATGCATTAACCTTGTTTCCTTGGGAACCACCGAATGGAGGGGAGAATGCCGGTCACATTTAGCAGCCTGTTATGTGTAAGGCAATTAGTTCCAGGATTTGTCAGATGACAGTTCTATTTTTGAGCACTTTCTTATCAATTAGGAGAAAAATATCTGACGTGCAGAGATTTCTCAGCAGTTTGGGTTGCGACTTAGTTTATAAGCAACAGGAAGGTAAGTTCAAACTGCCTCATACAAAGATCATTATAATTTGTTCCTCTCAGTGGAGGATCTTGATGGATCGACTCAGGGTAGGGGTGTAAGCGAGAAGTGAAGAGGCCGATATTTAGCTTGTGCTCCTCAGAATGGAAACAGATCGTGGCAGACATCTGCTTCATCCTCAAAGGCAGCCCACACAGTTCTTCAGTGTTTTTCTCTGGAAATTAATAGTGATGCAGATTATGGAAGTAGTTATTTTATGTTAATCATATGGGTTTGGGGAAGTTTTGAGCAAAAATAATAAAAATAATCACCACAACTGCAGCCACATACTATACACCAGGCTGTGTGCTAAACATGCACATCCATCGTGTCACCCAAGCAGCTCAGCAAACCCTGGGAGCAGTCAGGAGATGACAGATTGGCCTCCAGTATGAGGATGAAAAAAGAAAACTAAAATGTTGTGAAGAACTCATAAACTAGAAGTTCTCTGGGTGTGGATAGTGTCCTTTATCCACCAGCTTACAATGTATTTATGCCCATTCGAAGTTAAGAAAACTGAGGCTTAGCTGGGCATGATGGCTCACATCTGTAATCCCAGCACTGTAGGAGGATGAGGCGGGAGGATCACTCAAGCCCAGGAGTTCAAGACCAGCTTTGGCCACAAAATGAGGACCCATCTCTACCAAACATACAAACAAACAGCCTGATGTGGTGTTACACACCTGTAGTCCCAGCGACTCAGGAGGCTGAGGAGGGAGGATTGCTTCAGCCCAGGAGGTCGAGGCTGCACTGAGCCATCTTTGCGCCACTGCACTCCAGCCTAAGTGACAGGAAAAACCAAAAAAAAGAAAGAAAGAAAGAAAGAAAGAAAAAAGATGAAAAGAAAAGAAAGAAAAGAAAAAACTGAGGCTTAAAGATCTTAAAGCTGTAGTGTTAGAGTTAGTTAAGAGCAAAGCAGAACTTCAGCCTAGTTATGTCCGTTTGCGTGCCACAATCTTCTTATGCCTCATTATTCAGAGCATGGACCCAGCCTTGCAGCATGGGCGTCACCTGAGGCTTGGCCTCACCCAGACCTACTGAATTAGATTCTCCACTGTCACTCGACCCCAGGTGGTCCTGAGGGAAGTTTGAGAGACTTGACTCTACACCCATGCAGCGAAGAACAATTGTATGGGAAATGTGTATCACTGGTCATCACTGGAGTGATATAAACAAAGTGCCAAATGAGTGGGTAGACAGAGGAGGTCTAGGATTTTAGAGAAGGAGGCTGGTGTCAAGAACTGGGATGGTAAGGGAAATCTACCCAAAGAGGGTGAACCTAGAGGGAAGAGTTAGGACCCAAGTCCAATAGCACTTGAAACATTTTTTGCAAAACATCCTTCCCACCTAACCACCCCTCTGTCTCCGTGCACAGGGGCTACCGGAGTCTCCAAATTGCCCCAGGCAATGTCTTTCCTGAAGTTCAATATTTTGTCTGTAATCTGGTGACTGCCTGTATTGGGAGGCACTACCAAGTTGTGAGGACAGCTCAGGTGAAATGAGAGACTGTCTTCTGGTCATGATGTCACTGGAGAATGTCTGCCTTGCAGTCTCAAATCCTGTTTGGAAGTATGTGTGGTGAGACTAGTCATCCACTAAGCCTGCATGTCTCTCAAAGCAATCTTAAATTAGAAGTCTATCTCCAAGGAGTGTTTTCTGTATTTAAATTCAAAGATGAAATACCCATTTTTGAAAAATACACATATTTAGGCATTGTGTTAGTCAATTCTGGCTGCTATAATAGAATAGTATAGACCAGGTGGATTATAAATAACAGAAATATATCTGTCACTGTTATGGAGGCTAGAAGTCCAAGATCAAGGCACAGTAAACTCGGTTCTTGATGAGAGCCCTCTTCCTGGTTCACAGACAGCACCATCTTGCTGTGTCCTCACATGACGGGAAGCGTGAACAAGCTCTCTGGGGTCTTGTCTCATAAGGGCACTAATCACATTCATGAGGGCTCTGCTCTCGTGACCTCATCACCTCCCTAAAACCCCACCTTCTAATACCATTGCCTTGGGGTTAGGATTTCAACATATGCATTATGGGGTGGGAGGGGCAGGGTCACAAATGTTCAGATCATAGAAATCACAGACGATGATTTAAGTCTATCTGAATTTGTTTTAGTGTGTGATTCTTTCTTTACATAGTCCTGCCTGGCATTTGCCTATTTACAAAAGAGACAGAAAATGCCATTATTTTTACCAAGTAAACATTATCAAAAAGTCAAATCTAAATCCTCACCCTGTTTCCATAGCAGCCGCCCTCCATCTGGCCTCCCCCAGCCTCCTGTGTCCTTAAGAAGGTATCACCATGCCCCTGCCACAGCCTCTCCCACCCCAACCAACCCACCCACACAGTCTCCCAGACAAACAGGCCCTCCATCAGCCGCTAGCTCCTGCTAGCCCTGGGTGTGGTCTCCAAAGTGTTTGTGATTCACAGGCATGATGGAGAGCGTTGGCATGTAAGATGGCATTTCTTGTGCCATCCCTAGTTTATAACTAGTCCAATGTGGCCGGGCGCAGTGGCTCACGCCTTTAATAATCCGATTTTAAAAAATGACAAAACAATTCTCAAAAGAAGACATACCAATGGCAAACAGGTATACAAAAAGGTGTTCAATATCACTGATCATCAGAGAAATGCAAATCAAAATTACAATGAGATATCATCCCACCCCAGTTAAAATGGCTTTTATCCAAAAGACAAGCAATAACAAATGCTGGCAAGGATGTGAAGAAAAAGGGAATCCTCCTGTACCGTTCATGGGAATGTAAATTAGTACAACCACTATAAAGAACAGTTTGGAGATTCCTCAAAAAACTAAAACTAGAGTTACCATACAATGCAGTGATACTACTGCTGGATATATACCCAAAAGAAAGGAAATCAATATATCAAAGAGACACCCACACTCTCATGTTTGTTGCATCACTGTTCACAATAGCCAAGATTTGGAAGCAACCTTAAGTGTCCATCAACAGATGAATGGATAAAGAAAATATGGTGCATATACACAATGGAGTACTACTCAGCCATAAGAAAGAATGAGACTGAATCATTTGCAAAAGTATGGATGGAACTGAAGGTCATTATGTTAAGTGAAATAAGCCAGGCACAGAAAGACAAACATCACATGTGCTCACTTATCTGTGGGAGCTAAAAATCAAAGCAATCAAACTCATGGAATTAGAGAGTAGGAGTATGGTTACCAGAGGCTGGGAAGGGTGGTGGGGAGATGGGGATGGTTAATGGGTACAAAAAGTGTAAAAATAAAAAGAATGAATAAGTCATAGTATTTGATAGCACAACACGGTGACTGATATGATTGGCTGTGTCCCCATCCACTCTCATCTTGAATTTCCGGGTGTTGTGGGAGAGACCCAATGGGTGGTAATTGCATCATGGGGGCAGGTCTTTCTCATGCTGTTCTCATGATAGTGAATAAGTCTCATGAGATTTGATGGTCTTAAAAAGGGGAGTTTCCGTGCACAAGCTCTCTTCTCTTGTCTGCCACCATGTGAGATGTGCCTTTCACCTTCCACCATGATTGTGAGGCGTCTCCAGCCACGTGTAACTGTAAATCTAATAAACTTCTTTCTTATGTAAATTGCCCAGTCTCAGGATGTCTTTACCAGCAGTGTGAAAATGGACTAATACAGTGACTATAGTCAATAATAATTTAATTATATATTCTAAAATAAAAGAGTATAATTGGATTGTTTGTAACACTAACAAAAGATAGATGCTTGAGGTGACAGATACCTCAAATCTCATGCTGAATTGTAATCAAAACATCTCATGTAACCCATAAATATATATGCCTACTATATACCCACAAAAATAAAAAATGTTTAAAAAGATAGGCCTTAACTGATTATTAAGCAGAGTAAAAAATGATGGAGTGAACTTTGTAGGTATCAGGGGAAACAGTGTTCCAGGAAAGTGAAAGCTAGTGCAAAGGCCCTGAGACAATAATGTAACAGAGTTTTGAGAAGCATTGAGGGAGCAGTGTGGCTGCAGAGAGTGAGCAGGCTAGAGAATGCTAGCGGGTAAGAGTACATAGTGGCTGGAAGTTTGGATAGTGCTGGATTATTATTAACGGACCTTAAAGGCTTTGGTAAAGGTATTGGAATTTGTTCTGAGTGAGATGGAAAGAGGGTTTTGAGCAAAGGAATAAGGGATCTCCCTTACATTTTGAAATAACCACTCTTGCTCCCATGTAGATGCACAGGACTACAGACAGGAGGCCTCTGCAATAGTCCAAGCAGGTATGATGGTGGCTTGAACAAGAGTACAGGGGTAAGAGTCGGGTGCTTCTGGATATATTTTGAAGGTGAAGTGAACAGGATTTGCTAACGGGTTCGATGTGGGGTATAAGAGAAAGAGGAGTCAAAGATTAATGCAAGTATTTGATTTAAGCCATACGAAAACTAAAGTTGCCATCTGCCCAGAGAAAGGACTGGATGCAGAGCTGGATTTGGATGGGGCAAGGAGTGAATTCGAGGCACCAGCAAGATATCCTGGTGGAGGTGTTGAGAAGATATTTGTTAAATATAAGTATCTGCAGCCACCACAATGGCTCACACCTGTAATCCCAGCCCTTTGGGAGGCCAAGGTGGGAGGATCACTTGGGGCCAGTAATTTGAGACTAGTTTGGGCAACAAAGTGAGACTCCATCTCTACAAATAAAATATTTAAAAAATTAACCAGGCATGGTGGCACATGCCTGTAGTCCCAGCTACTCAGGAGGCTGAGGTGGGAGGATTGCTTGAGCTCAGGAGTTGGAGCCTGCAGGGAGCTGTGATCACACCACTGCACTCCAGTCTCGGTGACGGAGTGAGATTCCCATCTCTTAAAAATAAAAGTATCTGAGTTCAGACAGGAAGTCTCAACTGGGAGATACAAATTTTGAAGTGTTCAGCACACAGATGTCCTTAAGTGTCTGGAGATGATCGTCTCCAGAAAATTACCAGTTAGTAAGCCTTGGGACTTTAGGAGATCACCTACAGAGTGAGACGTCTGAGGACTGAGGCTTGTGATTTCAGTATTTAGAGGCTGTGAAAATGAGGAGGATCCAATACAGAGACTGAGAAGGAGCAGCTCAAGAAATGGAAGGAAAACCCAGAGGCATTGGGGGACCAGAGGCCATGTGAAGAAAGTGTTTTAGGAAGAAGGAATTGTGTTCAATGCTGTGGCCAGGTCAGCTAGGATGAGGGCTGAGAAGTGACCACTGGGTTTGGCAATGTGGAAGGTGGGCCAGGACTGGGTCTTTCCCAGGAGTAGGTAATAGTCTGGACAGAATTTAAAAATAATTAACTAAAATTTTTTAAAAAAATTAACTGACTAAAAATGAGCCCTCTTTTTATCCTCACCATGCAGTGGCAATTCTGGACAATGTAGGTGAAAACAATCTTTAATTGGTCTAAGTTCTAAACATTGTTGCAGTTGTTATTGGGTTTAAATAACACATGTGAAAGCTTTAAACTAGCACATCTGTGTTACTTTCCCTTAATAAAATGGTATCCTCGAGAGAATGACCAGCATATAGTCAGCCCTCCAGATGCATACTCAACTACATTTTTTGCTTCTAGAGTCATTTGCAACAGTCCAAAATGGTTTGAGCCCAGTTCACCATCTCCAGCCCCCGTGAGACCATATTCCTACATTTAAACAGATTTGCCACGGACAATGACAGCAGAGAGATGGTCCAAACAAACACAGACCAGCCTGCACGACATAGTAAGACTCCATTGCTACAAAAAAAATTTAAAAATTAGCCAGACATGGTGATGCCTGCCTGTAGTCCTGGCTACTAGGGAGGCTGAGGTGGGAGGATTGCTTGAGTACAGGAGTTCAAGCCTGCACTGAGCCAAATGACACCACTGCATACCAACCTGGGTGAGTTAATCCATTTTTACGCTGCTATAAAGAACTGCCTGAGACTGGTTATTTATGAAGAAAAGAGGTTTAATCGACTCACAGTTCTGCAGGCTGTACAGAAGCATGGCTGGGAGACCTCGGGAAACTTACAATCATGGAGGAAGGCAAAGGGGAAGCCCACATGTCTTACCATGGTGAAGCAGGAGAGAGAGAGAGAGAAAGCATGAGTGAAGGGGGAAGTGCCCACACTATTAAACCATCAGATCTCATGAGAACTCACTCACTATCAGGAGAACAGCAAAGAGGAAATCCACCCCCAAGATCCAATCACCCCAGCCAAGCTCCTCCCCTGACATGTGGGGATTACAATTCAGCATGAGATTTGAGTAGGGACACAGAGTCAAACCATATCAGTAACAGAGTGAAATCCTGTCTCTAAACAAACAACAAACAAACAAACAGAACTTGAGTTACTTTAATTCTGTCATTTTGTATAACCAACTGACATTTTTATTTGTGTTTCAAATTTAGGACAGTAAAATAGAGTGCAAACTGCAAGGTGCAATGTTTTGGTTGCATAAGGGCAAATTTTCATGTGAAATATACTGAAATTGAATAGCTTCGAAATGGAAATTTATTCTTCTTTAGTTGTGTTTAAACTAGAAAATGAATCAAGAAAACAAAGATTATTGATGACTGTAATTGTGCTGTGTAGAGGAGAGGCTGTTGAAAATGACCTGGATGGGTGTGAAATACTCTAGGGATGTCTTCTTCGGAGGTCATGGTGTAATGTCAAACAGAGCAGTTTTGTGGAAGTGGTGGGAAGAGAACACGATAGGGGTTGAGAGAGAATGGAAAAAGAGGACGAGGAAACAAGGAGCAGAGACAACTCTTTCAAGAAGCTTTGCTGTACAGCGGGTAGCAGGTACCGTGAAGTCCAGGGAGGGCTTTCAAAAATGTGAGATGCTATTCTGAGCAACACGGCAAGACCTTGTCTCTACAAAAAAAATAGCCGGGCATGATGGCATTCACCTTTAGTTCCAGCTACTCAAGAGGCTGAGGTGGGAGCATTGCTTGAGCCTAGCAGTTCAAGACCAACCTGGGCAACACAGCAAAACACTGTTTCTACAAAAATGAAAAATAATAGCCGGGCATGGTGGAACACACCTGAAGTCCTAGCTACTTGGGAGGCTGAGGCAGGAGGATCACTTTAGCCCAGGAAGTCGAGGATGCAGTGAGCTATGATCATGCCACTGCGCTCCAACTTGGGTGACAGAGCAAGATCCTGACTCTGTTAAAAAAAAAAAAAAAAAAGGTGAGATGCTATTGTATATGTGTGCTTTAATGGAAGTGAGCCAATAGTGAGGGGAAATGAACAATACAAGAGACAGAAAGGAGATGCACTGGAAGAGTGTCCTTGTTGGGAGGGGATGGCATCCTAAGAACAGTTCAGCTGTGGCTGGAAGATGGCAGATGCAATTATTGTGCTGGGTTTGGGCACAGCCTGGGGAGATTCTATTCTTGCTGCTTCTGCTGGTTCTGTTAGGCTGGAAGCAAGTCACGAAACACAGGGGTAAGTGGGAGATGACAAGGATTGAAGAGTGAGAAAAAGGTATGGAAGGGCCCTTCTAGGAGAGACGAAGGCCAATTTGATCAGAAAAGTGTAGACAGCTGTGATCGTCAGCGGTTCCGTGCATGGATTTGCAGGGAGAGCAGCCAGCACTCCAAACACCTGGGAGGTGTTCTGCTGGTATGAACCATGGCACCTGGGGTGAATTCCTGAACCGCTATGAGCCTCAATTTCCTCATCTGTTTCATAGTGATGAGAACCCTGATTCATGACTCTTTCTCTGAGAATTAAATGAAATCAGTAAACACCGCAACACAGGATCTCACTCACATGAATGCTGCTTTCCATTTCCTTCTCTTTGGTGCACGGGTCTCACAGACATTGGCATCACTACAAATTAACCCCCTATTTGTTGCTTCTGGAAACTGGGTCCCTCAGTCCACACTACCCTCCCCAAACCCTCTGCATTGACTTAGAAATATATCCCCATAATAGTCCACAACACCCATCACCCATCCCTGGTTCCAAAATAACTAGCCATGTAGCCTGCCTCCCTGATCAGGAAGCACTCCTCATTGGGAGAAAAAGATGCCTTAGTCCCATGTGAAGGTCAGAAAATACCACCCCACCCTAGCCTCTCTGATTGCCCAAAATATGACACTGGGCTTGGAGTGAGGTCTAATCCCAGCTCAGCCTTTACTAGTTGTATAATTTAGTCAACCTCGTATGCTCCAGTCCACTGACCAGTGTGTGACCCTGGGTACATTATTTGCCCTTTAAGCTTTAGTTACTTCCTCTGCAAAATGGGTTAACTAATAGTCATTACCCATGAAGGAAGCTTTGTAGTCATTGTAATGATTACATACAATGTAGGTAAGAAGCCTGATTCTTAGAAATACCATTTGACCCAGCCATCCCATTACTGCGTATATACCCAAATGATTATAAATCATGCTGCTATAAAGACACATGCACACGTATGTTTACTGTGGCACTATTCACAATAACGAGCCAACCCAAATGTCCATCAATGACAGACCAGATTAAGAAAATGTGGCACATATACACTATGGAGTACTATGTAGCCATAAAAAAGGATGAGTTCATGTCCTTTGTAGGGACATGGATGCAGCTGGAAACCATCATTCTCAGCAAACTATCACAAGAACAGAAAACCAAACACCACATGTTGTCACTCATAGGTGGGAATTGAACAATGAGAGCACTTGGACACAGGAAGGGGAACATCACACACCGGGGCCTGTTGTGGGGTAGGGAGAGGGGGGAGGGATAGCATTAGGAGATATACCTAATGTAAATGACGAGTTAATGGGTGCAGCACACCAACATGGTGCATGTATACATACGTAACAAACCTGCACGTTGTGCACATGTACCCTAGAACATAAAGTATAAAAAAAAAAAAAAGAAAGAAGCCTGTTTCTGTGCCTGACACATAGTAATCCTAAATGGTAGTCATTTCTTTCTTCAAAAACGTTGAATTAATGCATTTTTAATTGTGGTTAAAAAGAAAACACACAATCCAAAATTTGCCGTCTTAACCATTTTAAATTGTACAGTTCAGTAGCATTAAGTACCTTTACATTGTTGTACAACCAATCTCTGGAACACTTTTTGTTTTGTAAAACTGTAATTCTATACCAATTAAACAATAATTCTCTATTTTCTAATTCCCCCAGCCTCTGGTAACCATCCTTGTACTTTTTCAGTAAATTTGACTAATATAGGGACCTCATATAAGTGAAATCGTATTATATTTTTCTTTTTGTGACTGGATTATTTCACTTAGCATAATATCTCAAAGTTCATCGATGTTGTAACATATGGTGGAATTTTACTCCTTTTTAAGGCTGAATAATATTCTATTGTATAGATAGACCACATTTTCTTTATCCATTTATCCATCAATGGACACAGTTTGTTTCTACCTCTTGGCTATTATGAATAATGCTGCTGTGAGCATGAGTGTACAAATATCTGTTCAAGATCTTGCTTTCGATTCTTTGGGTATATACTCAGAAGTAGAATTGTTGGATCATATGGTAATCCTATTGTGAATGTTTTGAGGGACCGCCATACTGTTTTCCATAAGGATCGCACCATTTTACACCCCCACCAACAGTGCACAAGGGTTCCAGTTCCTCACACCCTCAACGACTCTTGTTATCATCTAGTTGTTGTTGTTTGTACTGGTCATCCAAATGGGTGTGAGGTGATACCTTATTGTGGTTTTTTGTTTTTGTTTTTAGACGAAGTCTTGCTCTGTTGCTCAGATTGGAGGGTAGTGGCTCCATCTCAGCTCACTGCAACCTCCGCCTCCTGGGTTCAAGTGATTCTCTGCCTCAGCCTCCAAGTAGTTGGGACTGCAGGCACACGCCACCACGCCCAGTTAGTTTTTGTATTTTTAGTAGAGATGGGGTCCTCTGTGTTGGCCAGGCTGGCCTCGAACTCCTGACCTCAAGTGATCTTCCTGCCTTGTCCTCCCAAAGTGCTAGGATTACAGGTGTGAGCCACTGTGCCTGGCCGGTTTCATTTCTTATAGTGAAGAGTGTAAGGAATGCCTTCAATTTTATCTTTTTTAAAATTTTTATTTATTTATTTTTATTTTATTTTATTTATTTATTTTTCGAGACAGTCTTTCTCTGTCACCCAGGCTGGAGTGCAGTGGCACAATCTCGGCTCACTACAACCTCCACCTCCCAGGTTCAAGTGATCCTCCTGCCTCAGCCCCCTTAGTAGCTGGGACCACAGGTGCGAGCCACCATGCCCAGCTAATTTTTGTATTTTTTTTGTAGCAACGGGGTTTCGCCGCGTGGCCCAGACCAGTCTTGAACTCCTGGACTCCAGCAATCTGCCTTCCTAGGCCTTCCAAAGTGCTAGAATTACAGGCGTGAGCCCCGCACCCAGCTTTATTGTGGTTTTGATTTGCATTTCCTGGATTGCTAGTGGTGTTGAACATAGTTCTATCTGCTTATTGGCTATTTACGTATCTTCTTTGTAGAGATGTCTCTTCAAATCTTTGCTCATTTTAAAATCAGGTAATTTGATGTTTTGTTGTTGTGGCGTGGTGATTTATTTATATATTCTGGATATTAACCCTTTATTTGATAAAAGATTTGCAAATATTTTCTCTCATTTCATAGGTTGCCTTTCCATGCTATTGATTGTTTTCTTTGCCTGACAGAAGTATTTAAGTTTGATGTAGTCCCATTTATCTACTTTTTTTTGTTGTTGCCTGTGCTTTTGGTGTCATATCCAAGACACCATTGCCAAATTCAATGTCATGGAAGTTTCCCTTATGCTGTCTTTTAGGAGTTTCAGAGTTTCGGGTCTGAAGGATTAAGTCTTTAGGTAGTAGTTAGTATTAATATCATTATCATTATTATGACTACTTCTGCTGCCCAGAAATGCCTCCTGCCATTGATGCAGAAAATTAAGAGCTTACTATAGTACATTTTAACGTAATAAATAGTGACTGTGTTCACTCGCATAAATCTCTCTAATATCCTCGGTAGAAGGAATATAAAAGAAATAGAAAGACGTGATCCCTTCTCTCAACTAAAGCCTAATCCACGAGATAAAATATTAGTCTTGTGTGTTCTCAATGCCACCTCTTTGCTCCCTTGCAGCCTCTGCTCTTGCTGGGTTGCAATCGTTCATTCCATTTGCAGTCGTCATGAATACTTTGCTTGTTTCCAGCTGGGCTTCCTCCATCACCGTGTTGTGCAAAATACAAGAGAGAGGTGCCACCGCATCGCTAGCCATTAAGGGGATGTTTCCCTCAGGCATTCAAGCAAAATGAAAGGGCTCTGGAAAAGACACACACGTTGCAAATGTTGCTAATGCTGTGGTCAACCCTTGCCTTTAGAACAGTTACTAACAACAGAGAAGGGTCATCAGCCCCCGCTCAGTGTGTGCAGTCCACAACTTAGCCATTGGCAAGGAAAAACTCTTTCAGTTCTTTCAGCTCAGAGCCCCCCACTGCCACCAAGTCAGCTCCAGGCGCTTGTCCCCTTTGTTGATTTCTGGAGTCTGCCTGACCAGAGAGACCACAGCTCATGGAGGCCCTAGTTTGTGTGGTTGGAAACCCCAGCCTGTTCTCCCTCCCATCTGAATTGCAGTTTTCCCTCTTTCCCACCCCCTTGACTGACTGGGGCTTTTCTGTATGGGAGGATGGAGATGTTACTTATGTCCCAGACTAGAAACCATGCAGACCTAAGTGAACCTGAATCAAGGGAGTAGGCAGCCTTCTAGTCTGGACCAACTCAATAAGCAAAGACTCAGGAAGCAGCACCTGGGGAGAGTGCCTGAGCGAGACAGAGCCCCCACGAGCCCACCTGTGGGGCTTCACCGGCGCATATGTCCGCTGCTGTGCGTATCCTCCCTAAGGGGAAGACCTGGGGAGGGTTGCAGCTGCTCGGAAGCTCTGAGGACACTTCCTCCGGGAATGATTCTAAGGGCCGGGCATGCCTAAGAACTGGGTGGCCTCTCAGGATGCTGTGTGGCCCCTGTACAGAGCTTGAATTTTAGCTGCCTAGTAACTCACTGGCCTCCCTCAGAAAACTTCCTTGAAGGAGGGGTTATCTCTTTCCTATTGGCCTAGCACAGTGTGTGCCACCAAAAAAGGGGGCCTGACGATAAGCAGTCCGTTTATCTCTATCCTTTTACTTTCCTCCTTTTCAAATCCTGAGTTACAGGTGTGTTGTCACTTCTGTGCTAGACCTTTAAGCTCTAGGAAGGCAGGGCCTGCTTTGCTCACTGCTGCCCTGCAGTGCCTAGAGAGAGCTTAGAATCACGATTTTGTTACACGAAAGAAGGAATGAACGGATAGATGTGTGACCCTGAACCTTTTAGAACCAGCTTGCTATTTCCTAGCTTGGTGGGGACGCAAGACCCATTTATGATTCCTACGACCCTGATGTTAGCCTGACTCCACTCCCCCTGATCAGTAAATACCCTCTTCCCCAGTCCCCTTCTCACCCTGACCATCTGGCTTCCTACCTGCACTGGGAGTGTGGTGTTCAGCCCTGTATTAGTCAAGGTTCTCCAGGGAAACAGAACCAATGGAATGTGAGCATATAAAGAGACACATTCATTTTAAGGAATTGGTGCGTGAAATTGTACAGGCTGTAAGTCTGAAATCTGTAGGGCAGGCCAGCAGCCTGGAGCTCCCAGGAAGGGTGGATGTTGCGGCTAAGTGGAAGGCGATCTGAAAGAGCAGAATTCTCCCTTTCTCAGGGGACCTCAGTCTTTTGCCCTCCCACTGACTGGAGGAGATCCCCTCACATTACGGAGGGACATTTGTTTTACTCAAAGTTTACTGCATTCATCCAAAATATACCTTCACAGCAACATCCTGATTGATGTTGGACCCAGTAGGTATTATGGCCTAGCCAAGTTGACACATAAACTTACCAACACCTCCACCTTGGTGAGCCTCCAACTCAATAAGCAAAGACTCAGGAAGCAGCACCTGGGGAGAGTGCCTAAGCGAGACGGCACTGTAAAGTGCACCTCACTTTTCACTACCCTTCACCCCAACATGGGAAGAGCCAAGTGGGCTGCTCATTTTCCTCATTTTTACCAATTTCTTATAGAAACTTCATGAAAATCTGACTCTAGAATTTCTCTGGGGAACACAAACCACCTTTCCTTGAAAGCCCAGTGACTGTTTGGTGCATGTTTTATATTAAATGTTTGCAGGAACCCAAAGACGCCCTCGCATGGCTTATATTAGCTTCTCAAAGGTATCAGTGGAAGTTATTTTGAACAGACATTGGGTATTCCATTTCCCTGGGCCCAGCTGGCCTCGCCTACCCTCTCATTTCCTGCCCGTCTTCCAGCAGGTCAGGAAATAGAGAACACGCCATCCTGGGATGCTCCCGAGGCATGTTCACATCAGATAAGCCGAAGGGCTGCAAGGTCCAAAGGGATAATACGCAGGCGTATTCATTCCTTTAACTCTTTCCTCAAACTGACACGGTCACTGCGGAAAGCTTTCCATTGCTGGTAGTGGGTTTGCCGGACACAGAAGCTCGTAACATATGTAAAGGAAAGATCAAATGAAACAAATGCAAAAAGTGCCTTGTGGCTTAATGGTTTGCAAAAGTCCCTCTTTACTTCCTTAATCACGGGCCATGGTACTTTTCATTCTTACAACTGGTCTGTGACCCACTCTTTGCTCCAGGGTGTGTGACAGTTGCCTGAGCCTGTTTCCCAGCCTCACCCAGGGTCCCCCTCTCTGTTTTAAGAGGTCATGTTTTCTCCCTCATGACCATTTTGAGTGTTGCCCCAGCTACCCTCGTAACTGTAGGCGCTCTGTATGGAAAGCCCACATGGAGAGTTAGCCTCCAAATTTTGTTTTCATCTTTCCAACAAGCTTGGGCATAGATATTTCCTCCCCTCTTACAGGTAAGTCAACTGATTCTGAAAATGTAGGTGCCTTGGCCACAGCTACCCAAGCAGGCAGGGACAGGGCAAGATCAGGACTCAGGTTGGCTGATCCCAAAGCCCTGTGGTCTCCGGCACACTGAGGCAGAAGTGGAGAGTGTCCTTCTAGTTCTTCTTTCTCTCTCCTTCTCTGCGAGACGCCTGGTCTCAGGAGCTGGAAGTCTCCAGCTTCTCCCCTTCTGCCCAACATCACTTTATTTCAGAACAGATTAATAAAGTCATCCATATTGAGGTGTGAATAACTGAGGTGGATAATGTATTCCTTCTCCTCAGGGCAGTAGGGGAGCTTGGCAAAGTCTTTATCTCTGGCTGAGACCCAAGGAATGACACCTCTCATCGCCCGCAAAACATTACAGTTCTGCGTGAACCACGGGGTTTATATCTAGTAATGAAATTTTGGGTAAAGTCATGTGGCTAGGGGAGGTTTTGTTTAATTTCTATTTGTGGGATCACAAAAGAACCTTCCTTCATCCTCCAGGAGGCATCGCCCTGTAGCATGTTTTGCTCATGAACTCGCCTGAGAGCCATTCTCTGGGGGAGAAGGCATCCTGCTGCAGAAATCAGGGATATATTCTCTTTGAATCTGAGTCAAGAATGGAGTCTCATTTGTTTCTATGTGTCCACAGGGTCTGGCACATCAGAGAGGCTCAAAAAATGCTCAGTGAACAACTCTTGAGTTAATGAATGGGCTTATTTGTTTGTTCATCCAACACAAGGTTGTTGAGTACCTCTGGTATGTTGGCCACTCTGCAGTGTGCTGGATATACAGGTGAAAAGATAGACATGATTCCTGCCCTGAAAAGATAGTTACAAATTAGCGGATGCACAACAGTGTAAGTGTGACATAGGGCAGGTGATCTACCCCTGCCTGGGGCTCAAGGAAGGCTGTGGCAGGGCTCAGTAGATGCAGGGCAAGCAAAGAACTGCAAGAAAAGGGAACATTATGCACAAAGGGCTGGAGGTAGTGGGAGCTGTGTGTTTGAGATACTGCACATGTCTAGATACTGCAGTTTCTACATTGTGACCAGAAAAGGTTGCAAAGCTGGAGAAGTAAGAGAGGAACTTAGAGAGTTGGGCCAGATCCCAAAAGGTTTTGTCTACTAGTGCTTTATCAAACTTGTCTTGACTGCAATCCATGGTAAAAAATTAATAATAATAATACATCTTACAATCACACTCAGGGCACACACCCAGGCATGAATCAACAGTCACAAACAACACTGGCCCTCATCATGCACAAACCACTCTACAGTATTTCTATTCTAGTCTACTTTCTAAGTGCTGGTTATTGACTTTACAACCTTCTAATGACTCTGCACACACCTTTGTAAGTCATGGGAGGGAGTCTGGACTTTATCCCAAGGTTAGAGGGAGCCATTGACAGGTTTTAAACTGGGGAGTGATGTGGTCTAACTTCCTTGGTAGGATGACATTCCAGCCGCTGCAAGGGTGGATAGTGGTGGGTGTGAGGAGGGCCACCCTGGGGCCTGCTGGTTGCTGTGATCCAGCTGAGAGAGGAGCACACCCCAAACACAAGCATTGATGGAAAAAAAGTGGATCGATTTTTGAGATTCTTAAGACAGAGAATAGATGGTTGGCTGGAAGGAGGTGAGAGGAGGGAGAAGTCAAGGGTAACTCCAGGATTCTGCTTTGGAAATTGCAAAGACAATGGTGCTGTCCGTTGAGATACAGAGCATGGGGAGAGCCCCCCCCCGTGAGGGTGAAGGTGCTGAGTTCCATGTTGGGCAGATTGGATATGAAATATCCAAGAGCCAACGTCCCATGGACTTTGGTACTCAAGAAAGGGAGCTGGGTGGGTGTGTGGAATTGGGCTGAGCAGCATTCCAGAACTTAGAATAGAGGAGGTATCCTAGAGAGGATATGTGAGAAAAACAAGGACAGACTTGGAACACTCACAGTCCTTCTCCAGAGTGATCTTTGAATCCGAGTAAGAATCAAGTCACCATCTCCAATACACTCCAGCCCTCGAATAATGTTACTCAGAGGAGGTTAACACAGAACAGGCTTGTGTTTGACCTGATTGTTAAACAGTGTCTCAAGAAACCTGACCTGAGCCTTCATTATGGCAAATAAACCGCTTCTTCTGGCTGAATATGGGGGAAGCCACATGGAAATTGCTAACCTGGGGGCTGGTTCACTCCTGTGGCTTGGCCATGTACTTCCAATGTTTTCCATCTTGGCTGTTTTTGAACTAAATGTGTTCCTCATGCTGGAGAAAACATGTGTTTGATGTTATTAGAAACCTGAACAATTAAAATATGTTGGAAATTACTAGAAATTGGAGCAGCTGGTATTGAAATATTCTAGCCCTAGGTTTAAATGAGTAAGTTGGCTTCCTTGATAAGCAGTAGTATTAAATTCCAGCCCCCCAATTCGGCAAAGGACTTGGCTGCTATCCAGGATGTGGCCTGAAATAGCGGGTTCTGTCTGTCTCCCTCTCTCTGCCTTCATCTCACTGTCTCTGTTTTCCATTCCTGCCCATCACATCCAAGTATCTTGAGTTAAAACAGAAATGGCATAAAGTGGAAACATACAGATAAAACGCTACTCATTTTTTAAATTGACCTTTTTCTTATTAGCACAATAAGATATGTTAACTGCAGAAATCTTAGAACATATAAGTTAGCAACGGAAGAAAAGTAAAAATAATTCATCCATCTAGTAAATGATTACTTAGTGGCCACTATGCTCCAGAGACTGTTATAGGTACTGAAGATACAACAGTGAACAGAACCAACAGGAATCCCTATCTATCATGCATGTTGGTAATAAGCGCTCAGAAGAGGAGGACAGGGGCATGAACTAGCAGTGGGTTGGTTGTTAACATGGTCACTATGATGAATGGGGAAGGACACACTGAAAGGTGATTTCTGAAATAAGACTTGCAGGCAGTGGGGGAAGGAGACAAGTGGACAGCTGGAGGAAGAATATTCTGGGCAGAGGGAAGGGCACATGCAATGGTCCTGAGGAGGGAACATGCCCCATATGCTGGAGGCACAGCGAGGAAATCAGTGTGGAGGAGCAGAGTCAGGGGTGGGGGAAGGAGGCGATATGGGGGTCAGAGAGGGAAGGTGGAGCTGAGGGAAAGAGCATAGAAAGCTTTCTAGATTTGTAAGTAATAACTTTGGCTTTCCCTCCCATTTCTAAATGAGTTTGGAGCCAATGGAGAAACTGATGCACAAGAGTGACTTGATCTGATTTGCATCTGACCAGGAGCACCCTGACTGCTCTGTTGATGAGGGACTTCAGGAGCGGGAGGTGAGAGGCAAGGAGATCAATGGGGTCAGCCCAACACCCCGTTGCACAAGCACATGCACGCTTACTTCCAATCTTGTTTTTAACACATACACATGTATAAATGGGTTAAACTCTACAAACTCTTCTTGAACTTTCATTTTGTACTTGTTTATTCATGAACATCTTTCCATGCCATTGAATATCTGCCTACAGTGTCATTTCTGGTGCCTAAGACAATTTTGTTTTAGACATTATATGGCCAGGCAGAAGGATTAAAAATCTAGCCTGGACCTAGTGCTCACCATATTCTAGGCACTGCAGGGCTCCTCCCCATAACACTGAGAGAGGGAACCTCAAGATGCCCATTTTCAGATGAGGGATCAAGGGTAAGGAACTGGCCCAGATTCATAAAGACTCACAAAGAGCAGAGTCAACATTTATCCCAAGCGCTACATCACCTCTCCTCCTAACCAACTTGCTGTCATTGAATTTTGAATGAGTTTGCAACTTCTCTCTTTTATAGGCATAAAGCATCCCTGTAACTAAATCTTTGTAAATGTCAATAATTGTTTTCCTAGAACCAATTCCTGGAATGGAATTTCTAAGTCAATTCATTTAAGGTGACAAAGAAATGATATTTGTTTTGTAAATTAAACAATTATGAACAAATTGTTTCAAATGCTTAGAGGAACCACATATTTATTGAACACGATAAATGACAATTGATTTACAAGCAGTAATTACCATTGGTCTGATGGGGTTTCTTTGAAACGTAACTTTCTATTTACATAGTTTCTCCTGAACAAGAACTTGACTGAAGCATAAGCAGGCATTTCTCTAGCTTCAGCCTTTGGCTCCACATGCCCCAAGACAGGTTGGTGGCAGTACCCCACAGCAGACACCCACACCAGATCCCACCCCTCAGAGATTCAGGCAGACGCCTCCTGAATAGCTATGCTGCACCATGACAGTACGACAGGGTAGAGAGGCATTGCCACATTCTAGATGTCCCCTCCCCCACCCCCCAGCCTAGGAATGAGAGGATGGAACAGTATTAGAGTTAGACCTTCAAAGTCTCCCACATAGCCACCCAGCCATCCTGGGCAGACAAGCTATGCAATCTCTAAGTAGAAATAACCCCTACCTCTGGGTTTGTGGTAAAAGTTAAATTCGACAGTCTATTATGCTAATATTTGGCCTACATGAGGCTCTCAGCAAACCGTGGCTAATACCGTCATCAGCTTCATTCAGATTTACCATCGTGTGTCCCCCCTCCTCTTCTCATGCTTCCCTTCCCCCTCCCAGCCCTCTGCTACCAAAATATAAATATGTGCTAAGAGAAAAGAATGTGCTTATATAAGAGATCTAGAGTAGTCAAATTCATGGAAACAAAGTAGACTGGTGTTTACTAGGGGCTGGAGGAGGGCAGAATAGGGAATTCGAGTTTAATGGGTACAACTTTTGTTTCGCAAGATGAAAAAGCTCTGGAGATTGTTTGCGCACCAGTGTGGATGTACTTGCTACTGGACTGTACACTTACAGATGGGTAATGCACTAAATTTTACATTATATGCATTTTACTACAGTTTTTTTTAAGTTAAAAAAAGCTTTTGTTCAGGAAATAATGTGCTTATACCACAATACTCTCATTAATCTTGGTGGTCAAGGACAGGGTACGCTTTATACTTTCTGGTTATCATTTCCAAAGCTCCTGTACAGCGAGCTGGCCCCTGCCCTTGTCTCAGACTCTCCGCCACATCCCTGCCCCATGCAGCCCATGGAAACCACAGCTGGGTGGCAGGGTGAACACATTCCCGGCAGGGTAAGATCTCTTTTAACGAAGTATTGTTGTGTGTGTTTGTTTGTTTTTAGTTTAATGTAAATGTAACTCCAAGTCTTCGATATCCCTATGAAACAGGTATTATGACTTCAGAAAACACAAAACCTTGTCTTGGCCCTCTGCCCCGAGCCAGCCTGCTGCCTTTCTCCCCCCACACCCTCCACCTTTCAAAAATACTTTACTTTTCTGTGTCTCCTCTTCCACCTCGGCTTGCATCTCTCCGTTTTAAAATGCAGGTTTTATTATCATTCAGGTATGGTGAGGCCGACAGATCAGGGAATGACTGCCATTGAAGAGTTTATTACTCACCGTTCCCAAAACAAGGGGGCGTGCCACACCACACAGGACCACACGGGGGAGCACCAGGGCCAATCCGGGGAAGCGGGAAAACATGGCAGGAGCCTTCCCTGTGGTTTCCTTGAGAAAGGCGAGGCAGGCAGAGGATAGGCTAGTTTGAATTTCTGTGATCTCGGGGGCATACGCCCTAGATTGTCTGGTATCTGCCCTGGAATGATTAGGGCGGAGGATAGTGGCCAGGAGCGTGAGAGCCTCTATAGCAGAGGTGCTTGGCGTGTGGGCGCTGGACTGTTTGGTGTGCAGATGAAAGGCACACCCGGCCGGGCGCGGTGGCTCACGCCTGTAATCCCTGCACTTTGGGAGGAAGAGGCGGGAGGATCACCTGAGGTCAGGAGTTGGAGACCAGCCTGGTCAACATAGTGAAACCCCATCTCTATTCAAAATACAAAAAAAAAAAAAAAAAAATAGCTGGGCGTGGTGGTGCGTGCCAGTGATCCCAGCTACTCAGAAGGCTGAGGCAGAAGAATCCTTGACCCCGGGAGACCGAGGTTGCAGTGATCCACGATTGTGCCATTGTATTCCAGCCTGGGCAACAAGAGCCAAACTCTGTCTCAAAAAAAAAAAAAAGAAAAGAAAAGAAAGAAAAAAAAAAAGGCACACCCATGGGTGCATCCTGTGTTTGCTATCGCTAAGAATTGGCTAGCCCTGGGAAGGGCACTCCTTCTAGGACCAGCAAAGCCTCAAATGTCAGAACATCAAGCTAAGATGCTCCCTTTACCCCTCCCCACTGCCCTGAATCTCCTCTCTTCCTAACTGCTAAGTCCGCTGTTTTCTTTCAAGACTTCGCCCTTCACCCCATGATATCCTCTATCACAGGTTCTCACCCCTGGCTGTCCACAGGAATTGCTGGAGGGGATATAAAGATCTGAATGCCCTGGCCTCACCTCCCACCAATTATGTCACTCCAGGGAGGGGCACAAGCACCAGGCAGCTTTAGGGTTCCTGATAATTCCAAAGTGCAGCTGACTCTAGATTTAACCCCCCTTTTCACTCCTCCTTAGGAAAAAATACTTCATTCTCCAAACCTCCTCCTCCTCGTGCTGCTGTTTTCTCATCACTCAGGCTGTTCTTTCTCAGACGTGAAGCGTCCAGCCCCAGCCAGCACAGACTGCGAATAAGCTAAACAAAGGAAACTGTGGCATGAAGCAGCCCAGGGGTTCTCTGTCATGAGGCATTGGAGAATCACTCGGGTGGGTGCTGGGGGTGCATTTCCTAAGACCCACCCCCAAAGTGCTGTTCTGGTGGGAATCTGCTCTGCTGAGAAGCACCCAGTTTTTTCCATGTTATCCCCCTTCTGTGGTGTGCTTTCTGCTTTCTTCCTTACTGAATCAAGTACCTACAAGAGATAAATGTTTTGCTAACAACTTTATAAAATAAAAAAGATGGCACTGAGAAGATCATCATGTAAAATAGGTGAAGAAATGCCTGTCAGTAGTTGTGAAGAATACAGAAGCCTGGGTCCCAAATGGGGCAACTACATATTTAAAAACACATCCTGAAGACTGATATATTTCTAAAAGTTCATTTGCTCTTTTTTCCTTTTTCTTTTCCTTTTTTTGCATTTCATAGTATTTTGGAATTTTGTAACAGTAAAATGAGGTGCATTAAAGTAGAAAAACTTAAAGGACCGTAAAGTATGATTGCTTTGCTTCAACTAAGAAGGGCTCCCTTGTGTACACATGACTTCCCCCTGATCATCTGTGGCCAGTGGAGAAGAAAGGCCTGACTGGGAAATTGAAGGAGCCAGCAGGGCTCCACGTGGGGGAACTCTTGGCAACATTCAAAAAACTTTACTCCCATTCTCAAGATAAGAAACATACCAACCTGGCCCCGGGTTTTCCATACCTAGTGAGGACACACTGGGGAGGTGGTCAGGGGACTGCAGTGATTATCCGCCTTCACACACACAGAGGAAACACGTCCTCAGATGCAGGCTGTGTGCCCCTCTCCTTGATGTAAATGTTTTTCATTATTCCTTTCAACTACAGTCACGTCAGTCAGAATTAAAATAGCCTTAGACAGTTTGGCTTTCGGATCTACCTCAAGTCATGGCTTGACTCCGAAGCCCATATTTATTTTATTATGACAAATTTTCTTGGCCAGGAGCAGTGGCTCACACCTGTAATCCCAGCAATTTGAGAGGCCAAGGCAGGCAGATCGCTTGAGCTCAGGAGTTCGAGACCCGCCTGGGCAACATGACAAAACCACCTCCTCTACAAAAAAATATGATACACACACACACACACACACACACACAGAATAGCCAGGTGTGGTGGCATGCGCCCTGTAGTCCCAACTACTCGGGACACTGAGGTGGGAGGATCACTTGAGCCCAGGAGGTGAGGTTGCAGTGAGCCCAGATTGCACCACTGCACTCCAGTCTGGGCAACAGAGTCAGATCCTGTCTCAACAAACAAACAAACACATAAATCTAAATATTCTGTAAAAAGTTGTAGGAAAAATATTGTTTTGCATTAATTTTTTCTAATTTTTTAAATCTTTCAAGCAAACTAATGTACTGCCATTAACTCCTGAGGTTGTAAAAGAATGGACAGAGAGGAGGGGGAAAGAGAGAGAGAGAGAAAGGATGAAAGGAAAGAACTTTTTTAGGAAATGAAAACTGAAATATCACTTTTCTCTTAGTTAATAGTAATTTTCTCCAAATAGTAATATTCTAAATCAGAGAGCTTTTATTTTTTTAATTAAAAATTTTTTTTTTTTTTTTTTTTTTTTTTTTTGAGACAGAACCTCACTCTGTCGCTTAAGCTGGAGTGCAGTGGCGCGGTCTCGACTCACTGCAATCTCCGCCTCCTGGGTTAAAGCGATTCTCCTGCCTCAGCCTCCGGAGTAGCTGGGACCACAGGCCCCACCACCAAGGCCAGCTAATTTTTTCTATTTTTAGTGGAGACGGGGTTTCACCGTGTTAGCCAGGATGGTCTTGATCTCCTGATCTCGTGATCCGCCCACCTTTGCCTCCCAAAGTGCTGGGATTACAGGCTTGAGCCACCGTGCCCGGCCTTTTTTTTTTTTTTTTTTTTTTTTGGAGACAGAGTCCTGCTCTGTCACCCAGGCTGGAGTGCAGTGGAGCAATCTCGGCTCACTGCAACCCCCGTCTCCTGGGTTCAAGCAATTCTCCTGTTTCAGCCTCCTGAGTAGAGTAGCTGGGACTACAGGCGCACACCACCATGCCCAGCTAATTTTTGGGTTTTTTTGTTTTTGTTTTTTGTTTTTTTTTTGAGACGGAGTCTGGCTCTGTTGCCCAAGCTGGAGTGCAGTGGCCAGGTCTCAGCTCACTGCAAGCTCTGCCTCCTGGGTTTATGCCATTCTCCTGCCTCAGCCTCCCGTGTAGCTGGGACTACAGGTGCCCACCACCTCGCCCGGCTAGTTTTTTGTATATTTTAATAGAGACGGGGTTTCACTGTGTTAGCCAGGATGGTCTCGATCTCCTGACCTCGTGATCCGCCCGTCTTGGCCTCCCAATTTTTGTATTTTTAGTAGAGACAGGGTTTCACCATATTGGCCAGGCTGGTCTCAAACTCCCGCCCTCAGGTGATCCACTTGCCTGGGCCTTCCAAAGTGCTGGGATTACAGGCATGAGCCACCATGCCCAGCCCAGGGAGCTTTTAGATACCTTCTTCTATATTATTATAAGTTATCTGTTGCCAAAATTAGGTTTGTTTCATCCATTTGGGCTCTTTTCAATTCATAGATCCAAGGGCATTGTTTTGTGTTACTTATTTCAAGGACAGCTTCAGAAACGGTTCTTAGAAAAGAGAAACGAACAATATGCAATAAGTCCAGAAGGGTTTTTTTCCCAAATGGGTTTGCACAGTCAGTCCTCCGGGGAGTTTTTGAATGGTCTTGGAGTTCTGGTTTGGGTCAAGATGATACCCGGACTTCAGCTGGTCCCTCCATGCTACCCCTGTCTAGAAGGGTCTCTGGGGATGGGATCTGGGAGCAGAACAGATCAACTTGTTCCTATTGGTATTTAAAACCTGCTGTGCTGACCCTAAATGGCCCTGTGCTGGGTTGGGCATTGTTCCCACCAAAATTCACAGCTACCAGGAACCTCAGAATATGACCTTATTTGGAAATAGGGTCTTTACAAATGTAACCTAGTTAAGATGAAGTCATACTGGATTAGGGTGCAACCTAAGTGCAATGACTGGTGTCCTTATAAGAAAAGGAGAGGAGCGGCAGAGACATAGAATAATGCTGGGCGAAGGCAGAGGCAGAGATGGGCAGGATGCAGCTACAAGCCAAGTGCCAGGGATTGCCAGGAGCCACCAGGAGCTGGCAAAGGCAAGGAAGGATGCTCCCCTAGAGTCTTCGGAGAGAATGTGGCCCTGCCGACACCTTGATTTTGAACTTTCACCCGCCGGAACTGTAAGAGAATAAATTTTTGTTGTTTTAGGCTCCTTAAGCTTGTGGTAATCTGTTATGGTAACCTTAGGTAGATTCCAGCCAAAGAGGCTAGCATTCATTGGGCCTCGCTCAGGCCAGGTCAGTAGATGCTACAAGATGAAGCAGCCCTCTCATGGCCTAATAGATTAATAACATCAAGTCTTTAAGGATGGCAGAGCCTGAAATTTTGGGGAGGAGAGAGAGAGCAATGGGATAGAGGAAGAGGAAATAATATCTTAGTAACAATTTCAGGAATAATAACAGTCACTATATTAAGCACTGTGCAGAGTGCATTATTTCTTTCTTACACCAACCCTGGGTAATGAATATTATTGTCTATATTCTACATGTCAGGAAAATAAATTGAGAAGGCTAAAGGGCTTCCCTCCAGTAACACAGGTTGTAAGAACCAACTCCGAAGCCCCAGTACTAACCATTCTACAGTGCCTCATCTCAGAGCACAGGTTTTCCCGGATTGGGCTTTCCAAAGCAGCCTTGGGATGTTAACCTTTTGAGCAGCAAATATTATCACAAGGGTGACTTCTGGGTAACTTAGATAACCATTTAATTAGTAATGCATTAGGCATACCACTCTCTCTGGCATGTATCTGGATAGTCAAGAAGGATGGAGGGACTCCACGGCTGATGTCCTCTTCTCTTTGCTAGCAAACATGCAAATATCACCCCCTCCCTCAACCTAATGTGAGCACTTTCTATTTAAAATGATGGATGCTTACAAAGTGAGGGTGGAGTCCACTGATCTTTTACAAAAGAGCAAAGGCAATAATACAATGGAGACAAGACAAAGAGAGTCTTTTCAACAAACGGTGCTGGGACAACTGGACATCCACATGCAGGAGAAATGAATCTAGACACAGATCTATGTCCTTCACAAAAATTAACTTAAAATAAATCACAGTGTAAAATGTAAAACTATAAAGCTCCTAGAAGATATATGGAGATTGGAGATTTGTTTTAGATACACCACCAAAAGCATGATCCGTGAAAGAAAGAATTCATAATAAGGACTCCATTAAAATTAAAAATTTTTGCTCCACAAAAGACATAATCAGGCAAATGAAAAGACAACCCACAGACTGGGAGAAAAATATTTGCGAAAGACATATCTGATAAAGGACTGTTATCCAAAATATGCAAACAGCTCTTAAAATTCAATAATAAAAATGAAACATCTGATCAAAAACATGGGCAAAAGACATGGAAGAGGATTGACTGATGGCAAGCAAACATATGAAAAGATGGTTCAACAGCATATGTCATTAGGGAATTGCAAATTAATACAACAATGAGATACTACTACACACTGATTAGAATGGCCAAACTCCAGAACATTGGTAACGCCAAATGCTGAGATGGATGTAGAACAACAGAAACTCTCATTCGTTATTGGTGGGAATGCAAAATGGTATCGCCACTTTGGAAGACAGTTTGGCAGTCTCTTGCAAAGCTAAACATACTCTTAGAGTATCCAGCAGTCACACTCCTTGGTACTTACCCAAAGGAGTTGAAAACTTAGGTCCACACAAAACCTTGCACATGGAAACTCAGAAGCAACCGTGATTTCTGTCTTAGTCTGTTCAGATTGCTGTAACAAAATACCACAGACTGGGTAGCTTATAAACAACAGAAATTTATTTCTTGCAGTTCCGGCAACTGGGAGGTTCAAGATCAAGGTGTCAGCAGATTCAGCATCTGGTGAGGGCCTTTTTCCCTGTTCATAGAATGGCACCTTCACTGTGTCTTTACATGAAGGAAGAGGCAAGGGATCCCTTTTGGGACTCTTTCAAAAGGACACTAATCCCGTTCATGAGTCCTCTACTCCCTAGCCTAATCACTTCTCAAAGGCTCTACCTCCTAATATCATTACCTTGGGGATCAGAATTTCAGCATATGAATTCTGGAGGGACACAGGCATTCAGACCATAACAATGCCCTTCAATAGGTGAATGGATAAATAAATTGTGGTCCCTCTAGACAATGGAATATTATTCAGTGATATCAAGCCATGAAAAGACATGGAGGAAACTTACTAAGTGAAAGAAGCCAGTCTGAAAAGGCTACATACAGTATGATTCCAACTACGGTCTTTTCCTCAATATCCATGGTACATTGGTTCCAGAAATTCCCTCCGATACCAAAATCTTTGGATGCTCAAGTCTGTGATATAAAATGGCATAGTATTTGCATATAACCTATCCATGTCCTCCCATATACTTTAAATCATCTCTAGGTTATTTATAATATACCTAATATAATGTAAATACTATATAAATAGTTGCTCTATTGTATTGTTTAGGGAATAATGACAAGGAGAAAATACCCAAACATGTTCAGTACAGATGCGATTTTTTTCCCAATGTTTTCGATCTGAAGTTGGTTGAATCCGCAGTGGTGGGGTTCAGGGATACAGGGCTGACTACACATGACATTCTGGACAAGGCAAATCTATGAAGACAGGAATAGATCAGTAGGTGCCAAGGATTGAGGAGCAGGGAGGGATGAACAGGCAGAGCATGGGGGTGGTTAAAGACAGTAAAACTATTCTCTGTGACACTACAATGCTGGAAATTACACATTTGTCAAAACTCGTAGAACATACACCACCAAGAGCGAACCAAGGGTGATTACGATGTGTCAATGCAGGTTCATGGCTGTAACAAATGGACCACACTGGTGGGAGATGTTGATAATGGAGGAGGCTGTGTATATGTGGGGCAGTGCGTGGATGGGAAATCTCTGTACTTTCTCTCCATCTTGCTGTGAACCCAAAGCTGCTCCAAAAACAATTATATGTATGTTAAAAAAAAAAAAAAAAAAAAGAAGCGATGAGGTGGGAAGTAGAACTAGGCATGTAGATCTCAGTGCCGGCCGGTTCACATGACCCCCCGCCCCAGCGCAACCGTATAAGACACAATCTTTTATAGTTTCTCATTTCATCAGGAGTCTGACACAATTCTTTCTTTCCTTCCTCCCTTCCTTCCTCCCTCCCTCCCTCCTTCCCTCCCTCCCTGCCTCTTTCTTTCCTTCCTTCCTTCCTTCCTTCCTTCCTTCCTTCCTTCCTTCCTTCCTTCCTTCCTTCCTTCCTTCCTTCCTTCCTCTCTCTCTCTTTCTTTCTCTCTCTCTTTCTTTCTTTCTTTCTTTCTTTCTTTCTTTCTTTCTTTCTTTCTTTCTTTCTTTCTTTCTTTCTTTCTTTCTTTCTTTCTTTCTTTCTTTCTTTCTTTCTTTCTCTCTTTCTTTCTGTTTTTTCTCTCTTCATGTTGCCCAGGCTGGTCTTCAACTCCTGGCCTTACACAATCCTCCCACCTCGGCCTCCCAAAGTGCTGGAATTACAGATGTGAGCCGTGGTGCCTGGCCCACAATTCTTAACTGTAGATAATAAATTCTCTTTGCATCACAAGGCAGCAGAGCTCAGCCTCTTCCACTTCTCTATGCTGTTCCCGTTCGCTGCCAGTCTCAAAGGTTGGGGCACTAAGAGTCCTCTGAGACCAGAGTCCTGGCCCCTTAACCAGGGATTTTAATCCAGTGAGTCTGCCATGGGTCCCCAGAGTCTGTCCTCTCAATAAGCAGCCCGTGTCATCTTCATGCAGCTATCTGCAGACCACATCTGGAGAAAAGCAAATCAGATTATAAAGCTCTAAAAGGCAGAAGTCACCATTGAATCTCTCATGCCTGCCCCATGGTAATGCTACTCAGGAAATATTAACTGAACAAATGAATACATTAATTTCTTGTCCAGTGTCTTAGAAAGTTAGGAGGATTTTATATCCAAGTTTTTTTTTTTTTTTTTTTTTAATGTAACAGAAAAGGAAAATGGCATCGTGTGCTAAGTCGGCTGACTGCGCTGGGGAGGGAAGGGTCTGGCACTCCTTGAGATTCTGGATATGTGCTTTCTGCCAGCTGGAGGGCTCTAACCTGCTGTTAGAGAAGAATGGCAAAAGTCTAGCTTGGAGAAATTTCAAAAGGATGACCCAGGTGACAAGCTTCAGCCTCACTATGCAATGCTGTGTGACCTCATGGGAGTAAAACAGCTCAGGTAATGAGATCAGGAAAAGTTGTGCAAAGCATTAAACACCATACATTTAAAACATTTAAAGTTGACTTTATTATGAAGCAAAATGCTCAGGAAGAACTCAGGACCCCACCCCAGGGGACTCACATACCCATAGTTGGTTCAGACAGCCCCCAAAAGCTGGCATGCTGTGTGCTTGGGACAGAACTTGCCAACTGTCCTAATAAAGACCCTTCCCAGGCCAGGTGTGGTGGCTCATGCCTGTAAACCCAGCACTTTGGGAGGCTGAGACAGGCAGATCACTTGAGGTCAGGAGTTTGAGACCAGCCTGGCCAACATGGCAGGAACCCTGTCTCTACTAAAAATACAAAAATTAGCTGGCCGTGGTGATGCGCTTCTGTAGTCCCAGCTACTCAGGAGGCTGAGACACAAGAATCCTTTGAACTTGAGAGGCAGAGGTGGCAGTGAGCCGAGATCACACCATCGCACTCCAGCCTGGGCAACAGAGCGAGACTTTGTCCTCCCCACCCCCACCCCAAAAATAACAACCACAAAAAAAGTAAGACCCTTCCTTACCCCTGTCTAGTGTTTTGTGAGATGCAGCGTGCTTTCCCACATATTGAATCTTTACAACTCTGTGAGGTAGGCACCCTAATACCATTTTACAAAAGAAGAAACTGAACAGTTGGGAATTTTTTCCAGGCTATAAGGCAGAACCAGTACTATAATTTTGATCTTCTGAGTCCAAGTCTTGACACTTTAAGACGGAGGCCCCGTTTCCTCCTGTATTTCATTGGTTCATCGTGACTTTATCTTGGTTGGTACTTTGGTGGGTTTACATGGGCAAATAAGTTTAGCTTGTCCCACCTCTTGCCCCACTAATACTTCCTAATTCAGATCATGGTTACTAACATGGGTCAGGGCACAAGGACTCAGTGATTTCAATGATGTTCCAACCTTGCTCCTCCATATGTCATGGACCTGTGTAGGAAGGGCAGAGGTGCTGCTAGAGTTACCAAGCTGTCAATTAGAATTCTCAAGTTCTGGCTGGGTGTTGTGCCTCGCTCCTTCAATCCCAGCACTTCGGGAGGCCAAGGCGGGTGAATCACCTGAGGACAGGAGTTGGAGACCAGCCTGGCTAGCATGGTGAAACCCAGTCTCCACTAAAAATACAAAAAGTAGTCAGGCACGGTGGTGGGCACCTGTAATCCCAGTTACTCAGGAGGCTAAGGCATGAGAATTGCTTGAACCCGCGAGATGGAGGTTGCAGTGAGCCTAGATCTCGCCACTGCACTTAAGCCTGGGCAACAGAGCGAGACTCTGTCTCAAATAAAAATAAAAAAATAATAAAAAAAGGAATTGTCAAGTTCTTGGGTTATATTAAGAACCCTTTTTGCAAAAACAAATTGGAGCAATTATAAAAAGTACAATCAGTTGACCGCAAACAGACATGAGGGATCTTTTTGGAGGTGATGAAAATATCCTCAAAGCAGACTGTGGTGATAGTTTTGCAACATTTTAAATTGGCTAAAAATCATTTAATTGTCAATGTGCAGAGGGCGAATGTCATGATACATAAACTAGGCCTCAATGAAGCTGTTAAAACATTAAAATATCAAAAATAATTTTACTAGAGTACATAAGCTGTGTCTGTTTGCTTTACACTACAAATGAAAAAGTATATTTTCCCCAGGCTTAGAGGTTTTGTTTGTTTGTTTAGAATTAGGGCATAAAATGTCAGAGAAAATGCAAAAGGCACAAATAAGTTTAAAATTAGTTTTTGAGAAAGCCAGGTAAAAGTGTAGTAGAGGGCCCCACAGATGTAATTTTGGAGAAGGAAACAGGTTTTATAAAGCAGCCCAGTGAAATGTGAGGTGTCAGTACTGGGTTTTTCTCCTGTGTAAGCCACACCTGTCCCAGGAACCCCTGGGTGCAGGCTACTTGAGATGTCACACGCTCTACCTGGAGAAACACAACATTGGCAGGTATTAATTTTTAGCATGTTGAAAAAGTGCTAATTGTCTCAGATTCCACTGAAATATAGAACTCCATTTTTAAGCAAGTGCCATATGCTTTGTGCCTCTAGCAAAATCTTCATACATGGTTCAGGGACTTTTAAAACCCTACCTTAGAGGCAACACCTCTAAACTAGTTAAGAAAGGAATTGAATAAGTTGGCTTTTAATAGTAAAATGCACAAACAAAATTCTCAAGGATTAATTTGGAAGCTGGTGACCCTAAGTCAATTATATGCTTTGGCCTCCTCTAAAGCAGTGGTCCCCAACCTTTTGGCACCAGGGATCCGTTTCATGGGAGACAATTTTTCCACAGGACCAGGAGTGGATGGTTTTGGGATGAAACTGTTCCACCTCACCAGATCATCAGGGATTAGATCATCAGGCATTAGATTCACATAAGGAGTGTGCAACCTAGATCCCTTGCGTGCACAGTTCACAATAGGGTTCCACTCCTATAAGAATCGAATAATGCTTCTGATCTGACTGGAGGCGGTGCTCAGGTGGTAATGTGAGCGATGGGGAGCAGCTGTAAACACAGATGAAGCTTTGCTTGTCCTCCACTCACCTCCTCCTGTGTGGCCTGGTTCCTAATGGACCAGGGAAAGGTACTGGTCTGTGGTCTCAGGGGTTAAGAACCCCTGCTCTAAAGAAGGGTGGTAGCATAAAGATGCTTAAACACGAGTATTTTACAGCCATCCGTGGGTTACATTGGACTTTTCATAAGTTCTTAAATAACCAATTGCTCTTTCTCATAACCAGAGCAAGCATAGGCAGTCAGTCTGAGTCATAATCTATCTGAATCTGTAGAAATAAATTTGTCCACACAATGAAACCCTCATGTACATTGAGTGGGTATGCCTAACATGGGGTTACCCAGGACACAGGAAAGGAGGGAAGAGTCGAAGAGTAAAAAGAAGATGTGACTCGACTTCCATTCTTCCATTTGTATCAGCGTAAGCAAATCACCTAATTGCATTGATTGAGTTTCCTCATCTGTAGGTGGGAATAGTCACGTATCATCCCAGTGGCTGTGAGAAAGAAGTAAAAGCACATTTTGGAAGCACTTTGTGTATTTAAAGTCTTATTCTAATACTACCTATTACTGTTTCTTTGGTCAGAGCAACAACTCAGTCATTGTTAGATTGGGGATATGTAGAGGCCTGAAATCTTCAAGCCGGCCTCTAAGATTAGAGTATCCCAGCCACCAGCTGGTGTGCAAGGCTCTGGAGCTATGAATGGGTTGCTGGTGTGTCTGAGACATTAACCTCTTAGCCCTGGCAGCAGCAGCACAGGCCTGCGGTCGGTCACTCTAGTGTGCCCTACGAATCACATTTTCTATATAAGTCTTGATTTTAAAAGGGTGGGGAAGCACCAAGGATTGAACAAAGAGATGAGATAGTGTCTGAGTCTCCTTGGCCACCCTGCATCTCCCAGGGGTCTGGCGTTAAATCCTACATTCTCGACAGCCAGCAGATTTTAAATTTGAGGGGACAAATAGGCCTCATCCACATCTGCTTGAGAAGCATCTGCAAAAGCTGCTGCATCAGATCCACACAGGGTCCTATAGGCCTGAGGGCTACCTGTGTCCTGAGTGCCTGCCAAAACACCCGTAGCCCTGCGGCAGTCCCACACACGGGCCCTGCACCCACGGCCTTCACATCTTACCTTTCCTGCTGAAAGACATCCTTGCTGTGGCTCCCAATGCTGACTCATTTCTGATATAAAATTGATAGGAACTGCTAGTTATATCACTATCTGAGTGGCCTCTCTTTGCATAGCCTAGGAGTTAAGGCATGGGTCCTGGAGTCAGATCGTCTGGTTCTAATGCAGGACCCTACTACTGTACTTTCTAGATAAATAACTGTGCATCCAGTTCTTCATCGGTAAAGAGGAGTCAATGTGAGGGTTAACTGAGATAAACCGTGTCAGTAGTTCCTACAACTGAGAACGTTTACCCTGGATGGCTTATTAAAATGCAGGTGGCGCCCCCTGGCGTCCCAGGGTTTCTAATTCAGTAGGTCTGGAGTGGCCCTGAGAATTTTCCTTTCTCAAGTTCCTAGGTGATGCGGATGCTGAAGACGCAGGGGCCGAGCTTCGTGACCACTGAGCTGTGTAAGGGGATCAGCACACGAGAAATGTTAGCCATTACTAAGAAGAATAGGCAATGAAGATGTGCCTCATTAAAAGACTTCCCAGTTGCGTTGTATTTGAAAATTTCTCCCCAAGAATCTTGTCCAAGTCGAGGAATAAAAAATCTGGTTCCTTTCAGCTCACTTTTCTTTGAAGTTAAGACACGTGGCGCGACACCTGTTTCTAAACACAGCTACTTGATGTATTACTTTTGGCAGCTCTTGCATATTTTTTCACCGCCAATAAAGTTATTGAAATTGAAATATACCATCTGTTTGAGAGTTTGTATCAAAAAGACAGGGACAAGGTTGCAGGTAATGACAGAGTCAAGCTGTTCCCACAGCAAAGGGCTGTTCCTAGCTTCCCCATCTGCCAAAATTGACTTCGTTTCTTAGATTTGGCATCCTCTTTTGAACCAACATGTTCTTCTGGAGCAGGGATTAAAAATCCAATATCACAAAACCAATTGGTTTTACCTGCAGCAATATTAAAGTCTATGGAGAAAGACGGCTTTCCACCATTTGGCTGAAACAGAACCAGCAGAGAGAAAGCAAATTCTATCAGATGTACATATATATGTAAATGCATCTATATATAATTCCAAATCTGATAATTAAAATGTAGATGTACCTGTGTGTAGTGTGTACTTGACTTTTTTCTTAATGTTTGTGAAAAACAGTTCCAAAAGAACCGCCTACTCCCACTGTGCATGTGAGAGTTCCCTTCGCGGATCAGGGGTTGGCAGCCCCGCCCCCGGAACGCACCTGGGCGCAGCCTCGACCCCTCAGGGTCCAGGTGCAGAGGGACCGGGATGCACGCAATACCTTTCGACGTAGAGCTGGGCAAGGGGCCAATAGGAATGGATGCTCCGACAGACAAAGCCACTTGGGAACAAGGACGAGCCCAGGGCAGCTTTTGCTGGAGGGACCGGGGAAGTGTCACAGGGGGCGAGTGGAGTTGCTGGGGAGGATACGGTAGCATGTGGGATTTGAAGGTGGGGAAGATTCCGTCGTTTTCCTGACCACCTAACAGTGATGCTGTGGGCTTTCTGGATGGGACAGGACGTCAGACACAATAATCCATTCCGCCGTCCCCACGCAGCGCCTTTCAGCCATTCTGTTTCAGGGCAGGGAGGAAGGAGAGGCATGCCCTCTAGCTGAAGGTCACCCGGGGCTCACCGCCCGGTTGCCAGGAAGTCTCCCTCCTCCACGTGGCAAAGTCTTCCTCCTCCACGTGTTAATCGCCGCTGCTCCTCAGCTCCCTGTGCCTCCGCCAGTCTCTCTGATTCTGCCTGCCTTTGTGCCTTCGTCAAGCAATTATCCCTCCCTGCTTCAATCAGGGTCCGGCGGATCGTCTTCAAGCCTGATCTTGAGGATGGGAAAGGGAGATAGACATTTCTTACCTTCTCCTTCCTGACTGCTTAAAGCCAAACATATTCCCAGCCGAAGATGAGTGTTGCTACCTGAAACGCAAGTTGGCGAGCAGAAGGCCACTCGAATCCCCGCTGACCAGGCCTTAGGAGGACCGTTGGAGCTCTGGAGAGCTGCCCCGGCGCCACTGCAGGGACCTCTGCTGTGTCCCCCAGTCCCTTAAAACTCTCCCGGGCCGCATTTCCCCCTCTCATGTCTGTCTCACGAGGCCACTCACAGCCTGGACTCCTCTCCCCAAGAAAACTTGGCAGGATCTCCCCCGCTGTACTGAAAACAAAAGCCTGGACGGGAGGTATATGGGGACCAGGAAGAGCCAGCTTAAATGGAAGGAAATGGAGGGAACACAGCTCAAAAGCTTAGCCAAGTGGGGCTTTGCTGTACTATGTTATCTACTTTTGCCTATGTTTGAAATTTAACATAATAAAGACTTTTAAAGTTGGGAAAAGAAAATGGGGAAGAGAACAAAGAAAGATAAAAGAAAGAAATGAGAGAAAAAAGAAAGAAGGAAGGAAAAAAGAAAGAGAGAAGGAAGGAAGGAAAAAAGGAAGGAAGGAGGAAGAAAGGCTTTGGCAGGTCAGACACTGGTACTTCCCAGCCTCCTGAGGCTGCCCCAGCGCGCCCCCTGGTGGTCGCACATAGAATTGTCCTATTCGGTGAGCAGAGACAAAGGTTCCTTCCCTCATCCTCACGAAGTTCAGTCCTTTTTTTTTTTTTTTTTTTTTTTTTTTTTTTTGAGCCTGAGTCTCGCTCTGTCGCCCAGGCTGGAGTCTGATGGTGCCATCTCTGCAAGCTCCGCCTCCCAGGTTCACGCCATTCTTCTCCCTCAGCCTCCCGAGTAGCTGGGACTATAGGCGCCCGCCACCACGCCCGGCTGATTTTTTGTATTTTTAGTAGAGATGGGGTTTCACCGTGTTAGCCAGGATGGTCTCGATCTCCTGACCTCGTGATCCGCCCGCCTGGGCCTCCCAACATCCTGGGATTACAGGCGTGAGCCACCACGCCCGGCCGAAGCTAAGTTTTTAGAAGCCCATTCTTCACCTACCTGGGAAGGAAAATAGAATGGGATTTTGTTTGAAATTTGTCTGTACCTCAACTGGCGTAGCTTGGGGGTGGGGGGATGGTTCTTCTTTTCCCCATGCCTGTCAGTGTCACAGACATGAAGTCATCCTCCCCAAGCCACCGTCCTCACCACAGACCCATCTTTCCCTTGGAGTCTCAGCTTCCAGTCTCGGCTCCACTGGTTACTACTTTGCTGAACTGGAGCTCGTGCGGACTGTATCTGAGCTTCCTTTTCATAATTTCCCTGCCTTCTTGCCAAGTGTGAGGATGCGGAGGGAAGGCTTTAGAAAACCTTGCAGTAAACACAATGCATGGGTGGCCACGTGTCCGCTTTGCTGAAAGCGCCTTCTATCTTTTGTGTGGACACAGTTCACTGAAGACTCTGCGAGTGCACAGCTAGCCACACCATGGCACAGAGCAGCACACAGCCTGGTCACACTTTCCTTAGTTGATTAATCACACTTCAGTTAGAGAGGATGACTTACCTCCTGACACTTGGCAGAGCCTCCCAGTTCTAGGGTGAGATCATTTGGAAAGGAACTAAGATAAATACCTTGAAACGGTTCAGTTCCCAGCTAGCTTCTGTTGCAGCTTTAAATTCATAGTGTGGCACCCATTTCTCACCGTGAAAACTGCCGGAGATGGTGAGTGCTGTTATTCCAAGAACACCAGCAGAATATTTCTTGTTCACTTGTTACCTTTTACTTTGATCTTCGTGCCCTAGTCCCTTGTAATAAAAGCACTGTTGATTCAGATATTAACAACAGGACTGGGACCAAAATGCTAAATTAAAATATCTAAGACAGGTTGTTGTCCAGAAGCCAAAATAATTTTAATCAGGTTCAACCTCAAGACATATACATTAAAAAAAAAGATACCTTGCATTATTTGCTCCTTTAGTTAAGCATGAAATCACTCTCTGTAATTATCATTGGGAGGAAAATCTAAGTTTATAGCATAGAGAAGAGTGCAGATGAAGAATTCACTATCAGCTAAGATTGACAGGCACATGGATGCATGAGAGTGTGCTTTTTCCCAGTGGTCCTTTATTCTCTGCTCCAAGAGGAGCTTAATCCATTAGGGCTTCCTACATGCATGTCATGGTTCCTGCCATCAACAAATTTGCAGTTTAATCCAAGAGACAGAAACCCCTAAACTTGAAACAGTGAGGGAGATGGAGTTAATTTATTAATGCCTTTCTTTTACCGGGCATTGCACTTGTATTTAACGACTCTAGGGGTAAATATATAATTACCTCCATTTCACAGATCAGAAAACTGAGATGAAGAAGGGTCATAATTTTGGTTTGAATGAGAGATAATTCCCATTTATAAATGAACACACCATGTTTCTGATTTTTATAGCTCAGAAAAAGTTTGGATACTGGTACCCACCACTGAGAGATGAACCCATTCTGGGTGTGCTTGGGAAGGAAGACCAAGGATTGGTTGGGTCTAAACTGAGGTAGCATCACCAAATAACTGCCACTCCCAGATCCTCTAGGCCTTGTCTGAGGCCTTCTGGCTTCTTACATTGCCCACATTCCCCTCGGTGTGAGATATCTGTTAACAATGACCAAAAGGAATTTAGAAAAAGAGAAGTTTCTTACAAACAGAGGTGCATCCAACAGCCAGATGTCCAGGCTGGATAAACGATGCAGGCTGGACTTCCCCCAGCCCAGGTGATGTGACTGCAGACCTGAGCTACTGAACACACTCTTACCACATCAGTGAGACAAAATTAAAATTAATATTATATTTACCTTTTTGAAAGTAAAAGCAAGTTTATTAAGAAAGTAAAGGAATAAAAGCTCATTTCATTTACTTTGTTTTTCTTTTTTTTTTTTAGAGACAGGATCTCACTCTGTTAACGAGACTGGAGTACAGTGACACCTTCTTAGCTCACTACAGCCTCGAACTTCTGTGCTTGAGCAATCCTCTTGCCTCAGCCTCCTGAGTAGCAGGGACTATAGATGCAAGTCTGGCTCATTTTTTTGTAGAGATGGGATCTCTCTATGTTGCCCAGGCAGGTCTTGAACTCCTGGCCTCAAGTAATCCTCCTGCCTCTGCCTCTCAAAGTGCTGGGATTATAGGCATGAGCCACTGCACCCAGCTAACACTGTATTTTAAAAGTCCTTATCTTTGGGGGAAGTTCCCTTCTCCCAGTCTGTGCTTCTGGAAGTAATAGTATAGCAGCCCCACAGTTATCCAAGACGTTACCATTAGGGAAAACTGGGTGAAGGGCACACAGAATTTCACCATATTATTTATTATTATAATCCATGCGAATTTATACTTATCAAATAAAGTTAAACACACACACTTACATTTCTTTTTAAAAATTAAAACTTGGCCAGGCGCGGTGGCTCAAATCTGTAATCCCAGCACTTTGGGAGGCTGAGGTGGGCGGATCACAAGGTCAGGAGATCGAGACCATCCTGGCTAACACGGTGAAACCCCGTCTCTACTAAAAAATACAAAAAACTAGCCAGGCGAGGTGGCAGGTGCCTGTAGTCCCAGCTACTCGGGAGGCTGAGGCAGGAGAATGGCATAAACCTGGAGCTTGCAGTGAGCTGAGATCTGGCCACTGCACTCCAACCTGGGTGACAGAGGGAGACTCCGTCTCAAAAAAAAAAAAAAAAAAATTAAAATTTAAAAATATATACTTAAAATTTGCTAAGAGGGGAGATCTTAGGTGAAGTGTTCTTACCACCCAAACAAAATGATAATACCAGAAAAGTGGCAGGAGGGAGCTTTGGCAGGGGGAGCTGGGTACGTGTTTGGCCTTGGTGGTGATAGGTTCTCGGTATATTGAGATGTAAATTTGTACAGCTTTTGACATGTCAGTCATTCCTCAATGAAGTGGGTTTTTAAAAAAACTAAACAAATATTATAGCAGCAGCATTAACTATCATTTATTCATTTACTCAGCAAATATCTATTGGACTCTTACTGCACGCCAGGCACTGTTGTCAGTACTGGGAGATAGCAGAGAATGAAACAGGCAAAACCTTTCTCTTGAGGAGCTGGATTCTAACGCTAGTTGGCTAGACCAAGGCTTCATTCCAACAGGTTGCTGAAAAGTCAAGTTATTACATAAACACTAACTACAAAGTTTACTTCCTCAGTTTCCCCAGAGGAGAGCTGATTAGGTTTCTCTGGGCCCCTTGACAAGACTCAGACAGTATTTGTGAATACGAAGCTTTGTCCCAAGTGGTAAATAAACTTGTTTAGAAACACCTGTAAAGTTTAAAGGCGTGCTCTCTTCAGCGCGATTGGAAACTCTAACTCCCTTCTCTTTTGTACTTTTGCTTGCTGTCCGCTACAGAGTGTCCAAGCACCGAGCTGTGCACACAGTCGCTCCCGGCAGAAATGCTTAGGATGTGATCCATGAATCGTAAATCCCAGCTAGTGCTCACAAAGGCGGACGTTTCTCCCCAAGACCATTCCAGTGCCCCAGAGGTCCACAGACATCCAGGAACATGCAGCCGGCAGACAAAAAATGGCAGCCACCGAAGCGCTGAGGGGAGCCCTCCTGGCCACTTCTGTCCCAGCTCCAAGGGTCTCTCCACGATGGCCTGCAACAGCACGTCCCTCGAGGCTTACGCATACCTGCTGCTGAACACCAGCAACGCCTCGGACTCCGGATCCACCCCGCTGCCCGCACCCCTGAGGATCTCCTTGGCCGCAGTGATGCTGCTGATGACCGTGGTGGGGTTCCTGGGCAACACTGTGGTCTGCATCATCGTGTACCAGAGGCCGGCTATGCGCTCGGCCATCAACCTGCTGCTGGCCACCCTGGCCTTCTCGGACATCATGCTTTCCCTCTGCTGCATGCCCTTCACCGCCGTCACCCTCATCACCGTGCGCTGGCACTTTGGGGACAACTTCTGCCGCCTCTCAGCCACGCTCTACTGGTTTTTCGTCCTGGAGGGCGTGGCCATCCTGCTCATCATCAGCGTGGACCGCTTCCTCATCATCGTCCAGCGCCAGGACAAGCTGAACCCGCGCAGGGCCAAGGTGATCATCGCGGTCTCCTGGGTGCTGTCCTTCTGCATCGCGGGGCCCTCGCTCACCGGCTGGACGTTGGTGGAGGTGCCGGCACGGGCCCCACAGTGCGTGCTGGGCTACACCGAGCTCCCCGCCGACCGCGCCTACGTGGTCACCTTGGTGGTGGCCGTGTTTTTCGCGCCCTTCGGCGTCATGCTGTGCGCCTACATGTGCATCCTCAACACGGTCCGCAAGAACGCCGTGCGCGTGCACAACCAGTCGGACAGCCTGGACCTGCGACAGCTCACCAGGGCGGGCCTGCGGCGCCTGCAGCGGCAGCAACAGGTCAGCGTGGACTTGAGCTTCAAGACCAAGGCCTTCACCACCATCCTGATCCTCTTCGTGGGCTTCTCCCTCTGCTGGCTGCCCCACTCCATCTACAGCCTCCTCTCTGTATTCAGCCAGCGCTTTTACTGCGGTTCCTCCTTCTATGCCACCAGCACCTGCGTCCTGTGGCTCAGTTACCTCAAGTCCGTCTTCAACCCCATCGTCTACTGCTGGAGAATCAAAAAATTCCGCGAGGCCTGCATAGAGTTGCTGCCCCAGACCTTCCAAATCCTCCCCAAAGTGCCTGAGCGGATCCGAAGGAGAATCCAGCCGAGCACAGTCTACGTGTGCAACGAAAACCAGTCTGCGGTTTAGGGGGCCAGGGGACCACAGAGAAGGAGCAGCTGAGCCCGGGTCCCAGGGTGGGCTGGTCTGTCCTGTTCTGTTCCCTGGCATGTTGGTCATAGTCTGCACTTTGTGGTGGCTATTTAAGCACAAAGGTACTCATTTGTAATCAGATGAGCTGCAGCGCCCAAATTTCAAATTTTGGCAAGACGAATTATTTTTGTTTCTCTTTGCAGAAGAGCCGAATACAGGGCTGATGGGGACTGCAAAGTCATTAAGACAAAAATGGAGTGGGCTGGGGCGTGCAGAAGTTGGGCAGAAAGGGAGGAGGAGGGCAACAGGGAGTGAAGCTGGTTGAGTGTGGGGCAGGAGGATGGGTCAGTCACAAGAGCTTCAACCTGCCCTCTGAGCCCTCTCTGCACCTGCTCAAGAGAAACCCTGAGAAACTCCAGTAGGTGTGAGCTCCTGGGTGTTCACTCGTTTTGTTTGACATCAGGGCTCTTCAGCTATTGATGTTTGTGGTGTGTGGGGACTCACAAGAGGCCCTTTATATTGATCAGATGTGCATTTCTTCCCAGGCCTAAGTATCTTTCCTAGAAAGAAACGAAAATCACACGGGGAAGCGGAGTGAGCCTCTGTGCTTTGAGCTCCCTGGAATGATGCATGGGAGGCCTCAGAGGCTTGAAGCCCAGAGAAGGTCATGCATAGCCCAGGTGAAGTGACAAGCACATCCGGGAGCTCCTGCATGTCCCCAGCGCCCCCCACCTGCTGGGTCCACCCTGTCCCTGCACCCTAAGGTCACTCGGCCTGTCTACTGGAGAACCCTTTGGCCCTTCCCTCTTTGCCTCCACCCCTGTCCCTGCCTCCCTTCATTTTCCTCCCCTCCGTTTCCCGTGTGCTATAACTCACCTGCTGAGCAAGCGTCTGTAGTGACCTGCTTTCAGTGTCAGCAGCGGGCAGGCTGGGCTTAGTTTACACATTTCCTTTGGATCCCCTGGAGCTCCAGAGCCCTTCGAGCCACCAACAGCACTGGACCCGCTGCAAGTGCGGCACCAAGGAGCCCAATTCTCGGGGTCCCCATTGCTCTCTGTGTTCCTCCTACCTCACTCAGATCCACTGCTGCCATCCTGTTTACCTACTGGGACCAGATCGTGAGGTTGCCCAAAGGGGACTTCTCTGCTTGTGCCCTATTCGGCCACCACCAGGGGTCCCCACACTGGCATATGAGGGTCCTGATCCAGGGCATAACACTGAGCCCACTGAGCTCTCTTTATTGTTCCAGATCTGAAGAGGGTGGGAAATTTAAGGAGCAATTTAGAAAATCTGATTCCAGGTCTGACTCTATCAGGAACTAGTCATGTGACCTTGTTCATTTCTCCTCATTTCTCTGGGCCTCAGTTTCCCCATATGCCAAACGAGGAGGCAGGTCTAGATGATTTCCCATGTGCCCTTTCATCTCCCAAACACTCTGATTCTGAAACGTGTATTTTCTGTCTGAAGTCATCAGGTCCCCTGCATCCATTTATTCATCCATGCAAAGAGCATGCATTAAGTGCCTACTAGATGTAAGGCACTGTGGGGGAGATAGTGATGAATGAGGCATGGGCCATGCCCCAAAGCAGTTGTCTGATTTATCTCAGGATCATTGTAACTCAAATTCAGCTTAAGAGCACAGAAGCCCCATTTTTGCTTCACTTCCCATTTCTTTCTAAACTGAATTAAGAGCCAGCCCCTCCTTCTCATACTTTCTTCCCGCAGTAGTGGTAACATGGGCAAAGAAGAAGGGGGGTGAAAGGGAAAATATAACTTCCCTTAACCCTCCTCTTCAGCCCAGAGGAGGGTAAAGAAGATAATTGACACTTGTTCCCCCTCACCTACCTCCCCGTTTATTCCCAGATGGAGAGAGAGGGAGAAGATGAGCAATTGACGTGTGAGCGACAGAGGTGGGTCCCATCAATTCTGTGTCTCCAGTTCCCCCAGCAAGGTGGGGATTTGCCTTCAGCTCCATGGAGTAAGGCTGTAGTTCCCCAGCAGTGCCCAACAGCACAGCCAAGCCACCAAGGGGACCAAGCCCATGGGCACGCCCCCCTCTGGTGGGCATTTCAGATCATTTCTTCAGGAGCCTTGAACAAAAGAGTTCACAACTGAATAAATGAAGGTACCAAAATTTACATTGACCAGTGTTATATGATGTATGTTGGATAGTAATATATATGTTTCAAAGTAATAATTTTGTATATATTTTAAATAAAGTATTATTGCTCTTTCGGTGTATAAGCCTCTATATTCTTGCCAAAATTTGCACCAAGACCACACACATTAAGCCCAGAATCCAATACCCAGTACCCCTATATCAATTTGTTCACACTGCTATAACAAAATGCCTCAGACTGGCTCATTTATCAACAATAGAACTTATTTCTTCCAGTTCTGCAGGCTGGGAAGTCCAGGATAAAGGTGTAGGTAGACTCAGTGTCTGGCAAAGGTTCCCGCTCTGCTTCATAGATGGCACCTTGTGGCTGTGTCCTTGCATGGCAGGAGAAGGGACACTCCCTCAAGCCTCTTTTCAGGGGCACCAATCTCATCCACCTCCCAAAGGCCTCATCTCTTAATACTATCACATCGAGTATTAGTTTCCAACACATGAACTTTGGAGACACCAATATTCAGGCCACAGCAGTGCCCTAAGAAGAAAGGCTTCAGGAAGTCTAGAACCTGAAAGTTACTAGCAAAAGCTGGAAAGACTAAAGATAAGATGACAACTGGGAGACTGTTGGAACAACATGGGTCACAGCTGGCTGCCCCCACATGTTTTGTTTTGGTTTTTATGATGGTGCTGCTGAATCACTCCAGCCAGTTAGTCTCCTCTGACTTGCAGTGTGCCACTTTCATAATCCTACCCGGCCTTGCTTGAACCTTTAACAAACTTCGATTTCCTAAGATACCAAGCAAATATCTGGTTCTGGTCTCCTTCCCTGAGATTTGCAGGATAAGCACTGCTTCATTGTTTTATTTTATTTTATTTTTTTGAGATGGAGTCTCACTCTGTCACCCAGGCTGGAGTGCAGTGGCATGATCTTGGCTCATTGCAACCTCCGCCTCCTGGGTTCAAGAGATTCTCCTGCTTCAGCCTCCTGAGTAGCTGGGATTATAGGCGTGCGCCACCACACCCGGCTAATTTTTGTATTTTTAGTAGAGACAGGGTTTCACCATACTGACCTCCTGACCTCAGGTGATTTGCCCACCTCGGCCTCCCAAAGTGCTAAGATTACAGGCAGGAGCCACCATGCCCAACCCACTGATTTATTATTAAATTTTTTTGCATCTTTTCTCTAGTTCTGTGGTTCACCCAAACCCTGCACTCTGCGTGAAGTCTGGGCAGCTTCACAGCTAAATTATCTCTGTAGGGCCTTAGGCAAGAGAAAGAAACTGGCTGACCATGGTAATAACCCTGGAGGCAGACACCTGGGATCCTTGGGAGATTCTTGCATTAAAAATGAGACACAAGGAAGTCTCAGAAATGTCCTCCTACTTGTAACTACTCCTGCAAATCTGCCACCTTTTCATCTTGAATTGTAGTCCCCAAGGTCAGGGTGAAACAAAATCAAAGGTTCCCTAGGATGTTCTGATGACCAAGATGAGCAGCAAATACCTAGATCAATTCTTACTTTGCCATTCGGAGCCACGGGTGTATTTTCCCTGCACACAAGTCACGGTGCGTGTTTTTGTTTGTTTTTTCACTCAAAAAAACTTCTGCGTTAAGTATTTTCAACACTGTTCAGCTCCCTTGTTCATGTAGTTGGGAACTCTGGCTGCAGAGCCCTCACAATTGCAGGAGTGCCCCGTGCTCAGTTTCTGCTCTTACGGAAACGCAGGGGATGTGGAGTATGTGCTTGAAACAGGACAGTCTGAACCCCAGGGTGCCTCGCTGTCTGTGGGATTCCAGGCAAGTGACATGGCATTCCTGTACCCCACCTGCCTCATCTCTGAAATGGCAGAAAAACTCCCAGCTGGAAGACCACAGTGAGGAATAAACAAAATCATGTATGGAAAGGATCTAATCCAAGGCTGAGTCCATGGCAGATGCTAAAGACATGGAAGCATTAGAGTCGCACTGTTGACCTGCTGATGGCCAAGGTTTGTTCCTTTTGGGCAAGGGTGGAAAGTTCTTTGAGAAAATGGCTGTTTGGTCATTCTGGAAATAAACAAACAAAAGCAAGCAAGTCTCTAGTGGAAAGCAGCTGGGTGTCCTGTAACTCAATTCAATACTGACGCTACCTACCTGGAGTTAGAGTCAGAACCCACAGGTTGTGGGCTCCGTCCCACAAGACTACCATCCCCATTTCAGATGCCAATCACAAGCAGGAGGTGGTCACCTGTGCTGCTGACTCACAGACTATAAATGGGAGTTTCTCACAACCGCCTTCTCAGGTTTGCTTAATTTGCTAAAGTGGCTCATAGAACTCAGGGAAGAACTTTATTTACATTTACCCATGTATTAGTGTATTATTCTGTTCTCACAGTGCTAATAAAGACATACCCAAGATTAGGTAATTTATAAAGGAAAGAGGTTTAATGGACTCACAGTTCCACATGGCTGGGGAGGCCTCACAATCCTGGCGACAGGCAAATGAGCATGGTGGCAGGCAAGAGAGCTTGTGCAGGGGAACTTGACTTTATAAAACCATCAGATCTCATGAGACTCATTCACTACCGTGAGAATAGTATGGGGGAAACCATCCCCATGATTCAATTATCTCCACCTGGCCCTACCCTTGACACGTGGGGATTGTTACAATTCAAGGTGAGACTTGAGTGGTGCCAAAGCCAAACCATATTAATTACAAAGTTATTACAAGGGATACAGGGCAAGGGGTGTGGGAAGGGGTGCAGAGCTTCCACGCCCTCTCCCGGATCACCACCAGGGACCTCCACACATCCAGCGACTCAGAAGCCCATCTGAACCTAGACCTTTTCAGGTTTTATGGAGGATTTATTCCATAGGCATGACTGATTACAACACTGGCCATTCTTGATCAACTCAACCTTAGCCCCTCTCCCCTCTCCTTTCTCCCGAGGTTTTGGGGGTGGGATGAAAGTCCCAACCCTCTAATCCTGTCACCGTCTTTCTAGTGATCAGCCCTCCTCCTGAAGCCACCTCGGGCCCCCAGCCACCAGTCATCTCATTAGCATACAACAGACACTCTTACCACTCTGGAGATACTAAGGCCAGGAACCAGGGGCAGAGACCAAATACATAATATATTATATCACACTCTCACAGACTCATTCCTCATCCTCATGTGGTCTAGGATTTCAGGGTTCAGTTGACACTAACACCACATCCACAGAAGCCAGGAGCATGAGTTTGGCTTTCAAGAGCAAAATTCTGCTTGCTGACCTCAACTGCACTGCTTCACTCCATTCAAAACTCTCCCTAGGTTGTAAGCTGGTCTCACAGAGCTGCACAGACGGATGAGATGGATGTGTGATGCAGCCCATTCCCATGCCTAGAAAGCGCAGCCTCTGGTGCACGTCGCTGCTCTCGGGGTTGTTCTGAGGTCCCCAGGGCACTGTGGAGCCTGTCCGGGAAGGCAGAGAGGCAAGAGAAGGGTGGAGGCGGATTGGGTAAAAGGCTGCTGTCACAAAGACAGCCAACACTAAGGGGCCTGAAACAGACAAACTTCGTTTCCCTCCGATTAATAGTGCAGGCAGCCAGGTGGGTGCTCTGCTCTGTATGGTTGTTTAGGATGCAGTTTCCTTCCATGTAGTTTCCCATGGTCCCCGGGGCACTGTCCTTATCTTTATGGTCACTCTGGGCTGCAGCCACTTCCATGTTCCAGTTCATGAGACTGGGGAGAGGATGGGGGAGCATGTGCAATAAGACAACCCGCACTCCACCCTGGTCTTCCACCACCAAGAGCGGAGGCTCCCGGCCACACCTAGCTGCAAAGGAGGCTGGGAAATGGAGTCCCTCGTCAGGAGGCTTTCTGCCCAGCTCCAGCCTACTGTGGAAGAAGATGGGAGCTGGGTGCAGTGGCTCACATCTATAAGGACAGCACTTTGGGAGTCCTAGGCAGGAGGATAGCTTAAGCCCAAGAGTTCAGTTAAAGATCAGCCTAAGCAACATAGTGGAGACCCTGTCTCTACAAAAAAAATGCCAAAATTAGCCAAACATGATGGTTCACACCTGCAGTCCCAGCTACTCAGGAGGCTGAGGCAGGAAGATCACTTGAGCCTAGGAGGTCAAGGCTGTAGTGAGCCATAATGGTGTCATTGCACTCCAGCCTGGGCAACAGAGAGAAACCCTATCTTTAAAAAAAAAAAAAAAAAGAAAGAAACACGGGAAGGATTTGGTGGACATCTGGCGGTGTCTACCAAAACACTAAACAATTTTTAAAAACAGGAGGTCCTAGCAACACATACAAATTACAAATTTCACAAAGGAGCCTTTGTTTATTGTAAAGTAAGCATCTCTCTAACACATCAGCCAAAGATGGTTACCTCTCTCTTTATCTCAGCCCCCAACCTACAAAGTCCTACATCCAAATACAGAAAATGCATGCATTTATACCTGTGGTAAGGAAAGAAAGGCACCACATTTAAACAAACGATGGGAGACATAAAGTAACTAGACGACTGAAAATCTGGAGCCACAAGGAGAGGAACTTTGCCAGGATAAGAAAAAAAATTACTGTGTAAAATAATAAACAGTCAACACTGATTACGATCAACTCTGCCCAAGAATTTTATTACATTAAAGGAAGGAAGGTAGTTTCAACGCTCTGGCTGTTGAAAGGTGGAGGCTGGTGGCCGTGGCTCAGAGGGAGCACCATAGAGTATGGGCGGGGCTCAGGCCAGGGCACCACAATTTAACTATTCCAGGGGACGGAGGGCTTGGGAACCCTCGCTGGGAGGTCAGCATCTGGATTCTGTAAGAATAGAAGGATGTTTGCACGCAAAAGCATGGTGTGTGCATGCGTGTGCGTGCGTGCACAGGTGTGTGCATTATTATGGGCTGGTGTCCAAGGTTATTTTAGCAGAGAGTTCCAGTTTCCCTTCTGCTCTCTTGCCCCTTCATCTGGGAGGAGCAGAGAACAAGGTGTTCTAGGAATAGGAGAGGTGCCAGAGATTGCCGTAGTCAAAGAGGGAACCAGTAGGAGCTGCAGCACAGACTTCTCTTAGTCTGATAAGAACAGAAAGAACTTATCTGTGTGAGAAACACTTAGATGAGACCAGAAGTTCACCTTCTGCATCCACCAATCTGAGGGCGCTGATATGCAAATTCAGCCTCCTGGGTGTTCAGGTAAACTCCTGAAGATCCCCAAGGCCCAGTTAATGAGAACAAATTACTCGCCCTGGGTCTCTATGTTCCATCTCCGTTCTCTCTCCTGCTGCCTCTGGCATCTGCTGCCCCTCTGCCAGCTATTCCTGTCTAGGAAAAATAACCAAGCTCATTTTCGGAAGCATTTTTTAAAAGGAAGTCCTACTGTTCTTTATTCATGGTCCTTTGGAGGAATATATTTCTCATTTCCTCCCTCATTAAAATGCTGCTGCCATATTTCTTCCTTTTGGCATTTTTGCGATGGTCTTCTGAAGACTCTAGATGCTTTATTACACCAGAATGAGAGGGTCACTAAGCTCACTGTACAAGATAAACAAGACCAAATGATTTTTAAAATGCACAAGGAACAATGGGAAGCTTAATTTGCTTTGAAACTATCTGAAATAGGAGGCTCTTTCTCCCCAAGGCCTTGGAATTCTCTCTGGAATCTGAAGGGCCCCTTGGGAAACAGCCAGTCTAGGCTACTAGAAAGTCCTTTCCCCCTTGCAGGGGGTTTTGGGGACTGCCGGGATGCATTCCCTTCAGACCCGCACGGGTGGCTGTGGTCACCATGGGGTTTCTCTCCAGCCAAGCCCAGACGGGGTTCCTGGCTGCCTCCCACATTCCCCTGGATGATGATCCATGATTTTTTTGTCCCACTCATCTCTAAATCTCTGTTATACTTCATGGGAGCCTCCTTTGGTCTGCATGTCCTCTTCATTCCCCTACCTTCTTCTCTGGTTTCCTTGAATCCTTCCTTCTCCTTAAACCATGCAATAAGCAGATACCAGCCCTTCCCCTGATGTGAGATGATACTAACATCTTTAAACTTTTTTTTAACATCTTTAAACTTTTTAACATCTTTAAAGGTTGTAAATTGTCTACAAGAATGACATATGTGAATAAATGTTCCTTGGTTTTTTGTTTGTTTTTTAAAATGGAGACTAGCTCTGTTGCCCTGGCTGGAGTGCAGTGGTGCGATCAGGGCTCACTGCAACTTCCGCCTCCTGGGTTCAAGCGATTCTCCTGCCTCAACCTCCCGAGTAGCTGGAATTACAGGCACGTGCCACGACACCTGGCTAATTTTTTGTATTTTAGTAGAGACAGTGTTTCACCATGTTGGCCAGGTTGGGCTTAAACTCCTGACCTCAGGCAATCCACCTGCCTCGGCCTCCCAAAGTGCTGGGATTACAGGTGTGAGCCACCATGCCCGGCCTTGTTTGTTTGTTTGTTTGTTTTAAAGAGCAGGGTCTCGCTCTTCCTCCCAGGCCAGAGTACAGTGGCGTGATCATAGATTACTGCAGCCTTAAACTCCTGGGCTCAAGTGATCCTCCCAGCTCAGCCTCCTGAGTAGCTGGGACTACAGGCATGTGCCACCATGCCTGGCTAAATTTTAAAACGTTTTTTTGTAGAAAGAGGGTCTCACCATGTTGCCCAGGCTCATCTGAAACTCCTGGGCTCAAGCAATCCTCCCACCTCAGCCTCCCAAAGCACTGGGATCCTGTAATCCCAGTTGGTATTAGCCAACGCACCTGGCCTCCTAGTTTTAAAAAATCTTGTATCCTGATTCTTTAAAATTATAAAAGTAACGTGCTCCTTGTAGAAACAAAACAGAAACCAAACAACCAGTGTGTTTATTAGAGGGATTTTAAAACCGGTTTTATTATTATGTATAAAAATACGCTTTTTCTTTTGCAAACTTCAGATCATACAGCATCACAACTTTGTGGCCTGGTTTTTATCTTTGTTTTGGTTTTGTTTGGTTTTTGTCCCATTTTTGGAAGTGATTTCTGGTGGCCAGGAGTTCTCCATTGTGGGGATATGCCTCTGATACTTAAGGCTTCCTGTTTTGGATATTCAAGGGTTTTTTTTTTTCTTCTCTTCTATTTTTCACCATTTAAAAGCTGCTATAATGAGCATCCTTGACATAACTTTTTCTGCCTAGCTGCTGATTATTTTCCTAAAATAAACTTCTAAAAGTGGAAACGGTGGTTTCTGGTGCCATAATAAAATTGCTTTTCAGAACGTTAGTGTCAAGTTATTCTCTCACCAGCTGAGCTGGAGAATTCCCAGAACCGTGGGAAAGTCTGGGGGAGGTCACGAAGTTCTTCCCATCAGCCACCACCCAGCCCTCGCAGGCAGGCTGTGTCAGGCTCCTTTGGGCCACAGGTTGGATTATGAATCAGGTTAAGAAGGTACTGGGGAGAGCAAACACAGCCTTTCTGATTTAGGAGGCATTATTCAAGAACTTTGCAGTTTTACAAAGGCTAAGACCAATTAATATTTATTCACTAATTATATATAGGAGAGTGTAAGAGAAACAACCATTAAAAGTCTTTTGCACCTCCCAGAAACCAATTTGGGCTGGAAGAATTGTTCCACTTCAGGCCCCTTTGAGTCACCTAGACTCAAGAAACCCTTTGAACAAGCAGAAGTAACTATGTTTTCCACCTGCCAGGCTGGCCTGGGAAGGGTTTCCAGACTCACGCCCTGTTTCTGGCCCTTTCCTACTACTATGGCATGAATTGTGTCTCCCTTGCCAAATTCATATGTTGAAATCCTCACCCCCAATGTGATGGCCTTAGGAGCTGATGCCTTTGGAAGTGATTAGGCCATGAGGGTGGGGCCCCCATGATGAATTAGGAAAAGAGGTAGAGACCCCAGAGCTTCCTCTCTCTGCCATGTGAGGACGCAGCACGAAAGTGGCCATCTGAAGCCAGGAGGAGAGCCCTCTCCAGGAACTGAATCTGCCGGCACCTTGGTCTTGGACTTCCAGCCTCCAGAACTGTGAGAAGTAAGTTTCTGCTGTCTAAGTCCGCAGTCTGTGGTGTTTTGTTACAGCAGACCAAGCTGACTAAGACAGATACTTGGAGGCAAACTTTCCTGCCTTGCTGTGAGAAGTGTATGAAAATGTTAATGTTCTATTCTCTGTCCTGAGAAACAGAAGAGAATATAATTTCAGCTGTCCCAGTGGCCTAATCAAAAAGATATAGTAACCATATTTTTTATTTTCTGTCACTGATGCTTTGATAACTGGGCCCTTGCTCACCCTAGAGGACAGACTGCCCCTCCCAGCGTCAGCCAATTCCTAGAGACAGTAAACAGCTAGCCCACGAGCATGCCTTCCTTCCTTCCTCCCTTCCCCGTTCCCACCTTCCTTTCAGCCTTTCTTTTTTCTTTCTTTTTCTTTCTTTTCTCTCTCTTTCCCTTTCCTTTCTCTCTTTTTCTCTTTCTTTCTTTCTCTTTTTCTCTTTCTCTCCTGTCTTTCTTTCTCTCTTTCTCTCTCCTCTCCTTCTCTTTCTCTCTTTCTCTCTTTCTTTCTTTCTTTCTTTTCTTTCTCACTCACTCACTGCTGGGCTCAAGTGATCCTCCTGCCTCAGCCTCCTGAGTACCTGGGATTACAGGTACATGCCACCACACCTAATTTTTTATTTTTTGTAAAGACGAGGTCTCACCATGTTGTCCACGCTGGTTTCAAACTCCTGGCCTCAAGCGGTCCTCCTCCCTTGGCCTCCCAAAATGGTGAGATTACAGACATGAGCCACCCCACTGAAGAATGTTTTTCAAATGCAAAACAACCAATCCAGGGCTTACACCCCAACCACCTCCTTTATAGAGCTCTCACTCATGGGGTCACCATCCACCTGTGCCAATCACCCCAGAGCCAGGTGCCAAACAATTAGGGAAGCCCCTGCACCCCAGAGCCCACTGAAATCAAACCAGCCCATCCTAAGCCTGCTCACCCTGTCTCTCCCATCCCTTCCCATGGAAGCCACAGCAAAGGCTCCTGTCCACATTCTCCACCTGTCCCTCTGCCTCCTGACCAACCCGGTGCATCTCCATGTGGCCCTGCGTGGGATGCTGTGCCCCTTCTCGTGCGAGCTGTGGTAACAACCAACCTTTTCAGTGGCAGTCATCTCCTGATCTGCTGGCCTCACCATACCTCACATTTTCTATTAATACTCTCTATTTTAAGGCAAAGTATTCTACGATGAGCTGATTGGCTAAAACAGTTTGGATTCTGCACCCCCTCCCTTTCTTACGTTTTAAAAAACTTTGACTATGCAAAGCTCAAAATGAACAGGCAGAATACCGGAAGGAAATGTTGCCAGTGGCTCCCTCAGGTGGTAGAACTGCTGCTCTTTCCATAGCTCAAATACTTGTGTTACTTTGCTTAGAACCAGGATAGAGCTTCCCCTCCAGCCTTCTCTATCACCATTCCCCTGTTACTCCCTGGACTCCTGGTTACTCAAACTGCCCCCTTTCTCTCATTTCCAAGGGGCCATCACCTTGCTCACTTCTAGGGCTGGTCCTGCTGTTCCTTCTGCCTGGGGCACTTTTCCCCGACTTAAGGCTTCCCCACTGGGCTTCTGGCTTACCCGCACTGCCCACTCTAGCATTTGTCCCACTATGTTGCAATTGTCCCTGATTGTTTACAAGACAAAACAATGTACACATCTAAAGAGATTCAATTTCTTTGATTTTAGTCAGTTTACAAGAAGGTATTCCCTTTATATGAGTACACAGTCAAAAATTCAATTTTATGCCCGCCCCGCCCAAAAGACAGGTTATCATATTACTGGCCTGGCTATATTTAAGTGCATTTTCCATGTATGATAGTGTCAGAGGCGTCTGAACCAGAGCACTCCATCTTGAATAGGAGCTGGGTAAAATAAGGCTGAGACCTACTGGGCTGCATTCCCAGACGGTTAGGCATTCTAAGTCACAGGATGAGATAGGAGGTCGGCACAAGATACAGGTCATAAAGACCTTGCTGATAAAACAGGTTGCAGTAAAGAAGCAGCTAAATCTCAAGAAAACCAAGATGGTGATGAGAGTGACCTCTGGTCGTCCTCGCTGCTACACTCCCACCAGTGCCATGACAGTTTACAAATGCCACGGCAACATCAGGAAGTTATCCTCTATGGTCTAAAAAGAGGACGCATGAATAATCCACCCCTCGTTTAGCGTGTCATCAAGAAATAACCATAAAAATGGGCAACCAGCAGCCCTTGGGGCTGCTCTATGGAGTAACCATTCTTTTATTCCTTTACTTTCTTAATAAACTTGCTTTTGCTTTATTCTGTGGACTCGCCCTGAATTATTTCTTGTGCGAGATCCAAGAACCATCTCTTGGGGTCTGGATCTAGACCCCTTTCTGGTAACATTAGTATTCTTGCCATTTTCAAACTGTTTTTTTTTTATTATGGTAAAATATACATAACATTAAGTTTATCATTCTAACAGTTTCCAAGTGTACAGTTCTGTGGCATAAACACATTTTCATTGTTATGCAATCATCACCACCATCAGAACAGAAACTCTGTCCCCATTCAACACTAATTTCCCCTTTCTCCCTTCCCAGTCCCTGGCACCCACCATTCTACTTTCCATCTCTATGAACTTGACTATTCTAGGTATCTCATAGAAGTGGAATCACACAGTATGTGTCCTTTTGTGACTTGCTTATTTCACTTGGCATAATGTCCTCAAGATTCATCCATATTGTAGTGTGTGTCAGAATTTTCTTCCTTTTTCACACTGAATAATATTCTATTTCATGGGTTTTAAATTGTATATTTAGTTACCAAAAGTGTATGTGCATAGACTCTTTGGATGCATTTTATATAAAATTAGAATTGCTATCTTATATATTCATATCAACATAAAAAATATAACCCTATATCAGACCATCTAAAAGTCATCTGTTTGTTGCCCTAATCCCTTCTATTGGGTCCAAACAGAACAACAAGCAAAGCTCCTGAATGGTCTAAGGTGGGCCCTTGAAAAAGGGTTCAAAATCAGCACAAAGTCTTTGCCAACACCTGTTGGTTTTTTCATCATTTATCCACAGAACTTTGCACAATGCCTGGCACACGGCAGTCTCCCTACACATACTTGTGGAATGAATGCATAATTGAACACATGAATGAATGAATGAATGAATGAATGAATGAATGAACGAATGAATGAACAAGGGAAAAACTGCCCACTTTGCATGAAATACAGTTCTTGGTGAGTCCATCTGTCCCTGAGCTGCCTCCCTCGACGGCCAGGTCATTGCTAATTCTGCAGTTGCATGAACACAATCATAAACTTGGATTAAGTCATTGCTGCTGAGGCTCTGCCCCAGGAGAAAGCAAGGCGACTCGCCAGCTCAACAGCCCTAGATGGTTCCCAGACAGAGAGATCCTCCCGTCTTCCTGACCCAGGGGATCAATTTCATGTGTCCATGTGACTGGGCCATGGGATGCCCAGATTAAACATTCTTTCTGGGTACCTCTGTGAGGGTGTTTCCAGAGGAGATTAGCTTCGGAGTTGGGGGCCTCAGGAAAGATCTACCCTTCCCAATGTGTGTGCATCATACAATCTATTGAGGGCTTGAATAGAACAGAAGGCAGAGGAAGGAGGAATTTGTCTTTTTGTTTTTAACTTGCCTCAGTGCTTGAGTTGGACTATCTCCTCTCATCTTCTCCTGCCCTTAGACTGGGATTTAGACCATGAGCTCCCTGCTCTCAGGCCTTCAGACTTGGATTGAATTACATCACAGGCCTTCCTGGGTCTCCAAAAGCTGATGGCAGAATATAAAACTTCTCAGCCTCCAGAATGGCCTGAGTCAATTCCTCATAATAAATCAGTCTCTCAATCACACACTCTCTCTCTCCCCACCCCTACACTCTCTCTCTCTCTCTCTCTCTCTTTCTCTCTCTCCTATTGGTTCTTTTTCTCTGGAGAACACTGACTGTTACAATGTGCATCCTGGCACGGCCATGGCGGTAGGGAACAGCTGACCTTCCCTGTCGGTTGCTGCTTAAGCAGCAGCTTGTTTTCTAGTATTTGTATAAACACAAGATACCTGAAAATTACACCAGCAGGAGCAAATCGAGCACAGATAGGAAACTGGCACTGCTGCTGCGTGTTTCCATCGTTCAGTTGCATGAAATTACAGTTATGGGAGCAGAGATAATGATGGGTTTACAGGAGGCTCTCAAGTTTGATGTGATGGGACAGCCAACCTTCCTCTATAATTGCATTACCTTTGCTGTGGTCTATTCCACTCGGAATCGCCAAGGACATGGGCCTGCAATGCAGGTGTGGAAATGTGTTAGGAAATCTATAGCATCACGACACCATAGCAGTGGGAGAAGGAGCCTGACCAAGGAAATAGGCTGGTTCTAATTTGCTGAGGCACTGCGCCCCAACTGATACACAGGGAGAAGTGAATACCAGCCCTTCCCCTCCCAAGCCCAGACAAAAACACGCATGCTGTCTATACTGCCTGCAAAGTCATGTCTTGCCCTCCCAGGAAAAGTGAGGATAAATGTCCCCTCTTCCTGTCCTGTGACCAGCTTCAGCAGCTCTCTCCACTTCCAGATGTCATGCAGTGGTGAGCCTCTCAAAAACAGGAATTGGAGCCCTACTAGCTGGAGCAACCATCCAAGAAGGGGTGTGACTAGAGATCTGGGCACACGGCACACCTCCTTCCTTTCCCAAAAGATGTTGTAGAGGTTTATATGAAGAGGGGTTGGGAAACAAGATGGAAAACGTGCAAACCTTTGTTAGGAGACCTGCTAATGAAACACACAGGGCAGGTGGCCACTCTGTCATCTGCTCTGACCTACAGGGCAGCAGTTGCCCTGGCTCTGGCCACATTTTCCTGTAAGTTAGTCTGGATCTCGTTCTGAATCAGCTTTACACGGACCTTTGCAGATGAACAAGTGTCACATCATGGATGGGGAAACCTTTGTGCCTTTCCTTGTTGGCAAAGACTTTGTGCTGATTTTGAACCCATTTTCAAGGGCCCACCTTAGACCATTCATGAGCTCTGCTTGTTGGTCTGTTTGGACACAATAGAAGGGATTAGGACAATAAGGACTTTTAGATGGGCTGTTATAGGGTTATATTTTTCTATGTTGATATGAATATACAAAACAGCAATTCTAATTTTATGTAAAATAAATGCAAATACTCTATGCACATACACTCTTGGTAACTATATTATTTTAAAATCATGAAATGGAATATTATTCAGTGTTAAAAAGGAAGAAAATTCATGGCCGGGTGTGGTGGCTTATGCCTGTAATCCCAGTACTTTGGGAGGCTGAGGCGGGCAGATCACTTGAGGTCAGGAGTTTGAGATCAGCCTGGCCAATGTAGTGAAATCTTGTCTCTACTACAAATACAAAAAATCAGCTGGGCATGGTGGCATGCGTCTGTAATCCTAGCTACTTGGAGGCTGAGGCAGGAGGATCCCTTGAACCCGGGAGGTGGAGACTGCAGTGAGCTGAGATCGTGCCACTGTACTCCAACCTGGGTGACAGAGTGAGATTCTCTCTCCATAAAAAACAAAGAAAATTCTGACATATTCGACAATATGGGTGAACCTTGAGGACATTATGCCAAGTGAAATAAGCCAGTCACAAAAGGACACATACTGTGTGATTCCACTTCTATGAGATACCTAGAATAGTCAAGTTCATAGAGACGGAAAGTAGAATGGTGGGTGCCAGGGACTGAGGAGGGAGAAACAGGGAATTAGTGTTTAATGGGGACAGAGTTTCTGTTTGGGATGATGCAAAAAGTTCTGGAGATGGATGGTAATGATGATTGCATAACAATGTAAATGTATTTATGCCACAGAACCATACACTTAAAAATTGTTAGAATGATAAACTTAATGCTATATTTTACCACAATAAAAAATACACTATGAAAATGGAAAGAATATTAACATACATGCAAAATGCACTTAAATATAGCCAGACCAGTAATATGATAACCTGTCTTTGTGGGGGAGGGCATAAAACTGAGTTTCTGACTACGTTTACTCACATAAAGGGAATACGTTCTTGTAAACCGACTGAAGTCAAAGAAACTGAATTTCTTTAGAGGTGTACATCATGATGGCCTATAAACAACTGGGAAATGCTCTCTTGTACTCTAATTCTTAAGAAAGTAAAAGTTTAGGATTTCAGTTATATTTATGAGCTTCAGTCAATAGCCGTCCGTAAGTCAGCAACGTATTAAAAAATAGTTTGGAAATAGTTGGTGGGGTTTTACCATAATGTGCTGGCTGCAGAGGCGGGAGTGAGGGAGGGTGGGCCGACTGACCTCCCCAGTTCTATCAAGCACATTGCTGTGGAGGTAAATCATAAACGTGTGTGGGCGACCAGACAGAGGCAGGGGCTGGGTGAGTCAGCTCAAAGCACATCGCGTCATCTTAGCTCACATTCCTGTTGAGGTCGGGTTGGGGATTGGCCTCCCCAGCTTAGTGGCACACACATGGAATCTGAAAGAGAAAAGGACTTGTGAAAGCTAGAGCACAGGAGAAAAGGCAAGGGGAGCCGGGCACAGTGGCTCAAGCCTGTAATCCCAACACTTTGGGAGACTGAGGTAGGAGGATCACTTGAGGTCAGGAGTTCGAGACCAACCTGGCCAACATAGTGAAACCCTATCTCTACTAAAAATACAAAAATTAGCTGGGCATGATGGCATGCACCTGTAGTCCCAGCTGCTCGGGAGGCTTAGGCAGGAGAATCGCTTGAACCCGGGAAGTGGAGCTTACAGGGAGCCAAGATCACACTGCTGCACTCCAGCCTGGGTGACAGAGCAAGACTCCATCTCAAAAAAGGACAGGACAGGACAGGACAGGACAGGACGAGGAAAGGAAAGGATAGGAAAGGCAAGGCAAGGCAAGGCAGAAGCTGGAGGAAAAGGGGAAACTGAAAACCACTTGAAAAAAGGTACGTGTAGACCAACTCCTCTCCTGGCTCCAGCTGGAACCAGGATTGAGGGGTGGAGTGGGCTAGAGTCACTTTCCGAATCGAGGAACCATGCAATGAGATTCTGGCGTGCTCATACACACCTGTGGGGGCACACCTGTGGGATGCTGTGCATGAGTCCCTCTGCTTGGTGCTTTCAAGGACCACCTGAGACCCTGGGTCCTAGAGGACATCTCTTGGTAATGAAGGCTGAGACCACACTGCTACCCTGCCCTGACTTCCATTGCTTGGAATAGAAGGTTAACACGAGAAGAGAACTCAGATACTGCCCAGCTCTACCTCCTGTTTATGAACGATGCTGCTGATATGGTTTGGATGTGTGTCGCCCTCCAAATCTCATGTTGAAATTAACTTCTAGAGTTGGAGGTGGAGCCTAGTGAGAGGTATTGGAACTTGAGGGCGAATCCCTCACGAATTACCTCCCCATAGTAATAAGTGAGTTCTCACCCTGTTAGTTCATGTGAGAGCTGGCTGTTTAAAGGAGGCTGGCACCTCCTCCTTGCTCTCTCTGCCACTCTCGTCATGTGATACATCTGCTCCCCCCTTGGCTTCCCATCATGGCTGGAAGCTTCCTGAGGCCTCCCCAGAAGCAGATGCCAGCACCACACTTCCTGTACAGCCTGTAGGACAATGAGCCGAATAAACCTCTTCTTTATGAACTATCCAGTCTCGAACATTTCTTTAGAGCAATGCAAAAATGGACTGGTGCAGGCACGGAGGTCTGGATGACCTGACTCACCGAGGCCCACAGCCAGGGGTGTCAGAGCCCCAAGAGGTCCATGCTCCCGACACCTGACTTTTGACTTCTCAAGTCATGCTCGTCCTGTTGAGTTGCGTGCATTGCTTTCCAAGCTTTTCTTGCCACGTGATCTTATTTAACTAATTTACGACTCTGGACGGCAGGCTGAATGATAGGTATTTGTTTCCCTCCCCCAGTTGCAAGCTAAGGAAAAGTAGGCTTCATTAATTCCAGTGCTTATCTCCCAACCACTGTTAACAAGCCTTGGACGGCGCTCCAGCCAGTTAGCTTTTTTGAGAAGGTGAAAGGGCCGCTAGTCCATATGGTCCAGATTCTTGTACATTTTCATTTCAAACGCTAAGGTTGACAGATCTGCTAAGAGCAAATGGGGTGTTAGTTAGTATCTAATTACTCTAACACGAGTCACAGTCCATTTAACTGAGTCAGACACCAGTTTCTGCTTTCACTGACGGACACATTTAGGACATCAATTTACACACACTCTCTCCAACCATTTAGCCTAATCTGCCGTTGTAACATTCTCACAATGCAGTTAGTGTGAATCTACATGTCTTCCTTTCCAGTCGGGTTTACACGTCTAAAGGCCCCCTCTTACTTATTCTCTAATGTGCTAATGGGCCTTCAGATACCAATGAGGTAAAAATGAGAAAAGAATATTGCACCTGCTGCTTTATGATTTTCTAAAAACCGCAATGCGATGGTTGGAATCTAAAAGCCAATGCGAATCCACCCTGGGCTGTGTTCTGGTTATCTGTTCATGGTTGGTGAAGCCCCAGGTGGGACTTCATGGTTGGTGAAGCCCCAGCCTCCCTGTGGGTGGGAACCACGGATCTAGCTTGGCACCTCCTCCAACTCCAAGAAAACTACCTTGACACTCAGCGCCTCAGCTTCTTCAATTTCAAATATGTGTGAGTTCATGACGCCTCACCTCTATTCACACGTATTTGGGATTCACCCCAATCCACTGACATGAAAAAGGGTCAGAATACTCAGGAGATCGGGCGTGGTGGCTCACGTCTGTAATCCCAGCAGTTTAGGAGGCCAAGGCAGGTGGATCACCTGAGGTCAGGAGTTCAAGACCAGCCTGGCCAACATGGTGAAACTCTGTCTCTACTAAAAATATATATATATTTTAAATTAGCTGGGTGTGGTGGATAGGCACCTGTAATCCCAGCTACTCAGGAGGCTGAGGCAGGAGAATCACTTGGACCTGGGAGGTGGAGGTTGCAGTGAGCCGAGATCACACCATTGCACTCCAGCATAGGCAACAAGAGCGTAATTCCATCGCATGAAAAAAAACCCAAAAAACTCAGAGGATTATCATGTGTGTGAACACACCCCTTTCTTCAGGGCTAGAACAGTACCTGGAATTAAAGAACATGAGAAAGTGCTCTGAAATTCACCAGGATGGCTGAAAGACCCGCCATCAGCAACAGCGTAGGGGATGAAGCCAAATTTAAAAGGTAAGTTTTGTTAAGAGTTATGTTCTTTGAATATGCTCAGGGTTAGAAATCCAAGAGTAGCAGGCTTATTTAAGAGTATTTGGCTAAAAGGTGAACTAGATAAGAAGTAATCAGAAATCTTTCTGGTTGAATTCCTCAGTGCATGATTAACCTGAAGGCAACCAATGTCAAGGAGCACCCTGAAATATGCATTGAGCAAATTCAGAAGCAGACACGTTAAAATTTGGTAAAACAATAGCAGAATTGAAGGGGTTGGCAATTCAAGTCCTCTGTAGGTGCTGGGAAAAGCAAGAAGGTACAGATTCTAGAACTCTTTAGACGAGGTATGGTGCGAGTGGAAACCGTCACTCCATCAAGGCAATTTTTATTTTAAAAAATTACAGAAAGAACAAAGAACTAAAAGAATTTTAATAAAATGAGCAAGTTTACATTTGTACATTTTGTGTATTTGGGACCCAGTCAGGGGCAAAGGATAAAGTTGCAAGGACAAAGGCTTCTGTGGGAGAGCAAGCAAAAAAGCAAGGGCTGCCCCAGTTGTGTCACGGGCATCCATTCAGAGCTGGGACCCTGCAGACACCTGCCTGCGCTCCGGAGGTGAGAAGCACACGTAAGCACGCATCAGTGGGAGCACCGCAGCTGAACTCAGCCCAGTGCAACGCAGCCCACGTGACATTCCTACATTAATACTTGATAGGGAACAGCAGATAAGCACTTCCAAAAACCAAATGGTATTGCCCATAGAATATGAATGTAAACTGAGTTCAGTTCATGCTGCTTTAACTAGAATGGTTCCACTGAACCTCATGAGGGGAAAAAGGTCTGATGGATCTAATTGCTCTATTCAATGGCACAGTTACAAATCAGCAGGCCTGTGAGAAAGAACCACACATTTCTCTCAAAAATATGACTTGAGAAAAGGACCTTGTAGGAGTGAGAGGAAGGTTAGAGAAGAGTACAGTTTTAACTTATGAGACAATTCTTCATACTGTAATAGAATGCTGCTTGTGGTTAAGGATTTGGTAGAGATGGAAAACTCCTCAACTTTAATTCCCACTATTCTAAAGGATGACAAACATTTTAGAGTATTGATCAATGTTCAGTGAAAAAATGAAAAAGACGAGTATTGGCCGGGTGCTGTGGCTCACACCTGTAATCCCAGCACTTTGGGAGGCCGAGGCAGGCAGATCACAAGGTCAGGAGACCGAGACCATCCTGGCCAACATGGTGAACGCCCGTCTCTACTAAAAATACAAAAATTAGCTGGGCGTGGTGGCGGATGCCTGTAGTCCCAGCTACTCGGGAGGCTGAGGCAGGAGAATCGCTTGAATCCAGGAGGTGGAGGTTGCAGTAAGCTGAGATTGCACCACTGCACTCCAGCCTGGGTGACAGAGTAAGACTCCGTCTCCGTGTTAGAAATGAGAAATTGCTAAGCTTTTTCAAGATTTTACCCATTTTGTGTACAGAGAAATAGAGCTTTTAATAGTGCAATGTTGCATATACGGGTAACTTCTTCTTTGAGAAATATAAACTCAAACTCACAAGTCATCCTGATAACATATGCAGTAATATGACCATTCTACAACAGAGTCACCCACAGGTAAAACACACGACTGGGCTTTGAGCTCCCACCAATTTACACAGCATACAGTTGTGCTACAAGGAGAATTTCTTCATCATTTATTCTTTAGTTAATTGAAACATAGTCAGGAAAAAATGGTGCCAATTCCCCCCAAACAGCACATGGATGTTTTTGCTTCTTGGCCCGCTTAAGAGTCCCAAAAGGACAAAAAATACATGGACCAATATGAGTTCAGGAAACATGTTTTAAAGAACAGAACAGAGAATGAGGTCTTCATCCCACCTCGGTAAGGCTTGGGCTGATGAAGACAGGGTGTATTCGGGGTCCTCTCTCGTCATATGTACAAGCTGACGCTTGTTTCCCAAGCATGATAGTAGTGGGCAGACTGCCTTTATTGTTAGGCCCTAATAGAATCAGTCATCACAATGAAGAAATTCCAAAGAGGGCAGTGAAGTGACAACAGCTTCAGCTCATCGTCGATGTTATACAGAAACACAAAAGGAATCTCCAGCCTGTGATGAATGAGAGGCCGTTGCTGTGTGTTCAGGACACCTCAGAGCAGGCACATAAAGTGCTGGAACGTGACACAGCCTGCCTGGATGTCCTCGGGAGGGTGGGCCATCCAGGAGGCGACACCCCCGTCCAGCACATGGGCCCTTCCACCCGCCGCCGGTCCTGCTAAAGGTGCGAGGCTAAAAACGGCCTCTCCAGAGAAGAACGCTCAGTGTCTGCCGACCACGCTTCCCTTTGAATTTCTCGAGTATTCAACAGGAGGTACATTTTAACAAGAAAAAATATCCCTAACAAACAGGACAGATGACTCTCTCAACAAGAGAGCAACTACGAACATGATACAAATTTAAATAAAAACGTTTAGTTCAACGTGTTCATCATGGAGTTTCAAATGAGCAGATGCCACAACAGGAAAGGAACACACGGCTGGGCCCTTGCCCGCCGTGGGTATCCCGTGTCTGCAGCTTCTTCAAGGTGGGGAGAGCAGCTTCTCTCTTGGAGTGTTCTCAGTTTCTCAATAGATCTTTACTTGCTAGGCAGCCAGAAGCATGAGTTCACCCAAGAGTGAGTGCTTGGGTACACAAGGCAGAATCTTTTGGGAGCTGAGAGCCGGAGAGGAAGTAAGAAGGAACAAAGGTACTTCTCCAGGGTCAGCCGTTTCTTAGGGCAAAGGCAGAGCCCACGAGGTAGCCCTGGGAAACGGGCCCACGAGTGAGTGGCGTGGATGGAAAATGTATCTCTGCAGGAGGGCAAGGCTGACCCCCATGAGGCTCTGTGCCCTCGCCACTCACCCGGGCAAGAGAGGGCTTTGTCTCCAGCCATGCCGAAGCCACGTTTCCAGTGCAAACATGAGTCTAAAGGTTGGAGTGTGGGGGTGGTGGGGGATCCCCCACCTGGGTCTGGACTGTATGAGGAAGACTCCCTTCTTTTTTCAAAGTAGACCTCTGTCTTGGATTACTATGTACCTGGACAGGTGAACTCTTGTATGTCTCTATTTTTGGGATTTGTAGGGGTTTTCCATGTGCATTCATAGAGCCCGGTCAGCAATGAGGAGTCCTTGTTGCGTGTGGACGGAAGGCTCCCTGGCACCCAGATGTCTCCCTTCGTCCTGGCTGACACAGAGCATGGTGGTCGTCTGCTCTTCACGTCCAGCAGGCTCAGAAAGAACTTGGAGTTCCCCTCGCACCCTCGGGCCAAGCTTTTCAAGTCCGAGTGCCAGGGCTGGATGAGCTGGGGTTTGTATGTCTGCTGGCAGCACAGTGGGTGTGCACAAGACCACCATTTGGGTATCTAACAAACACAGGCTCACAAAAGGGGTTTTGGCATATCTGACAAAGCTTTTTGTCTGAGAGTCGGATTGAGCTTCCTTTCAACTTCATCTGCAAAAAGAAACCAAGACTGAGAATGCTGTCATGTGTTAAGTATACTTAAAGTGGCTACGTTCTGGTTTTGCAGAGTTGACATGCATTACTCCATGGGTCATTATTATGATGAGGATTTCTTTAATAATACTATGATGATGAGGATTTCTTTAATATCAACTTCTTGAAACGAAATGCTAAAGGTGTAAATAAAATCATCCTTTGTAACTGGAGAAGTAAGAAAGCTACACAATTGCTTTTCTTATTTCACAAGAGTAATGACTGCTTGTCTGGCTGAGGCATTTCCACCCAAGATCCTCTCTCCAACATTCTCTAGGCTCTGCTCATTTCAAGCAAGGCCTGTTAGAAGGTCGTGAATGTTAATGCTGAATGGGACCATCTAATAGTGTAATTCCAGGGTTCTCTCATTTGCAAATAAGAAAAGTAAAGCACAAACAAATAAGGGATGTAGTCAAAGTCATACAGTGAAAGAGTGGCATATTCCTGGCTGATCCTGGGAGACACCCTTCCGTTTCCTTAGAGGTAACTGGTGAAACTGAGTCTTAATGCCATCGGTCCCTCTCTGATGAACAGGACTTGAGTTCTGAAAGTTATAAAGTTTTGCTACATAATTCACTCGTGTCAACCGAGGCAGGCTGGTCTACTGGCAGGATCAAGCAGCAACTTAGCGATTCATCCTACACTCCTTAGTTGCATCAGTCATTCCACAAACATGGATTAGATGCCTCCAACATGCCAGGCTTAGCCCCACAGACACTGAGATAAAGAAATGAGGTTCCTTCTCCTCAAAGAACCCAAACTCTAATAGTACAGGTGACAATTGTGAATGCAAACACGAAGTAAAAGGTGGGTGAAAGAGAAGGTGATCACTCTATTTAAGAGGTATGAGATGGCTTCACCCAGGGAAAAAATTACTTAGGCTAAGTTTTGACTGGACATTTGCTGGGGACAAAGAAAAAGGTAAGAATATCTCAGGCAGTGGGTACAGCATTTGCAAAAGCAGCGAACTATGAAATACCAAGTCACATCTGGAAGGTTGTGTGCTAAAGCCAGGACATGAGCTGGGGAGCAGAGAGAAGTGAGGAGGGACGGGTCGAAGGAGATGGGACTGCATCTTCCAGGCCAGGGGGCGTCAGCAAAGGCTTCTAAGCGGGAGGGGAACACGTCGGATTCCCGCTCTGGAAAGAAGACTCTGCCAGCCGTGTGGAATTTAGGCCCACAAGAAAGAAGTCTCCAGAAGGGGAGCACAGCGTGGGGACCAAGAATGTGGGGTTCTGAACTGGCCTGGGAGGCAGCTACGGGTGCGCCCATTGCCTGAGCATGTGACTGCTCTGTGCCTCAGTTTCCTCTCCTGTGAAATGGAGGTACTGACAGCAGATACTGCATAAAACTGTCATGATGACAAAATGCTAGCACGACATAAAATGCCTAGGTCAGTGCCTGGCACACAGCATGTGCTGGGTAAATGCCTGATATTCTGATGCTGCTCTCCTCCCCACAGCCTCTCCCACAGAGTCTCTTAATCACCAGCGTCCAAAAGGGTAGAAAAATTACACTGATGTTACACCTACCAGCCCAGCCTCTGCCTCTGCTCACACAGACCTCAGTGTCTATGAGTGGGACCAGATATTGATGTGTTGTAGTCAGAGACAGAACGAAAGAAAAACCAGCAAAGACTATTTTCCCATCAGTAAAATCTACCTTCAATGCAATGTTGACTGACCAGGAGGCAGCTCGTGAGGGCCGGCACTCACCTTATCGTAGGTGTAGATTAAGTTTTCGGACCTGGCCAGGCCGAGAGCCACCTGCATGGTCCTCCTGGCATGGACGCTGTCCCTCATGGCCCCCATCAGGAATGGGCACAGGAGCTGCACTGACCAGGTGTCAGGCAGCATCTGCAGCACCTGGGCGGCATCAAATTCGGTGGCGTGGTGGTTCAGCAGGTCCACAGCAGCCACGGCCAGCTCGTGGGCGGCAGGGCCAGCACGCAGGTAGATGGCCAGCAGCGTGTGGAAGAGGTGCTGGCGGTGGGGTGGGTCTCGGCCCTCGGAGCACCACAGGCAGTAGTCTTCGGCCGCTGCGAAGTCCCGCAGCTCATGCACCAGGATATGCAGCGCCTTCTCGTGCTCGCCCAGCTTCCCGTGCAGGATGGCGCTCTCCATGGGCAGCCCAGCTCCCCGCAGCCTCTCTGTGAGACAGAACCCACGGCTCAGAAAGAAAGGGGCCCGCCGGCCACCCACCCAGCGACTGGCCTCCTTGCTGCTCTGGGCTTCAAGAGGGGAACAGTCGACCTGGCTCCCTCACAATGCCAGATGCTGCCCCCCAGATGACTGAGGGAAGCTTTTCCTGCATTTTCACACTGTGAATCCGGGTGTTAGTAAAACAGAAGGCAGACTCTACTCAAAAGTATAGCTGGACCACAGAGTAATTCCTTTTTCCAGTGTTCAGAGGATGAACAGAACAAATGAACCACAACCTCAGAAAGGCCCAGTTGCTCAGTGAGTATCAGCCTTCCAGGTCTCCAGTCACTCCATCATCACTCCTATCCTCCCAGGACAGTATCTTCTGACTAAAATAGAAGGACACTATGTCCCTAAACTCCTAACAAACACTACTTCCCCCAAAAGGTGTGCTGAACCCCTTTATTCCCATTTTAAGTAGATTTCATTAAATGGAATATGAACTCATATTATTCAAAATCCATCTCTACATTATTCAACAAAAGATTGCCAATAATAGGATTTTTTGTTTTTTTTCACCTGCAATTAAGCTTCCAGGTCCTAAGGAAAATGACCTAACCCAAAGTGTCATTCCTGACCAAGGCCCTACCCTCACAGGGCTGTGTCTCACTGGCAAAGTCACCTTGCTTCCTACCCCATGAGTAACTTCCCACCCCATCCCGTCTAGAACTGCACCAGCCCTTATCTGCATTGCAATTGAACTCTGAGTCTCTAAGGACCAGAAGTGAGTCTCATCTGTTTTTACATCCTCAGGAGATTATAAGATCTCTTCCTACTGCGAAGAAATATTATGAGGACGACCCTTAGTTCAGGGTCAAGGCTAATAATCAAATTATAGGCATTTGAATCTTGGCTATCCCTCAGGCCTGAAGAACATGGCAGACATTGTTAGCCGTGTAGCAAAGGGCTGGCCCTACAAGGTACATCCCTTATAACACCAGACACAGAAGCCACAACAGGCAACGCCTTCATCCTCACAGTGGAAGGCCAACAAATAATTACTAAGTGGCAGCCATAGTTAAGGCCCCAGGAGAGGTGCAAAGACAGTTTAAAAAAGATCATTGTGGTGACTTACACTTCTACATCTATCATCTCATTTATATTTGACTCCCACAGCCACCCCGAGTGGATAGGTTGGGCTGGAATCGTTTTTACAACTTCCCTAGACTGACATCTCCCTAAGTCACCTAACTAAGAAAGGATACAAAATGACGTATCCTTGGATTCCAGTGCTCCTCCCACAGTGCTGCGGGGGATACCCCCATTGCCTGAAAGCTCCCTGTGCTACCTGCAAGCCCAGACTCACACCTAATGACTGCTCATACAGGGCGTCTTCCGCGAGGCTGCCCCGACCCCTCCACCCCAAGGCACGGCTCGTGGGTTCCTCGGCCCTTCTAGAACTGTACCTGCCCTTATCTGCATTCCCATTTAAACTGAGTCTCTGAGGACCAGGACTAAGTGTCACCCATTTTCATATCCTCAATGCACAGTGACACAACTCTACACACTCAGAAAAGCTGGCAGAACGCAAACATTGAACCACACACTTGTGGCTGGCCTGAGAGTTTTATAAGGAGATCTGTAAAGGAAAAAGGGTAAGTCAGGAGTGAGTAAAAATATTTAATAGCCGGGACACCCTGGCACTGACCAGTCAGGGACGGTGAGTGAACAGAGGTCGCACGCCGGATCGCCACGGAAGTCCTAATGTAGGTGCGGGTGCAAGCCAGGACCAGTGTGTGCTGGTCACATGAAATACCAACCCACACCTGTGTTCTGGCTCTACCGCTCATGGGTTGTGTGACCTGTGGCAAGCAGGGTAACCTCTCTGGGCTTCAGTGCACTCTTCCATAAAAATGAAGGAAAAACGGGACTCACTTCACAGGGTTGTTGTGGAAACTGCATGTCATAAGGCAGCCTCAGTGTTTCGACCTATGCCTGGCACAACTAGTCAATCCTCATTACTTGTGGATTCTGTATGGACAAAGTCATCTACTCGCTGAAATTTATTCGTAACCTCCCAATCAACACTCGCAGCAACTTCAAGGTCATTTGCGACAAGCACAGAGCCTGACGCAGAGCTGAGGCCAAAGAAGGAGCGCCCTCCCTCCTTGCTTCAGTTCTCGTACTACCTACACGTTTCCTTTTCACAGGCTATTGATTGCCACACTTTTTTGCATTTTGGTGCTTTTTGTTGGTGATTTCAGCATAGTGCTGAGGTGCTGCCTAGCGCTCCTGAGCTCAGGGAGGTTGTGATGTGCTTTAGGGAGACAACACATGTGTTAGATACGCTTTGTTATCAAAAATGGTATTAAAGGCCATTAAAGAAAAACACATCACTAACCCCAGTGAGTATAAATCCAGAAATTCTATGTCGAATGTGGCAAGAAACTAGTTAATTCTATCAGTTGCAAGCACCATGCTGCGCTGTGGAACTTTACACGATACAGAAACTGTGGTCTCTGTACCCCTGAGGAACGGAAACCCAAATCCCCTCCAAGACACCTGCACAACCTTCTTGCTTAGAGCTCAAGGGACCTGAGCCTTAAGCAGCCTGAGAGTGGGCTGCTGGGGGCCGTGCCTGCTGTAAGCCTCGATCAGAGACTGAAGTCATCAGAGGGAACTATGACTCAGTGCTTTGACATTCAATAAGGACACTCAAGAGACACACAGACGTCTAAAAGCTACCAGGGCAGCGCCAACATCATCAGTCAAAGGACATTGTCCATCTAGAGGCACAGTCCATCTTAAAGGCACAAGAAGCCTCATTTCTCCCTGCAGGGAGGCTGACTCTGTCAAAAGAGCTGCAAGGGCTGAGTGTGGTGGCTCATGCCTGTAGTCCCAGCACCTTAGGAGACAGAAGCAGGAGGATCACTTGAGGCCACGAGTTTGAGACCAGCCTGGGTGACAAAGCGACACCCTGTCTTCATTTAAAAAAAAATATTTTTAAAGAAGAGGCTCAAAGAATCACCCTGTGGAATCAACCAGGAGCTGTGCCAAAGCCCTTCTCTCTGCTTCCTCCCACCCCCTTGATACGAGTTTTTTCCAAAGGGAGACAACACTGAGATCATCCTCACCAAGGAGAAAGTGAACTCGGTATAAATCGGACTTCTGGAGCAGCCGCCGAAGCTTGGCCTGTGTCTCAGAGGCCTCCGCGCCCTTGCCGCTGGTGGAGGCCCTCTGCTGCAGCACCTCTTCCAGGTAGAGCACAGCTAAGTGAGTGTGATACTCTTCCTTCTGCAGGAAACAGGGGGAGCCAAGCAGACAGACAGTGTTTTCAAGTGGGAAAGTCAAAGGTCTCCCCCGTCAGCCAGGGCTTGGAGCCCGGGGCTGCGCTGACATGAGCTGGGCACTCACTCACTGGATCAAAACCCTCTCAGAAACCATGATACTGGGGAATAGAACAAAAAGTCACCTCTTATTTTGAGAAGTAAGGGCCACAGAATGTAGATAACCTACAAAAAGGTATAGCTCCCTTTATTTCCTTTACAGATAAAAACAAATAAGGAAAAGAGAGGGAAAATGAAAGCTAAGTGGGGGTGAGATAGAAGGAGAAAAAAATAAAGCTACCTATTGGTCCAGGTCTCTTTCCCCAAGCCTCAAGGCCCCCATCAGACCATCAACAAGTACGGATGGATCACACCCGGGGAACAGACATTACACAGAAACCACACACCAAAAAGTGCTCTAGTTCAATTCCGTCTCTCCAGCCCACACTCTTTAGTCTAAGTTCTGCAGTGCTCACCTGCAGTCTCTTGTCTATCACAAGATGTTCCAGATACTTCACAAGGGCTTTAGGGTATTTTTTAAGGCAATTGATAATGTCATCGGGATTAAAACTGTTCTTCTGCTGTTCATCCAAAGGTCTCTTGGTGAAAACCTGAACTCCGACCTGAAAGAGGAGCGACAATACAGTTGCTGTGCTTCTCAAACCCACCTTTTCTTCATCTTTATTTTGGTCACTGCACATTCAAGTTTGGATAAGATCATCACTTAAAAGATGATGACATAATACATTAAATATGCACAGCTTTTTGTATGTCAATCATATCTCAATACAGTGGTTTAAAAAAGATAATTATGGAGAAAAACAGCCCAGCATGAAGCACTGTCAAAGGCCAGAGGGCAAAAAATCAAGACAGAAAAGCCAGCCTATACTCTGAAGCCCTCCTCACACACCCCGTGCAAATTGGAAACTGAAGAACAAAGCATTTGTTGGTGACAGATTTTGACAATCCATGGAGTAACAATTTTATAACATTAAGATCATCCAAGAACAGGGATAGCCAGTTGCCGAACAGTATGTGAAAAGATATCAAAAGTACTGAAATTTCTGTGCAGTAAACCCACTTCTCTGAACATGGATTATCTACCCTGGGTTATTTATGATAGATGGTTAATCTGAGATCCGAGCCTCCAGTCCCTGAGCGAGTTTCCAGGCTGCCTTCCTGTGTCTATCAAGTGGAGGCACAGGTCCAATCCCCTGGTTCGAGGAAAGGATAGTGAGGCAGGCAGGAAAGCAGCTCTCCACTGCACCCCCCGAGCACTTATATGTGCAGGTTCTATCACGTGCACGCACACACGCACCCCCCCCAAGGCCAATACAGTCATATATCATGTATGATGGTACGAATTTTGGATTCTATAAGCCTAGATTTGTGTCCCAGCTCTACCAACTGTAGCCTCAGTTTCCTCATGTGTAGCTAATGTCCACTGAGGGGTTGCTGTGATATTTAAGTGATGACCTTTGTCAGGGGATTGTTCACCGTGCAGTATGCTGAATTCCATGTATGTTCTGCTGTTATCATCCATAAGCATTGGGAGAGGCCTAAACCTTGCAACGGCACTGAGATCCATGTTGCAGGCGTGTGTGAGCCCGGTCAGGATGTGTGCTCTGCAGGCGTATGCATAGAGGCAAAGTAAAGATGGAGTAACAAGTATGCAAAGTGTAAGTGCCTGGCTCTGATTTTCCAGGGAAGCCAGCACCACAGAGGATATGAGAATATACTCCAACTCAGGTTTTAGAAAGGCAGATACAGCACTCAGAAACTCTCCATTCAGGACCAAGGTCCTGCATCAGAAAGCTCATTTTGTCTCTCTGAGGGGAGCCATGGAAGCATACACGTTTTTCACGATGAGAACTGACATGCCTGCTGTCTTCTACCCAGTCACTGTGGGGCTTTACTAAGGATACTGTCCTGAGCCTGCTACCTCCCCTCTAGCCAGCAGGTGCTTTTTCACTGTCAGCATTTCTCAGCCTCCAAGACGGGCCGAGTCTTGCTCATGGCTCCCCTCCCTCCTCCAGGCCCACCAGCTCCATGTTGGCCGTGGTGGGAGCAGGGATGAGGGCAACAGGCTGCCCGGTGTGGCCCAGGTCTGGGCGCTTCCTCCTCCCAAAGATCAAGTCCTGCAGGGCAACCACCTAATCCTGCTCCAGAAAACAGCAGTGTCAGACTTCTGAGGGGTCGAGGAGCGGGGTTCACAGACACAAGTTCTTAAGAAGATGCTAAAAACGCAAGCTGGCTATGTGTCTTGCTTTTCTACACAAGTGACTTGCCCCAGCAAGGGGATTCTCAATGGAATGTCTCAGCAGCGAGATACAAAACTGCCCCAGAGCTAGAATCCAGAGAGCTCAAGGGACGGTATTAAAAGGGGCACAACATCAACAACAAAAAACAGAGGAGGAGGGTGAAATGTAGCTTCCTTTTCCCCTCTAAAATCAAAGTTTCTGGGGCCTGTTTTTACCACCTCCCCCAGCCAAAGAGAACGCATTTTTATGAAGCACAAACCTCTTCACTTTTCTGCAGGACCCAATCAGCATAGGCCCACACTAGCTCCTCGTCTAAGCAGTAGGTAAGAAAATCCACGATGTATTCATACAGGTCTGAGCGTGTGGAGTCCTGGACGTCGCCATTCACAATGTTCACCCACAACTGGAAAGGAATCAAAAAGAAAAAAAGAAAAAGAAAAGAAAAAAATCGTAAAGGCACGTATCTTAGAATTAGTTGAGAAATGACATATGTTTACTTATTTGGCTTTTTAATACCTTTTAAAGTAGTTAGAAAAACTGTAAATGCTTAAATTTTAGTTTTTTTGGAGAAATAAACAAATGTAAAAAGACATAAGTCCAAGAAATAAAAAAAAATAAAGCTCCCAGTTCCTCTCTCTTTCTTTCCTTTTCTTTCCTTTTATCTTTTTTTTTTTTTCTTTTCTTTCTCAATAACAGTAAACAGAATTTATGCAGGGAGGTGAATATATTAAAAATGTTTCTGGCCGGGCGCGGTGGCTCAAGCCTGTAATCCCAGCACTTTGGGAGGCCGAGACGGGCGGATCACGAGGTCAGGAGATCGAGACCATCCTGGCTAACACGGTGAAACCCCGTCTCTACTAAAAAAAATACAAAAAAAAACTAGCCGGGCGAGGTGGCGGGCGCCTGTACTCCCAGCTACTCGGGAGGCTGAGGCAGGAGAATGGTCTAAACCGGGGAGGCGGAGCTTGCAGTGAGCTGAGATCCGGCCACTGCACCCCAGCCTGGGCGACAGAGCAAGACTCTGTCTCAAAAAAAAAAAAAAAAAGTTTCTTCATGAAATAAACAAAACAGTCTCTCATAACGTCTTGACACAGAGAAGATTCACCTATAAGCCAGGCTCTGTTTCCATCTTCTCCGTCACAGATATTCTTGATTTTGAAGTCTCCTTTGGACTGTGATAGGCAGATGTTGTGCTTTTAAAAACGCTTTGGTGACTCTGTTCCCTGAGTTCCCACTGTCTTTTGCACAGGGGGCTCAGGATAGACTCCAGTGATAAAAGCCTTTTGCTTTTTCAGCCAGAAACTTCTCTACCATGTTAAGTGAAGCTTACTTTCAGGACCCTGGAATGAGGCAGCATCACGTGGGCGTGGAAAGGATGATGGTTGCGTGGGTTCCTTCCGCACTACCTGCATGGCGTGCCCCACCTACCCGCACACCACATCACCCCGCCAAGCCACAGCACAAGGAAGGAGCCCAGAAACAGGCGTGGCATATGAATTCTGGAATTCTGATGTCAGCTTATGAACACTTTTTATGATACTCGTTTCGTCAACACAGAATTCCCCAAACCAAATAATCACACATACCTTGAAATGTGCCATTTTATATACATTTCTACCACATATGGAGATTTATCCCATTTCAAGTTTGCAAATCTATCTCTCTACAGCTCCGCTAAGGTTATTACTATACTTATATAAAGCTGTAATTCTGAGAACACCAGGCTTTTGAAAATGAAAATTTTATCACTGACACCCAAATCTACTCTTGGCCATTGGGTACATGTTAATTCACCCCACCCCATTTTTCGTTGCTGCTGTTGTTCTGCTCTGCAATCAGGTTACCACAATAGTCTCACAAAGCGATCCAACACTAAATACATGTTCAGCCTTGCCAGAGTCATGAGGTTGACTTGAGCTTGGTGAATATGGCTGATGCCCTTGTCTCCTCACAAAATAAAGCAAAAGGGCACATCAGGAAACAACATGGTGCAGTACAAATGCATAACGAATAATGAAGGGGAGAAAGTCTCCTGAGATTGTGAGATAAGGCTTTTCTCAAGATCAGTAGCAAGACGTAAGACACAAAATGTGACAATGCTAATAAATCGATGCCATTTCGATCAGGGTGCAGGACCTCTGCCGGGCCAATGGAGCACGGTTCAGATCTCAGATCTACCATAGATGCATGGCCTTGGGCAAGGGACTGGCGTGCAACAGCTGTGGTTTTGTCACAGGTGACCCAAGGATAAGAACTTACCCAGCTCACTGGCAACACTGATCGTCACTAACAGTGGAAATGATAAATCCGACTGTCATTCACTGCGTACATTTTCTGGTAAGGGCAGTGATATACTGTGACTCTGTGAGAAATCATATTTTCATTTCTTAAGTTTTCAAAAACTCAGTCTTGATAATGTTCTTTAAGGAGACGGAAAGACAAAGAGAAGAAAACTCTTGGCCAGCATTCCTCCAGGAATTCACTTTCTAAAACAGAATCATTTTTGTTCTGTATAAAAGGGTGTATATCAGGCAAAAGTGGTCTCTGTCAACTTGTGAATTTTTTTTAAAGTAACACTAAGTATTACACGGTGCTGATTTTTAAATCACGTGGAAATGCGACTAAACTCACCTGAACTGCAGCTGCATCTTGGTTATTATAATGATAGAGCAGTCCAAGTGCAAAATACCTGAAACAGGACAACGTGGTAAGTACAACCTGTGTTCATCAGCTCCTGGAGGCGACCTTCACACAGTGACACCCCCTACTCCAAGCTCCCCATATTCTATTCAACTTGAGTTCAGGCTGGGTGCAGCGGCTCATGCCTGTAATCCCAACACTTTGGAAGGCCAAGGTGGGTGGATGGCTTGAGCCCAGGAGTTCAAGACCAGCTTGGGCAACGACATAGTGAGATCTATCTTTATTAAAATATTCAAAAAAATTAGCCAGGTGTGGGGTACACATCTGTAGTCCCTGCTACTTGGGGTGCTGAGGCAGAAGAATCACTTGAGCCCAGAAAGTTGAGGCTGCAGTGAGCCCTGAATGTGCCACTGCACTCCAGCCTGGTTGATGGAGTGAGACCCTGTCTCAAAAAATACATGTGTGCGTGTGTGTGTGTGTGTGCGCGCGCATGCCCATGTGTTCAACAACAAACAACCAAAGGATGTTCATTTCTGTATATTTACTTATGATACTAAAAATATATGCTCTATCAGCTTCCAAAAAGAATCTGATTCCAGTCTAAGATGAGCTGAAAAAGTAAACTATGGAAAAATCACATCTGGAATTGCTTTACGATTTGCTTCAAATGTTAATATAATTTCATATGTCTTTGGTCTACTACTATTAACCCATATGAGGTACTAGAATATGCAGAAGCTACGCTGCCTAAGCAGTGACTGAGAAGGAGGGCAGGGGCTTCAGACATGAGGAACAAGCAGGAAGGGCTAGTGTCCGGGCCTCGCAGACCACAGAGTCAGGGAGCGTCCTGGGAGGGAGTGCCCAGAGTTCAAGAACCTGGGTTTCAAGTCTAGCTTCTCTGACCTTGAGCAAGTAGGTTAACTTCCCCAGCCTCTAACTCCTCACCTATAAATGGAAAAGATGGGCAATAGCATTGGCATTGCCTGGGCAGCGAGCCCTCAGCACCCTCCCGAAGTCTGCAAGGGTGCCACACTCCTGGTCCGCCTCCCCAGCAGGAAACTGGAGAAGGCTGACCAGCGAGAGGTCAGGCTCCTTCCCTCCAAGGGCACACTCTCAAGATGCTGGGGCATCCACATGAATCCTTCTCTTTTCCTTAACCTTTTGGAAAGCCATGCTGACTCTACAGATCCCACCATCCCTTGTCACTTCTGCCTCCTGAGAAAACTAACACTGATTTCCATGAGCATATCCGAGTGGCTGATGGCAGCTGCTGAAAAGGCCAGTACCCATGTGGAAGGCTCTGGCGTCTCAGGCACTAGCACAGTGACCCCAGGGTCTCCGTGGGAGTTTATCCACGCTTTTGTTGTTTCGAATCCTTAACAAAAATCATAGACCAAAAAAAATCGTGTTCTCTAAGTGGAGCTGAGGGATCACCCAACCCCTCTCATTTTTAAAGATAAGAAAACTGAGGCCTAGAATGGTTGGGCGAAGTATTAGCTGCCCAGAATGGAGAAGCTGCTGGCCCCAACCAAGCCAGGCACTATGCATTAACAGCCCATGATATATAAGGCCATCCACTAACTCATGCACATAAGGAAGGCAGTTTTTTATTTTTTTGAGACAGGGTCTAGCTCTGTCCCCAGGCTGGAATGCAATGGTGCAATCACTGCTCACTGAAGCTTCAATTTCCTGGGCTCAAGCAATCTTCCTGCTTCAGCCTTCTGAGTAGCTGGGACCACCGGTGTGCACCACCACACCCAGCTAATTTCTTTTTAATTTTTAGTAGAGACGAGATCTTACTATGTTGCCCAAGCTGGCCTCAAACTCCTAGGCTCAAGCAATCTGCCTGCCTCGGCTTCCCAAAATGCTAGGATTACAGGCATGAACCCCCATGTCCAGCCAAGGAAGGCAGAGTTTAAAACCATACCATGTATCAACAAGATCAAGAAGCCTCCCTTTGAATCTATTTATTTAGCTATCTATTCAATTCAGTAGTCAGTAACTAAAATGCACTGTAAATTTTACCAATAAACGTGGCATCTCCCACAAGTGAATACGAGGCAAACTATAAAGGAAATTAAAAATAACTTCATGGCCGGGGGTAGTGGCTCACCCCTGTAATCCCAGCACTTTGGGAGGCTGAAGCGAGCAGATCACCTGAAGTCAGGCGTTCTAGACCAGCCTGGCCAACATGGCGAAATCCCGTCTCTACTAAAAATACAAAAATGACCTGGGCGTGGTGGCACACACCTGTAATCCCAGCTACTTGGGAGGCTGAGGCAGGAGAACTGCTTGAACCCAGGAGGCGGAGGTTGCAGTGAGCTGAGATCACGCCACTGTACTCCAGCCTGGGTGACAGAACAAGACTCCGTCTCAAAAAAAAAAAAGTAATTAAAAAAAAAAAAAGAAAAATAACTTCGTTTACTCACAAAGCCCATTACTACTTCCAAATTGTACTCCAGATCATTCAAGCATGGGTGTGAGAACAAATGCCCTCTAAGACCCCTTCAAGGGGTCTGCAGACGGTGGTGACAGAGAGGGCATCTGAGGAGCACATATATCTGCTGTCACTATGATTTCGTGGCAGTCACCTACAGGTCCTTGGGAACGCAAACATCACACTGGCTAAGGCTAAGTCACTTCACGAGGATCTCCCCAGCAAAGGGCCTCAGTAAGGGTGCAGGGCGGGAAGCCCTGGTCGTGTCAGGAGGGGAGCACTCACTTTTTGTGCTTCTCTAGCCAGGCGGCACTGTCTGTCAGGAGACAGAAGTTCTCAGTGACCAGGAGGTCCAGCAGGCTGTCGTGGTCAGCCTCTGCATACAGTTTGAGCAAGGCTGTGTCGATGTCCTCCTTGTAGCCATTTGCTACCTCTGTGCTGCGGACCTCGTTCAGGTAGCTCATGAGGAAGCGTTTGCACTTGGCCATCTTCTCCTGGTCCCCCTGGGTCAGCTGGTTCAGGTCTGCATACTCATGAAGAGGAGGGTGGGACCGGGTGAAGGAGGAGGAGGTGGGCAACAGGAAGGGGTAGAGAGAGATCAGCTCCCGGACATCAAGCTGGCCGCTTCTGCAATTACAGTGTCAAACTAAATGAAGCAAAAAGAGAGAAGAGTACACATAGGCACACAAAACAGCACTGGAGGGGAGTGCACGGTGGCACACGTTCACAGGGGACTGGGGAACTGGGGACAGGGTAATCACGTCAGGGTGACCGTTCTAATCTGCGAGTGCAGCAAAGCACCATCCAACTGGGTGCTGCCACCTGGCTCCAAAAAAGAACAGAAGGGACGAAGGTGAAAGACACATACGCAACTGGCGTGAGAGTGGAACACCAAAATGCCGATGATGAAGAGAATACCCAGCTGAGCCTGGAAACTAAGGCAGAAAAAGCAACACCCGGGATAACACGCCATCAGCGTCTGCGGCTGTGCAAAGGCAGCAGCACAGCTCTGCTGAAACCAGCATTTTCCTGGCACTAAATTACAGACAGATTTGTTGAATGGTCCTTAAAGAAGGGACTTTATAAAAACATTAACTTACAACTTCCTCACCAACATCTCACAACAGAAGACACAGAAATATTCATGTGGCCATTTCTGTAGGGACTCTCGTAGAATTTCAGAGCCTAACATTGGGATGCAACAAACAGTTCCTTTCCTATCTCCTCTCCGGAACCTGCTCGTCCTGGCTACAATCAGAGCAGGAGCTGTGGATCTCAAACCTGGCCCAGTGTCACACCCAGCTGTGGAAACAGAAGCAGGGGCCACCCCACCCCAGACACACGGAATGGTGAGGAAGGACCCAGGATCCATGCTGCCTGCGATGTTCAGTGCATCCTCTTTCACCCAAGCTCTGATCAGCTTAAAGCCTCCTCTACTGGCTTCCGCCTCTAGCTGCCCTTCCTTCCGCTTCACTCAGCCTCTCCTGACCTCCCATGATTTGTACAACCCATAGGATAAATTTCAGACCTCTTAGTATGGCATTCAAGGCCCTTCCCAAACTGATCTCAAGCTACTCTACAACTTCAGCCTCAAGCATCCCTCCCACACCCCAACACTTCTACTAGACCTGCTTATTTTGCCAATTTGTACATTTCATGCCTCTCAGCCTTTGCTGTTGTTGTTCCCTTGCCCAAAGCAGTGGTTCTTGGTGAAAAGCAATTTTGCTCCCTGGGGAACATGTGGCAATGCCTGGAGACAATTTTATCATGACTGGGGTGGGGGTGTGCTATGGCATCTAGTAGGTAGAGGCCAGGGCTGTTGCCATTAAACACCCTGCAATGCACAAGACAGTACCCCCCTGCCCAAAGAATTATCTGGCTCAAAACGTCTACAGTGCCACAGTTGAGAATCCCTGACCTAAAGTACAATTCTTGATTTGAGAAGTTTCTGCTCATGGTTTAAGATCCAGGATGAATCCAATGAAGATTCCTCCACTGGCTCATGTGAGCCCATGCAACAACGCTTCCACAGCAGAGCGGCACCTGTGCTGCAGGAAAGGCACACATCCAGTTTCCAAGCTAGAATGGGCATGCCAGAGAAGCAGGCACTGGGTTACCCTTCCATCCACTGCTCAGATGCTCAGGCCACGTTTGCTGAATGAAAGAAGAGCTGAACCTAGCTGATACAACGATAGGCTGCAGGTTGTCTAAAGGAAGAGACACAGAGCCCACGTGCCCAGGTTACGTATGATCAATTTTCTCTTAAGTATCAACCATAACTAGCTGGTAACTGTGGCCTCCGGCACGGCACTGAGAAGGAGTCAGAGGACGGGCCCAGTTCAATGAGGAAAAGAAAATCACAATTTATTAGCAACATTTGCTGTGAGCAAGAAAAGGAAGTGGAATCATCTTTGTCTTAGAAGTGTCTTCTTCAAATATCAATTCTCAGGCTGGGCGTAGTGGCTCATGGCTGTGATCCTAGCACTTTGGAAGGCTGAGGCAAGAGGATGACTTGAGGCCAGGAGTTTGAGACCAGCCCAGGCAACACAATAAGATCCCGTCTCTATAAAAAAATAAAAAATTCGCCGGGTCTCGTGGTGGCATACACCTGAAGTCCTAGCTACTCAGGGGGCTAAGGCAGGAAGATCACTGAGCCCAGTAGGTCAAGGCTGTGGTGAGCTCTGATTGCACCACTGTACTCCAGCCTGGGACACAGAATGAGATGCTGCTTCAAAACGAGAAAAAAAAAAAAAAATCCGTTCTCTTAGTCACACTTTGGACCAAAGCAGAGCAGCAATCTAAACTTAAGCCATTAAGAGAGTGAGGTGTGGAACTACAGAAACGTCATCCTAATAACAGCCCCCACATCTATTCTCTTACAAAATCCGAGGACTGCTCTAGGAATCCATCTGAGGACAATCACCTAATGTTTCAGATTAACCCATGAGAGAAGGAAGACACCTTGGGATACACCCACGACCCCGGTGAGGAGGTCTCCAACACTGTAGGGCTGACACAAGATATGACAGAAAAGAGCCTAGGTCCAAAGGGGCAAAAAATTGACTTAAACCCCGAAGCCACGGGTCTTGCCAAGAACAGAGAACAGTACGTAAGAGTTGCATAAGCAAAAGTTATATGGGGCATCATTATTCAAGGAATGATTCCTTCTTTACTCAGAAATCCATTCTCTACAGCCAATTTTGTAACTGTAATCATTTTCAGTACTGCCATCCCTCAAATACCCAGCATAGAGCGAAAGATTAGAGCCACCACGGATGTAAGGATGTGGCTGGTCATGAGCACACCTCCTACAGAACAGGCAAGGGAGGCGTTCTGCTCAAGTCACTACTTAGATGAAAATATCTATTCAGGGGCTTCCTGTACATGTATTTCTTAGACAGCTGTAAACTGTGCAGAATCTGCCCTGGAGAGACATTTTGAGAAGTTACTCTAAAGGCAGTGCCTGGGTAGGATATTTCAAGACTCTCATAGCAGGTCTAACTTAATCTTCTGCAAAGAGTGCTGAGCAAGGCCTGGGACGGCTAACTCCTGCCTCACTGAGCACTCAGCTGTGGGGCAAGGGCAGCCGGAGGCGGCGTGACTGCGAGGCGTGCCTGTAAGGCAGGCGTGGCGGGCGCGGGAAAGGGGAGAACACACTCCACAGCCCACAGGCACGTCTGACAAGCACAGGAGTCATTGCAGTGCCAGAAGGGACCTCCTTAAGAGAAACTCAACTTTCTGAGAGCTGACCAGGAACAGAACAGTTAGAAGGTCATTAGAGGATGACGGAAAGTTTCATAGGTCTTTCCAGAAGCACTGTGTTCCCTGCCACCCCACCCCAAACTCACAGCTTCTTATAAAATCACTGGAGAGAAGCAAGAGTGAACCACGGCGCCTTCCTAGGGGTCCTCAGCGTGCTATCAGACCCGCTCTTTAGAATTTTCTCCTGACAAAACAATCTTGATGCCTCCACGGGACTAGTGTCTGTGCCCTTCCTCTGCTCCCACTCTAAGACACAGGCCAGTTAATTTAAGGCTCCGGGTGCGGGGGTGACGCCGAGGAACCAGCATTGGCGGGGTCTGCTGTCACAAGCAACCTCCACCGTATCCACCTGAAGCACAATCTAACCATGCAACACATCCCACCGCGACGTCACACCGGCAACGCAGGTTCTGGCCACAGAGGGACGCTGTGGTGGCAGTCTGGCTACCAGCACCTCAAATTACCTGAAGAGCTCTTTAGCTTCCAGGAACTGAAGTTGTGCAAACTGTATAAATCCCGCCTGCTGCAGAATTCTTCTGTACATTACCTGCAAGGAAAGACAGGTGTCATCTCTTAGCGAATCTTGAAACCACCACGGCAGGGTTAAATTCATCTAACCCTAAATAAATGTTTGTTATAACATAGACATGTACAATTACAAACTGAGGAAAAACAAGGTGTATATGAAATGACATATGTCTGTCTCTTTATGGTTTTATTTTTGTAATTCTCCAATCCTTCCCAAATGCACTTCTTGATCTCCAGTTCTCCTCCTCATTAACTCACAGGGCTTCGACGAGTCCCTGCACTTGTGATTGCTGAGATGGATATCAGCAACCCTGGTGTTTCTGGCAGTCCAGGAACTGCCTGGCCTTCTTCCACTCTTGTGGAATTGAACTCACAGTACCACCTTTCAGAGCATCCCTCAGAGCACAGGGCCAACTCATTTCATAACAAAACAGATAAACACCCAGGCTTTCTTAGTCAGAGACGCAGAAATGCTGCACGTTCCATCTCCTGCTGGTGATGTCCAACCCACACTAACACAGCAACATCCAACACTCCTGCAATAAACGGGCCAGTTTATCGTGTTTACTCCACTATGACCCACATTTCCATGACCGCTTTGTTCTTGTTACATCCAGCAATAGCAGAATGCACGTTAGGAATCTGCTGTGTGGCGTCTCTGATCCCACGACCCGCTCCGTCACCGTCCAGTATGGCTGGCATCCGAGTCCTGCCCATCGTCTATATGAAATGGCTCCTGGACGTGTTTCTTCACTCTGTTCCTATAGACGCCACCACCATAGCCCAGGCTCTAATCGCCTCAAGAGTCAAGACTGTGTTTTAATTACTCTCCGACTTTGACACCTCCTCTTTCTAACACATCCTTCCATTTGACAGCCACACATTCCGTGAAGGCATGGCACATACATCACTCACCTAGCGTCTCCCACTACTAGCCTAGTGTCTGCCATTCAGTCGGTGCTTACTGATCAATTCTCTGATCCATTTGTATGAAACTCCACTTCCATTGTCACTCACTATCCCCATCTTACAGGTACAAAAACTCTGCTCAGAGATGTTACGTTCTTAGCCCCAACTTACTGAAGTAAGAATTGGTTGGACCGTGATTTAAAACCAGGCCTTTGTGATTCCAGAGGCCAGATCTTTCCACTCACTGATTCTTCCAGGTACACAGCAGGCAGTTGGTATGTCACCCACTGAAGGTACAAGGGAAGTGGAGCCCCAGTGCGGAAATGCTATCCATCCTGTTCTCTTAAATTACTTTTCAAAGGGCTTTCACTCAGCACCCGAAGACACGGTGGAAGGAAAAAAAAAAGCTTTCACTACACAGTAGTTTTAAAGGACTCTCAGAAGCATAGCAACCGTTCCTCACCTACTTCCAGTAGAAATCCCTTTAGAGACGTCAGAAAAAGCAGGCTGCTTAAACCTTTCAGTTTTCTTTTTACCATCTGTCTTTATTTTTCTTCCCCGAAACCAGCCATTTCTGACATAAAGACCGAACCAATTATGCCACCCAACAGTAAGCAAAAGGGAGTGAGGCAAAGTTCTGTTGCCTGGAATGCCAGTAACATTTCCGAAAGCAGAAATACTAGAGGCCAGCCACTTAGCAAAAGGGATGCAGAGGACCCATCAGCTGCTGGAGAAGAATTCTCAATCACACCCAGGCTTGTTGAGGAGAAATCAGCTGAACGGCAATTTATTCCTTATGGCGGTAGGATTCAAATGGCATCCACTCTTCCCCTATCTGCAGGGAAATGGAAATTACTTTTGTGGACATTCCAAATCTCAAGAAGAAGGGGTTATTTTCTATACTCTAGTCTGGGAATGCTACACGCGCACTTCGAAGGGGAATGCCAAGAGGTTCTTCGTCCCGGATGTAAGCATCACGGATGCGGAAGCCCGGGATGATACAGAGAGCACCGTCGGATTCCACCTAAAAATGCCTGATCAGAAACTTTACCAAGCATGGCCAACTCTTGGTTCTCTGAAGTTGACGGTCTCATTCCCAAACTGTCTACTACCATCGATGCCTCCTCCTGCTCTCTGCTCAGGTGGTCCTGGGCTATAAAACCTGGAGCCAGGTAGGCTGTCAGGGAAAAGACGAGACGGATGAATACATACGAAGGACAGAGAACAAGAAAGTCCATTGATCTCCAGAGCTAACTCATCAGTGGAAGCTCCAAGCTTCTTTTTTCATTACCAGATTATCCCTCATTATAAGGCAGTGGTGCAAATTCCCAGGTGAAGAGAATAAGTCAACAAATTAGCCCTCTAAGGAGCCACCCTATGTCTACTCTGTACAGAGGCTGCAGGCCAGGCTTAAGAGGCTGCATGGATTCTGGAAGCAAGTTGAAACTGAAGTCAAAATCCTTATTATTAGTATTATCTTTCTGAACTGACATGTCTAACATTTGTGATTTGGGGAACTGGAAGAAGATTCTAATCTAAAGATTTCTAAAACTGTTTCCAAGGCTGCAATTGTCTAAGTTAAATATCACACAAGGGCTTCTGGAGAGAACAGTTCCTCCAAAGACTAAATTCAAAGGGCAGCTTCTCTCATGGTTCTTTACTATGCACTGCCTAACCCAATACACAACCTTTCAACTAATGGAATGTTACTCAGCCTTAAAAAGGAAGGAAATTCCAACACATGCCACGACACAGATGAACCTTGAGGACAACGTGCTCAGTGAAGTCAGCCAGTCACAAGACAAATACTGAATGATTCCCCGGATACGAGGTCCCTAGTGCAGTCAGGTTCATAGAGACAGAAAGCAGAATGGGGGCTGCCAAGAGCTGGTAGGGGTGTAGGGCAGGGAGGTGGGGAGTTAGTGTTCAACAGTACAGCGTTTCTGCCTGGGAAGATGAAAGGTCTGGAGATAGAGGGTGGTGATGGCTGCACAGCATGGTGAATACACTCAATGCCACAGAACTACACACTTAAAAATAGTTAAAATGGTAAAATTTATGTTATGTATATTTTACCACTTTTTTTTTTTTTTAAACTTCTCCAGGTAGACTTTTTCCCTTTACTGAATTTTGGTAGTAGCCGAAGTCTTCTCATTTCTATGGTGATCTGTGGTGGAGGCTGAGGTGAAACGCTCTAAAATCAGAATGTGTGGGTCTGAGTGCAGGCTCTGCCCGTCATTAGCTGTGTGGCCGTGGGCAGGTTATTCTGACCCTCCACATGGCATCTTCATCTTTATAAAGGGAGCAGAATCAAGCAACTTCAGAGCTGGGGTGGGGATTAAGAGAGTGCAGTTGGGTGTGGCCGTCACAACAGTGCCTAGAGTGCAATAAGCACACAATAAATGTTGTCTCTGTCTTCAGGCTGAGCCTGTAATTAGCACTCCTAACTAATCCCAGGCTTTAACTTTCTCCATCACCTTCTAGGTCTGTCTGCTTGATTCTATCACATCTCTGTGAGTAACGGAGGGAGGTGGATAAATCCTTTTCTAATGAAAGAAAGACTTACAGAAAATTAGATTTTAAAAGGAAACTTCCTATGAGCAGCTGGAACAACCACACGGTGGCAGCACCGACACTGTCACGTGACAAAAGCCAGTTCCTCAAACATGGCGCCTCAGGTGGCTACACCAACTCCTAGGCCAAATGTGACACAAAAACACATCAAGTGGTGAGGTGTGGACAAGGAATATAATGGAGTCATTTACTGCAACTCAGAAAAATATTTTCTTTCAAGTCTGTAAAAACTGGATAGGTCAAATGTGGGCTCAGACTAGAATATTTTTCATAGCTATAGTAAGAGTGTTTTGAGAAAGGTGACAACCACAACCAAATGAGTCTGCAAATACCACAACAGGACACACACCATGTAAACCTTGGAGCTGAGGGGAGATGAACAGGCACACAGGGGCGACGCAGACTCCTAAGCCAGTGCTGACGACAGCACGAGCAGGCTGCCTCTCCCCTTCCTGAGCTTCCCTCTCCAGGGCTCTCGGCTATGACTGGTTCTTTAATTCAGGGATGGGATGGGGCTAAGAGGCAGTGGGTCACCCTGACTAGATTATACGATCGACTGCAGACCTGGAGAAGGGAAACTGGCAAACACAGTTATTGCCAGCCAGCTACCAATGCACAGAGGATAGTCTACTCCTGGCATGGGGCAGACCACTAAGATTCATGTTATAATGCCCCGTTACATGGAGAATATAACAGGAATATATGAGACATAAGTATCATTCTTGTAAGTATAGCCAAATTCTAAACAAAAATTGGCATGAATGTTACCATTTTAACTATATTCATACTAACCCCTTTTTTTTAACTTATTAAAAAACCATGTAAGTTATTGTCTAAACAGAAACATCTTTCCCAAAATATATTGGGTGGAACATGAGGACCATGGCATTCTCCTTGTTAATAAGGCAATGCGTCCTGATTGAATAAATTTGTAAACAGGTGTGTATGTATGTGTATCTATATATGTAAATGTTATATAAAATATATAAACTGAAATGCACTTACTTGTGTAGATATAAAAATACAACTGTATCATGTATAAAATGATGCATTTCTATATATATAGAATATCTATATCTATAGAATATAGATATAGATAAATATATAGTATATATATATATATATCCCTTCTTGAGGGTGCACAGAAAGATAAAAATATAATAATACATAAAATATACCCTCTTAGGGAATCACAATAAGTATTAGAATATTAGAGGCTCTGAAAAAACCTTCAATTAAGAAACCCAATTAACTTAACCTTCCAAAATAGAATCTTCCTCCCACCCTGCACCTGTTACTGTCCCTGCACAAGTGTTTGGTGAAACAAAGTGGGAAGCCTTGATTCAGAAGGAAGCCTGCAATGGACACATGCAAAGCACAAAAAGTGGTCAATTCCAAATATGGGAATAGGGAAAGGAGGCAGCGAGGTAGTGGCAAGAAAAGAGGGAGAGCACACATAAGCAAAATTTACAAAAAAAAAAAACAAAAAAAAAAAACAAAACAGGTCCAACTTCTCTTGGGAAGGATATACACAAAAAATTGCAACACTGGTGACTTAGAGAGAAAAATGATGTGCTGAGGAACAAAAGGACATTTGCCATTTGATTTTTCTTTTAACCACACGCATGTATTTTTTTCTTCTGTGCTTTTCAAAATTCAAAATTCCTAAGTAATATATTCAATAGGGCTCAAATTTTGAGGCATTGAAAAGGGATACAGCAAGCCCTCTCATTCCTGTCCCAGCCAGCAGATGCCCTCCAGAAGGAATCAGTGCTATTAATTTCTTGTGTAGCCTCCCAGAGACATGTTATGTATTGACGAGCAAATACTTTTACGCCATTTTAATAGCAGTAGCATGTTATGCAGGCTCGCTGGCACTTTGTGTAACTTATTCCACCTTAATGCTATGTGTTAAGCCCTAAAGGCCTTGACACTCTTCCTGGCTGCACAGCGCTGCAGCCCCTGTCTGGGCTATAATACATTTAATCATGTCCCACTGGCAGCCTCTAGGTTTTGTGGTTGTTGCTTTTTAACAAACAATAATGGAGTGAAAAGTTTTCTACATTTGTTATTTCGAATTTCAGTGATCAGATCTGTAAAATACACTTCTGGGTATGGAATTGTAAGTTTTAATGTCGACAGATATTCTTGAATTGCCCTCCCAAGAGGCTGTATCAATTTAAATTATTACAGGACACCTGAAAGCACCCGTTTCCCCACTTCCACCAGGACGGTATTATCAAACTCTCTGATCTCTGATAATCTAATGAATGAAAAATGTACTGGTGTATTCTTATTGTGCATACCTCTATATGAGAGACAAAGCATCTTTTCATACATCTATTAGATAGGCAAATCTTTTTTTTTTTTTTTTTTTTGAGACAGTCTTGCTCTGTCGCCCAGGCTGGAGTGCAGTGGTGCAGTGGCACAATCTCGGCTCACTACAACCTCTGCCTCGTGGGTTCAGGTGACTCCTGTGCCACAGCCTCCTGCGTAGCTGGAATTACAGGTGCATGCCATCATGCTCGACTAATTTTTGTATTTTTAATAGAGACAGGGGTTCACCACGCTGGTCAGGCTGGTCTCGAACTCGTGACCTCAAGTGATCCTCCCACCTCAGCCTCCCAAAATGCTGGGATTACAGGTGTGAGTCGCTGCACCTGGCCAGCAATTTCATTTTCTATAAAATGTGTTCACATTCATTTTTCTATTGGGCTATTCATATTTCTTTCATATATCCCAAGGAATTCTTCAGATATTAGACAAATTAGCTCTCTTTCTGTGCTGCAAACTACAAATATTTTTCCTAATTTGCTATTTCTCTTGAATTTGTTTATAGGTTTTGCCATGCAGGATGTGTATATGAGAGAGAGAGAGAGAGAGAAAGAGAGAGTGAGTAAGAGAGAGAGAGAGAGAGAGAGAGAGTGTATGTGTGTGAATTTAATTTTTTCTTTATGGATTCTGGGTTTTCAAATAAATTATTTAAAAATATTCCAAAACCATCTGGGCACGGTGGCTCATGCCTATAGTCCCAGCACTTTAGGAGGCCGGGGTGAGCGGATGACCTGAGGTCAGGAGTTTGAGACCAGCCTGGCCAACATGGTGAAACTTCGTCTCTATTGAAAATACAAAAAATTAGCTGGGTGTGATGGCACGTGCCTTTAATCCCAGCTACTCGGGAGGTTGAGGCAGAGAATCCCTCGAACGCGGAAGGCGGAGGTTGCAGTGATTGTGAGATTGCGCCACTGCACTCCAGCCTGGGTGACAGAGCGAGACTCCATCTCAAAAAAATAAATAAATAAAATGTTCTAAAACCAAGGTATCTGGGAAGGTGGTGGCTGTTACGGACGGAATGCTTGTGTCTCCCTAAAATTCCTATGTTGAAATCATTCCCCCTAGGGTATTAGGAGGTGTAGTCTTGGAGAGGTAATTAGGATTACATGAGGTCATGAGGGTGCAGCCCTTATGAATGGGATCTGAGTAGTACCCTATTAAGAATACTGAGAGAGCTTCCTTCTGGCTCTGCCATGTGAAGACTGAGAAGATGGCCATCTACGAATCAGGAAGCCGGCCATCCCCAGACACCAAACCTGCAGACACCTGGATCTTGGGCTCCAGACTGAGAAATAAATGTTCGTTGTTGAGGTCATCCAGTTTATAGTATTCTGTTCTAGCAATCTGAGATAACTAAGAATGTAGAGGCACAGTTTTTTAATCTCTCAGTCTCCTCTGAAAAGAGACAGAATGATTGATTCATAACAGCACTATTCACCACAGCCTAAGGTGGTAGCAACTTATTCATCGACAGATAAATAAGTAAACAAAATGTGGTAGGTACATACAACGGAATATTATTCTGCCTTAAAAAGGAAGAAGATTCTTCCGTGCTGCAACATGGATGAACCCTGAGGACATGCTGCTAAGAGAAATAAGCCAGTCACAGAAGGACAAATATTGTATGACTATACTTCTGTGAGGTTCCTAGAGTAGTCAAATTCATAGAGACAGAAGTAGAAGTGGGGACTGCCTGGGCCGGGTGCAGAGGGAATGGGTGGGCATATAGTGGGAAGGGGGAGGTGACTTTGCAGGCTCCAATTTGCCATGTGTGCCAACATGGAGAAATCTGACATAAAAGAAATCTGTATGCTTTGAGCCTCTAAGCAAACAGATCAAGTCACTACAAGGGAAAGAAACCCAGATTGTCATCAGATTTTACACTGCAACTCTATCATGGTAGAACATATTTAGGTTCCTCATTGAAAGATAAGACGAGTGGAGGACTTTGTATCCAGCCAAACTGGCCCTCAAGGATAAAGTCTGCAATGAACTGTCACTGTCATCAAGAAGCACAAACTCAAGAGACAGTGTCCCCATATTCCTACTGTGAAATATCTCCCAGAGGACTGCTTTAGAAAACCAAAATGACTGGAAAGACATCAACAGAAAATTTGATGGTGAGCATTCAACACATATTTGTCCACAGAACTAAGAGACCAAATAGCATACGGAAGGCTTGATGCTCTCAAGAAGTACAGACAATACAACCATCAACAAATAGGGAAGAATGAGAGGTTATACAAAAAAGATGAGACGCTTGCTGACTGCCTTCCGGGTACCGGCTGGGAATTGAGGGCTATTCCTCCAGAGCAGATGCTGAGGAACACAGGGGAAGAGTGATGAAGACGTTACTGGCTAATTTCAAACACAGCTCCAAGTGGGGAGGCAACAGACAATAGAAACCCTCCCAAAAAAGAGAACGTAAAGGAATTTTCTAAGGTGGATAATATTAAGGTAACCATTAGAACAAAAAAATACAACACAAATACACCAAAAGACAGAAAAGAAGGGAGGAAGACAGAGAGACACAGAGGGACAGTGGGAAGAAGGAAGGGAAAGAAAATGAGGGGGGTAGAAAGGGAGGTGGGGCGGGGAGCGGGGGAGAGAGAGAGACAGAGAAAGAACATGCAAATAAAACAGACCACACAGTAAAAGGAGGGAGGCAGTGAATAGAGTGAAGGAGAGAAACTGAGTTTAGACTTCTTTGAATATACTTTGTTTTACTGATTTGACTTTTGAGCTCTGTAAATATTTTAGATAATTATAAAACAAATTAAATTTTAAAAAGCAATCCCCCAAAAAATCAAGTCAAATGAAACAAATGAACCTAACTACATATATAAGAGCTGGTGGCAGAACCACACAGAGGAGAACTACCCCACGTGACATTAAAACAGTAATTTGAGTGTACAGCCTAGCGAGATTTTCCCTAAGGATTAAAAAAAAAAAAAAAGCAGAGCAAAAACATTCATTGGACGAGTGTGGAAACATGAGCACTGACCAGACACACCCAGCACACAAAGGAATCAGTGATGATTTGGGGCAGTGACGACAATGGTACTGTGGTTACATTTCAAAAAGCATCAGTGTCTTTAGAGACATGTATTAAAATGTTTTTAGATGAAATGGAAAAAAAAATCTATCAGAGCTCAAGCTTAAATATAAACACTATCCATATTGTGTGATAGAAATGAAGTAATATTTTGTGTGTGACACAAACCTTTGTCTATAGAGCAGGATGTCCCTTCACTGTCCCTTATTTTAAATGCAGCATTCTAAACTGTAATATAATTTAAGGCCTGTTTTCTAAAGTTCTGAACAACCCTTTTGGCTCGAAGAAATGATCCTTAATCCCAGCCCCACAGTCAAACTTCTTGACAAACCCCTTGCTAATTCAGAACTCAGAGAAGCGAAACCAGCCCTTGCTTTAAATGAAGGGAAAGGAGTGCAACGGTGAAGAAGTCTACTGAGCTCAAGCTTCTCGTCCTTCCCCTTCCTGATTTCTTTAAGCTTGGGGTCTAGCACGTGGTCACAAGCACTCTAAGACTAAAAGAAGCAATGTACTTAACCAGATGAGCTGAATCTAATCCTTTAAAACATATACATTTATGAAAAGTCATTTCTAAACCTTTTTTTTTGCATCAATATTGTTTTATTGTTTAAGGTTTCCATTTCAAACGAAAACCCAGTGCTGTCAATCCATTATACCACAGCTCTGCTGAAGTCCAGTTGGAAGCTCTGAATTACTCATTCATTCTTTCCTTGGTATTAGAAGGAAAGAACCTACCCAGGACCTAGGGGAGGGAGAAGTGTGGAGCTGAGGGGTGAACTGATAAATGGTATGGGCCGTAAATCGCAGGTGCACGGGGTAATAAGTCCTTAGCTCTGCCCAGAGGAAAGGGAAGGCTTAGTGAAGAGGAGATATTTAAGCGAGTATCAAAACCATTTTATCAAGTAGAGACGTACACTCCAGTAATTGCAGGGTAAAGGGCCCCACGGGGAGTGCCAGCCTGACTTAGCCAGCCTGATGTCCAGAGGCATGGCTGATCTGTGCTGCCATGTCTTGTCTGTGAAATGAGGACAATGGTACCAGCCATGACCGAATGCTTTTGAGGGTTAAAACAACAAATGTTTTTAGATGCCTTGCAGGGTTCTTGACATATCATCGGGCTCACTGCCCGTTTGTTCTCTTTGTCTTCCACCCTTTGAGGCAGAAATGTAGAATGTAGGAATGTGCTTCACAGGAGTGTGTGTAAGTGTGTGTAAAAGACAAGGAGGCCACAGAAGAGGGTGGGGTCAGCCAAGCTTCAAGGCTGTGGACTTGACCTGGGCAACGAGATGCCCACTAAAGTATTCTAAGCAAAGGACTTGGTCCGTAATTGAGAAAGATCATTTCCATAGTTGCATGGAAGATGGACTGCAATCACACATGGAGGCTGTTAAAAACGCGGGCAAAAGTGAGCATGGTCTGAATACCAGCAGTAACAATGGGAACTGAGAATAATGGGTGAACTCGAGATAATTCTGAGGGTGTATTTCCAGGGCAGGAGATAGGAGCTTGCAGTAATACAGGGAGAAGCGGGAACCAGGTTAGAAAAGAAACAAAACAAAACAAAAAACCCTGAGATATCAGACAGGAGAACAAGATGACTACTATCACCTAATACTGACTGTGTAGCTCTACTCTGGCAAAAAGCATAGGGAAAAAAAGAGCAAAAATCAGATAAAGGGCATTGAAAGCCTCTGTAAGAAAATGTTAACACGCTTAAAATGTGCACATGCTGTGTGTGCAAGGAGGGAATACTCCACAGTGGCAGCTGTGGAAACCTTGGAACGTGGCCCCCCTGGACTTCCACACATCCACCGAGGGCAGCTCGCAGGAGAGGAGCAGGGGCTGAGAGTGCGCGCGGCAGTGGCAGGCCTGCGACTGGCGATCTGCCTCTGGTCTGCACCTTCCCCTCCAGGGCACCAGAAGCTCAGCAGCTTTCTTCTTTTTGCCTTTGCTGCCCCCTGCTGAACGCTAGTAGATCAGTCTCACTCAAAAGAGGAACAAAGATGAAAAGTTTATCAACGTTTAAACGTAGAAAAGAGGTCCTGTCCGCCTTCACAGCCCACAACCATAAATCACACATCCCGTCTTTCACTTTCAGAATCTACCCTTTGCTGCATAAAGCACCTGAGGCCAAAGAGCATTTCATTCCACAACAATCACACTGTCGTCTCTAAAATCTGACCAACATTATTAAGAACTTTTTATTATTAATTTAGATGTTCATACGAAGCACACAAACATATCAACATTATGTTTTGTTCCCCTCAAATACACAGTAACCTGAACAACCTAACAACTCATCAAGTAATAGTTTTTAGGAGACCCGATTTATATCAATTGCATTTGCTCTACCAACTATATTTAAAATGAGTGTTTCTCAAGTGCGTTAAAAATGTTCTCCTAAGGAAATCAACTAGATGGGGTTCCTACAATATCAACTTAGTTGGTAAAATGGTTATCGATATGGTTACAGTAAATCTATAGTAAACAGATTTACAGTATTACTAATCTGTAGTAACGCTTTTCCTATAGATGATAGAAATCTAAACTTTAATTCAACAACTTCCTGACAAATACAAATTCTAAATTCGGAGACAAATTAATCTGACTTCACTCTTTTGCTTTATAAGAACTGTGTTCTTGATCCTTCTCTGAAGGTCCACGGAAGAGGAAAGTTGATTAGAAATACAAGCCCATACCTAAAGTAGCAGAATTAAGTCAGAAGTTGGAAGCCTGACTTCTCCACTGTTGGCAGTGCCTTCTTAGTCACAAGCTGTTCGACCGCCCGAAAGCCTGTTTCCTTATCTATACAATGTGGATTTGTGGAGAAAATTAAACAACAGATATAAAAGCGGTGTGTATGGCCCGGTACACAGGAAGGGCCGATGCACGTTAGTTACATCTGAATGTCCTCTAACTGGTGACTTAGAGGCATATTTCTGTGACCAGTTAATTACAAACCTGAAATTTGTCCTTCGGAATGTTCCTCCGGGCTCCTTTTGCTAAAACCAAAGCCTCCTCCACTCTGCGGCTTGCTAGGAGATCCTGTATTTGTTTTTCCAAAGGTAATGGAACCAAGATGTAAACTCCTTTACTTGTGGCAACGATCACTCTTCCTGGGAAGAAATTGAGCATTGTCGGAAAGAGAGAAAACCTACTGCCTGCAAAAACCCACAACTGCTTCCCCAAACTGGATCATTACCTGATTTGTTGAACAATTTCCCCCGAGTTTTCTCAAAGGAATTCCTACAACAATTATAAATTATAATGCTTTTCTTTTTCCCACACTGTCAACTGTCAGAAAAGGGCAAACTCTTACTATGACATTTCCAAAGAATAACATCTTGGTTTTTTTTGCCTTTTTTTTTTTTTAATTGAGAAATGCTGGTAAATGTAAAATCAGTGTAGTAAACACATGATACATAGCCCATTGAAGATGGAGAGTGCAATCAGGGAACATTATCAATAAGAATACACACCATTTTTAAAACATTCTTTTCCCTCCAAGTTAGTTTACATAAAATTAAAATGTTAATGTGATATTTCGAAGCATGAGATAATATTTCATCCTCATTTGCCAACCAGAAATACCTCCAAAGTCTTGCCATTAATATTTTCATCTCCCCACAGTCCTGCACGTTAACCTGGCCCACTGCCATTGTCATTTTACCTGTGAGCCCCTCCACAGGTAGTCTGTGGAAGAGTCAGAACTGCAGTCCTAGACGAGCTCCTACTACTAAGCTTCCAAATTAAATTTGGTTCCCTTCTGCAGAAACTTTCAGCTAAGCACCACCTGTTTACAGGAAACAATCTAACTCTTTCTGTCTTCTGTAGCACAACTAAGGCAGTTTTTCTCATTCCCAAATGACATTCTGTCCCTCCTCTGCCTGGAGTCATTTTTCCCAGGAAGCCTCCCTGTGTTCCCACCCTGGGCGGGTTACATCCTCCTCCTCTGTGTGTCCACCACACCCTGAGCCCGCCTCTACCACTCAACAGGCACCGCACCACAATACTGCTCTGTGTGTGACCCCAGCGCAGGCACCGGAGCCCCACTGGAATTAACCCACTCAATGGCAGGAACTCGGAGCCTTCTTATCTCCTGTAAGCATCTGTAAGACAGCACTTGGCACAGCGAGGGTACTAAAATCCTTCGTTTGGTGAACTAAAATCCTTAAGTGGCAAATGCAACGCATACATCTAGATTCGTTCCCGGTTGGAAGAAACTATGATAAAAGCCATTCTTAGGTCAATTGGGGAAATCTGAATATTGGCAGGACAGGAGATGGTATCATAAATTAATGTGAATTTTTTTCAGGAGTGAAAATGGCATTGTGATTTTGTAGGAAAATGCCCTTATTCTTGGGAGATGTGTGTGAAAGAATTTTGGGATTAAATATCATGATATCTTCCTCTTACTTTCAAATGGCTCAGCAAAATGGTAACAAGTATTGAATCTAGGTGAAAGGTTCCTGGTGGTTTACTTTGTCTCTCTTACCACTTTTCGGAATGCTTCCAAGTGTTCAAAATAAAACTGAGGAAAAGTAGAGTAAATCCTTCAAGTGGCTCACCATACACACGAAATGAAATCCCTCCTGCCTCCACCTCCCCAATTACCCTGGTCTGCTGCAGCCTCAGGTCACGCTGCCCCTTCACACACACCATGCACTACGGTCACAGTGAACTGCTTGTGTGGCCTGAAGCCCACAGTACCCTCTTTAACGGATTCGCATACACCTTTCTCTGTACCAGAAGGTGCTTTCACACAATATCTGCTTGGCTGACTCCTACGCATCCTCAAAGGTTTGGCTAAAACAGCACCTCCTTCAGGAAGTCCTCCCTGCTATCTCTAGGAAATACTTTCTCCTCTGCTCTCACAATGGGCCTTATTCCATCGTGATCACGCTTTTATGCTGCCATAACTATTTGTTTAAATGTCTGTCTCCCCACTAACTGTGCAGCCCCTGAAGCACAGAGGTACTGGAGTCATCTGTGTATCTTCTATGCCTAGCGCAAGGCCCAATTCCTAAATGATATTCACTGAAGAAATATCACAAGAGAGTTAAGGAAATTTCACTAAGACTTCTATGTGAATGAGTACCTTCAAAGTCCTGTAGGATGTGGCCCTCCTTAAAGGGCAGGGTCTGCTTCTGTTGCTGATCCAACATGCTGTGGACTGTGATGAATTCGTCATCGAGCGCTATGACGTATGGGAAGGACACAGCCGCCCCAATCACGTTCTCCGACCAGTGCACGGGGGCGCGCTGGGATATCCCTGCGACTGTGGCAAACATGCCTAGAAGTAAAAAGAAAGAGTTAGGTGGGCTTCCGAATAAGCATGGTGTCTTTTTCCTGTAGCTACGTCTAGATGCAGAACGTCCCCTGCCCACCAGCAATTTTCTTGTACGGTCTTGTATTTCAAGAAAGGAAAAATAATATAATATGTTGTATGTGTGAAGAGCCCTACAGGAATTGATTTCTGTGAAGAGAACTACCTTACCCAGAATGTATATCTGATATTTACTTCCGATTCAAAATGAGGTTGTAATAATATTACCACAAACTTAGTAAAATAAAAAATAAAAAATAAAATAGGCTGGATGTGGTGGCTCAGGCCTGTTATCCCAACATGTTGGGAGACCAAGGAGGGCAGATGGTGCTTGAGCTCAGGAGTTGGAGACTAGCCTGGGCAACACAGCAAAACCTCAGCCCTACAAAAAATATAAAAATTAGCCAGTTGTGGTGGTGCACGCCTGTAGTCTCAGCTACTCGGGAGGCTAAGGTGAGAAGAACACTTGAGCCCTGAAGGTCAAGGCTGCAGTGAGCCATGATCATGCCACTGTACTCCAGCCTGGGCGACAGAGTGAGAGCCTGTCTAAAAATAAATAAATAAAATAAAATAAAATAAAAATGAGGTTAAAAATACATTTCCATATAAGCCACATGACGATTTATAAAGCATGTGTCCTCACGTGAGGACAAAGTGACTTTCAAATAGGGTGCGATCCTGAGGATTCTGCTCAATTTCTGCTCAAAGAACAGGCTCTAGACAGCACAACTCTCATGGTCACATGGACACCACCACCATCGCCCAGCCTCACCATGGAGGTCTAACAGGGTCCCTGCATTTACCTGCTCACGGCTGAACATTGCCCAACCAGAGAACTATGCAGTACAGAGGCCCTGATGATTGTTTTTAAAATAAAAGGGGCAAGGGCCTGGGGCAGTGGTGCATGTCTATAATCCAAGCTACTTGGGAGGCTGACACAGGAAGATTGTTTGAGCCCAGAAGTTCAAAACCAGCCTGGGCAACATAGTGAGACCCCATCTCAAAAAGCACTGTCATAGGACAGTGCTTTAAACCACAGGTTTAAAGTCTGGTGTTTACTATGCCATAGACAGAATCTGTATATAGGTACGGTGTGAGAGGTGTTACAAGTGATCTTCCAATTTGCTTATAATTGTGCCAGTTACAAGCAGAACAAAACTTAAGAAGGTTGGTTCATTTAGCCTGATGCCCATGTAGCTGAGACACAGCGCATCATAAAGATTGACTATTATTTCCCATCAGTCCTAACACTACAACCAACAAAGGATGATAATGGAGTACAATCTTTTTTTTTGAGACAGAGTCTCAGTCTGTTGCCCAGGCTGGAGTGCAGTGGCACTATTTTGGCTCACTGCAACCTCTGCCTCCTAGGTTCAAACGATTCTCCTGCCTCAGCCTCCCGAGTAGCTGGGATTACAGGCATGCACCACCACGCCTGGCTAATTTTTATATTTTTAGTAGAGACAGGGTTTCGCCATGTTGGCCAGGCTGGTCTCCAACTCCTGGACTAAGGTGACCTGCCTGCCTCGGCCTCCCAAAGTGTTGGGATTACTGGCGTGAGCCACTTTGCCCAGCCTATAATCTTTATAACTAAAACAGTTAGGTATTGGTACATGAATAGGCAAATGAACTGAGAGAATAAAACAGAAAGTCCAGAGACAGACCCAATATATTAGGAAATTTAGTACACATTAAAGGCCATCATCGGTAAGGAAAATATAGACTGTTTAATCAGTTTGTTGGGAAACTGGACAACTATATAAAAAAGATAAAATTGAGGTTGGCCACAGTGGCTCACGCCTGTAACCTCAACACTTTGGGAGGCCATGGCAGGCAGATCACTCCAGTCCAGGAGTTCAAGACCAGCCTGGGCCATGTGGTGAAACCCAGTCACTACAAAAAATACAAAAATTAGCCAGCCGTGGTGGCAGGTACCTGTGGTCTCAGGTACCACAAGGGGAATGAGGTGGGAGGATCGCTTGAACCAGGGAGGCGGAGGTTGCAGTGAGTTGAGATTGTACCACTGCACTCTGGCCTGGGTGACAGAAAAATACCCTGTCTCAAAAATAAATAAATAAATAAAAATTTTAAAAAGATAAAATTCAATGTATTCCTTACACTCTTTACTAATAAGAAATGAAACTGGCCAGGTGCGGTGGCTCAGGCCTGTAAACCCAGCACTTTGGGTGGCTGAGGCCGGTGGATCACTTGAGGTCAGGAGTTCGAGATCAGCCTGGCCAACATGCTGAAACCCTGTCTCTACTGAAAATACAAAAAATTAGCCAGGAATGGTGGCACCTACCTGTAATCCCAGTTACTAAGGAGGGTAAGGCAGCAGAATCATTTGAACCCGGGAGGTGGAGGTTGCAGTGAGCTGAGATGGTGCCACTGCACTCCAATTTGGGCAATAGAGCTAGACTCTCTCAAAAAAAAGAAATAAAACCACACAAGTACTAGAAGAAAACACAGGTGAATTTGTCTTTAATCTGGAAGACAGAGAAATCTTCCTAATTATAACTCAAATTCAAGAAGCAATATCAGAAAATATTGATACATTTGATTACACAGAATTTTCTTTTTCTTTTTGAGATGCGGTCTTGCTGTGTTGCACAGGCTGGAGTGCAGTGCCTAGTCACAGGCAGAATTACAGAGCACCACAGCCTCGAACTCCTGGGCTCAAGTGGTCCTCCTGCCTCAGCTTCCTGTAGCTGGGACCACAGGCACATGCCACTACACCTGGTGAGATTACATCAAATTTTTTTAAAAAGCTTTTGCACAGTAAAACATGGAAACAAATACTTGAAACTTATATAACAGAGAAGTTGGTATCTCACATATATAAAGAATACTAAAAAAAAAAAGGACTAGAGATAAGAAGAGATCATTCCCATTAGAAGAAATGTAAATGGTTTTTAAACATGTGAAAAATGTTCAACCATGCACATAAACAAGGGAAATGGAAATTAAAACTACACTGTGAAACCATTTCTCATATACTAGACAGGCAAAAACACACAAGTTTGGACAACATCCTCTGTTGGCAAAGCTGGAGGGAAACAGGTACTTTCATAGGTTGCTGGGGAGAAATAACATGGTGCAACCTTTATCAAGGGAGACTATGGCAACACCTCGCATTTATACTCTGACTCTGCTATCTCCTTTCTAGAAAGCTTTCCAATAGATACACTGAAAACACACACGCATACATGCAAATATAAGTTCCTAGGAATCGCTAAAGACTGAAAAAGACCCCAAATGTCCATCAATAGATGGAACGCATTATGGTACCTCCACACAGCAGAATAGTGCACAGCTATAAAAATCAAGGAGGAATACCTCTATATTATACTCTGAAGTGACCACTTTAATATACTAAGTAAAAAAAAAAAAAAAAAAAAAAAAAAAGCAAGGTGAGGAAAAGTATGCTACCATTTGGCCAAGAAGGAGGAGATACAAATATTTACATATTTACGTTGTATTTTAAAATGCAAGAATAAACCCTAAAAATAAGGGTTACCTATGGGAGAGGGAGACTTGGCAAAAAACTGGCTGTAAGCTTAGACCTCTTTGATGATATCTTGCTGTATCCATCTGTCCTGGAACTTTGTAAACATTTATATAATAAAAAATAAACCAAAGCAATTTCTAAAAATCAAAAGTAAAATGAAACAAACAAATCTAAGTATAAATCTGGTTGATGGCATAACCACACAGAGAAGAAATACTCCAAGTGACTTTGAAACACAGTAATTTGACTATATTTCTAATATCCTAAGGACAGAAAGAACCACAAACCATCAAAGTTTCCAATAATTATACTGTGGCAGCGGTAGTGTTGGTCCTGTTACTCTGTTGTATGTACTGCGGGATAAATCAAAGGAGTAATTATGTTGAGGTAGTAGAGAAGTACGATCTTTGGTGTGGTTGAAAGGAAATACAGGTACAATGATGGATTGGTTCTATCAACATGATTTCACAATGAAATTATCTTTACAAAATATATACTTGCCCAGGTGCAGTAGTGCACACCTAGAGTCCCAGCTACCTGGGAAGCTGAGGCAGGAGGCCTGCTTGAGCCCAGGAGTTCAAGGCCAGTCTGGGCAACATAGCAAGACCTTGTTTCTAAAAGAATAAAATAAAACAAAAAAAGACATATTTCCCAGCACTGTCTACTGAAAGAAGGGTCTAGAAACATGAGCAACAAGCGCCCCTAGCTCCCAGACTGTGGTCTGTAAACATCGGGGCTTTTTGGAGAAATGGCTGAAACCAGACCCAGGACAAGAAATGTATGAGGTGATTTGGGAGCATCCTGAAAGTCAAGGAAGCAATCAGATTTCCAGTGGCATGAAAAAGGGACTGAAGAGTCCGCCTGAATAAACTCCCAGCAGGCATGGATGAAACCAAGCACATCACACACATTTACGTCCATGAGTTTATAATGATACTTTTCAGAAAGCCATTTCTGTAAGACAGAAGAGACCCCCATATTGAAAACTGAATAACCGAATTGATTGGCAGTAACTGTCAATAGCTGTTAACATTACAGAGCGATGAAGGCATTCACATCAAATATATCACATCTAGATATATTTGATATTAAGGAATTACTGTCAGGTTTTTTAGGAATTGGGGTTTTCTTAGGTAACTTAGAAATATGTACCAAAATGTTTACAGATGAAATGCTATGATGTCTGGGATTTGTAAACATTTATATAATAAAATAAACATGTATAAACTGAGAATGCCTGATGTTGGGTGATATCTCTACCTGGTTCATTATGCTATTCTCTTTATTATGTAAGTTTATATATGTTTTCTACAACAAAAAAGTTTCACAGTATGGAATTCCTCAATTTTTCGAAAAACAAATGTGGCTGGGCTAAAGATTTTTTCTTCAAAACGTAAGACTCTATAGTGTCAAACCATAAAAAGACATGGAGGAAACTTAAATGCATATTACCGGCTGGGCGCAGTGGCTCACACCTGTAATCCCAGCACTTTGGGAGGCCCAGGTCAGTGGATCCCTTGAGGTCAGGAGTTTGAGACCAGCCTGGTCAACATGGTGAAACCCCATCTCTACTAAAAACACAAAAATTAGATGGGCATGGTGGCACATGCCTGTAATCCCAGCTACTTGGGAGGTTAAGGCAGGAGAATCACTTGAACCCGGGAGGCAGAAGTTGTAGTGAGCCGAGATTGCACCACTGTACTACTCCAGCCTGGGCGAGGGTGGGGGGAAAGAGAAAATCCTATGACCAAGCGAAAGAAGTCAATCTGAAAAGGCTACATACTGTATGGTCCCAACTAGATGACACTCTGGAAAAGAAAAAACCCATGGAAACAGCAAAAAGATCAGCGGCTGCTGGGGCTTAGGGGAAGGGAGAGATGAACAGATGGAGCACAAAGGACTTTCAAGGTGGTGAACGGATTGTGAATGACACTATAATGGTGGATTCATGTCATGACATATTTGTCGAGCACAGTCCCTAATATGAACTACGGGCTTCGGGTGCTAACAACGTGTCCCCGTACCACTGTCATGTGGATAACGGGAGGGCAGGAGGTCCATGGGAATTCTGTATACTTTCCCCTCAGTTTTGCTGTGAACCTAAAACTGCTCTAAAAAATAAAGTATGTATATATATATTTTTTTAAAGTGAAAATCAAGACATATACATGAAATAGTTTGTGACAGGAATTCTTGTTTGTCACAAGAAAATGTGTTTGCACTCAGCACTTTGAAATGAGGTGTCTATACAAAAACTCTCCAAGGATAAAAAATACCAGTGTTAAACGGAACGCACTCTCGCCAGCATCCCTGTACCATGAGCATATACACGAATTCTAATATGAGCCACCCCTGGCTGGAAGACAGGAGACATCACTAAGGTTAAAGCACTGATTCTTAATTTTGATAAGGCTGTCTGGAGAATTAGGTAAGGCCACAGAAGAACCACTAAAGCCCCTTTTGAGGAGCTAGCTATGAAAAACTTTTTGGTGGGATAAAATGACAGGACATAAAAGAGAAAATGTTATGTACCTGACATTGAAAATACTTAGTGAGCTACTTCAACTCCTTTTCATTATTATTTATTTGTTTTATTTCTTTTAGACAGAGTCTCACTCCGTCACCCAGGCTGGAGTGCAGTGGCACGATCTCAGCTCACCGTAACCTCCGCGCCCCCCCAGGGTTCAAGTGATTCTCCTGCCTCAGCCTCCTGAGTAGCTGGGATTACAGGTGCTCGCCACCGCACCAGGCTAATTTTTGTATTTTTAGTAGAGATAGTGTTTCATCTTTCGGCCAGGCTGGTCTCGAACTCCTGACCTCAGGTGATCTGCCTGCCTCAGCCTCCCAAAGGGCTGGCATTACAGGCGTGGGCCACCGTGCCCGGCCTGAAGTTATTTTTGTAGTTATTTACTTAAAAGAATTTTCCCGCTGTTGGAGTGGGTAGATAGGTAGACATAAGCAGGAGCGAAGAGGCCCTGAGAAAGGGAGGTCTGGAAAATCCCACATCCCAGAGACCATCAAAAAGATGCAAGCTGGCCAGGCGCGGTGGCTCATGCTTGTAATCCCAACACTTTGGGAGGCCGAGGTGGACAGATCACTTGAGGTCAGGAGTTCAAGACCAACCTGGCCAACATGGTGAAACCCCATCTCTACTAAAAATACAAAAATTAGCCAGGCGTGGTGGTGCATGCCTGAAATCTCAGCTACTTGGGAGGCTGAGGCAGGGAGAATTGCTGGAACCTGGGAGGCGGAGGCTGCAGTGAGCCAATATTGTGCCACTGCACTCCAGTCTGGGCAATAGAGCGAGACTCTGTCACAAAACAAAACAAAACAAACAAACAAACAAACAAACAAAATGCATGCTAGATATGAGGAGAGAGGAGAGAAAGAGGGTAAAGGAGAAATTCCAAAGAGACATGCAGGTGCAGTAAGTATGGACCTAACCGCTGTACAACCTTCCTGGGGTGGAGGTAATGAGCAATGCAGCCATTCGGTGGGATTCACATCCAACACCGGCTGTACATGCGCACCAACTAATAGTAAGAGAGGGCCCCACAAGCTTAGGGTAGAAATTAGGTGGGAGAAAAAGGCGGGGACTTAAGGCAGAAGCGGGAAAAGCAGACAAAGGAAAAAGGCAGAAACTTAAGAGAGAGGTGGGAACTTCAAGAAAAAATTCAGCATCATAAAAACCTGAGGCAGAACTCTCAGGGCTGCTGGCTTACTCTCTCAGTATCCCACTCTGCCTCATCTTTCAGAACGTACTCTCTCTCTCCATATAAGCTCTCTGTTCTCTATTTCCCTTCCTAAAGCTCTCTGCTATCTCTGAATTGTCTCTTGGCCAAAATCTTTCTCCCAAGATAACTAAGGGCTGAGAATATCCGCCCTTCCTGGTAACACCACCAGAGCTGTCTTCAAGCTCCACTTCAGTGTGAAAGAAACTGGTTTTATGACTGCAACCCCATGTTCACAGAACAATCGAACTGGATTTCATTCAGCACTGGTCAAGCACTGCTGCCTCTGTCTTGCCACACATGCCCAATGTCACTGAGGATTTATTCTGCACAGTGCCAATCTCACTCTCCAGTTTCAACATGCAGTCACGGAGGCCACCCAAAAAGACCAGGGGCACAAACGCATCCTCCTCACCCAGCCCTCCGGGGCCCGCCAGCAGGAACTCCTGTCTCCCTATCCTCTTGACGATCGGCGGCCTCTCCTCGCTGCAGTAGGGAAACAGGTCCTGGGAGACGCCCGTGCTGTAGTTGTGGATGATGTACTGAGTGGTCAGAGCCAGACACAGGAAGTGGCCGTCCACAGCCACAGCGAGGGGCTGCTCGGAGGTCGACACCTCCTTGACGATCTGCACCCGGTCCTCATACACCAGAAACATCTGGATGGTTCTGCGTTTGACAGAGATGATGCAAACTTCTACACAGAATGGGTCCCCGCTCACAGGGTTCTCATTCAGTGCAAACGTGGCTGCCCCCTTGATGCGGGCCCCCGAGGGCACGGGCTCGAGGTTCAGCATGTTGACCAGGCTGATGGAGTTGTCACACAGCACCAGCAGCCTGTTGAGCGCTGAGGCTGCGCGCAGCTCGTTCACGGGCTTCTTGAAGCCCAGGTGTCTGTGCAGCTGTTTGGTGGCAGTGAACGTGGCCGGCCCGGCAGGCACTGGCCTCTCCTCCAACAGGAAGTGGTAGACGAAGCAGTCGTTGGTACCCACGTAGAGGTCCCTGCCGCAGCACTCCACACACTCTATGTTGATACGCTCCTTGTCGCCCATCAGCAGCTCCCGCTCCACGGCAGAGACAAGCGTAAAGGCTTTGATGTTCATCATGTCTACTGGCTGATCTGCTGGAAGAGAAAGAGGAAAACTGATTTTAGAGGAACAAGGAAGAAGCAGAAACAGCGGTTGCAATAATGATACGTGGATTCCCTAGTTAGCATGTTCATTAAAGGAAAACATTCTATGCTGTCAAAAAATGGAAAGAAACCATTTCCCCACTGACCTCCCCCATCGGACAGCAAGAGACCCCAGCAGAAAACCACACACACACCCCTCCACACATACCCACACACACACATGCACGTGCTTGTGATCACATGCCATCCTGCTCAGTCCCCACACAGAGTCACCTGGAGCCTCCTCGCATTGCTCCTGGGAGACACGCTTGCAGGCAGAAGACAAATGCACGCATTCACCCACAGGCAACATAACAGAAGGATTTCTGTGAGGCAGGAGGATGACTTGACCCCAGGAGCTGGAGGCCAGCCTGGGCAATATAATGAGACCCCATTAAAACAAAGAAACAAAAAAAAAGGATTTCTGAAAAAGGCAGAAGTGATCTTCATTGATCTTCCCTGAGTTTCGACAGCTACTTGAATATGTACTTTAGTCAGTGAACACAACCACAGTCGCAGGATCCTGCCAGGGACACTGAGGCAGGTGCCAGGCCTTGCATTCCTTTGTGTTCTTCCCAAAAAGGCAGGCGCATCAGCCCCAGCTCCGGAGGAAATGTATTCATTTGGAGAGTAAAGGTGTGCCTCGGAGCTCGAAAGGCTTTCAGGTGGCGAGTGGAGCTATTCAGTGGATGTGTGGACTGGTCCCTGGTTCCCACTGAAAGTGAGAGCCTGTGGCCTCCTACTTCATCGTATGTGGAGAACTGTGGCTTCACACTCCACAAAGTCAGAGGGAGAAGACCAGGCAAGGTGGCCTTTCTGACTTCTCAGGCGGCCAGAAGCAAACTCAAAGGCACAGTCCCTGTGATCAGGAGCAGGGCAGGGGATCAGAGAGCTGGAAAGAGGACTGCAGAGAATGACGGGAGCTGCAGGGCAGCTGGGAAGTGAAAGGTTCCCTATCACTATCACTTCCTCACCTCAAGCTCTCTGAACATGGAACAGTGCTGCTTCATGAGAGCTTAAGTTCCTAATACTCAGAGGCATTCCAGCAAAGTGGGGAAGACCTCTCAGAAATATTCAAGAAAGGTTCACGCATCAGGGAAGGGAAGGAATCAGAAAACTTCTTTGGTGCCTTTCAACTAGAAAATTTCGGAACTCCACAATTTCTTGTCTGCCCCCATCCATGGGGGTAATGACAACTACACATGAGAGAGACTCCAGCCCCCTTCCCTAGCTCAACAAAACCCCCAGGAGGGGGGTACCCCAGGGCTGAGGAGGCTTGTCTGTGGACATGTCAGTCCTTCCTGTTTTTTTCCATCGCTTGAGCAAATTACTTGTTGCTATGGTCAGAATGTTTGTGTCCCCCTAAAATTCATATGTTGAAACTTATCCCCAGAGTGGTAGTGTTGGGAGGTGGGGCAACTGGGAGGTGATTACGTCATGAGGGTGGAACCCTTACGAACGGCATTAGTGCCCTTATCAAAGAGGCCCCAGAGTGCTTATTTTTTCCTTCCATCCACTGTGTGAGGAGGCAGCTGGAAGGCACCACCCTTGAGGGACGGACCCTCACCAAACACTGAACCTACCATGCCTCGATCTTGGACTTCCCGGCCTCCAGAACTGCGAGCAATACATTTCTATTGTCTATTAATTACCTAGTGTATGGTAGTTTGTTAACAGCAGCCTGAATGGACACTTGGCTATTCCAGTCTCAATTGCCTCATCTGTGAAATGAGCATAATAACGGTACCTACTTCATAGGATTGTTGCATGAAGTAAGTCAGCTCATATGAAATACTGACAGCCAGCACACGGCACTCAAACTTTTGGATCTCATCATAAGTACTATGATTCCCTCCCAGTCTGGATCAGCTCCTATTCCTCTCTCAAACTACCAGCTTGCTTCTGGTGTTTATTTCCCAAGCTGGGCACCAAGAGATTAAACTATGCTGTCCTCTGTCCTCAGATATGGGTAACCTGTTCACCTCCACCAAAAGACAGCCTGCATCATAAGCCAGAACACTCACTCACACACCTGCCCCACCCCACGACATCTTCACACTCATTTATGGGAGCTCATCTTCACAGAAACTATGGAAAAGAGATGGGGGAAGTGTAGAGGGAGGCTCAAAAGGCACCCTAGAGAAGGAGTCATGTCCATCTACCTCGGGGCTGTGGGAGCATCCCCAGAATCCCAGGTGAGGCCGGGTGCAGAGCTCCTGCAGGCTTCTACAAATAGTCTCTGGCACAAACAGCTCTTAAACAACGTCACGTATTTGTCCCAACCAAACACAACCACCGAAACCCACCTAGACAATGTTTTTTTCTCCATGTAAATGCTAATGAGTAAAACCCAGATACTGAAATGTCGGCTTCCAGACATCTAAGTTAGTGAAAGTGAAGTAATACAAAATACTTCTTCCTTCATTGATTAATCAATCAAGGTTGTCTTTTTTCAATGGCAGAAGTAAGCAGTTCTGCTATTTAAAATATAAATTGTGTCTTACTTTGCGGAAGGAATAGAGAAACAAACTCTGGGCACCTATAATCAAACTCCTTTTATTTAGCTTCTTAAAAGTGTATTATCCATAATTCCAGCCCCTGTCTTCAGTTAGCACAAGGGATAAACTAAACACATTTGCAGTAAAGAATATTAGAGAAAGAATCAAACTCCTCATATTTAGTCTAAATCCTGGGGTAGATAGAGAAGGGGAGAGGGAGAGAGAGCTGTAAAAAAATATATGGTTTACTAAAAAGTCATAACTCTATATTTAAAAAGAAATGCAATATTGTTTCACTATCTAGTAAACTAGCTACTCAAGCCTTGCTAAAGATAAGCTTCCTATTACAGGCCTTTAAATTAAGGACTTGCTTTGGTAATTAAATGGTAATAATGCAGAATTATATGGAGGTAAATGAAAGCTGAAGAAGTAACAGGCTAGCACTTAAAAATGACTTATTCTTAACCCTGTCTCTACAAAAAAATATAAAAAATTAGCCAGGCATGGTGGGGCACACCTGTATTCCCTCCTCCTCAGGAGGCTGAGGCCGAAGAGTTGCTTGAGCCCAGCGGTTTGTGGCTTCAGTGAGCTATGATGGCACCACTACACTCCAGCCTGGGAAACAGTGTGAGATGCTTTCACACAGAAAAAATAAAAAATAAAAAATAAAAAATAAAAAATAAAAAAGAAATAAAAAATTAGCTAGGAGTGGTGGCTCATGCCTGTAATCCCAGCACTTTGGGAGGCTGAGGCAGGTGGATCACCTGAGGTCAGGAGTTCAAGACCAGCCTGCCCAATGTGGCGAAACCCCGTCTCTACTAAAAATACACACACACACAAAAGTTAGCCAGGCATGGTGGTGGGCGCCTGTAATCCCAGCTACTCAGGAGGCTGAGGCAGGAGAATCGCTTGAACCCGGGAAGCAGAGGTTGCAGTGTACCGAGATCACACCACTGCACTCCAGCCTGGGTAACAAGAGCAAAACTCCATCTCACAAAAACAATAATAATAATAATAATTTTAAAAACTATTTTTTAAGCAGTAGGAAAATTCTCTCCATGACCTAATTCACATGACATATTTACTTAGATAAAATATGAATCATAAAAAGATAGATAAACTTTAGGCCACACCTCTGTATTTTCATTAAATATAGCCTGCTGGGGTTCTGAATCAGAGAATTTTCAACATGGTAATAAAAGGAAACGTTTCTCTAAGGTGTACAATTCATATTTTACTGTGTGATCTCAAAATGATCTAAAATTTAAACTTTTTGTTAGAACTTCACTTTAAGGCTTACCTATAATCCTAACACTTTGGGAGGCCAAGGCAGGAAGATCACTTGTGCCCAAGAGTTCAAGACCAGCCTGGGCAACATACTGAGACTTGGTCTCTATTTTAAAATAAAAATAAGAATATTAAATAAAAAAAATTCACTTAAAAAGCATGATTATAATAATTTAAAAGATCAACATTTTAATGTTTTCTTAGAATTTCAAAATACATACCCAGGTAGGGAAGAGATTGGAAAATGCTAGCATGCTCAAGGACCATAATTTAATTAAAGCTAACATTGCATACGTAGCAAGAACCTCTAAGTATGCAAAAAACTAAAATAAACAATTATAAGACACAATCCCACTTCCTAAGAGTCTCCCTGTCCTCTTAAGGAAATAGGACTAGAAAAATAAATCAGTAATAGTATAAAGCAATATGTGCTAAGGGTCAAAATAAAAATATTAGTAATTATTTCCTACCAGGTTAAGAATATGCACATTGTCATTTTAAAGATTTTGCCACTGGTGATAATCAGAATCTTAGTCAGCATCTTTAAAAATGCTAATGTAAAAATGCGACTCTTTTTCTACAAATGTACACGGAAACATTATCTTTTATTCAGTATCTGGCATCATTTTAAAAGAACTGATGACTTTTGGCCGGGCATGGTGGCTTACGCCTGTAATCCCAGCACTTTGGGAGGTCCAGGCGGGTGGACCACCTGAAGTCAGGAGTTCGAGACCAGCCTGGCCAACATGGTGAAACCCCATCTCTATGAAAAATGCAAAACTTAGCCAGATGTGATGGCACATGCCTGTAATTCCAGCTACTTGAGAGGCTGAGGCAGGAGGATCACTTGAACCTGGGAGGCAGAGGTGGCTGTGAGCAGAGATTGTGCCACTGCACTCCAGCCTGGGTGACAAGAGTGAAACTCCGTCTCAAAAAAAAAAAAAAAAAAAAAAAGAACTGATGACTTTTGGCGTCTTCCCTTACTCCTCAGGAAGTTTACTAAACCTCAGTTCAAAAATGACAATTCTATTCTTTCTGGCTACACATGGGGCTGGGAGCCACAGGTTTTATATTACCTGTAAGTTTCAAAGAAAGTTTCTGTGTTCTTTTTTTGGAGACCGGTTACAAAAGCTATATAGGCTTCTAGAGGCCCCACTTCTTTTCACAGCACAGAGCACTGGTTACATCCTGATTTAATAGACACTGTCTATCCTACAAAGCAAGTACCGGGTCCAGATGGATCTCCAAGCGAGTTCCACTAAGCACCCAGGAACCAACTAATTCCAATTTCACATAATAAATGTTCCTAAGGATAAAAAGATAAATGAAAGAGGGAACATATCCTTACTTTATTTTATGAAAGTAGTAGAAAGTAAAACTTTGATAACCAGATAAGGATATAGGAAGAAGGAAAATCACAGATCATTCTTACTCACAAACAAACCTGAAAGAACACTAAATGTTAGCACATGAAATCAACAAATATATATTAAAAATATAATATGGCTAAGTTGGGATGCAATATTGGTTTAAAGTAATAAAATCTGTTCCTTTAGCTCACATTTATAAATGAAAAGAAAACAACTAATTATTTCAATAGATGCAGAAAAAGCATTAAATTAACTCATAAGATAAACAAAATAAATTAAATTAAATTTTAAAATCTTTCATTTTGAAACAAGGAACAAGACAAGAATGTCTACTATTGCCATCTGTTATGGGTTGAAATGAATCTTCCCCAGCCATGCTGAAGTCCTAATCCCCAGTACCCGGGAATGGGACCTTATGTGGAAATAAGACGATCAGAGTCATTTAGGGTGAGCTCTAATCCAATATGACTGTGTCCTTATAAAAAGGGGACATTTGTACACAGAGACAGACACATACAGAGAAAAGACAAGTGAAGACACAGGAAGAGGAAGGAGATCTATAAGCTAAGGAATGTCTGAAGTTCCAGACCTTGCTCTCAGATTTCTACCCTCCAGAAATCTGAAGCAATAAGTTTCTGTTGTTTAAGGCACCCAGCCTGTAGGACTTTCTTACAGCAGCCCTAGAAACTAATACACGATCTCAGTTCAACACTGTATTAGGAGTCTTTGCCAGTACCACAAAACAAGAATAGTTATAAAGAATTGAAAACAGGCTGGGCTTGGTGACTCATGCCTGTAATCCCAGCATGTTGGGAGGCCAAGGCAGATGGATCACCTAAGGTCAGGAGCTCAAGACCAGTCTAGCCAACATGGTGAAAACCTGTCTCTTCCAAAACTACAAAAATTAGCTGGGCATGGTGGCAGGCGCCTGTAATCCCAGCTACTTGAGAGGCTGAGGCAGGAGAATTGCTTGAACCTGGGAGGCAGAGCTTGCAGTAAGCCAAGATCGCACCACTGCACTCTAATCTGGGTGACAGAGCAAGACTCTGTCTCAAAAAAAAAAAAAAAAAGAATCGAAAACAAAAACATAAAATTATAATTATTCACAAATGACATTACTGTTTACACAGAAACCCACAAAAAAGCTATTAAAATTAATGACTTTATAGTTTAATTTTTTTAAAAACCAAAGTAGTTTGAATTTCTAGCCCCAAAATTACAAACTTGAAAAAAAAAAAACTTACAATAGTAGAAAATATAAGGTATGAAAGAATTATCTAACAAAGATATTTAAGATCTTTATGGATAAAGTAATAAAATGTTATTGTTTGACATTAAGGAAGACCTAAATTATCATCTTGGAAGGCTTTCCTGCAGAAATTGAAAAGCTGGTTTTAAATTTTAAATGGAAAGCACAGAACATAGCATAGTCAAAAGTCTTGAAAATGAAGAACAAAACTGAAGGACCTACACTAACTGATTTCAGAAATTGCTCTAATACTACAGTAATGAAGACATGAGGATAGACAAACAGGTCAAGCCCCAGACTGAGAGAAAAATGTGTAATGCATATATCCGGCAAACGACTCATATCCAGAATATAGAAAAACTCCTACAAACCAATAACAAGAAGACAAACATTTTAAAAATGGGCAAATGACTCAGACACTTTCACAAAAGGCATATGAATGGACCAATAAGAACATGAAAAGATGCTCACCATCTTTAACCAAGATATTTATTTTAAGCCACAATGAGCTATCACTTCACACCTACTAGAAGAGCTACCATTAAAAAGATCGCCAACACGAAATGTTAATAAGGACGTAGAACAACTGGAAATCTCATACGTTGCTGGAAGGAGTTTAAAAGGGTAAACTTTGGAGATCTGTTTCGCAGTTTTTTATAAACTTAAACATGCATTTGTCCAGTTACGTCACGTTTAATATTTCCACTTCTCTTGTGTATATATCTGTATCTACAAAAAGACATGTATAAGATATAAGATATGCACAGCAAGCTTATTCATATTACCCAAAAAAAGGGAACGGCTCAGTTTTCCCCACTTACCCCCATTTAATTGTGGCATATTTATACAGTGGACTACTACTTAGAAATAAAAAGAAAGAAACTACTGACAAAGGCAACAAATAGATGACCTCAAAAACACTGAGTGGAAGAAATCATGCCTATATTATATATTTCCAATTACCTGAAGTTCAAAAGTTGGCCACGCTAATCTATAGTGACAGAAATCAGAACAGTGTTTACTTTGGAAGGAACAGGGTGACTAAGTGGAAAGGGACACAGCAAACTTTCTGGGTAACAGACATAGTCTGTATCTTATTTAAGGTATTACCTATGCAAGTGTAAGGAGTTATCAAAATTCATTGACTTTTGTGTTCTGTGTATTTTTGTATGCAAATTATGTTTTTACAAAAAAAAAAAAAAATTCCCTACCTGATCCAGAGAAAAAAAAGTGCCATTCCAATACAAACTCTTACAGGTACACGGAGTGTGTGTGTGTGTGTGCGCGCGCACGTGTGCGTGTAACTCAAAAAGCAGATTCTAAAATTCACATGGCAGACTGGTAGCAGTGGCTCATCCCTATAATCCTGTAATCCCAGCACTTTGGGAGGCCGAGGCGGATGGATCGCCTGAGGTCAGGAGTTTGAGACCAGCCTGGACAACCTGGTAAAACCCAGTCTCTACTAAAAATACAAAAATTAGCTGGGCGTGGCTGTGCACACCTGTAGTCCCAGCTAGTCAGAAGACCAAGGCAGGAGAATCGTTTGAACCTGGGAGGCGGAGGTTGCAGTGAGCCAAGATTATGCCGCTGCACTCCAGCCTGGGTGACAGAATGAGACTGTGTCTCCAAAAAAAAAAAAAAAAAAAAAAAATTCACATGGCAGAGAGGGCCAGAAAAAGTTAGACACGTCTGAAAAATGGCCAGGAGACTTGACTCAACAGATAAAATATAATCAGAAACCATGGTAATTAAGATAATGTTGGACTAGCACAAGGCCAGACCTAGAGAACACATCTGGGTGCCCGGAAACAGGCCACGCATATGTGGAAACTTGAAACGTGACTAGGGTGGCACTGTACATGTGGGGCATATACCATGTATACACATGTACAGTAAACAGTGCTTGGTGTACTGGATGTCCATAGAGAATATAAGAAAGCTAGATTCTGCCAGGCGTGGTGGCTCACACCTGTAATCCCAGCACTTCGGGAGGCCGAGGTGGGAGGATCACAAGGTCAAGAGATGGAGACTATCCTGGCCAACATGGTGAAACCCCATCTCTACTAAAAATACAAAAATTAGCAGGGCATGGTGGCAGGTGCCTGTAGTCCCAGCTACTCGGGAAGCTGAGGCAGGAGAATTGCTTGAACATGGGAGGCAGAGGTTACAGTGAGTTGAGATAGCACCACTGCGCTCCAGCCTGGAGACAGAGCAAGACTCCATCTCAAAAAAAGAAAAAGAAAAAAAAAAAGAAAAAAAGAAAGCTAGATTCCTACCTCACACCACACATCAAAATTATTCCAGGTGATTAATATTCTTAAGTATAAAAGACATAACTTTGAAACATTGGGAAAAAAAAACAAGAAAAAATATTCTCATGACCTTCTTAGGGTAAGGAAGAATTTCTAAAATAAGATATAAAAAAGCACAAACCCTAAGGAAAAATGATAAATTCTCCCATGTGAAAATGTACTGTTTCTGTTCTTCAAGAGACATCATGAAGAAAGTGAAAAGATAAGGGAAAAAGGGGGCTGGAGAGAAGACACTGACATCATGTATCTGACCAGAAACATCTGGATGATGTGGGAACTCCTGCAGCAAGAAAGTCAAGGATCTAACAGAAGGATGGGCAAAATACACAAACAGGCCTTTCATTGGAGAGGAAACATGAATATCCAATAAACACGAAAGAACACAACCTGATTAGCACCTGGCATTTGCAAATTACTACTACAGTGATATTTCATTTTCTACCCATTAAATTGACAAATATTTGAAGTCTGACAACACGAGGTGTTCCTAAGAACACGGCACAATGAGGAGGCTCCACCGTGCTGGGGGAAGGTTTGGAGCTGGTAAGGACAGGTTTTCATTACCTAGGAAGCCCCTGCCATGACTCTACTTCTAAGCATTTGTCTTACTGAGTCTGTTTTGTGCTTACCAGGGCAAAGAAAGTTCACAGCAATCCTGTTTGAGACAGGGGAAAACTAGAAACGACTCATGTTTCCTCAGAGGCTGAAATACTGTGCAGCTGCAAGAGAATGAACTAGAGCCGCCCACAAGGATGAATCGTAAGGGAATTTTAAGGGAATGAGGAACACAAATCTGGGAAGGATGGAACTGGGTGTGGGTGTGCATGAGATTCCCAAGGGTCAGCAATGTTTTATTTCTGAAGCTGGGGGTTGCTTTTATTATGACTCTCTATATCTTTTTTTTTTTTTTTTTTTTTTTGAGACGGAGTCTTGCTCTGTGCCCCAGGCTGGAGTGCAGTAGCGCGATCTCGGCTCACTGCAAGCTCCGCCTCCCGGGTTCACGCCATTCTCCTGCCTCAGCCTCCCGAGTAGCTGGGACTACAGGCGCCTGCCACCTCGCCCGGCTAATTTTCTTGTATTTTTAGTAGAGACGGGGTTTCACCATGTTAGCCAGGATGGTCTCGATCTCCTGACCTCGTGATCCGCCCGTCTCGGCCTCCCAAAGTGCTGGGATTACAGGCTTGAGCCACCGCGCCCGGCCAACTCTCTATATCTTATACAGATTACAAATATGTTTCTATAGGCATTAAATATTAATTAAAAATACATATGTACATATAGAATGTATAAAATTCTACTCATTTCCCCAAACCAGCTTACCCTGGAAATAGAGAAAGAATCTGTTTAATAAACCTGGTGGAATTCACGAACTGTATGTTCCTTGTTAAAAATTTGATTGCATGGAAGCACATTTATCAAACAAATAAGTGATTTATAATTTCTTAGTTTATCTAAATGCAGTGCTTAGTTTATTTTGTATCCATATTTAATAGCCATTTCTCAGGATATCAAAGTCCAGTTTGGGGCATTCCATCCATCGTTTTCTATAAATATCCCCTAGAAGGTGAAGGGAAAGACCAGCATGTGGTAGATGGCTCAGGGGGTGAACACCCTGCCCCGTGGGTGTGTATACCGTCTGAGGCAGCAGCTTCTGTGAGGCCAGCCTCTTACCTCATGGGCCTCTGTCCCTCTCCCTTCCACTTTCAGGGCCACGTAAGTATCTCCACTTTCAGTTTCAACCAGTTCAAAACTGGTTTTACTATCTTACTCTTCTTTCCATTTCCTCTGTACTAAAACTCACCAAGGACAGACCTCATTAAAAAAAAAGTCACAGCAGAAAGAATAAATGTGGAATGAGACCATTTTCTTTTCTTTTCTTTTTTCTTTTTTTTTTTTGTGAGACAGAGTCTCACTCCATCACCCAGGCTGGAGTGCAGTGGCACGATCTTGGCTCACTGCAACATCTGCCTCCTAGGTTCAAGCGATTCTCGTGCCTCAGCCTCCTGAGTCCCTGGGATTACAGGCATGCGTCATTTTGCCCAGCTAATTTTTGCATTTTTAGTGGAGACGGGATCTCACCATGTTGGCCAGGCTGGTCTCGAACTCCTGATCTCAAGTGATCCACCTGCTTCAGCCTCCCAAAGTGCTGCAATTACAGGCGTGAGCCACTGCACCCGGCCAAGAGCAAGTTTTTAAGTAGATAATCTAGACATAAAAAGAGGCTTGTAGGCTGGGTGCAGTGGCCCATGCCTGTAATCCCAGCACTTCGGGAGGCCAAGGTGGGTGGATCACCGGAGGTCAGGAGTTTGAGACCAGCCTGGCCAATATGGTGAAATCCCATTTCTACTAAAAATACAAAAATTAGCTGGGCGTGGTGGCAGGTGCCTGTAATCCCAGCTACTTGGGAGGCTGAGAAAGGAGAATCACTTGGACCCAGGAGGCGGAGGTCACAGTGAGCCAAGATCACACCATTGCACTCCAGCCTGGGCAACAAGAGTAAAACTCTGTCTCAAAAAACAAACAAACAAACAAAAAACAAAAGAGGCTGCTTGTAGCTCCAACATTAACCACGTAAATATTAGCACACATATATAAGATTTTAATATATATGTTTAACACATATAGGTATGCATATGTTTAACACATTTATACATACATGTATATGTGTATATATTTGTTATATATTAAAATATGTATTTGTTATGTATTGAAATATACATATTTGTTATATATAAACATATATCTGTTATATACACACACACACACATAATATATACACACATATATACACACACACACACTAGGAAACTCCTAATCTGGTACAGAGATAAATATATTCTCCCAAAAGAATGCTATGACGAACTGGCATTTATTAAGATGGGCTCTTTACCAATAATTATTCTTGAACCAAAGAATGACACTTTGTTATCTGCTCTACCAAATAATGTCCACCTGCGAGCCAGCTTTAAGATTGGCCTGGTGTCCTCTGTGTCTGCAAAAAGCCCTCACATTTTCTAATTACTTCACAGCTTATAAACGAAACAGACTCTTCCGAAATCTATGCAGCTATACGTGTACCAGAACTTCATCACCCTGGGGGACGAACCACAAAAGTCAGCCCTATAATAGAACGCACCGTCCTGTGAATAAGCTCAAGACTAATTCTGTATCTGCATTTTAAAAAGGACACACTACCTCAAGTAAGATTTGTTCTTTTCTCATTTTACAGCAAGAAGTTTTTTTTTTTTTCTTTATGACAGTCCATCAAAAATGAATAGACATCAAGTGGTCATTCTAACATTTGGACCAAAGCCAGGTCAGATCTGAAGGCAATGCAGAAAGGAGGCAGGAATGTGGGCCACACACCTGAAACACTAGGTCATTATCCTCCTTATCACAGACCAGAAGGTAGTTCCCTGCCCAAAAGATAAACTCCAGACTCAGCTTAAGATGTACAGCCCTTAAAATTTTAACCTCAGCCAACCTCTCCTCCTTTATTTAGTAAGAAAAATTATAGCTATTAACCTATTCTTATGGTTCCATAATATCAGTCTCTTGTTTTATAAGCTACAATCAGTTCGGAATTGCTGCTGAGTTCCAAACAGCCTGTAAGTGTCCAAGGCACTCCACAAACCAAGCAGTTGTCAAAAGGGATTTGAGCAAACACTACTCTCTAGACACGTTTCCAAAGGATTAACACAATGAGTCAGAAATAGTTACCATTAACTACAGCGGTGGGATCGAATTTACCAATGTAATAATCCCTAAAAGAAAACACACTGCCTCCTTTTCATCGCCAAATGTCACTTGTCTATATGGAAAGTAGCAATGTCTGGGAGACAAGGGCAGCCTCAGAATGGGCCTTCAGAGGGCGGCACAGATTCCCACACACTGGACCTCCTCTGACTGGCTGATGGCAGGGATCCTGGCTTTAGGCATGAGTATCTTTCCTTCTTTGCCTCTTCCTGCAATTTACAGTTTTTGTATAAATACAAGTCCTTATTTATTTATTTATTTATTTAAGATGGAGTCTCTCACTTTGTTGCCAAGGCTAGAGTGCAGTGGCACGGTCGTGGCTCACTGTAACCTCTGCCTCCCAGGTTCAAGTGATTCTCCTGTCTCAGCCTCCTGAGTAGCTGGGCGTACAGGCACCTGCCACCATGCCTGGCTAATTTTTTTGTATTTTTAGTAGAGATAAGGTTTCACCGTGTTGGCCAGGCCGGTCTCGAACTCCTGACCTCAGGTGATCTGCCCGCCTCGGCCTTCCAAAGTGCTGGGATTACAGGCATGAGCCACCGTGCCCAGCCTACAATGACTTTTTTAAAGTTTCTATTTTGCCATTTTAATATAGAACCTTTATAGGAAAAAAAAATGTTTCTCTGAGAAGCAGTTTCTCAGTTAACTTGGATAAACATATCTACTAAGCCCATGAAGCCGCAGACAGATAGCAATGTCTGTCACAGGGGAAAATTGAGCAGTGTCGTGCTGCATAATGACATTTCCATTAACAACAGACAGCATCTACAACAGTGGTCCCATAAGGTTATAATGGAGCTGAACAATTCCTATCACCTAGTGACAGCCTAACTGTTGGAACATTGTGGCGCAATGCATCACTCGCATGTGTGGTGTTGCTGGTGTACACAAACCTACTGCAGTGCCAGTCGTAGAAAAGTCTAGCACGTTCAATTACACACAGTATGTAGGACTTGATATAATGATAATAAATGACTATGTTACTGGTTTATGTATTTACTCCACTATCCTTTTTATCATTATTTTAGAGTGTACTCCTACTTATGCAGAACAAAATTAAGTTAATTGTAAAACAGAGTCCTTCAGGAGGACTCCAGAAGAAGGAATTGTTATCGTAGGCGACAGCTTCATGTGTGTTACTGCTCCTGACGACCTTCCAGTGGGACAAGATGTGGAGGTGGGTGACAGGGATATGGATGATCCTGACCCTGTGCAGGCCAAGGCTAATGTGTGTGTGTGTGTCTTCATTTTTAACCAAAAAGTTTAAAGTAAAAAAAAAAAAAAAAAAAAACAACTTATAGAATAAGGATATAAAGAAAATATTTTTGTACAGCTATACAACATGTTTTCAGCTACATGTTATTACAAAGAGTCAAAAACTTTAAAAAAAGTTTATAAAGTAAAAAAGTTACAGTAAGCTAAGGTTAATTTATTACTGAAGAGAAGTATTTTTAGAATGAATTTAGTGTAGCCTAAGTGTACAATATTTACAGAGCCTAGAGTACTGTACAGTAACGTTTCAGGCCTTCACTTTCACTTGCCATTTGCTCACTGACTCATCCAGAGAAACTTCCAGTCCTGCAAGCTCCATTCGTGGTAAGTGCCCCATACAAGTGGACCCTTTTTTTAGTCTTTTATATAGTATTTCTACTATCCCTTTTCTATGTTTAGATGTGTTCAGATACACACATACTTTCGTGTTACAAGATTCTCTTGTGCCTAGAGATCCAGTACAGTAGCATGCTGTAAAGGTTTGTAGCCTAGGAACAACAGGCCATACCCATATAGCTTAGGTGTATAATATACTGTACTATCCAGGTTTGTGTAAGTTCACTCTACGATGTTCACACGATGACAAAATTGCCCAGTGGGAGATTTCTCAGAACATATCCTAGTCGTTCACTGACGCATGACTGTATATCACAGATTAGCTCTAGAAAGCAAAGCTATAAGTGAATTGACAAAAGTTGCCATAGATCCTAACAGCTTTTGAGACGGATGAGGGGCAGACAGAACTTGGCACACTTCGTACACACTTGGCACACACACACTCGTTCACAGCTCCCAGTCAACTAGTTAGGGTGCTGGTGCCATATGATTAGGAGAGAAAGCTAAATCACCAAGGACTTGGCCAAAAGCAAACTATGGTGGTGAGGAGGAAGGTGAAGAAAAGGGGTGGTGTGCAACACAGTGGGACACCTTGCCTTATTCCCCATGTTTGTTGAGGCCGGTCCTGAGAAGCTTAAGAGAGAAAGACTCAGAAGCATGCATTGGAGACTAGTTTTCTTGTGGTCCCAGTGATGGTGGCTCTTGTGATGCCTGGATGGGGAAGGAGAGCCTGGAAAAGTCAGGTGGTGACTTCAGTCAAGGGGGCGGGGGGATGTGCTGACACCCACCTCTGGCTTTGTCAGCTTCCTAAAACAGAAACAGCGTGGGCAGCTGCCAAGGGGCCTGCTGCTCAGCCTCTATCTCTGCGACCCCTTGGGACTCGGTGCAAACTCAGACCTTCCTGTTCCCCTTTGGCACAGGCACCAACCCCATGCCCATTCTTCCTCTCCTGGCCACCATATCGTGGGTATTGAGCAGGACAGGCAAGTATGACTGGACATCTTTTTTGCAGGCAGCAGGGAGAGAAAGCTTGAAAACCTCTACTTCCCATGCTGCGTTCCTGACTGAATGAAGAGCCAAATCACAGCCTCAAAATTCTATATTGGGTGAGGAAAGGCAAACCTTGCCAGCAATATTCTCCCACTGCAAGCTACCTTCAGATGCAGTGTTTGTGCTAAATGAATGAAATGAGATGTCAACAAGAGTCCCTACTAAAAAACAAACCACGAAACACCTCCAATTCCCATGGTGGGGTTTGATAGGCTCTCTGACAATCACTGAAGTCCCATCTGAAAAATGCATTTTGGTAGCTTTATGGGTTGACTTAAAGTCTTGAGATACTTATGTGGTTTTCTTAAACGTGTTGTTTCTAAAGATTGTGAAGGTGATTGTCAGAGAGCATCTCAAATCCCCCATGGGAACTGGAGGGGTTTAGATAAATCCAAACAGAGGGATGGTCTACAAAATCTCTGACACCCTTTCAAGAGTGTTAAGGTCATGAAAAAAGAGGAAAGGCTGAGGTACTGTCACAGATTAGAAGCCAAGAATAAGTGACAATTAAATGCAAAGTGGGGAAACTGGATCAGAAAAAGGATCCTGGAAGAGAAAAAAAGACATTAAGCGGAAAAACAGGTGAAATTCAAATCGCGTGTGCACTTTATAGTGTTTACTGGCACTACTTGATTCATTTTGATCATTATACTACAGCCATCCAAGATGTTAACAAAGGAGGAAGCTGGGTAAAGGGTATTCGTGAATTCTGTACTATTTTGCAACTCTTAGGTAAGCCCAGAATTACTTCAAAAGTTAAAATGAAAATGTAATTGGGGAGATAACTGGATAATTATCTCACCTTAGAGTGATCAAGAAAGAGAAAAGAGACCTGGGAATCTCCTTTTCTAGCAGGAAAGGAAATAGTCATAAGACTGTGAGTGTCAGTGACTAAAAAGGACAAACATGAACCCATGTTTCACATTTGTCCATCAGTCCAGCCCAGGACTCCCCTAGCATACTCTGGGCTACTGGAGCCTTTTTTATTGAGCCACTTTTGGAGGTGATTCTTCACCAGCCTAGTGTCCTAGCTTAAAATTACAAGAGGAATAATATCCATAAATTAAAAGGTTTTTTTTTTTTTCTTTCTTTCTGAAAATGCATTTCAAAGAGGAGAGTTTGGGAGTTTTGCTCATGTGGAGTATTTCCTCCGACAGAGGGGCTGAGATTGGTTGGGTTGGGGTGAATGTGAGCTGACTCCTGCTGTGTTCAGAACTGGATATACCGTGAGCTTTGGGAGAAGCAGTCCGATGCGGGGCTCTGAGGGTGGACACTCAGGCCGGGAAGGAGCACAGCCTCTCAGTAAGGATCAAGGCCCCAGAGCAAAACTGGACCACCCCAGCAGTGAACTGTGGTAAGTGTGGGCATGCTGCATAGCAGACATTCCCGACATTAATCTGGGAAGCCTGAGCTCTGCTTGTTGTTTGGTCACTTCCTGATGATCTTAGGCCACTCACTAAGAGGCTCTGTCTGGGCCTGTGTTCTCCTCTATAAAACAGGAACCTGGACTGGGCTGTGTGCTTCCCCTATACTGTTCTTCAGCTACTTCTGGATGAAAAGGAAGGGACTGGACGTCTTGAAAGGTGGAAGAGCCACGCTGGTAAGTACAGGGCTGGGATTCCAACCCAGGTAGTCAGCTCCAAAGCACAAATCCTTAATCAGACGCCACACTGGCTCCCAAGGCCAATACTGCCCCAAGCCTGGATGATGGGTGGCACCCATAGGCTGCAGCCCTGGCTGACGCCCTGATGCCCCCTCATGAGAGCCCAAAAACTGGCTTTGGTGGGATATTGCACACCTGATATAGCATTATCCTTTCATTCTTATCTTGACACTGAGAGGTGGACATTGTTATGGAGATAGAGATCTTAGATGGCTTGCTCAAGGTTACCTAACTACGAGGTGATGAAACAGGGCTTTGACCCTAGTTTTCGTTCATGACTCCAAGGCCATATTCTTACTGATTGAGGGGAACAAGTATGATTTCAGATCCTCTCCTAGAATTCAGTTCTGAACGAAGCGATAACTCTCAGCAGGAGGCCACTCTGGAACTTAGACTGGCACGCTGCCGCAGCTCCTCCTCAGGAGTCTTTGCTATTGCTCCCCTACCATGGATCCAGAAGAGGACTCCTGTGGCTTTATCTGCTTGCTGAAATTCAGACACAGAATAGTACGTTGACACACTTCTCTACTAACATAGTAATCTACCAAAACAGGATACACGTTTATGTGACAGCAATTGCCTTTCCTGAGCTGAACCCCATGCTGGTCTCACGTTCTTCCCTAAGTCCCACAGCCATCTGTTGAATGACTCAATCTTGAAATTTGTCAGGCATCAACAATAAATGTACTGGCTTGTACAAAAGTCAACTTTTCCCCCCTTTGAAAATGAAGACACTACTCGACAACCACTTTATGTTACCTTCTGCACTCATGCAACAGGGACAGCAAGACTAGTTATAGTGCAGTGGACCTGTTCTGATAATCTGCAAGAGTATCTAAAAAAAGACGATTAAAAAAAAAGACAGCTAAGCTTTAATATCTAACTTGTCATCTTAACATTATCATGGCGTATATTTAATATATGTAACTATTCATAGTTGGTATCCTTTTTACTGGTCAATACTAATCAAAATTATTTAAATACATACAAAGATATATTTATATACACACACATATACACACTATATATATGGTATGTGTATACATACATATGCATAAGGGTATATGTGTGTGTATGTACATATTATGTAAAATATACATCCTATAAGAGTACCATCAGCAGTTAGAATTAAAAGGGTTTAGGAAGAGAAGTGGGAGGTAGAAAAAGAGCAGAAGAGAAATATGGCATTTACTTCATAATATCTTCCTCAATTCTGAACCTTCAAACAGCCACAAAGAATTATCGAGTACCGGACAGGAGCAGTGGCTCACGCCTATAATCCCAGCACTTTCGGTAGGCCGAGGAAGACGGATTGTTTGAGCTTAGGAGTTCAAAACCAGCCTGGGCAACATGCTGAAACTCTGTCTCTATAGAAGAATACAAAAATTAGCCGGGCATGGTGGCATGCATCTGTAGCCCCAACTACTTGGGAGGCTAAGGTGGAAGGATCACTCAAGCCTGGAAGGTGGAGGTTGCAGTGAGCCGAGAACACGCAACTGCACTCTAGCATGGGTGACAGGATGAGACTCTGTCTCAAAAAAAAAAAAAAAAAAAAAGAATTATTAAGTATCTACAGGACTTGGTAGTCCATAATATCTAGTCAGTTGTCATCTTTAAATACAGGATTTTTTTCTTAAATCTTTAACTTTCTCAACAGCAGCTACTTGACTGTCAAGAAAAGATATTGATTTCAAATCATCTACAAGATTTTATAATTCACTTTTCATGAGGCGCTTAAAGTCATTTGGGGTGGCACCAAATTAAGTTGTTATTCTACATTCATTTAGTAGGTATGTACTTTTTTAAATAAAGAAAAACGAGTCAGGTTTGCTACAGAGATGAGTTGTAAAGTCTGAGCCAAATTATCGGGCAGTATCCAAACACCTGGCCGCCACAAATGACTACTTTAATGTATTTCTAATGAGGGCTGGATTCAGACCAAGATGAAGACGCTTAACCCATTAAGTAAAATTTCTTCAAGTTTTCTTAAAAGATCACAAATTTGTAATATTAGCATGAAGGAATAAGCCAAATAACTTCATTTTTTTTTTTTCCTAACAGAGATGTTAGCTGCAGACCCAGAAAATACAGCAAGTATTTTGGCTGGTCATAGTGGCTCAGGTCTGTAATCCCAGCACTTTGGGAGACCGAGACAGGAGGATTGCTTGAGGCCAGGAGTTTGAGAAGAGCCTGGGCAACATAGGGAGACCTCTATCTCTACAAAAAAATTTACGAATTATCTGGGTGTGGTAGTGCGAGCCTGTGATCCCAGCTACTTGAGAGGCTGGGGTGGGAGGATCTCTTGAGTCTGGGAGATCAAGACCAGTGAGCCATGGTCACACCACTGCACTCCAGCCTGGGTGACAGAGCAAGACCCTGTCCCAGAAACAACAGCAAAAAAAACACCCAGAAGACAACAACAAAAAGAAAATATAGCATTTTTAAAATAGTGAGCTCTGTGCTTTTAAAACTCCTCAACCGGAGCTGCCTAAATGAAGAATGGGCCCTTTACAAATCCCCGTCTCTGGAGGGTTTAGGCTGAGGTTAGATTGGTCCTGGGATTCCTGCAGTGGTGAAAAAGCTCTGCCTCCAATGCTACGACAAGAGGACTGCCATGCACAATCATGAGTGGAGAAGAAAAGACAGAGTGAATGAAGGCTAAGAGTGGCATCTCACCTCTCACCAATTCAATTGTATAATGCAAACCTTGATGTACACAGCAAATTGGAATTGAGAACCCACCAGTCTAACTCCAGAGTAAACCATTTGTTAGGTTAACAATTGCTCAAAACATAAAACTACATATTTTCAGAGCTGAGGGAGACCTGGCTCTATACCTTCATTTGTATTTGTCAACAATAATTTATTGGGCACCTACTAAGTGCCAGACCCTGTGCCAGATCCTTTCCAGGCACAATTTCTTATTAGAATCTATGTGCCTTTTCTAATATTATCCCTATTTTGATGGAGGAACTTGAGACTCAGAATGTCCAGCAAATTGCCCAAGGGTCACAGGAAATGGCAGAGGCAGGATTTGAACCCACACTCCACATTCATTACCACCACAGAGCACCGCTCCCATTTCATAGATGACCTTGGGCAGGCTAGTTATGGACAGGTTCCAGCAGATTCCAGCCAGTAGACTTTCTAGTACCCCAGGCGGCCTTTTGCTACACATCACAAAAGCAGCTGCAATGACTGTTGAGGCTGCTTGGCTGGCAGAAATGGAAGGAAAAAGAAAAGGAAGCAGCTGACCAAATGTTCCTTCCGACTGACCATGGAGCTGCGAGCTCTCAGTTGTCTGCCAGCTTCCGGCTGACCAACAGAGAGAAGCATGTCCACCATGAGAGAGCAGCAGCCACCACACAGCCCCTCTACACTCGTTCATCCTGACTCCAAGCAAGCCAACATACACAATGCAGTAGGATCTTCCCTGCACACCTTCTCAGTGCTTTAACTTGCCACCACAATCACACACGCAGCTGCCTTTCTTCCTGATAGACAAGGTGCTTGCCCACGAGCACTTCATCAGTGATTAAACTCTGCTCAGACATGTTTTGACCACAGCTGCCCATGCAGCCCACGTGCAGTAAGACCTGCTGTGTGATCTGTGAGCCCCGACTTTTAGCAGCCAGGTAGGAGGCTTCCTGAGGGTCACTCAACAGTCCTTGGGTAGAAGCCACGGCAGGTGCAGACAACTGGACAGCTTCCGTGTTTAAGGATATCAGCACTTAACACAGGGAGGCAGGCGGACTAACTTGCACCTGCACCTCCAGAAGGCAATGGAAAGAAAATAATTTCACGGGGATGACAGCTTCCAGCCCTTGACCTGGTGCTAAAAACAGGGGCCAGGAAGTCCAGCACAGCCCTTTTCCCTGCTCCCCAACACAGCCCTGCCTACTCTCCAGTTCAGGACAATTCAGGCCAGAGTGTGACCCGAATTTGAGCTCTCAAATCCAAAGAGCTCCGAGAAACCTCAATCACAGCGCCAAAACCCTTCCATACCTGGGATGGAGGTGCAAGTCCTTCCCGGCCCTTCTTCCTGGAAAACCCAAATCAAGGACGAGGTCTCTCAGGTCTTCCCTTTGCCCTAAACACACACGCACTCCTCACACACAACATACACACTTGCTGACCCCACACCCGTGCACACCTCATACCACACACACATGAACACTCACTTGCTCACCCCAGCGGGCTAGCTGGCCCCCACAAGGGACACCTACCAAGTCGCACACCTGCACACCTGCCCCCAAGTGTATAGCCACTTGCTCCCCCATCCCCGCCTTCCAGCCCCCACTACACCTGCCCCAGCGCACACGCACGGGCTCGCCCTCCACCCCGCCCCGCCGCCTGCCCCCCACCCTCCTGCTCCCCGCTCTCCTGCCCCACGCGCCCCGCGCCCTGAGCCCGCACCCCACGCCCCACCGCCCTCCGCACTCACCGGCGCCGGCGCCCGCCGTCCCGCGCCGCCCCGCGGCCTGGGGCCCCGCCGCCCCGCTCCGGCCCGCGGCTCCTGGGCTGGCCCGACCCCGCAGCCGCCGCTTCCCGTCACGTGGGGCGGCCGCCAGGCGCTGGCGGAGGGCGGGAGCGCAGCCGTCCCCGCGCCGCCCGCCGGCCCGCGGTCCCTGCCGCCTGGCTCCGAGCACAGGCCGAGAAGCGCCCTGCTCCGGGCCTCTTCGTCCCCCTCCGTGTACCGGGGCCACGACACGGCCCGCCTCGCGGGGCGGCCGGCGGGCGGAAGGTGTTCATTCGGGGGGCGCTGAGGCCGCCGGCCCCGGGCGAGAGCGCGGTCCGCGCCAGCTGTGCGAGCCGTGGGGCTGAGGTCTCTTCTCCGCCCCCGCCGCCGCGGGGAGCGTCAGGGAAGCCGGGCTTTGCCTGGCTGGCTCGCCACCCAGTTTCTGTCACCTACACAGGAGGAGGGCGCTCGGGAAATACCTGCTGAATGAACGAATGAACGAATGAATGAATCCTAGGAAATGCCTGGGCCCGCGGCCACCTGACCAGGCGGGCTGGAGGTTCGGACGTACCGCCGGTGCCCCACCAAGAGCCGAAGGCACTGTTGGGATGCGCAGTCCTCGCAGGAGGCCCGCAGCGCCCCAGGGCCCCAGGGACTGACTGGGACCCCTGACTGGCAGAGTCCACCTGCTTGATAACTTATTTGAGAAGGGAGGCCTGGGACTATCTTACGCTTTTTAGGAAAACCCAACTGCAGCTATTCCTTTGGTTCAGGCCGCAGTGAAGAACTGTAGGTTACTATGAATCCATGAACCTCTCTTCAATATACAAAGTCCAATTTCATGATGAAAGAACTGGAAAGCTCCCTCCAGAGTTGTCAGTACTCAATTATTAGCATATAAAAAGTCAAATTTTCCCAGTGATTTTCAGACTTTAGGAGCTGCTAGTGACCTGTGGCCTCAGCTTTCTTACAGCCACTCTGAGTATTGTAAAACAAAGGTATTATCCCAAGTCTGAAGGCAGATGCCAGATTGTACTCCATGGTCTTCTGTTTCAAAGGGATAAAAAAAGGAAAAAAAAGAAAAAGAAAGTGGCCAAAAAAAACCCAACAATCTTCTGTGACTTGTCCTCCACCCCTACCTTAGTGTGACTCATGGCAACATAAATGCCCCATGCCCAGTGGGGCCAGTGTCACCGGCTCAGCCTCCAAGTAGGGGACTAGCTTCCCAGGAGTGTAAAGCTGTGGCCAGCAATTGAGCTTCAAGGGCAGGCAGCAGTGAATGGACCTTCAAGTCTAAGGTGGCCAACAGCTAGTGGAGCCAGGGATTGGGAAGGTACAAGAGCAAATCCAGTCTCCTCATTTTACCCAGGCTCAAAGAGACTATGTGACTTGTCATCAACTAATCACTGGCTCAGGTGGGCCTAGAATTCACCCTTGTGCTTTAGCATTTTAGTCCTCTACCAGATCACATTACACAGAGCTGCACAAGACTGGTTACAGAGGTGATATCTACTGACTGCCAGACAGTGACTTCAGAAACTGCTAGTGACTGAGCAATGAAGTAGATGCTACTAATTTACCATTTTACAAATGCGTTGATTGAGGCAAAGAAAGGTGAATGACTTCCTGTGTTAATTCACTTAGGAAAATATAAATTAAAAAAATTTTAAAAGGTGACTTGTCCCAAACCTCATGCTAGTAAGAAAAAGCAACAGTAAGAATCCAGAATTTAGCAACAGTGATTCTTTTTATATAGTTTTGAATGAACAGTTTATGAACAATCTTTGTGTTCTACTTTAGATGATCCAGGAGTGAAAATGTATAACAAGAAATAATTCAGACATATTTATTTTATGAAAGGATTTATCACAGGATTCTTATAATGGCAAGCTCCATATTATTCCATCTAGAAACATCAGTTCCTTCTGAAACTTGAAAAGTCTGTGCCACAAATGACAGGCACCTTCATGTAAATGCCTGTACCATAAATGTGCAAATATGTGCATAGGCCAAATTCCTTGTTTCTATTGGTTACATTTAAGAATATCAATCATACGGCTTTCAAAACAATTATTAACTTCACTTTTAATATTTATTAGATATTCCTTGGGCCCATACCAAGCGTTATTTTACAAAATGTGAAAAAGATGGGCTCCGATGAGAACGATTATTGAAGACTGAGTTGCATCGATATAACGGAATATTTTCATAGTTGCTGTCTACTCTCAAAACTTAGGATCCTTATACTTACACATACTTTGTGCTCCTCACTTTCTCACTGGGTATACACTTGGGAGGGCAAGGATTGTGTCTATGCTCTCTGCTGTATCTTTCTGCATGTAGAATACACTCAACCAATTTTTAAAAAATTCTTGAAGCTCAATATTGAAATATTGACTAACCAGATGACTTTTTTTTTTTTGCTCAGGCTGGAGTGCAGTGGTACAATCTTCTCAGCTCACTGCAACCTCTACCTCGCGGGTTCAAGCAATTCTCCTGCCTCAGCCTCCAAAGTATCTGCAACTACAGGCATGCACCATCACGCAGGACTAATTTTTGTATTTTTAGTAGAAACAGGGTTTTACCATATTGAACAGGCTGGTCTTGAACTCCTGACCTCAAGTGATCCACCCACCTCGGCTTCCCCAGGTGCTGGGATTACAGGCATGAGCAACCACATCCGGCCTAGATTAACTTTAAAAGAGGCTTTTAATACTAAGATTCCATTATTCTAATATATAAGCTTTTTTAAAAAGATTTTTTTGAGACAGAGTCTCGCTCTTTAAGAGCACACGTGTAGGATAGTTGGTGTCATTTTAGAAGATAAGCAAAGAAAGGTTACATTTTCGATTTTTTTTAAAGCAACAGCTTACTATGTGCCATGTTTTAAGAGCTTTTACATGTAATAGCTCATTTAATCATATATACACACACATCCATGTACTTGTAATCTAGCTTCACTAAAATAAACTTTTTTGAACTATTATTCACTCAACTATTTCTTGAGCAGCTCCTGTGTGCCAGGTACTATGCCAGAGGCTTCAGCAGATACTGAAATGAGGAAGACAGTCTCTACCCTCAAAGTTTAATGTGCAGTGGTTTATAAGGTAGAGTTGCTAGCCAGCAGGATCAACATCACCTCTGAACTTGTTAGAAATGCAAATTCTGGTGTCCCCATCCCAAACCTCCTAAATCAGAAACTTGGGTTAGGACCCAGCAAACTATTTTTACAACCCTTCCAGAGGATTCTAACGGGCACACAATTTTGAGGACCACTGGATTAGTGTGATATGTGGAAGAAAAACCCACCTAACCAGATCATAAGGGAAAAAATAATGTGCTCTAGAAGTTTGATAGTGGAGCTCAGTTAGGAAGTATCTGAGGATGGGGAAAGGTTCATTCATCTGTATTCATTCAGCGTACACTTACTGTTCTTGTGCTGTGTGGCAGGCACTAAGAAACCAAAGATGAAAGGTAACATGAGATGAGTGCTGTCGTCATCTGAATGTGTACCTCCAAAATTTCTATGTTGAAACCTAATGCTCAAGGTGATGGTATTTGGAAGTGGGGTCTTTAGGAGATAATTCTGTCACAAGTGTGGAAACTTCCTGAATTATTGCCCTTATAAAAGAAGCCTGAGAGCCTGTTGCCCCATCCACCATGTGAGGACACAGCGAGAAAGTGCCATTTATGAATGGGTCTTCACTACACCCAATCTGCCAGCACCTTGATCTTGGACTTCCCAGCCTCCAGAATTGAGAAATGCATTCTGTTGTTTATAAACTACTCAGTATATGGTATTTTGTTGTAACAACTTGAAATGACTCAGACAATGAATTTAAAAGCAAGCCAGTAGTTTAACTGCTCTAAATAGCTAACAACATAGGTCCAAAATGTGAAATATTGCTTAAACTGTTACCTTCACATTGAAGCTCCTTTATGCTCGTGTATATATACTTTATATATATACATATATATATATATATATATATTTTGTTTTTTAGGAGTCGTGCTCTGTCCCCTAGACTGGAGTGCAGTGGTGCAATCTCAGTTCACTGCAACCCCTACCTGCTGGGTTCAAGCGATTCTCCTGCCTTAGCCTCCCGAGTAGCTGGATTACAGGCACTCAAAACCATGCCCAGCTAACTTTTGTTTTTTTTAGTGGAGATGGGGTTTTACCATGTTGGCCGGTCTGTTCTTAAACTCCTGACCTCAAGTGATCCACCCGCCTCAGCCTCCCAAAGGGCTGGGATTACAAGCGTGACCCACTGCGCCCAGCCGGCTCAAGTGTATTTTTGACACAATATTTTGATGAAATATTTATAACATATCTTAACTATTACATTATCAACAAGAATCAACACCAGAGTCCTCAGTATATATTTTGTTCATCATGCATTCATTCCACAAACATTTATTGAGCACCTACTAAGTACAAGCACTGTGCAGGCTAATGACTAAGTGAGGGATTCGAAGGCAATGTATGGACCCTGTCCCAGAGGAATGCACAATCTAGTGAGGTGACAATGCCAGGCATGGCAGTGTTTGTTGATTCCCCACAGCTTTGTTTTTGTCAACTATAGTCACCAAATAAAAATGTGAATAAAACCTCAGGATCTTTGAGTGAAGCAAAAATCCTTATAGTTACCTTAAAATGTTGAGTGCCTTATGGTTACAGATGACAATGTAGCGGGAGTAACCTTAGGCCTGTAAACTCAAATGTGTAACAAAGATAATTTTTTTTTTCTGTAACTGAAACCTATTTCTATTTGAAGCCTCCATTTACCTGCAGTGACAATAATCTTATCAAACGGGAGGCCCTCCTCCTTTCTTTCAGTTTGAAACCTCCATTTATCTGCAGTGACAATCTTATCAACGGGAGGCCCGCCCCTTTCTCCAGGGCTTTGTCAAGACTGGGGAGACTACCCGAAGTGCCAAGATGAGAAGAGAGAGACCTTAGGTCCTTGTGTCACTGGTCCCCACAGAAGTTCTGAGATGTTCTTTGTCCACCATAGTGTTTGGTTTTCAGTCTTTTGGTTTCAGGCTTGAGGGCTGGAGATGTCTGTGGCTTCAATTCTCATGTGGTATGGCAGAAATCTCTGTGTGGCGGCCCTTCTGCCTGGACATATTTGAAGCATCACCTCAGAACTTGTTAGAAATGCAAATTATAAGGCCTCCCCATCAACCTCCTAAATCAGAAAGTCAGCAGACTGCAAATTCTCCAATGTTCCATGCTACAAAGGTTCCGCCCAGGAAGGAATGGGCAGGCATCACCATTCTCTCCTTCCCTTGGAGGAGAGAGGGTAAGTGAATCTCATTCTAGTCCCTCCTCTCTTAATCTCGATTTTTTTTCCTCAGATGACAACCCTTCCATCTCAAGAGTTCTGCTTCAGAGGCACCTAGAACAGTATTAATATAGTTAGTTTTAAGCAAGGAAGTACTCTTAGTTTTAAACTGGGAAGTACTGGAATAAAAAAAAGACATCTTACCTGCCACAAAACATTTTTGCAGATGAATTAAGGCTTCAGGTTAGGCGATGGGTTCAGAAAACCGCAGAGAGAAAAAGCACAGCAAGAACCTGTAACCACTTTTTCAGACTATTAAACTCAAGGTTCTTCCTTCTCACACCATCATCCTGCCACTTCTTTCCTTCGATGACAATCAATAGGATACAAGACGTCTCCAAGGAGAGCCCCCAGAGGAGGCATTTTACACCCTTGAGCTCCAATCCTCACAACATTGCGAGATGGCTTGTAATTTCCATCTCAGAGGGGAGGACGCTACAGCTAGAGTGTATGTCCTAGGTAAGCAAAGAAGCCAAGGTTATAACACAACTCTGAGCCACTCCAAAGCCTGCCCTTTCCTCTAAACTGCCTTCTATGACCAATAACTTTGTAAAAACCAGCTGCCAGTTCTTAAACACTTACTCTGTGTCAAGTGTGTTTACAATCTCTACAATAATCTCCACTCCTTTGATCATCCTTCACAGAAAGTGCTAAGACAGCATTTTCCTGATGAGGGGACTGAAGCTGAGAAACTGAGTAACTCACCCAAGGTTTTGGTGCAACAGAGTAAAACCTGAAATGAGGTCAGGTTTCTAGCCCCAGATTCTCCCAAGGTAGCTGCTTTTGATACTAAAACAATGTGCCTCCTGGTGAAGGAAATGGGGATAATACTAATCACACTCATTTCACTATTGTAATGAAAATCAAATAAGATTTGAGATGTGGAATATGATGATGTTAATACCATGACGCTAATACATTTAACTCCAATTTAAGACAGATGCCTGCCTCAGCTCAGATTTAAGACTGTTCAATTTTGGGCAAGTCTGATCAGCTTTCTTGGCACCAACCTGAAAGAACTAGACTGAGCAACTTTTAAGTTTCCTCCCAGCTCTGAAATTCAGTTTTTAGACATAAAGTATTACATACATAAATAAGAAAAATTGGGAAACACTTCTCAGCTTTCTCTTTTTGAGGATCTCACTTCTAGTACTCTTTTGAGGTTTATCTTTTGGCATCCTCAGAGTTCTTCATATTTTTGTAGACAATGCAATAATTTCCAATAAAATGACACATCACAGAGGATGCATACAATAAATATTCAAAACATATCTGTAAGTTTTATTTTTTCAGACATGGTACCATTCTGTCGCCCAGGCTGAAGTACAGTGTGGTAATCCTATCTAACTGCAGGCTGGAATTGCTGGGCGCCTGTGATCCTACCACCTCAACCTCCCAAGTAGCTAGTATCGCAGAGACACCACCATGCCTGGCTAATTTTTTTTTTTTTTTTTGTAGATACAGGGTCTTACTATGTGGCCCAGGCTGGCCTAGAACTCCTGGCCTCAAGCAATCCTCCCATCTGAGCCTCCCGAAACGCTGGGATTACAGGCATAAGCCACCACACCCGACAAGTTTAAGTTTTAAATGTGCAAAATATTTAGGGATATGTATCGCTCCCATGAATGATAAAAGAGAAGCAGAAAATATTTCTTAGTAAGTGAATTACTGGGAATTAGACTATAATTGATACCTACAGCAATTTAAAAACTTCACTGTAGCTATAAATACATGCAGAAAAAATGTAGTTGGATTTTATGCTTGCTACTTCCTCACTCTTGAGTAAATTATCCTTTCTATGCATCAGTTTCCTCATCTGAAAAATAGGCATTCTGGTAATACACACCTCATTAGGCTGTTCTGAGGAATGTGATAATACACGTAAAACGCAGTCCCTGGCACACTGTAAATGTCTAACAAACGTTTGGCGGTTATTACTGGCGTTTCCCAGCCGGTTATTATTTTTTACATGTGAGCAGGTTAATTCAGAGCATTACTTCAAAACAAATACTTGAATACCTATTTGTCCAAGGAGCCTGGGTTACAGGGAATTCACTAAATAAAGCTTCTAGTCTTACGTTATATAGAAGGGCGATGAAGAGACAAGAAACAGATTAAACAAAGAAAAGCACGATAATTTCAGACACAACCACTGCCATATTTAGAGTACTGTATACCGGCCCCCCGCGCCAGAATTCTTTCCCTTGAGGCTGCCCCAGGAATCCCTTTGACCTCTGCCGTTGGACGTCACAGAAAGCGCGACCAATCGTCGCCGGCTCCCGGAGCTTCACTCTTCCCTCCCTTCCTGCAAAACTTGACACGCCATTTGTTTCTACGTCTGACATCGTTCTCTTTTCTCTGGTCCCTGCGAGCTTTTGCAAGCTGGACCAGGCCCCAACACTCGCACCAGCTGCGAGAGAAAGAGCCCTGCATGCGGCGCACTCAGAGTGACGACACACTCGAGTCTCCGCCCGGGTACGTCACTTCCGGAACGCTTCCTTCGCGGGGATTTGTGGGTAGCCGACTGGGGTCTCCTGGCGACGACGATGGCGGGGGATGTGGGCGGTCGCAGCTGCACGGACTCGGAACTGCTGCTGCACCCGGAGCTGCTGTCCCAAGAGTTCCTTCTCCTCACTCTAGAGCAGGTTGGGCGCGCCGGATCGGAGGGAGGGAGGGAAGGAGGGCGGGCGAGTGGGCCTTCCCAGGTGAGGCGCTTGCACCTGAGCTTGCCTTAAGTAGCCCTCGACAACCACTGACACTCCCGCCGGGTTTGTGCCACTCTCCACCCACGCAAACCAGCCAGCTGTCCCCTCGCTCCCGCTCCTCGCCTCCTCTCCGAAAAAGAGACGTCCGTAGAATATCAGGAATGCTTGGGAAATAGGGCTTATCTATCTGAGTCCCGATGGCTCGTAAAGAGGAATCCCAGGCGACACCCCCTGCCTGTGTGTAAGCACCGACCTGAGGAAGAAAGGAAGTGGGGAAGAAGCGTAGAATAGACATGGAAGGTAGAAATCATGGACTGTCAGGACTGGAAAGCATCTGAGAAGCCGTCCATTGCACACCCTCTCTAATCGTTTAAAGATGATTAAACAGTTCTAGAGAGATGAAGTGACTTGTTTAAGGTCATAGCATCTGTAAATGGTACTGCCAGGGGGAGAATTCAAGGCTCCTGGCTCTCCATGTAGTGCGTGCTCTTTTCCAGCTGGTGTGGCCTGTAGTAATAGGAGAAAAATGAGAGAGGAAAAAAGTGATGTTTTAAGTGATAGAGAATTACTGAAAGTTTCCTTGGGGTTTATGTATCGTATTTTGTTGTTTTCCATATGGTTTTCCCCTGGTACCCTATCTTTCTTGAATTTCAAGTCCTCTTGCCAAGTAGAGCTTATTTTAATTATGGTAGTAAGTTTTTACCTGTGGTTATCAAACTTTTTAGGTACTTAAGAATCAGTCGAGGGCTTGCTAAAACACAGATTGATGGGCTCCGTCCCCTGTTTCTCGTTCAGTAGTTCCGGAATGTGGCCTGAAATTTTGCATTTTTAACCAGCTGGTTGCTGGCCTAGACAGCACGCTTTGAGAACAGCTGTCCTAAGGCCTGTGAATTCTCTGGGAATGTTGTCCAAGAGAATCCTGGGAGTTTCCCCTACCTCTGAGTGAGTACAGGGTAAAAATAGGTGAGTCCAATATACGAAAGAGAAGTAAAATGTGCTTTTATTAGTTTTTGTTAGAGGATATAGGCTTGTCAGTTGTACTGTTTAATGTTTTCAATGTAATGTTTTCAAGCCTTTCTGAGTTGAAATTGAAGAGCCTGTGATCTCATTTCCATTCTCATTTTTCCTTCTTAAATCCAAACTCTGTCTTCATGACTACTACTGTGCTTATGCTGTGGTTTTCATGATGTCAAGAACAAATTGGAAAATGAGGAGGAATTTGGTGATTTAGATAGAGATGGTTGGACAGTGACTGGAGGCTTACTTGAAAGGACCAGTGAAAATGGGGTGCAGGCTTTTCTAATGATGTACTGCTACTGTCATCAGTACGGGGATAACAGTTTCTATCTGTGGTATTATTTGAAATCTTAGTAGTTAACTTCAATTTAGGAAGCACCAGATTAGAGAAGCACGAGAATTATAAGACAGACTGAGACCTTCATCCCACTAATCTGATCATGATAGTAACACTCAAAGTAGCTTATTGACAGAATGTGGTGATTGTTAATCATTGTTAGCTTTCTTTTGTCTGTTTTTCCCGGGCAGTCTCCCGTTTTCAATCCCCTTTGTATATTAAGATAATATTACTGGAAATGATCTTTCATGCTTGGTGTGTTGGCTGAGCAGTTGTGGACAGCAATCCTTGTCACACTGAGAAAATAGGACCATTGTCTTTAAGATGAGGCTGAACCTCATATTTACAGAATTCAACCTATAACACTGCCTCTGAGTGCACGTGTTTTGTGAAAATGGTTTTTTGTAATTTGTTATTTAAGCAGTCATGTTTTACCCTGTTAGGTAAGGTGGTTACTTACTAAAATCAAAAATGTTGTTTTGAAATTGCTTTTGTTTCCTTTCCCACAGAAGAACATAGCTGTTGAAACTGATGTAAGAGTAAACAAAGACAGTCTTACTGGCCTTTATGTCCAGCACGCAATACCATTGCCTCAGAGGGATTTGCCGAAGAATAGATGGGGGAAAATGATGGAAAAGAAAAGAGAACAACATGAGATTAAAAATGAGACTAAAAGGTACTTTTTGGTGGTTCTAGTTTTCAATGTATCTTATATAACTAAACAGTTACTGATTTTTCCTGAAGTAAACTTAAGTAAAAAAGTTATTTACTCAATAACTATCTATTGAGCACCAGGCACTGTCCATATAGCAGTGAATAAAACTGACAAAATTCCCTGCTCATATTTTTGTTGGGAGAAACATAATAACACAGTTAAGATATGGTATTGTTATATAGTAATAAAGACCAGGGAGAAAGATTACAATTTTTGGTAAATTGTCCAGGAACGATCTTAGTGAGAAATGACATTTTAGTAGAGAGACCTGTAGGAAGAAGAGAACAAGCTAGCATTCCAGGCAGAATACAAGAGGCTGGATCTTGAATGTGCCCATCATATACCAGAAACATCAAAGCAGCCATCAGGGCTGGATGGCGAAGTAGGAGGAACGAGTTGTGTTGGGGGTGAATGGGAGAGGTTGTCAGATCATGTAAAGCTTTGTAAGTTATTGTAAGGACTTTGGCTTTACTCTGAGATGAGAAGCCACTAGAAGGTTTTAAGCAGAGTGGTGACATCATTAGATGTACATTTTGACAGGATGACTCTGGCTGCTGTCCTAAGAAGTGATTTAAGGTGTGTGGGGAGGGAATGGGCGTGTATAAGAGTGAAAGCAGGGAAACAAATTAGAAGGCTGTACTGTAATCCATGCAATAGATGGCGGCAGCTTTGACTACAGTAGTAAATTTGGTAGGTTGGAGCATGCATGTTTGACGATAGAGCCAATAGGATTTCCTGAATTTTGAGAAAAAAGTCAAGTCAGGTAAAACTCTAAAGTCTTTGAATAATACACAAATGGAAGGGCCTGTTAACTAGCTTAAGTTATGCTATTTAAAATTATTTAATTTCAAAAAAATTTTTATAAAACCACAAGCAAGTGATTTTTCTTTTTTAAAGAAAATTACATGTGATTAATCAGTGTTGTTGATTGGTTAATAAGTACAAAGTGTCCTAAGATCCTTAAGTGAACTCTTCTGTGTCTATTATATCTCAAGTGGATACTATCGATCAATTAATTTTTTTAGCACCTTCTATTTGTAAGACACCATCATAGGCAATCCACTAGAAGCAGTGAGAGAATACAGAGTAGGAAGGTGGGGGTAAAGGGGAGTATGTTCCTCTGAGTTTTAGTCTCTGTTTTACAGAGAAAAACTTAAGGATTGAGATTATTCTCCAAGTACGAAGAATACATGTCTCCTCATTGTCTTTTGGAAAATACTCACATAGTATGACCTTTGATCAAGAATGCATTTCAGATTGACCATCATTTTAGCTTGGTGGTTACTTTTACTTGTACAGACTATGTAGTGGTGTTAACTTTCATAAATATGGCTTACACTGCATATGACTTTTAATTTACTTTTGCTGTTATTCAGCCAGTATTTTCCTCTTGATCAGCACATTCAGGCATATTGTTCTAGTAAGCAAAACTTTATGTGCTGGTCATAGTTTCCTTTGAAGCAATCTTCGTACAGCTGTCTTGATTAGTCCCCCAAAATCATTTCGGAAAGGATCTTTGACTGTTTTTTAAATTCACAATTGGATCAGAGCATTAGAACTGGAAGGATCTAAGAGATCATCTTGTATTGTTGAACTGCTTATTATTTTATCTGTAGAGGAACTGAGATCCTGAGAAGAGCTATAACATGCCCATGGTCACACAGAGCTAGGACCAGGTCCATAGCAACATAGCCCGGTGCTTCTCAAACTTTAATGTGCCTCTTGAATCTTAGATTAAACAAATTGTCAAACCCTGCTCTCAGTCCCTGTTTCCCTTCTACAAAGGCAGTGGGTATACAGTGAGCTTATTTCTCATTTTCTACCAAATGATGTTCAGTGATGACCCAAGAATTGTTGAGTTTGGCCAACTGCCTAGGAGTCTGGTTCAAAGGTGGGTTTGATGTATTAGTTCAGGTTGATGCCCCAGATTCTCCATTTCTTACAAGCTCCCAAGCTAATGACATTGCTGTGCTGGTGCTGCTGGTCCCTGGATCACACTTTGAGTGGCAGGGCTAAAATGTTCTTCCTGATAACTGGCTATGTCAAGTTCTTTTAACATGTTTAATTAAAAGGATTTTTTTTTTTTGAGGCCAGGCGCAGTGGCTCACGCCTGTAATCCCAGCATGTTGGGAGGCTGAGGCGGGTGGATCACCCTGAGGTCAGGAGTTCAAGACCAGCCTGGCCAACTTGGTGAAACCCTGTCTCTACTAAAAATACAAAAATTAGCTGGGCATGGTGGCATGCACCTGTAATCCCAGCTACTCAGGAGGCTGAGGCAGGAGAATCGCTTGAACCTGGGAGGTGGAGGTTGCAGTGAGCCGAGATCGTGCCATTGCATGCCACCCTGGGCAACGAGAGTGCAACTCCCTCTCAAAAAAAAAAAAAAAAAAAAAATTTTTTTTTTCAATTGATCTGTGATATAGCTTGAGGTATAATAAGTAGTAAGCAAATGAATGCTTTCATTATTAACCTTTACTATTAAGAGTGGAAATTAGGTTTCCAGGAGGTAAATATGAGACACTTGCCAAATTTTACAATTGAACTTGTACAAATGTCATAGTTACAATTAGTTTAGAAAATGCCTTGGCTTTAGAGACCTTTATTGAATGGAGTAGAATGCTGTGCCTCATTTGTAGACTGCTACTGTGGTAGTCTTGGTATAGTTTTATAGTTTATTATCCTTTTTAAATAATAACAGATTACATGGTTAAGATAACCTCATCAATAAGCTGGTGTTTGTTTTTTAACTAGGAAATCTCATTTTAAGTTCCAGGGCTAGATGGTTAATTGATGTTTTAAAAATAGCTGCATCTTGTGTATACATTAAAGCTAACTTTGAATTTCTTGTACATAACTATTTTAAACTTTGAAATAAAACACTAGGAAATTCTTTCATTTAGAGTGAACATAGAAAATTCATTTTTAATAGTCTCACTTAGAATAGATTAGTCTTATCAATAAATCTTTTTGTTTACTGTTTATTTTAACTTGAATTCCAGTGAACTTGAATTCCAGATGGTATTTTTCAAGAGTGCATCTCTTTGATTTCAGGAGTAGTACTGTAGATGGGTTAAGGAAAAGACCCCTCATCGTATTTGATGGAAGTTCAACAAGTACAAGCATAAAAGTGAAAAAGACAGAGAATGGAGATAATGATCGACTCAAGCCTCCCCCTCAGGCAAGCTTTACCAGTAATGCCTTTAGAAAATTATCAAATTCCTCTTCGAGTGTTTCACCCCTAATTTTGTCTTCCAATTTGCCTATGAACAATAAAACGGAACACAATAATAATGACACTAAACAGAACCATGACTTAACGCATAGGAAAAGTCCTTCAGGCCCTGTGAAGTCGCCACCATTGTCCCCTGTTGGAACTACTCCAGTGAAGTTAAAGCGAGCTGCTCCTAAAGAAGAAGCAGAGGCCATGGTAAGTATGGGGGTGGTTTCCATGCTGGTAAGTGGTCTGAATGAAACCTGAGCAGTCTGCCTGATGACGGGAGGTGGGTCGACTGTGCTACATTCTGTTCTTGAACCCTTTTGATGGTCTGTCCAATTTGTATAATACATCTCATTACTCCAGTACTTGAATCCTGGAATTTTAAAATCCATGGTGATTAATGTTTTTAAAAGTTCACTCAAGTTATTTCTGCTTAAATACGTAGAGAGAGGAGCTGTTAGGCAGTTTTCCTAGATTTTTCTCATTTAATTCCTTTAACTGTCTTGGAACTAAAACAGATAAATATTCCTTTATTAGCAGGGTTTAGAACATTAAGTAATTTGTCCAGGGTCACACATTTATTAAGTAGCATTTGGGGCCTGACCTTAAGTCTATCTTAAACCCACACCTTAAACCCACACCATACCTTAAACCCACACCAGAATCTTTTTAAGATTTACCACTTGCCTCGCCTGCTGCTCAAGTTACCTCGCTTTGTGGGGATAGCCGAAGTTGGGGAAATCTATTATGTTGCGCTCTACTATGTTGAGTCATTTGGATGCTTGTTGGCAAATTTGGTGCAGTTAACACAATGTATTAGAGTTTAATTTGTGAGATGAGTTTTTATATATATATATATATATGTAATATATATAGGCTCTTCAGAAAAGTACTTTTACTTTTAAATACCTAGTAGTTTAATAGCCGTTATTCCTGTAGTATACTTTGGCTTTGGTATTATTATCATCTAATCATGTATCCAAGGGATCAAAACTCGGAAAATTCAAACATTCTAAAATAGTAGACCCTGGGAAAAGAAAACCAGCTGACTTGGTCATGAGTTTTTTACTTTCATGAGTTCATTGACTCCTGTCAGTAACCCTATGAAGTAGGCATCTTCGTTATTCCTATTTCACAGATAAGGAAACAGAAACTTAGTAAATTTAAATAAGTTTGTCCAGAGTTCCAGAGTTATTAGTAAGCGACCGGACTGCAATTTGAATTTAGGTTTCTTCTATCCCAGGGCACACACTCCGGAGGCCATGCTTCCTCCATACACCCTTCAGCTACCTTTGTAGGAGAGAGGAGGAAGGTGTGGGATAAGAGTTATAAGAATAAAGCTACATCTCAAATATTGCCATAAGGAGTAAGCCTCAGAATTTTTTTTTTCCAGGCTGTTAAACAGCATTTCTCTACCCTAGAAAATTTTACTCTTTTATAGATACGAGATACACATTTTTGTAGAGACAGGGTTTCACCAAACCTTTTGGCCAGGCTGGTCTCAAACTCCTGACCTCAAGTGATCTGCCTGACTCGGCCTCACAGAGTGCTGGGATTACAGACGTGAGCTGCCTACCTGGCCTGTTTCCCACTGACTTTGGATTGCCAAGTTGATGGGGGAGATGGGCTGGACAGGGAGAAGGCAGATCTGGAGCAGTCAGTGGTTTTCAACTCTGATTGTATGTTAAGATCACTTGAAGAGCTTCCAAAAAAAAGCAAAAAGAAGTCAGAGCCTTATCCCCCTACCTTTTATGGATTCTGGTTTAATTGGTTCTAGGATAAGACCAGGCCTGGGGCATGTTTTTAAATGCTCTGAGTTATTCTAAACTACACAGGTTTGAGAACCACAGCGCTAGAAAACTCACCCCCTTCTCTTTGAATATATTCCCACCAGATGGCAGCAGTGATCTTCCATTAATATATTAATAGTAAACCTTGGTTGTTTAAAATGTTCATTTTAGTTGTTTTCTGATATTCCTACAAGTATAAACTAATTTCTGTTCATGTCTTTCAGAATAACCTGAAGCCCCCACAAGCAAAAAGGAAGATACAACATGTTACTTGGCCCTGAAGAAAAGTTTCCAAAAATGTAAATATACTGTAACTGTAGTTTTTCAAACATGTTCATATATATTGACAATATTTACAGAAATCCTGATTATTGTGGAATTTTCTTAAGAGGTTCCAAATAGGTTTAAAAAAATAAAGGATTTATTTTCCTTCCCTTCTTCCCTCCCTCCCTTCCTTTTTTAAAATTCTTGCCTGTCTTGCCCTGATTAGGAAAGAATATCTTTTAAAACCAAAGGCTTAGTATATGTCATTTATATTGACCCTACTGAAATCATTAGCTGCAAGTCTGCTATAAAGCATCCATTGAATTGGCCAGGCACAGTGGCTCACGCCTGTAATCCCAGCTCTTTGAGAGGCTGAGGCGGGCAGATCACCTGAGGTCAGGAGTTCGAGACCAGCCTGACCAACATGGAGAAACCCCGTCTCTACTAAAAAATACAAAATTAGCCGGGCATAGTGGTGCATGCTGTAATCCCAGCTACTCGGGAGGCTGAGGCAGGAGAATCGCTTGAACCCAGGAGGTGGAGGTTGCGATGAGCTAAGATCATGCCGTTGCACTCCAGCCTAGGCAACAAGAGCGAAACTCCATCTCAAAAAAAAAGAAAGCATTCAGTGAATTTTAGGAGTTACTCTCATTAGCCTTGTTCAGAGTCTTTGGGGAAATTTGAGATTTTTTTAAAAACTCAAATATTTTACTAGTTTGCCTGCCATTTTAATTTCTTTTACAAAGCAGAAGCATATAAGAATTTATCATAGTATTTTAGTAAATATTGCAACATTCATCCTTAAAGGTTCACCAAGAAAAGCATCTTTGTAGTACTGCTGGAAAACTATTGAGAATATACAGATAAAAATGTTGTTCTTTAATTGCTTACATTGCTTCTTCCCATAAAAAGCAAAAAGGAATCAGTGCTTGCTATTGTTCCTTTCCTTGAAGTTGTAACAATTGATATATATATTATGAGTTGACTGGTCGATTCTGCATCTGGCCCATCCTTTAGAATGTTCTTGTCATGCAGCAGTCCTACCTACTGTTTTCATGAGCAGTCTGTGATCTCACTCTGTGAGTTCAGCTATTACTCGCTCCGGGGAGCTTAATCTTTTCAAAATGACGTTGATTTAAAAAATCTTAGGCAGAGTAATCATGTTAGAGGTGGTATTCGATGGAAGAAAGTTTAGAGAATTGGGAGTGGGGGTAGAATTCTAGAATTTATAAGAGTCCAGGAAGCATAGCAGTCAGGGGCAAAAATTAGTGTAATATGGAGTAGGCAATAGAGGAGCCACTGGAGTCGGAAGTCACTGCAGAGTGCAACATAGGAAGGTGGATTCCTAGCTTACATGCGATTCCCTGCAGCTGTAATATAGACTCTTCCCACAGGGCTGTTCCACACAGAATTACCTGCTAAGGTTTTTTGTTTATTTTTGTTCGAGTGGTATTTTTCACTCCAGTTGTATAATGGAAATCAGTGGGAAGATAGGGTTTACCTTATATTCATGAGTTCTAGTTTCTACTCTTCTGCTGTGTGTTTCTAAGCAAAAGCAAAGGATACTTCATACTTTTTTGTTATATGATTGATCTTCAAATTGGGATTTACCTTTTTAAATATGTTTTAAAGTAGTCTTATTTCTCTTTTGATTTGTTAAAACAAGCATTTTAGTTCAGCTATTGAATAGCCTTCCAAAAAATTTATTCAGCCTTGCAGGTAAGTATCATACTAAGACTTTAACCCAATAGTTTTTAATCATTTTGCCTTTATTTCAGACTGTAAATCTGTACACATAAGATAAAACATACTAAGTACTGCATAAATTAACGTTACAGTAAATTGTTATCTGCAGGGCTGATAGACATAATAATGTTGGTGGGCAACTGTGATCCTATACATAAATATATGCAAAAGGAGATTTTAAAAGTGCAGATTTTAGAGTAGATGGACAAATTTTATTTTATATTCAGTTGTCCTTTCCGCTTCCTTCTGTGTTTCTCTCTTAGTTGAGAGAGAGTTAGCCATTTGACGATTTTAAGTCAGTGGGAACTTATTTTTAGTTACTCAATAAAATTAATATTTTATTTGTATTTTAACTTACAGAGTAGGTTGGTAATAACAGCTGAACTGTGTAACATTGTTGCTTCAAATTGAAGTTTATATTATGAACATTCAGAATCAGTGCTCATGTAGCAGCATATTATTGAGCTATTTTGAGTTTGAAATGATGTGGAGAAACGCTAAACCATTTACTATGTGTTAACATGATCCCACCTTCTTAGAGCTTTGTTCCTTCTGAAGGTGTATGGATACAGCTTGAAATGTCTTTCTCCACATAGTGAAGCATGCAGAATGCTGGGAATCTGGAGCAGCAGCCCTGGGAGCCCTATGTTTTGAAGTATTTTGGTTTGCTTCAAAGGTTAGAAGAACTTGATATGTATGGCAAACAACTTTAGAATACTAGTTACTCACTAACATGAGGCGGATAATGTTGCTCTTGATTCTATATTCCAGTAAAGCCAGCTTTTCTTATTGGAGTAGGCAAATGAATGGCATTAGAGTTAGTGGGTGGCTTGTAAGTTGTAGTTATAGTCACTTTACCACTTCCTGCCATTAGCAGGCATCCTTGTTTTTTCTTCCTTTCCCTCATTGTTCCTTCTTTACCCTTTCTCCTTACACATTTTCTTTCTCTATTTTAATTCTCCTGCCTCCTTACTGTAGAACCCAAGCTTCTGGCTTAGGTTTGCAAGTCTTATTGCTTGGCCCTCCTCATTCAATGAGAGGTGAAGATAGGCTGACCCCCTGTCCTCTTACATTTGAAGGATCATAGACTGCTGTGTGAATTCTGGAAAGTCTCAGGACCCTACAGCACCAGGGCACTGAATGACTTCTCAATGACTGTAAAGACAGTACAGTTTTCCAAAGTAGCCTAATTCATCTGGACAGCTAGCAGGCACTTTGGAAAGTTGGTTCAGTTACTACTATGAGGCCATAATATATTTGCTAGTATTAAAATTCTTCAGAATTGGAATTATTATTTGAAATAATATTTTGGTTGACTTAAGTTTTGAGAGACGATTCTAAAACTGATCTAGAGACTCATTCAATAGCAATGTGACCTTTTAAAAACTTACATTAAGTAAAACTGCCAGTAGATTAAATCATATATATATATATATATATATGTAAGAGCTTCCTCTATTTACTACTGTTGAACTTCAGTAATTTTTAGAGGCTAAATGATGGTCAAATGTTTTTAAGTGTGCTCTTTTATTAAATGCTTGTGCAGGTTTTGTAATTCAGTACAGAAAAGTTTAACCTTGTACATTTTGTATGTAAAAAGTCTTTTAAGTAGCCTTATCCTTATTTAAATAAACAGAATAAAATTACCTTGAGTAGGTCTGTTGTTCTTATTAAAATGGAAAAATGCTCTGTAATGACTTGATCTGTTTTTATTCGAGTAAACAATTTTGGAAAGTATTCTTTATAGTACAACTTTCTGTACGTGGATTAAGATCAGATGTGATTTGTGTAGTCCAACCACGTCTTGCAGCCCTTCTTTGAATGAGAGGATGGCTGGAGTAGTCTGGTGCTGGGATATCATGGTGCTACAGAGCCTGATACGTTGACTGTCACTACATGTTGAAGGATGGAAATAGAAGTCTCTGAACCTTCCCATGTAATGTTAAAGCTCTTAACAAAATGAGACAAACTAGAGATTCAGTTGAGAGATTTTATGTTAGAGTGATCTGAAAAAAAGTTAATTTCTAAACTGCTATCTTAATATTACTGTATTTAGAGACTGTTGCTCTAAATTAAATAACTTGGAAAAGACTCAGGTAACTTTCTACTTTGTCTTTTGTTTTATTTTAGAGATGAGGTCTTGCTCTGTCACCCAGAGCTGGAGTGCAGTGGCATCATCATAGCTCACTGCAGCCTTGAACTCCTTGGCTCAAGCGGTCCTCATGCTTCAGCCTCCTATAGCTGGAACTACAGGCATGCACCACCACACCCAGCTTCTACTTTGTACTTCACACGTAGATTCTTCATTTTTTTTTTTGTCTGGACAGAAGAGACAAAAGTCTTATTTCCACTTAGATTGTTTTTACTGAAGTACATTTTACTCACTAAAGTGCATTACTTTTTCAGTTTTTTAATAACTTGATCATCTTATTGTGGAATAAAAAATAGAGATTTGAATTGCCTGTATATTTGTTGAGTACCTACTATGCTAGCTCTTGGGAATGAACAAGGCAGATTAAGTACTTGCTCTCATAGAGAAAACAGACAAGTGAACCAGGATATAGTGGACAGTTGGTAGAAAATAAAACAGGGTCATGAAATGGTGAAGGACAAAGAAAGTAGGATGAGGAGCTATTTTAAACACAGTGGTTAGGAAAGGCCTCTGAAGATACTATATTTTGAAGAGAGCATGACTAAGGCATAGCTATGGAAAGCTTTCAGGAGAAGGATTCTACATGTGTCTGATTTTAGATGGCTGCATAGTCCTCCCATCAAGGCTGGAGTCAGCTTCCCACCACTTGTATATGGACTGGCCTTGTAACTTGCTTTGATCAAGTGAATGCTTCTACTCTTACACTTGGACCTCTGCTTGCAGCCCTGTGAAAAAGCCCAGGCTACCCAATGGAAATGCATGGTTCTCCCAACACCCAACAGCTAGCACTAACTGCCAGACATGTGGCCAGTAGTCACCTATCCCCGGTCTAGCTGCCAGCTAACTAAAGCTGCATGATGAGCTTCCTGGTGGAATCAGTCCAAATTGATGACACTCAGAATCATAAGTGACTAAAGTAGGAGTTGTAGAAAGCTGCTAAGTGTTGGGGGTAGTTTGCTACCCAGCAGTAGGTAACAGGTACCAGACAAGGACAAAACATGAAAGCCCTAAGGCTTACTAGGTTCTTAGAACAGAAAGACTGGTGTGGCTCAAGTGAATGAAAATGGGCTATGGTAGTATAAAATGACGTCAAAGAATAGGCAGGACCAGATGATGTATGACCCTACGTAGGACTTTGGATTTGATTCCAATACCAATTGGAAGCTGTTTGTTAACTCTGTTGAGACTTAAGCAAGCATTCAGTTTAGTCAAAAATAGACTAGTTGAGTAAGTCGATAATAGCCCTATCTTTTATCCTCAAGTAGAATTAGCCAAATTTTGTTTTGTTTTTTTAATCTTCAGGTAAATAGTTTAAACTAAAACTTATTTGACGAACAGTTAAACCTTTAGGAGACTTTAAAATGCTTTACCAGTTATGGTGAAAGACAAATACTTTTCATAAATACAAAACCATCCTATCTTTCGAAGCCTTCTGTTATGTCTGTTCTGCCTTGCTATGTAATTTTTGAAAATAAACTTTTAAAAAATAAACTAGGACAGTTTTAGAGTTTTGGAGACATTGCCACAGTAGTACAGATTTTTAACATAGCCCACACTGTTTCCCTGCTAACATACATTCGCATGCTACCTTTGTTGAAATGACTCATTGTTAACTAAAGTTCATAATTTTTTTCGATTTTCTGAGTTTTTCCCTAGTACTGTTTTACAGTGCCAGGATCCTACCCAGGATACCATGTTATGTAGTTGTCATGTCATGTTAGGCTTCTCTTGGATATGACAGTTTCTCAGACTTTCCTTGTTTTTGATGACTTGACAGTTTTGAAGAGTAATGGTCAGGTAAATACCTGGGGAATGTTCCTCAATTGAGATTTTTCTGATGTTTTCTCATGACTAGACTGGGGCTGTGTGTTTTGGGGGGAAGACCACAGAGGTAAATTGCTATTTTCATCACATTATTTTGAGAACACATACTGTAAACATGATATTACTTTTGAGGTTAACTTTAATCTCATTTGGCTGACATAGTGTTTGTCATTTTTTTTCCACTATAAAGTTACTGCTTTTCCCTTCTGAATGTCACTTTTGCCCCCCGCCCCCTCTTCCCCCGTGAAAAAAAAAAAAAAATGGTTATTTCTGTTTCCCCTTTTCATACATACTGTGCTCTTTGGAACAAAGTCACTTAAGGAATGCGGAGTTACTTTGCTGGCGAAGTACCGAAATTATCTGTAATTCTGCACAAGAGACTTATCTGTTCTCTACCATTAATTTTATTCAATGATGTATGTCAGTATGACTCATGGATACTTAGTTTGTATTTTGGGTTAAAGTCTAATGTGTGTTTTTGTTTTTTGTTTTGTTTTTTAACTCAAATTCTTTCTTGCATCGGCCATTGAAAGCTCTTGCAGTTAGCTCCCATTTCCTTGTGACTTTCCCCATCATTGTGTTTTCTTTGAGCACTTCCTTTCTGGTACTATAGGATGCTCTAGTGTCATTTTGTATATTTCTTGGCCAAGCCCTAGAATGAATCATTTCTCTAAGAAGCCTTGGCTCCTTTTATTAAAAACTGAGATCTGGGTACTAAGTATGCTGATTGCTACTGGGGTGTCATTGTTTTTAGGCCTCCTCAACTGACAGAGGAAGGAAATATATGTACGTATATGAAGCCCTATAGGTGTACATTTCTATAGATTTATCTATATGTAACCATCTGTATCTGTAGTAGTAAAACATGAGTTCATACTATGTCTCTAACTCGATTACCATGTTGATCATTCCAGACTTCCCTTGCATGTCTGTAACCTCCCACTCCAACAGTGAGAAACATGGCTCCTAGCAACCGCCATCCATTTACCCAGCAGTAGTTGCAGGAGTTGTTAGCCTGTACCCATGTGGGAAATGACTTTATCAGCTAGATGAGAGTGATTTTTTTTTTTTTTTTTTTTTGAGACGGAGTCTTGCTCTGTCGCCCAGGCTGGAGTGCAGTGGCCAGATCTCAGCTCACTGCAAGCTCTGCCTCCCGGGTTCAAGCCATTCTCCTGCCTCAGCTTCCCGAGTAGCTGGGACTACAGGCGCCTGCCACCTCGCCCGGCTAGTTTTTTGTATTTTTTAGTAGAGACGGGGTTTCACCGTGTTAGGCAGGATGGTCTCAATCTCCTGACGTTGTGATCCACCCGTCTCGGCCTCCCAAAGTGCTGGGATTACAGGCTTGAGCCACCGCGCCCGGCGAGAGTGATTATTAATTGTTAATTATGAGAGTGACTATGTTCATTCCTTCTGCCTTTAATCTTAGAGACTCCAACTCATTTCTAATGTTGCTCAAGTCGTATCATTTAAGATAGTTTTGCAGTTTTGTTTTAATGAAAAAGAATGTGAAATTGACTTTTCTCCATTAACAACAAAATAAATCCCTAGACAACAGCAATTCACCAGTTTTAAGGTGTCTACTCTATACTTAGGCTCTAAATAAGGAACTGAAGTAAATAAAACATGGTCCCTGTCCTCAAGGGCCTTTTCTTCTTCTTTTGTTTGGGTTGTTTGTTTGTTTGTTTGTTTGTTTTTTCAGATAGAGTCTCGCTCTGTTGCCCAGGCTGGAGTGCAGTGGCAGGATCTCGGCCCACTGAAACCTCTGCCTCCCGGGTTCAAGCAATTCTCCAGCCTCAGCCTCTTAAGTAGCTGGGACTATGGGTGCGTGCCACCACACCCAGCTAATTTTTTGTATTTTCAGTAGAGAGGGTTTCACCATGTTAGCCAGGATGGTTTTGATCTCCTTACCCTGTGGTCTGCCTGCCCGCCTCGGCCTCCCAAAGTGCTGAGACTACAGGCGTGAGCCACCATTCCTGGTGGGCCTTTTCTTCTTCTTAATCCCAGTTGTTCAATCTAAATAAAAATTTGAGAAGGAATCTGAAGAACATTTAATAATTAAAGTCACAGTATTCTGTGCATTAGGCAGTTTACTAGTTATATCTTTTAATTCCTTGAAGCCTAGAGAAACCAATCAAAAACAAACGACTGGATTACTCTTGTAGAAGATCCTCTCTGTCTTAGTCCCTTTTCTCCAGCTATAACAGAATACCACAGATTAGGTAATTTATAAAGACCAGTTTATTTGGCTCCCAGTTCTGGAGGCTGGGAGGTCCAAGAGCACGGCACTGGCAGCTGGTGAGGGTTATCCCATGGTGGAAGGCGGAAAGACAGCAGTGAGTATGCAAAGCACAGAAGAACTTGGGCTGAACTCATCTTTCTTTTTTTTTAGTCAAGAAATCACTTCCATAATAACTGCCCCTGTGATAATGGCATTAATCCATTCATGAGGACAGAGCCCTCATGGCCTAATCTCGTCTTTAAGGCCCCATCTCTTAATACTGTGTCTATGGCAATTAAGTTTTCAACACATGAACTTTTAGGGGAGACATTCAAACCATAGCATCCTCAGAACATAATAAGTGAGTAAAATGCATAAATGCTAATAGATGCCAGGAATGAAGTCAGTCTGCTCTTACTGTTATAATGGAGTTCTAGTCTCAATTTTTTTTTTTTTTTTCACTGAAAGGTCACTACATACATTTTGGCATGTATGTCACGTGGACATTTCCTTCTCAGTGTTTAAAAACTCGTGTATTTAGAGATGGCACTTGCCCCATCTTCATCTCTATGTGTAAGAAAAAAATCTCATGTTTTAGGGGACAGTAGGCTAGGAGTCAGGATTTCTGATTTCTAGTGTGTTGGCCTCTTTGCAGTCTTGAGTAAGCTTTATTCTTCCTGGGCTTCCACTTCCTCCTTTGCAAAGCAGATGGATTTCACTCTTATCCTTAAGACTCTTGCAGATCTTATTTCTTGATATTTCTAGAATTAACCTTATGCTTATCCCTGAGCCTCTGTAATCTGTCCTTTAATAACCAGGCAGAAAATGAGAGGTGCCCTCAAATCTGAATGGGCATCACTAAAGATGATGAGAATTGAGTATATCCTTTAAGTTTCTAAAGTAATATGATTAAGTGATATGCAAGTTAATATAACTTTTATTTTGCTTTAATATAACTAGTTTTACAAAGTTTTGTCCAAAGGAGTTAGGGTTTATTTATTGTGCTGACTCAAAGACTTGAGGGCAGCCGTCTGCTTACAAATTAGATAGTGTCTAGTTGTAGCAAGTCCACATGTGTAGTACATATACCTCGGGCTTCATTTTTGTGATCACAAGGATTTCTCTGCTAGTTTCTAAAGTTCTGCTCTACTGACAGCACTGAGTTCTTTTGCAGGTATTCCTCTAAAGTTTTTCCAGAGATAAAGGGCTAAGGGCAATATTGAGGGAGTAGTAACCATTGTAGTTCCAGGGTACATTGCACCACAGCAGATAGATTTACTGAGTTTCTTGCCTTGTTCGTGGTTCATGTAGAATGATTGCCTCATCAGTGAAACTGTGTCTTTCACTTACTTCAGTGACTACATTTTCATGGTTTTGGTTGAGGGTAGACTAGTTCTGTTAAAAATTTTATAATATCTTGGCCGGATGTGGTGACTCACGCCTGTAATCCCAGCACAGTGGACCCAGTGTGGGCTGCAACAGAAACATCAGGCAATAGAGACTGACCCTCAAAGGTTTCACACATTGCAATAATCAAAGATCAAACAAGTTGTCTTGCTGTTTAATGAAAAAAAAGACAAGCTTTAAAGTAACTCAAAGTGTACTCAAGTGAACTCAAGTTCAAAGTGTAACATATTTTAAATTTTTAAAATTTTTATTGAGTTATAATAAAAAGCTGTGAAGTTGGAAAAGTTCTAAGTTATATAGCTCAGGAGAAAAAAATGTGTGTGTGTCTCACTACCCAGAACAAGATACACAGTACAGCACAGGTGGCAGGTTTTTCTGTAACGATTCAGATAGTAAAAAATTGCCAGCAAACCAATGCATAAATGAACATACATGGCTGTGTTTGAATAAAACTTTTTTTTTTTTTTTTTTTTTTAAGAAAACAGACCAGGTGTGATGGCTCATGCTGGTAATCCCAGCACTTTGGAAGGTCAAGATGGGAGGATCACTTGAGCCCAGGAGTTTGAGACCAGCCTAGGCAACATAGTGAGACCTCATCTCTACAAAAAAATTTTTAAAATAGCCATGCATCAGCCAGGTGTGGTGGCTCACACCTGTAATCCCAGCACTTTGGGAGGTTGAGGCAGGTGAATCACCTGAGATCAGGAGTTCAAGACGAGCCTGGCCAGTGTGGTGAAACCCTGTCTCTACTAAAAATACAAAACTTAGCTGGGTGTGGTGGCGGGTGCCTGTAATCCCAGCTACTCGAGAGGCTGAGGCAGGAGAATCGCTTGAACCTAGGAGGTGGAGGTTACAGTGAGCCAGGATCATGCACTGCACTACAGCCTGGGTGACAGAGCGAAACTCCATCTCAAAATGACAACCCCCCCCCCAACACACACACACAGCCGGGCATGGTGGTGCATGCCTGTAGTCCCAGCTACTTGAGAGGCTGAGGTGGGAAGATCACTTGAGCCCAGAGGTTCAAGGTTGCAGTGAGCTGTGATCATGGCACTGCACTTCAGCCTAGGCAAGAGAGCGAGATCCTATCCCTAAAAAATAAACTAGGAAAGAAAACAGGTAGTGGGCAGAATTTAGCCCAGGGACCGTAGTTTACAACCCATAATACAGAATATTTCCAACATCTCATTGGTTTAGTTTTGCCTGTCAGCATTTGTTTTGTGTACTTTTGTATGTGTATGTTTAATTTCCCAATTTAATAAAAAGTCTTAATCATATAGCTATATTATTTTACATCTAGCCAGAGTTTTCTCATTATCTTTGGCGTTCAGCATTTTGAATGTGATGTGTCTGGGTATGGTCTCTGCATTTATCCTACTTTGAGTTTATTGAGCTTCTTAAATATGTAGATTCATATTTTTCATCAAATCAAATTTGGAGGCTTTTTCAACCACTAACTCTTTTTCTTCTTTTTCTGTTTTAAGAGGGTCTCGCTATGTTGTGCAGGCTGGAGTGCAGTGGCTGTTCACAGGTGCTGTTTTCTCACACTGCAGCCTCAAACTCCTGGACTCAGGCAATTCTCCCACCTCAGCCTCCTGAGTAGCTGGGACAACAGGCACATGCCACTGTGCCTGGCTAGTCATTAACTCTGAAAAATATTTTCTCCTGTTCTTTTTTTCTCTCTCCTAGCCTTCTAGTCCTTCTAGTCCTTCCATTACGCATATTTTGGTATGCTTAATGGTTTCTCACCTTTCTCTGAAGCTCTTTTCATTTCACTCTTTTTGCTGTTTTTCAGATTGTATAATTTCTGTTGTTCCATCTTCAAGTTCACTGATTTTCTTCTCCCAACTCAGATCTACTATTAAGCCCCTCTAGTGAGTTTTTCATTTCATTTAGTATATTTTTCAACTTCAGAATTCCATTTGATTTATTAAAAATAATTTTTATCTCTTCATTGGTTTGTTTGGTGAGTAAAGTCATCTCTTGGTATCTGTGGGGGATTAATTCCAGGACCCCCTACAAATACCAAACTCCATGGATGCTCAAGTATCTTATAGAAAATTGCATAGAATTGCATATAACCTATTCACATCATTCTGTATACTTTAAATAATCTCTAGATTACTTATAATAATACCTAATACAATGCCTACACATCACTTCATCTGCATGGATTCAACATAGTACTCAGCATGTGGAAAATCCAAGTTTTACTTTTTTGGAACTGTATCAACATTTTTTTTTTTCCTGAATACTTTTGATCCACAGTTGGTTGAATCCACAGATGAGGAATCTGTGGATATGGAGGACCAACTATAATTGTTCTCTTACCTTCCTTTTTTAGATATGATTTCCTTTAGTTCTTTGAACAGACATGTTTTTATGTTCAGCCAGTGTTTGGTCAGAGGTTCTGCTTACGCACTTTGAGCTAATAAGATTTCTGCTCTTTGCTGATGGACCTGTGTATGCCTTGGAGAATGCTTTCACGTTTGTTGGACATCTGATTGCTCCTGAGTGGATACGGCCCAGTCCATACATACTTCCCGAACCTCAAGGATAAACAAGATTCCAGGAGGGCTCCTCTTGGCTATCTCTTTCTCTGCTTTTCCATGTTAAACTTCTGGCTGGTCTGTCATTCTGCTTTTTGCTACTAATAGCATGGAGTTACCAGCCCCTTCCTTAATGGTTCTCTGGAAAGATGTCTTACTGTTTTTGACAATCCCCTTAGGCAAAGATTTCTCAATTCTCGGTACCAAATACGAGCCCCCTTGGGCGGAACTGCTGAGTTGCCAGTCTCAGAGCCTGGCTCTCCCCTGGGGGCTGGACAGTGGCCTGCTTCTCCGGGAGTGACACACCTTCTCTGTGAGTGGGTTGGTAGCCACCGGTCTTCTGAGATTGCCCCTCCCAGTGTGGAGCCTCCGCACTGGCAGGCTAGGGTAGGGGCAATTGGAGCTCTAGGATTCTCAGCCTGTGGCACCTGGGGCAGAGCCCTAGACCAGTATCTGGGGGAAGAAAGACCCCTTAATTTTTGGCTGCATTGGCCCAAAGTAGAGTTTGTCACATGAAGCTGGGGAGTGGGGATGAGATGGGATGAGGCTGTGGCTCAAATGCCACAGACTCACTGTTCTTCCTAAGACTTAGTAGTGGATTTTCCTGAATGAATGTTTATTTTGTTACATGCCTTTGGGGAAATTTTCAGAGACTTTGCATTGTGTGGTTTATATACAAGTAATTTCCTTCAGTAGGAAGAGGGTTGGTCAGCTAAGCCCTGCATACCACTATCCGTAAAGTCCCGTCAGTCAATGCTTTAAACCTTGGCTGGGCTGCTTGGAGTCTGGCCTAAGTATACACGGTTCAGTTGTCAGCCAGAAATTTCTAAGTTCATGCAACACACTTGGGGCTCTCCTTTTCAGGATTTTCTTCCTCACTTTCCAGAGGCTGTTTATCCCAAACTCTGGCCTCTGGTTCCTCAGGCTAGTAAGACTGCAGGTTTCCTAACAGAGTTTTAGATCCCTGGCGGGGGGCTGCCGTTGGATAAAAGGCCGAAACAGGAAAACCAACCAGTGTCATTCTCTTCTTCCAAGTGTCTACCCGCCTCCAATATCTGCCTGCTTTGGATCGTGCTCCAATGTTCTCAACAATTAAATAAATATTTTGTCCAGAATGACTGTTAATTTGGAGGAGAATTAGTCCAATTGGAGCTATTTACTAGAAGTGGAATTCCCCCTAACCATTAATTTTAGAATGGGTAATTTAAGGTTGGGAGAGTCTGTGGTTTTAATGAGAACAAGTAAGATGTTCCAAAATGAAATTTGGAGTGCTTTTACTTTTATGAAATAGAAAACAGCAAAACAACTAACAAGGGATGAAATTATTCTTTTTAAGCAAAACCTCAAGTCAACTATAAATCCAAAAGACTCATTCCAGACATTATCAAACATTCTAACAGTGACTACCACTCAGATTAAGAAACTGATGTCACATATGCTCAGCATATATCAGACTTGATTTCCACCAAATTTTTCTGTTGCTTAGCGTATCATTTTATTATATTGCGTTGTCTTAGAAAATTAAGGACAAAAACGTCACTGATGCTAAAGAGAACTGTGCAGTGCTCTATCCCATACCTTGGCTCTGTGCTTCCCAACTGTGTACTGCTGTCTGAGATTATTTCACAGACTACTGCCACACTAGCTCCGAATGTTATTTTTATTGTAATGACTGTGTGTCCCTCCTGCTTTACTGCCCTTTTCAGAAGCACGGAAGGCTCCCAGTGTGCCCTCAGTTGCAAGGGTGTCGAGAACATAAAGATGAATAGGATGTTGTCTCTGGCCTCAAGTTGCTTATGTCCTTGTGCAGTCTTTCACTTTATGGAAGTCAGTGCAAGATGTGGGTCCGTAACGCTGGGACAGAGCCAAGAAGCCCTGCCAAGAAAAATGACCTGAACATTGGCTTCACTGTCAGGAGTTGATGTTACTGCATCAAATGCAGAGGATTACAATCCAAGAGAAAGAGTATGGGAAAGAGAGAGGAGGTGGCCGGGTGCAGTGGCTCACACCTGTAATCCCAGCACTTTGGGGAACCAAGGCAGGTAGATCATCTGAGGTCAGGAGTTCGAGACCAGCCTAACATGGTGAAACCCCATCTCTACTAAAAATACAAAAATTAGCCCAGCATAGTGGTGGGCACCTGTAATCCCAGCTACTCAGGAGGCTGAGGCAGGAGAATCGCTTGAACCCGGGAGGCGGAGGTTGCAGTGAGCCGAGATTGTGCCATCGCACTTTGGCCTGGGTAACAGAGTGAGACTCTGTCTCAAAAAAAAAAAAAAATTGGGAGAGAAGGTAGCAAGGAAGAGGTGCCTGGTGTTGACTGAAGGCTTCCTTTAAATAAAGGGTGTGATGTGATGCTATTCCAGTTGGCAATGCCCCAGGCCATTGGAACTGCACTTCATACAGTGACCATCGGACCATGCAATGACGTGTTACTTAGACTCAGTGCCTCAACCTTTAATCATGATTTCACACACTGTACCTGGCAAAAGATTTTGTTCTGAATAACTTTATTGCAAGTCACATAATCTTGGTTTAGACTTGACACAACAGGAAGTTACAGAGCTGTAAATACCAATTGGTCATTACCTTACTGAGTTTAGAAAACTTTCAAGTTCGTGGCATACATTAATTGCACTTAAATAGGCAGTGAGAGAAAGATTTATAAAGACATCACTCAAAAGGATTTTTACATTTGGGTGTGCCTTACTCGATTACAAAAATTTCAAACCATCTTCCCACCTAGGGCCTAGGGCGAGTTTTCTCTTTCCCTGGGACTGAACTAGCACAAAGCACTAAAGGGTTGAAGCAAACGTGAGTATCACTGAAAAGCACTAGAAGAAAGTCTCGATGTGGCTGGAAGAAACCAGAAGGCAAGATTGCCTGGGTGAGAAAGAAAACATAAAAATCTGTGTGTGAGATCACAAGCAGCAACTTCTCCGTGTTGACTTCAGATGTCTTTCCCACAGTCGGGGCACAGGATGTCGTCCCTCTCTGTGAGGAAGCCACGCCCCACCAGTGAGAGGGAGCACTTCTTACAGTTAAAGCAGTCGTTATGCCACTGCCGTTCCTCAAAGGAGATGTATTTTGTGCCGCCAAGTCCTGTTAACAGAGAGAAAATAATACCGGATGAAGAAAATTAGAATCAGGCAACTGGGACTGAAGAAGGAATTGTGGTTTGATCCATTTCAAAGTTTGGATTGTGTAATATGGATAGTGTGAACTTCTAGTGACTGGGTGCTGGGAATCCATATATAAATCAGATTCTATGCACAGCCTGGAGGATCTCGTGAATATCAGAAGAGAGATAGAAACTGGTTCCAAAATGATGTGATAAGTGCGTCAAAGAATGCTGACTGTATTTGTTATGTGTTTTCCCACAAAATGAAACTCTGTGAGAACAGGAAGCAGATTTCTCTTATGCCTTCACTAGGTGCCTCATGTTGCCTGGTGCTCAAATTTGTGTGATTTAATGAGTGAAGCACCGAAGGGAGTGTAGAAGAGGAAAAGTTAATCCTCCCTGGGGTGGCCAGGAAAAGCCTCACAGATAAAGCACGATGTGGGTAGGAATGAGGGCAGAGGAATATTGTTGCAGCGGGAAGGTCCTGAGAAAGTTGCAGACAGACAGAATGGAATCAAATATTTAAGGTACATTGGTCCCTGATTATAATACAGTTGGTTTTACCTAGTGTTTTTTCTCAGTGCTACAATAACCGCAATTCACATTCATATCTAACGTTTTACATTTAGAAGTGCTTTTATATAGATTGTATCACTTTATAAAGCTTAATGTTATAAACATTTACCTCAACAGAAGTTACTGCTGAAAACAGCATTAAAGATGAATATGTTTGGCAAAAGATTGCATTTTCCCCCTAAATGATTCCAAGGGAAATGTGGTGCATAAAGGACCAGAAACAGATATTTTAACATAGGTAAACTGTAAATACTATGCTTTTCTTCATATTTTAATTTCACATGGAAATGTAATGAGCTCTGCATTATACGTGAGAGAACTGTTTTAGTGACCTGGGAAGGTGATTTAGCTCAGTTAGGTGAACTTCGTTCTAGGCCTGAGGGAAAAGAAAGTCAAGGACAAGCACACAGGGGGTGTATAGATGTGTTTCTGTAATGACACTGAAAAGCCACATAGGAAAGCCAGACCACCGGGTGCTCCATGTGTCTGCCACCTTCCTCTGATAGGAAAGAACCACTCCACTGAACGCAGTGGGACTGAAAATCCCACATCATAAAACTTCTCCTGTGTTATTATAGAAGACACACTTTTCTCTCCCCACCCAGTCACTAATTTGTGTAGTGATATGTGGTGACCATCTAAAGGACTTTAGTGTGAAGTCATCTGTTCTCCACACTGAATTTCTCCAGCCTGCTTAATAGTCTAGTCCAGAAGCCTGGTCTGCCGGCCAGCCAGATTTTGGGCTCTCACTTTGCCAGATCATTTGGGGGAATACAATATGAAAAACTCCTTAGAATGTACCCTCTGCCCTCATATAGCTGTGGCCTTGTGGCAGAAATTTCCCACTAAGATGCTTTGGAGTACAACCGTCCCCCTAAGATGCTAGGGGACACTTCTAAGAAAACAGTACAGCTGCTAAGCCTGAAAAGGCCAGTTTTTATTGTGCTTATGTGGTGTTACAGGCTCACAGGCTGCAGTTTTAGAGATAATCCAACCCAAAGCAGAAACTAAACCAGAGCACAGGCCATACGGTTGTGATCCGGTGGGCTGCAGAGGAAGTAATCATTACTTGCTGAAGCATAGCCAGTGCACCAAGGAGAGGAAAGCAGATAGGCAGAAAAGTCTGCTGTGTTCAGAGCCTTAGGGAGGTCTGGGAAGTTTAGGGATATAGACAGGGTCACATGCTAAAATGCTAGGCCTTGTTCAAGCTTCCAATCCCTCTTCGAAGTGGGGACCCCGGGACACTCACCGCTGATGGGGTTGGTACACCCAGCACACTTCTTGGCATACAAGTCACAGAAGCAGTTCAGGCAGTAGGCAAAGTCATCGCGAGCCGTGAAGCGCTGCCCAGACAGCTGCTTCCTGCAGGCAGTGCACACAAAGCACTCCTTGTGCCAGGGCTGCTCCCGGTAAGTGACCCCTCCCGTGGTGATGGGCTGCAGGGACGAGTGGGAGAGTTAGTGTGGTCTCTCTGCTTGCAAGACATCTTCAGTCTCACTACTGCCACTGGACAATGCAAGATCCTCATTCAGAAAACGTCCAGTTTGTTAAACATCACCATGAAGCTGCTTTACAAACCTCACAGTCACTCGTTACCCTCGCCACACGCTTTCATTCCAGTGTCTTAGGCCCTGGCTTTCCCATTAGTGAAACTGGAGCTTGGGGGTTGCCCTCAGCCCTTCCCAGGGATGCTGGAGATCTAAGGCACAGGGCACCTCAGTGGCGTTGCCACCTTCGCGAGCAGGGAAGCAGCACAGTGGAGGGGTCGGGATTGAAGACAGCATCAAGGAGACGTGGGCTTGAATCCTAATCCTACTCCTTACCAGACCTGTGGCTGGGAGCAGGTCATAATAAAGATCTCTGCACCTCAGTTTTCTCATCCAGGAAGTGAGGGTGATGATGTTAAATAGGCAAGTTGATGGGGAGTCCTTACTTAGAAGCCTGGCAGGGCCGGTGGCTCATGCCTGTAATCTCAGGACTTTGGGAGGCCGAGGCAGGTGGATCACTTGAGGTCAGGAGTTCAAGACCAGCCTGGCCAACATGGCGAAACCCCATCTCTACTAAAAATACAAAACATTAGCTGGGTGTGGTGGTGCACCTGTAATCCCAGCTACTCAGGAGGCTGAGGCAGGAGAATCGCTTGAACCCTGGAGACGAAGGTTGCGGTGAGCCAAGATCATGCCACTGCACTCCAGCCTGGGCAACAGAGTAAGACTCTGTCTCAAAAACAAAACAAAAACCCTGGCAAGTGGTAACCTCTCCAATGCCACTCACGAGCCTGTCTCTCCAGCCACTTATGGTGAAAGAAGGAAAAGGCTTAAAGGACAGCTGGGACTGGCACCTGCTGATGCCACAAGAAGATATGGGCATCTTGGAAGTTTTGGGAAAAATCAGCCAGATGCCTTCATTCTCACCCGTCTTGTGGTCTTAGAACATCTGTGAGGTGAAGCTGCAAAGCCACACAAGGTGGAACGGCCATCAGTACCTCAATTTTACCTGGTATTTTTCTCCAAATGTTGCATCTCACATTCTGTTTACAAATGCGTGCTTGGTGGAGCTGAGTAAGCTATCAAAGGAGTGTAGGTGGCCTCAGCTTGGCAAACGAAGGCCATGGAAGATGGAGTGCAAGCACCTCACAATCACGCTTTTTTGCTTTTTATTTTTTGAACATTTCAGTATCATCCAGTAATTCCTTTGGTCTTTACATAAAGCTTGTGAAGTAAGAAAGATACTAATTTTATGGGTGAGTAAACTGAGACTCAGAGAAATTAAAAAGTGACTTGCTGAAGAATTCATAGCTGGTTAATGACAAAGCAGGAGCTAGAATTCCAGACTCCCTTCTATCTTGTATTCTTTTCATTAAACCATGAATCATAAAGCATCTTCCTATAACCCACCCCACCGCACAACAGAATGAACACAAAACACGCTTGGTTGCAATGCATCCATATGCATCAGTAGCCTGTGTGTGTAAGACGTCTCCTCTGCCTGCAACATACGTCCTCAGTCCTCCCTCACTCCGGATTCCATGCTTCCCACCCACATCAGCTAACTCGATGCCTCTCAGCATAGCATGATTTTCTCAGAGACTCCCTCCCTAAACGCCACCCTGGCCCCCGACTCCTCAGATGAGTTGAGGTCCCTCCATTCCACACTCTGCTTTTCTCCTCCACAGCACACTGCTTAGTAATGACTGACGGGTTTGACACTGGAGTGTACTTCCAGCTAGACTGCAGTTAAGTGTCTGCATCTTGTCCAGCATCGGATCCCCAGTGCCTGAGAGGGCCAAGTTCATGTCGAGGAATGGATGCTTCTGGCGTGAAGGTTTTTGTGTGTATTTAACGAACATGCGCACAAAAGGCATGCATCCCAGAAGGATGTGTTGCTTTCATTTCCGCAAATGAATAAAGCATACACTGGAAAGATGACAGAGGAAGAGCAATTCAGATGAACTTCTGTTAGGTCTTGATGAGAAAAACAAACCAAAATGAAAATAAAAAGGGGAGAGAACAGGGAAGAGAGTTCCTAAAATAAAAGCAAGATGAGACCTCAATCTAAGAATAAAGAAAAAAACAGGAGTTCGTGACCAGTCTGGCCAACAAGGTGAGACACCATCTCTACTAAAAAACACACACACACACACACAAAAATTAGGTGGGTGTGGTGGTGGCGCCTGCCTGTAATCCCAGCTACTCAGGAGCCTGAGGCAGGAGAATCGCTTGAACCCGGAAGGCAAAGGTTGCAGTGAGTTGAGATCATGCCACTGTACTACAGCGCAGGTGACAGAGTGAAACTGTCTCAAAAAAAAAAAAAAAAAAAAAAAACAAGCATAAATGGAGAGGAAATTAAGAGAAATAAAATCTAAAATAACAGTAAAGAACAAAAGGGGCTGGGTGCAGTGGAGGCGGAGGCAGATCGATCACCTGAGGTCAGGAGTTCCGAGATCAGCCTGGCCCACATGTTGAAACCCCGTGTTTTCTAAAAATACAAAAAAAGTCGGCCAGGCATGGTGACGTTTGCCTGTAATCCCATCTACTTGGAAGGCTGAGGCAAAAGAAATCGCTTGAACTGGAGAGGCAGAAGCTGCAATGAGCCAAGATCGTGCCACCGTACTCCAGCCTGGGTGACAGTGTGAGATTCTGTCTCAAAAAAAAAAAACAAAACAAAAAAAAAAAAAAATGGAAACGAGAGAAAGGCTGAATGGAAATTGGTAAGAATACTCAGCACTTAGAAAAGGTGCAGGCAAGGGGGACATTCTTGCCCAGGCCAGCCAGGTACAGGTAGAGGCACTGGGATGTTTCTCCATGGCCAAGAGGCAAGGGTAGAGGCCCCAAGGGCAACACAGCAGAAGCTGGGTAAGCAGGGTCAATGAGAGGATGAGAGCAAACAGAACCTGCAATGAGTTCCACAGCTGGCATTGCCCAGGGCGAGTGAGCCGTGGGAGGGTGCCACTCAACAGGCTGATGCAAAGCCTAACAGCACAGAGACGCTGGAAGCTACGGCATAATCAGAGTTGCGTGTGTGTGAGAGTCAGAGGGCACAGCAGAAAACCAAGCTCCACCCTGACGGGCACAGGTCGGGGGGCAACTGGGCAGAGAGTTGGCTTCCTACAGATAGGCAGTTCCCTTTCTTTCTTTAACCCTAACAGAGCCATGACTGGAACAGATCGAGTAGTTAAGTTTATTTATTTTTATTTTTTTAATTTTTTGAGATGGAGTCTTGCTCTGTCACCCAGGCTGGAGTGCAGTGGTGTGATCTTGGCTCTCTACAACCTCCACCTCCCAGGTTCAAGCAATTCTCCTGCCTCAGCCTCCCGAGTAGCTGGGATTACAGGGGTGCACCACCATGCCCAGCTAAGCTGTGTATTTTTAGTAGAGATGGAGTTTCACCATGTTGCCCAGGCTGGTCTTGAACTCCTGACCTAAGGTAATCCACCAGCCTTGGCCTCCCACAGGTGATCCACTAGCCTTGGCCTCCCACAGTGCTGGGATTACAGGCGTGAGCCTCCTTGCCTGGCCAGAGTAGATACATTTGATAAATGATCTGTCCCATATCCACGGGGGCAGACTTTTCTCCTTTACTTTTCTTCTCACATCCCGTCTCTCTCTTCTCCCTGCTCCCTCCCTTCCTCTCCCCCTCTTCCTTCCATCTTTCTCTCCCTCTCAAGTTTGCAGTTGTTTTCTTGGTTTATTCATGGAGAGAAGCTGAACAAGACAGCTTTGGGATAGTGGCTCCCCTTCCCTCTAACATCAGGTCATCGACATAAGAATATATTTAGAATGGTCTAGAAGAAGGCAGGGTTAAGTGATTTGATCACAGGAGCTCAACAGCGTTGATGTTTTTGAAAGAAGGATGGGCGCCCAGACCCAATGGATAAAGCTCGGCATGTAAGGCAGGACAGGCACAGCTCCCACGCCATTCCAGTATCACAGGTATCCTTGTTTTTGGAAAGAGAACTGACAGACATGGACCATGGAGGCAAACCGGCCAGGATGTGCAAGGGCCAAGGGGGAATCTGAAATACCTTTTTGCACTGAACGCACTGCATGGCATGTTGTTTCTCATAGCAGGGCACACAGAAATTCTGATTGTCTTTGGGGATGAAACTCTTGGTTCCAATTGGCTGCTGGCAGCGGTGGCAGATGAAGCAGGTCTCATGCCAGCTGCTGCCCTTGTACTCCATCTTGCGGGTACCTGTCATCAGGGTCAAGAGGAACACAGCAGAGTTATGCTTAGAGGGGCGTGGAGTCCCAGCAATTGCCTTCAGAGCTTGCCACCCTCTAGTTTTATGACCAGAGCAAGTCACTTCAGCTCTTGAAGGCTCACCTCTAAATGGAGGTAATTCCTATTTTGTGCAGGGCATGGACTTTGTCTTTTGGTTCACTACTGTACACCCAGCTCCTAGAACAACACGTGTACATTTTAGGTACTTAACATTTATTTATTGAAAACCGTGGTTAGGAATGTTAAATCTAAAAAAAGTTAAGTCTGCCTCAGCAATGCAAAGTATAAAGGGAAGTGTGGCATAGCTCCGATTAATTTCTATGGAGCATGACTTTTGGAGTCTAGGGACTGTATTCACCTACTGCACACCTAATAAAGAACGCCCTGTCTGGTTCGCAGCAGGATGGAAATGGCTGGAGTGTGAATGAACCTGGAACCTCTAACCTGATTCAGTGAGCAGCCTCTACAACACTCACTTTACATACTGGCTGTTGAACCAAGTTGTGATGTATGTTGGTAATTTTATGCACTGTGCTAAGTGCTATAATTAAAACCTACATGTAGTTTTTTTTATTTTCGAGACAGGGTCTCGCTCTGTCACCCAGGCTGGAGTGCAGTGGTATGATCCTGGCTCACTGCAGCCTTGAACATCTGGGCTCCAGGGAAATTCCTGCCTCAACCTGAGGAGCTGGAACTACAGATGCACACCACCATGCCTGGCTGAAATCTTCATGTGTTACTTGTACCTCCCATTTAGTAATTGCCTAAACCCGTGCCATCCATTGTCTTTTGAGTAACTTATTAGCATTTGATACATTTCTACCATTTCTCCAAGTGAACTGAGGAGCTCTAGAGAACTGAAACACTTACGGGTCACCCCTGCCACCACCAAGCTGGACTCACTGCAAATGCTCGGTGTTTGTTGACTGACCTTTTTTTCATTTTTGTTTACCAGAAAGAAGTGTATCTATTTATAGTAAGAGATGATTCCAGATAGGCATGTAAACAAGTACCCTTCGTGTAAAGCAAATGTAAAGAAAGATCTGGGGAAATGAGTATCAGGGACAAAGAAACGGGAAAGTGTTGTAAGTGCCCGGACTAGCTGAGGGGCCTGGCCCCTGTGTGAGGACCAAATCCAGACTGCTGCCTGCTTTTCAAATGAAGTTTTATTGGAATGCAGCCACACCCATTCATTTACTTCCATGGTTTCCATCCGCTTTCATGCTAGATGGCAGAGTAGTGTGCAACTGTGTGCAGTTGTGCAAAGTTGTTGTGTAGTTGTGGTAGTTGAGTAGTTGTGACAGAGACTGTATGGTTCACAAAGCCCCAAATATTTATCTGGTTTTTGAAGGAAAAATGTTGCCAATCCCTGGGGACTGCGGCATGAGGGTCACATACATGTGACTTCTACTAGCGGTCAGGGAATGATGGGGAATCAAGCCGACGGGGGGACTGCCCGCGCCAGACCAGGTGTAAGCAGCTGCAGTAACACAGGTGGCTTATAGGAGTCTATAGACTAGTTCGTAGCTCTCAGCCCCAAAATCTCATGGTCCCAAGGACAAAGCTAGGGGTTTTATTTTAGCTGGCTAGAAAGCTGGTCAGGAAATGTCTGTCCTCCAGTAATTAGGAATGTGCTGAGAATTATCACATGATTGTTATTTAGGATCATTTTCTCAGCTTCCTGTCCTTCCAAGACCAGACATTTGAGATTATATAAAATAAGCGGGGTGTGTGGTGGGGGGCAATGTGTGAGAGGGAATTTGGGTTGATGACACGCAGTGATCTTAAAATTGAAAACTAAACTGTACAATCTATGGAATTCGATTGTGGGGTGATGAATCCTAAAAAGAACATTATGTGAAGCAATGGAAATTCAAGTAAAAATAGTGGAAGGACTTTGATACACACCTCACAAAGATTTTCTTCCACCTCCATGCATACTTTTGTCACTTGCTCTTTGGATCTCTGACCTTCATTCTGATCAAGCAGCCCAGAAGCCAAAGGATTTTGCCAATGAATATGGGGCAATTATGACTCTCGTGACATTCTTGGCGAGTTCTGAAATAAGTCTTATCAGATAACACCAGTTCGAGGGCAACTCTACGTGCAGGGAATGCACGGGGCACCTGGGGCCTCAGGGAGGTGGCGCGTGCACATCTCAGGCAAGGTGGCAGCCTTGGCCGCAGGCCTGCGTGGTCATATGCAGCAACGCCGGCAGGTGGCAGGGGCGTTCCTTCTCCGCACTGAATCGCACACTCTGAACCGAGTCTCCAGCAGACCGAAGCGCAGTCTTAAGGAAGGGATGTCTTAATCGGATTCAAATAGTCAAATTAGGCTGGCTGCGGTGCCTCAGCCCTGTAATCCCAGCACTTTGGGAGGCTAAGGCGGGAGATCTCTTGGGCCCAGGAGTTGGCGACCAGCCTGGGCAACATAGGGAGTCCCTGTCTCTACCAAAAAACATAAAAAAACAACAAATTAAGCTGGGTGTGGTGGTGTGTGCCTGAGGTCCCAGGTACGTAGGAGGCTGAGGTGGGAGGATCATTCGAGCCCGAGAGGTCAGGGCCATAGTGAGCAGTGATCGTACCACCGCTCTCCCACCTGAGCGAAAGAGCGAGATCTTGTCTCCAAAAAAAAAAAAAAAAAAAAAAAAAAAAAGGCAAATGAGGAGCCAGAAATTTGGTTGCAGGGTTGGAGACACTAGCGCTACTGGAGTCTGCGCATGCGCAGAGGCTGTGGTGCATCTGTAAGCAATGTCTGCTAATAGGGGCGCGAGAGCTGGTAAACCCCAGCACTGGGGTTTCTGATGGTACTCCAGTTTCCTGATTAGTCATCAGGACACTGACTTGTGTAGGGGTGTGGCGCTGGCGGGTTGAGTTTTTTCACTCGTCCTCTAAATGTAAATTCACTGCAAAAGCTGTGTGCACTGACGCTGTAACCCATATTCATCTTAAATGGGTTCGAACACTTTTAAAAATCAAACCCAGGCAGGCAAGTGCTTTGATTCAGCGTTTTGTTGGTGGTGGTTTGTTTGTTTTGCATACACCAGGATTCTTCTAGACACCCTGCTTTTGGTGCTCAGTCCATTTCTTCTGGCGGAGGCAACTGTAAAATGGGGATGAAGCCATCCAACCCAGGGGACACTGAAGATTAAATGGGATTCGGTAAAGCAGCAGTGTCCGACCCCTCTGTGTGTGCTTAGGGGCCAGTAGCTGTGGCTGTGTTGCTATTATTACTACACAGCATTTCTTACCACAGAGCCTGAATTCCAGCTTCCCTCATTCCTTAGTAGAAGAGACTGCTGGCCAGTTAATTCTCAGATATTCAGTATGGGTTACCCCTCACTGAACATTGGGCTTTTACTTCTTATCTGATCATGTTTTTCCTTTCTTTCCCTCCCCAGTAAACACCACAAGAAAGAGAAGGTGTGATGATTAATTTTATGTGTCAGTGTGGCTGGGCTCTGGTACCCAGTTGTTTGGTCAAAAAAAACAGGTTTATTTGTTGCCGTGAAGGCGTTTTTTAGATGTGATTAATGTCTAAGTCAGTAAGCTTTGAGTGCAGCACATTACCCACGTATCAGGGCCAGGCTTCATCTAATCAGTGGTAGGCCTTAGAAGCAAAGACTAAGGTTTCCCTAAGGGCAACTCATTCTTCTCAAGACTGCAATAGACACACCCTGGCTGAGTTTCCAGCCTGCTGCCCTATGGAATTCAAACGCTCCCATTTGGAACTGCAGTATCATCTCTTCCCTGAGCCTCCAGCCTGCTGGGCTGTTCTACAGATTCCAGACTTACCGCCTCCACAATCTCATGAGCCAATCCCTTGAAATAAATCCTTCTCTCTCTCTCTCTCTCTCTCATTTTTTTCTCTCTCTCTCTCATCTTTCTCTCTCTCTCTCTCTCTCTCATCTTTCTCTCTCTCTCTCTCTCATCTTTCTCTCTCTCTCTCATCTTTCTCTCTCTCTCTCATCTTTCTCTCATCTCTGTCTCTCATCTCTCTCTCATCTTTCTCTCTCTGTCTCTCATCTTTCTCTCATCTTTCTCTCTCTCTCTCTCCCCCCATATATACGTATCTATGTGTATATATTTCTGCAATTGATTCTGTTTCTCTGGAGAACCTAACAAACACAGAAAGTCAAGACAAGTGAAAAATTCAAAATCCGGGAAATATGCATATTTTTTATGTCATGGTTGGTGCTAACAGTTAAAGTCTTAAATAGCCCCTAGACTCCCCAGTGGAAGCTTCCTTGGGCCCTTGTTCAGGAAACTAGTAAGGGTTTAATTTGTTTTTCAATTCATGTTGTGGTTCTTGTTGTTACTGAGAGTGCTGTGTCTCTGCAGTGACTCCCTGTGGGGCAGGACACAGGTCAGCCTGGCTTTCTACGGGCTTCGGTTCTCATTCGCAGTGTCGCACAGCACTGGGGCCCGAGTTTCCAGCCTCTGCAGGACCCATGTGATCTTGGACAAGGCCTTCCTGCCTGGAGCTGCCTCATCTAAAGTCACCATGTAGCCCCGCCACCTGTCTTCCCTTACAGCTGCCAACAGGGCTGGGGTTGTGTCAGCCTGGGCATTTTTCTTCCCTGTCATAGTGTGTCACAGTTGTTTTTAAGTTGTATTAACCAGAGAAATGTAGTAGCAGTAAGAAACCATCTTACTGAAGGTCAAATAACCTCCTTGCCTTTTTAAAAATGATGATTCCTTATCCTACATGTCTTTTTTTTTTTTTTTTTCCTCCAAGATGGAGTCTCACTCTGTCACCCAGGTTGGAATGCAGTGGCACAATCTCAGCTCCCTGCAACCTCATCCACCTCCCGGGTTCATGCAATTTTCCTGCCTCAGCCCCCCGAGTAGCTGGGACTACAGGTGCACATTGCCATGTCCAGCTAATTTTTGTATTTTTAGTAGAGATGGGATTTCACCATGCTGGCCTGGCTGGTCTCAAACTCCTGACCTCATGATCCGCCCTCCTTAGCCTTGCAAAGTGCTGGAATTACAGGGGTGAGCCACCACACCTGGCATCCTACATATCTTTTAAAACTATTTCCTATATGTCAGTCTCTTCAGTATTTCTTTATTATCAAAAACAAAGCAAACCAACACGATGAAACCTTGTCTCTACTAAAAGTACAAAAATTAGCCGGGTGTGGTGGCGCACACCTGTAGTCTCAGCCACTTAGGAGGCTATGGCAGAAGAATCTCTTGAACCTGGGAGGCAGACGTTGCAGTGAGTCAAGATTGCACCACTGAACCATGTTGGCCAGGCTGATCTCAAACTCCTGACCTCAAGTGATCCACCCACCTCAGCCTCCCAAAGTACTGGGATTACAGGCATGAGCCACGATGCCCAACTTCTTTCTGTATTTTGAAATTCCATATCTTTTTGTCCCCTTTGCTTTTCAAAATAAAAGATTCTGCCCTCCCACATAAAAGACAAAACAAAAAAACAAATAACTCCCCCCCGCCACACACACACACATACACACACACACCCCATGAGGGACACAGTCCTATCAACACACAAGGCACCTTTATTGCCATCCTCAGCACCTGGCCCAGATGCAGCTGTGCCCTTTTTGACTGTCCATCTAGAACACCAACCCTACAAGGGCAGAGGACCAGGTGCACCTCGGCTCACACCCCATGGATGCTCGGCTTGAGCCCAGTGCCTGGCACGCAAGAGCACCATGCACACTTGGTGAAATAACTGAATGAGTACACATTCAGCAGGTAGAAGCAAAGAAAAGAGAGACCATCTATGGTGGTGGGAAAGTGGGGGCTGATGCAGGAGATGTATTTTTAAGGGGAATGCCCACCATTCACTTACTCTTAACAATTCGAATGCATAACACTGCCCCATGTGCATAGGAAAAAGATCCCGTTACTGCCCATGATAGAACCCGTTATGTGCCTGCTTTGTAAGGACTCTAAATACTCCTCTGTAATTCAAGGTAAAAATGGAAAGTCAACACGAGTGTCTGGAACCAAGTCAATGTGAACAGGGGGTCAGAGGAACGTGCACAAGGCCTGAAGCTAGACTGGCTCACGCATGAGAAAGGTGTGTCTCCTGACCTGGCATGATGGTCTTCTTGCATTCCTGGCACTTGGACGAGTACTCATTGGAATAGCAGTCTGTACAGAGCAGCTGGTCCTCCTTGGCAGCAAAGGGCTTGTCCACCAGTGAGTTTCTGCACTGCGAGCAGTGGAAACAGGCTTCATGCCAGTGCCGGTCCTTGTAGGACAAGTCCTGTGGAGCCAGACCACACGAGACAGTCAGAGGCAGGATAGGAGGGCTTGGACCCCACAGCATTGGGGCCCCTTGCAAATCTGCAGGGCAAACAAGGAATGAAGGTGGGCCGAGGCACCCTGGTGCACCCACATTCATGCCCCAGGACCACCTAACTGCTGAAATCAATGAGGACTAGGCTGCTTTTCTCTTGCTGCATTTTGGAGCAACAGGTTAGACAGATGTGCATGTATGCACGTGTCTGTGTGTGAGAGATGCTTCTCGAAAACAAAGGGATTTCCCTTAGGTATTGCCTGCAAGAAAGAGAAACAGAAAACATGAACACCTATCAATTCGTCTCACACCACATCCGGTGACAGAGAAACAGACTGCAGGACGTCCTTGCCTGAGGGAGCCCTGCCCAACTCCGATGACCGTGATCACCGGTGTGGCAGACAGGCTCTGGGTGTCGGGATGTTCACCAGAAGGAGGCCCAAGGACTGATGGGTGGGAAAGAGTCAGGACAGACTGCTTGTGTGGGTGCGACCTGTGTGGGTGGCAGTGAGCTGGGGGAGGAGGGAAATTTCAGGCAGAGAAAGGGCACAGACACAGAAGATCTGGGGACGGGGAGCACGTCAGATTGCAGGGACCACAGACCGGGGGCGAGGTGGGAGGGCCCCCCGGCCTGGCTGGACCGGAACATATGGCTGCCTTTTTGCCTTTTATGTTTGCGTAGATTCCGTTGATCCTGAAGGCAGTGGCGAGCTGCTTTTCAACAGGAGAGTGAAGTGCTCAGACTGGGGGACAGGTAAGGGTGTGGGAGTGGAAGGGGGTGAGGGTGAGAGAAGTGAGACAAAAACTGGGCACACATGGGAGAGGCCCTGAGAAGACAGAGGTATGCTTTTGAGTAAAAGATGAGAGACAGAAAGGAGCCCTGCAGAAAACTCGACTCCACACTTGGCTTCATCTTGCCTGAGAAATAAGAGAACCTTCCACATTTGCCTTTTAAAAATGACATACAGCATGCTTAAAGTGCCAATAAAACATTAAAATAACAATCTATTTATGCCCAGCTTTATCTTAGAAAGAATCTGTTTCTATCGCTGTCTTTGTGTTTCCAGCTCTGACCCCAAATCATCATCCATTTATTCATGAGGCAGAAACAGAATATTAGTCTCTGCATGGTTTCCTGGGCCAGCTTCCGGTTGGTAAGTATCCTGAACAGGGCGCGGGAGGGCTGTTCTCGCGATGGCCCTGAAGAAGAGCCTGCCCACGGTGTCTCTGTTACTGAAACCGAAGTCGAAGCTGGAGTTGTGCTGAGTGTAGGATGTGAAAACATGGATCTTAGCCTTGATTAGAAAGTCCTGAAACACCAACTAACTCGGAACCAAAACCAGAACAGACAGTTCTCTTTTGCTGAAGTATCTGTGTGTGTGTGTGTGTGTGTTTTCCTGGAACCTGGAACCAAACTAAAGTTATTTGATTTGGTGATCTCTTTGCGCATTTTGTTTTAGTTCAAGGAATTTTAAAAATGTGAACGCTGAGACACTTGGAAGACAGTCATGACTATGGCCTTTGTGAGGGGCGACCTCGTGTGCTGTCCCTGTTGGAAGTTTACTTCCTAGAACATCTGGGAATAGGATTATTGCTGATGCAAGATAATAACGTGTGAAGGAGAGGTAGGGCACAGTGGCTCATGCCTACAATCCCAGCTCTCTGGGAGGCAGAGGTGGGTGGATCACCTGAGGTCAGGAGTTCAAGACCAACCTGGCCAACATGGTGAAACCCTATCTCCACTAAAAATACAAAAATTAGCCGGGTGTGGTGGTGCGTGCCTGTAGTCCCAGCTACTTGGGAAGCTGAGACAGGAGAGTCGCTTGAACCTGGGAGTCGGAGATTGCACAGCCTGGGTGATAGAGGGAGACTCTGTCTCAAAAAAAAAAAAGGAATGAAGGTGAGATGAGCATAGAGTGCTCTCAAAGCGGGACTAAATGCCCTGGTTTCTGTGGGATTAGTTCTCAGCTGAGCCCACCACCCCTGAGTATCGTGGGTCCCCTGGGGTAGGCACTGCCTCTCACAGGGACTCCAGGGCAGCTTGCTCAAATGTCCAAGTCCTCTCCATCCTTGAGAACCCAAACTGGGTATACACTGGGAGTTGAGGGCAGAGGGCTGCCCTGTCTTTTGTATTTTTAGCTTAAAGTATTTTCAGAAATCTGAGGGGAAAATCACCTGTGTTTTATGGGTTATTTTGACAAATGAAATAGAGGACAAACTGCTTTGATTTGAGTTAATGTCTACACATGTGAACTCATGATAAACAGCAAAGCCCACAATCCACATGGACATCATCATCATTCAGGAAGAGGCAATGTTCTCCATTCTTTCCACGCACACGCCCCAGCTTCAAAAAGACATCTGAAACACTAGTGACGACCGTCGTTACCCCATCTGCGGGCTCCAGGCACGGCACAGCCCTGCAAGGTAAATGTTATTACTGAAGGTCAGAGAAGTTCCGTAACTTGCCCAGTCACATACCTGGCACGGAGCTAAGCCAAGCTTTGAGCTCAAGTCCTCCTGATGCAAAAGTTATTTCCACTGAACCAGCCCAGGCAAAATCCTGGTCAGGTCTGTGTTACTCTTTGCTTTCAAAGCAGATAGCCTTGAGGAGATGTGTGTGTGTGTCCATTAAAAAAAATCCAGAAACGACCAAATTCTCGCAACTTTCTAGAACGTATTTTGTACCTAAATGAATGTGGCTCAGCATTGCCTTTGTTTAGACTTTGAATAAAATTGAACAAACCATTAGAAGCCCTATCCACCCAAAACAGTAATCAGCCTAATTTAAGAAGAGATGGAGATTTTATTCATGTTATCACTGTTAGAATGCTGATTGTGGAAGAAATGCATTACGAATAAATTTTGTATGGAAAACAGCATGGCACCTCCTCAAAATATTAAAAGTAGAATTACCATATGATTCAGCAGTTGTACTTTTGGATATATACCCAAAAGAATTGAAAGTAAGGTCTCAAAGACACATTTGTACATCCACCCTCATTGAAGAATTATTCACCATAACCAAAAGGTGGGAGCAAGCCAGGCATCTATCAACATGTGCAGGGGTGAACAAAATGTGGTCTGTGCATACAATGGAATTTTATTCCTTTATTAGAAAGGAAAGGAATTCTGACTCATGCTACAACATGGATGAATCTTGAGGACATGATGCTAAGTGAAATGACAAATCGGTCACAAAAGGACAAATACTGCGTGATCTCACACATGTGGGATACTTAGGGAAGTCACATTCATGGAGACAGAAAGTAGAAGAGTGGTTGCCAGGGGCTGGGAGGAGAGGGGAATGGGAGTGAGAATGGGTCCTATAACCCATTCATTCCTGAGGTTGCAATTTTTTGAATTTTTACAATCAGACCTTGGCGATGATCTTGAGCAGTAGGATGTTTGTAACTCCCACATGCTTAGCGTTCCACTAATGGAATACTAGGCATAAATGGGTTTGATGGGGGCAGTATTTCAGATCTTCAAGAAGCAAAAGCTCTGGGGATTGGTTGCACAGCAATCTGAATGCACTTACTACTGAACAGTACACTTAACAGTGGTTAAGGTAAGTGTGATGTTCTGTGTATTTTGCCACAATTAAAAGAATAAAAAAGTAAGTTTTGGCTGGGCGAGGTGGCTCATGCCTGTAATCCCAGCACTTGGAGGCTGAGGTGGGTGGATCACCTGAGATCATGAGTTAGAGACCAGCCTGGCCACCATGGTGAAACCCCATCTCTACTAAACATACAAAAATTAGCCAGGCGTGGTGGTGCCTGTCTGTAATCCCAGATAGGAGGCTGAGACAGGAGAACCTTGAACCTGGGAGGTGGAGGGTGGAGGTTGCAGTGAGCCAAGATTGTGCCATTGCACTCCAGCCTCGGCAACAAGAGTGAAACTGTCCCAAAAAGAAAGAAAGTAAGTTTTGATTGTTATGTAGTAGGTGAAAAACACCTTTTCAGAAGTGACGTCTGTCCCCCTGTGCAGGCGAGCCACCTCTGAGAGGACTGCTTGTTTGGGGACAAGCTGCAGAATGTCTTCCGTGACCCAGGACTCACTGTCTGGATGGGGCAGGCACCGGGGAGACGGGAGGAGATCCCTGGCCTCCCTCTGGGAAGATGGTAACTACCACAGCCCTGCCCAGGGAGGAGGCATTGCGCACAGAGGGGTGGCAAGTTATCAGTGACAAGAGAAGGAAAAGAAATACAATTTCTAGGAAATTTGCCTTTTGGGGCTGACCTTTAAGAAAAACTGAGGGAGAAATCTCCAAAGTCAACATGAGAGCGAAGCCACTAGATGTCACCACAGCCTGCACTCTGGTCATTGAGTCCCCAGATGGAGGAAAGAGCACATCAGCGTCCCTGGACAGACATGGAAAAGCTGGCTAAGACATGCACATGGACCCAAGGCACTGCAGAATTCCACTTTTCCTACAGTTAATATTTATGGCACTTTTAAAAATGCAATAGCTACGGTTTAAGACTGATCCGTTGACAGAGACATGTGACACCTGAAACTGTCCCTCTTAATGTGGATACTATCCTCATGTTACTGGGCTAAGCATCCATGCAAGACTTGAGGACCTTCTGCAGGCGCAGCCTGTCCCCTGCGCCCTGCTCTATCAGATCCCACCTCGCAAGGTGCAGGCTGCATTCTCTCAGGACAACCTGGTCTGCTATATCCCCTAAGAACCATCTCGCCTTGGCTCCTGCCAGAAGCTGCCCTTTCCCTTCAGGCTGGTGTAGAGTGGTCAAGGCATGCAGAGATCCGGGTTTTGTCCTAAGAAACAGAAGACAGAGTGCCTTCCAGAAAGTGACTCTTCCTGCCCAGGGCCGCATTATCTCGACATCATTCCCTGGGGCCGTCTGCACTCAGCTCCCAGTGTTTCTCTCAGCCTACCTCTATGAATTGCACACATATGCATTCCTGAGTGAATCTGCATGCAGCAGTTCCTAATTCTAAAACCTTCTACAGGAAACTCTTTTCCCTTAAGATAAATATTAACCTGTGCTCTTAAGTTTTGTGATGTACAATAACTAAAAATACTCCATAAGCAAGCTTGCATCACTGTCGTTGCTGGGTCCTCAGTGGGAACAGAACTGGCCCACCTCCCTGCTGCAGTACACGGCGATGGTCTTCCTGGGCCAGCAATACCTGAACGCCGGCTGCATGCAAGCAGGATGGGAGAGCATGGGGTCCCACAGTCCACATCTCTTGTACCACTGTGGGCCAAGCGTCCGCCCCTCTGGGATCCCAGGAGCCCGTGATTAAAGTGCTCGGTTATTTCACCCTAGGGGTTCAATTCAAGGGCCCAAATGCCAGACTGACTAAACTTAAATCCGGGCTCTGCCCTATGTCAGGTACATCACCATGGCCAAGTAATTGAACCTCTCTCACCAGATTTCTGACCTGTACAGCAGGAATAATAGACCCACTACTGGTTGTGACAAGCATGTATAACAGTTGCTGGTGTGTATTGCAGTTGCTCAATGGATGTTAGTATAAGTCATTATTTAGATCACAGCTAATAATGAGAAGAGTTGCCTCAATGTGTCACTTGCTGAACCTACATTTCCTTATGAAGACAGTCCTGTCAATGAGAATATCTGCCATCTTAAAGTTCCATGTTGGTAACTCTGCCACTCTCCTTTGGCAGGTGCTTTTTCATTTCTCAGCCCTTTTAAATCTAAAATTCTTTTTCTCAATTCTTCATACCTATTTTGAGCCATACAATAACTTTATGAAATAAAGTTTTATTCTTATAGATGAACAGATTCAATGTAACGACACCAGTAAGTGTTTTCTCCAACATTCCCACTGCCCTTCCACCTGAAATGATCCAACAGAACTAAACCATGCTCCTGGTTTTTTACCTGGCACATCAGCCCCTTTGCAAGTTGACCCCAATTCGCTTTCCAACCTGACCCTCTGGTCTGGTCCCCTCCTCCTCATCTCCATACCTTTGACCATGCTCTGTCCCTGGCCTTGGAATATCCTTTCCCTTCTCCCCAAAAGGCCACATCCCACTTGGCTGCAAGTCCCAGCTGAAATCGCATCTGTTCTGCAAAGCTTCCTTGGCCAGGGCAATGCTGGCTTCAGGGAAACCATGTGCCATGCCGGCTACCTAGCTTGTATGTCTCTTTCCAAATCCTATTTGGAAACTCGTAGGTAACTAATTATGCCACGGGGTTTCCCTGTCACTCTCTGAATGGGGCGCTTAGTTTGTGTTCTCTTTAGAAGTCTGAGTCAAGTTAATAAATTCACGTCACTGCTTCCTCCTGGACTCGCTTCTTAAGAAAGTTCACAGTAAGGAGGAAGTGAGGAAATACTTTATGGTAAGAGGAAGGTAACTCAATATTGCCAGGTTTGATTTTTTTTAGAGATCTTGGCCAACATGGTATTCTCTGAGTCTCAGCAGGAGGGAAGATTTTAGCCACATGGTTCCCTAGAGCTTAGAGGTAGACTGGAAATTGCCACCAAAAGGCCTAGAAGTGAGACTGTCATTGATTAGACCCAGGTCCCTGAGCCTGTGCTTCCTACCGCACTCTGAATCTTTACCTGTGAAGACCTAGTGCCAAGTGACCCTTTTCTTTTCTTCTATCTGTTCTATCTATCATATATCTGTTTAGAGACAAGGGGTCTTGCTATATTGCCCAGGCTGGTCTCAAACTCTTGGCCTTAAGTGATCCTCCTGCCTCAGCCTCCCAAAGTGCTGGGATTACAGGCGTGAGCCACCATGCCCGGCTCAAGTGACTCTTTCCAAACAGAAAAGCTCCAAAACCGATTTTTAGTTTCAGTTATTAGCACCATGCCAGTAGCTTAATTTTGCTATTTCCTTAGTACTCCACTGTGAACAGCAAACATGAGTGTAACAGAGATTGCACTTAGATGCTGAGAGGCAACAGGGTAAGAAATATGGACACCTTGACAGACTTGCTGAAGAACTTTAAGATGGAAATATCCGGTTTTAAATTCCCCTAGAGAGAAATTGAAAACAAAAAGAAAGAAAAAAAGAGTCTTTTATACTTCCCAGAAAAAAATACCAAGGCTAATCTTGTGCTCACAGAAATGTCATACATTGCAGTAAAATGTTGATAAACATGTAAGATTAGGCCCACATACTTCCTTTCTGGTTTTGTATTTTTCCATTTCAGAAACATTCCTAACATGGGCTGTGCCTGTTGCTTGGCTCCAAATGTGTCCTTTTTAAGACTTTAGCTGAGCTTTAGTGGCAAGTGGCCTGGAGGGAGCCCTGGACCTCGCAGCTCATGGACGGTCTGGGTGGCAGGGTCACCAGACTGAAACGGCTGGCTCTCATCCTCCCTCCTTCGCACCCCGTTCCACCAGGGCTGGGACCAGCCATTCTTCAGATCCATACGATTTCACTTCAGAAATGGATTCTCACATCATTCATGCTCAGCATTATGAAAAGATATTCTATGCTTGAGATCATCAGGTTTCCAACGGTACATTCTTTCAAATCCTTACAAACAAAGATGCGGAAAAATGGACAACAGCAGAAATGACAGCTCTGTGTTGGCAGGTCACAGGTCTCCCTAGACGTTAACTCATTCAATTACCCCGACAGTCCCATGAGCTTGGAACCCCAGTTTATAGACATGGAAATGGAGGCTTATAGGTGGCAGGACTTGTCCCCTTCGTGCAGCTCGTCAAAGGTGGAGCCAGGGAGATTCGGCTCCGGGGTCCAGCCTCGGTGCATGCGATGTCGCTGTTGAGCTCTGTGCACCTCTGCTGCTATGTCTTGCGGCTGAACTTTTGGTTTCACACACTGACAGGTCCTTCTCATGGAATCCATCCAAACAGCTTTGCTCCTGATCCTAGGACCCTCCTTGATTAAATTACCTTCACAAACAGACTTTTCTCTTGTAGGAGGAAATCCAAATAAATACACGTTTTCATTGCTCGTTACAAACTCTTTGGACAAATTCTACATGGAAGAAGATCCAAAAAGGTAATTTTCTCATTGAGAACTTAAAAACCACCCCAACAAATAAAAAAGCACCAGGTTAGCAGGCTGGACCCTGAGAATGTGACTGGAGTAGCTGCTCTTCCCAGAAAAGAGTCCAGAAAGACCAGCGGGGGAGTCCTGTGTCACACCAAGGACAGAAGGATGGGTTTTTCAAACCTGACCTTACACCTTTCTCTAGGCTTGGTCAGAAACTTTCCAAAATATACTAGAGGCATCTAGATTTAACCTGCATGTGTGAAAACCTTCGTCTCCTATTTCAGAGACAGGTGGCTTTCTGCCAAAATACCACTGAACTTTTCTGTCCATTACCAAACATTAACTGAGACTTTTACAGCATGATGGGTAAACCTCTGCCAATTTGATCATCACTTCAATGTTTCCTATTTAATTAACTACAAAAGCTGGAAAGAGAGTTTGTGAAACAACTTGAGCCTCACTTCTGCAATCATGACCATCTAAAGGGGGCCACGAGAAGAGTAGGGGCCTTTGACTGAAGGTCACTTGATAGAGGCCAGGTGGTCACCACCTCTTACTCACAAGGACTGACTACATCTGGCCCGAGAGTCGCGTAGACAGGGTCCTGTCCAAGGTTGCAGGTGGCAGGTGGCATCGCATGATAGGTGAGGACCCTCTGGGTCTGGGCTCAAATTGTACCTCAGATTCTTCCTAATCCCGTTAACCCTGGGCAGGATCCTCATCCTCTCTAGGCCTCAGCGACTACTCCATAAAATGGAATGAAAAAAGTTCTTACTATAGGGTGTTAGGAGGAATTTAGATCATGCAGTTTAGGCATTTACAAGTGCCTGGAACAAGTCATCAGGCGACACACGGTGGTTTCAATGACTACCACTAAAAGCTAAACCCAGAATGCTAGTTTCTGATCTGTAGATCTTTTGTTCTTGTTTATTATTATTTTTTTCTCTTCATAGCACCCTCTATGCACATGGGTGGGTGTGGTAGCCCGTCCGATTTCATGGCATTGCTTGCAAACCCATGGAATATTCAAAATCTAGGTTAGGTGTGTCACCCAGGACTTAAAATCACCAATTTGTTAAATGCACAGTATTAGCAGCCATCTGTGGAACTCCAGCCTATTTTTTATTTTTATTTTTTTAAGATGGAGTCTCACCCTGTCACCCAGGCTGGAGTGCAGTGGCGTGATCTCGGCTTAAGGCAACCTCTGCCTCCCAAGTTCAAAATATTCTCCTGCCTCAGCCTCCCAAGTAGCTGGGATTACAGGTGCACACCAACACACCCAGCTTACTTTTGTATTTTTAGTAGAGACGGGGTTTTGCCATGTTGGCCAAGCTGGTCTCCAGCTCCTGGCCTCAAGTGATCCACCTGCCTCGGCCTCCCAAAGTGCTGGAATTACAGGCATGGGCCACTGTGCTCAGCCCTATTTTTTCTTTAGTTTGTTGAATTTTTGAAGCCCAGAACATAGGTAGATCTCCCAAAAACTCTGTAATCAGTCTACAAAAATATTTTGTTAATAATAACAGGTATCCAAGTAAACATTCAGGAAGGGTGTAATGTCAGAGGATCATAACACTGCCTAGTCTCCACTATTACACTGGCCATACAAATCAATAATCTTTACCCTTTGAGATCACAGCATTTTCCCAGAGTAACTTAATAGAAAAAAAGGTTACAATTCAGTGGCTACATAGAGAGGATGTTCAAACTATAGAACAGGCTCTGAAGTCTTGCCTGTCTCATTGAAGTAGGTCAGGACTCTCAAAATTAGCCTAATTCCTAAAGGCATGCCAACATTTAAAATGTACACACATGAACACATCCTTTAGAGAGAAGTAGCTGAGGCCCGTGGTGGCTGTGCTATTTTAAGAGAAGACATTGGCCACCAGACCTAAGAGCGCAGTTCCTCTATCAGGTATCCCCCCGCCTGCCAGGACTGTGGGCTTTACTTCCAGAAAAAAACAGGAACATTTCTTTTCTATCATTGCTTCCACTACAAACCCAACTACCTGCTTATTTTTGAAAGTCAAGAAAATCACGCCTAAAGCATCAGAAGCCCCAAATGCCAAGGTCTCGCTTCAACTCGATGTCTCTTTTTGTTCCAAAATGTAGAAAATCATACAGTGTAACCCCACGTATCTCAAAACATGAATCCGAGTTGAAAAGTTCAGCACAATTCACTCCTGGCTTGACAGCAGCCTGGATGATTTTGGCTGCATTTGGGAGACTCTTGTTTATTTGCTCATAAAACATGCGTGGAAGGATGACTGGTTTTAAGGATCTTTCCACTAACTCACCGGAGAAACGGCAAGTGATTTTTGTTTTGTTTTTATTTCAGCCACTGGTCAGGGATGATTAGCCCCAAATATCCAAAATCTGTCCTTGAAAGTGAGAGTTACCCTGTGCCAGATGATATCTGAACCACTCACCTACTTAAGTATTTCTTTTCCAGGTGAAGTTTTATCATTGTATTTTTCTCGGGCCGTCTAGTTCTTCCTCAAACTGGACATTTTTATTGATGTTTCCAAAATGAAAAGCGACAAAGAGAGAGGGTGAAGTGTCTGAAAGGTGTGTGGAAGGGACATGTCACAAAAAGAATAAGGAAGCAGTCAGCAGAAAGGTGGCAGTCTGGAGCTCACCCTGTCCGCTGCTAGAAGAGTGTGAGGGCTTCTATCTACATATTAGAACCATCCTATGAAGCAGACCCCTGGTTCTCCCCAGTTTTGTTTGTTTGTTTGTTTGTTTGTTTATTGAGACAGAGTCTTACTCTGTCTCCCAGGTTGGAGTGCAGTGGCATGATTCTCAGCTCATTGCAATCTCCACCTCCCAGGTTCAAGTGATTCTCATGCCTCAGCCTCTCAAGTAGCTGGGATTACAGATATGCACCATCACACTCAGCTAGATTTTTGTATTTTCAGTAGAGACAGGGTTTCGCCATGTTGGCCAGGCTGGTCTCCAACTCCAGCCTCAAGTGATTCGCCTGCCTTGGCCTCCCAAAGTGCTGGGATTATAGGCGTCAAGCCTATGTGCCTGGCCTGGTTCTCCCCATTTTATAGATGTGGAGATGTGCACGGAAGGGTCAAGTAACTGACCCAAGGCCATACAGCAAGTGAGACACGGAGCCCGGGCTGGAACTGGGCAGTCTGGTGGCTGAACTCTCATGCTTGGCCTGTTAAATACTGGTACAAGTGACCAGTGGTCTCTGCTGAACCACACTGTGCCATCCCAGGAGAGCCGTGAACGCATTTCCCCATTGAAAGGAAACAATACAAATCCTGTCCTTCTCTCATTAAAGGAAAAGAGCCCACAATCTTCCAAGGACTTTGTGCTTTTATGTGCCCATTTATCCAGGAACCCACTCTGGTTCTCTCATGCACACATTCATTCATCAAATATTGACTGAGCACAGCACCTGCTCCGCGTTACTCACCATGGGGCAAACAGACAAGAGGAAGAGAGCACCGCCCTTAAGAAAGTTACAGTGTTGGTAGGCAGCTGGGTGGTTAGATAAGGGCACTAATAACTAGAACACAGAGAATGTACTCAGAGACACTAAGCACGAAAGTCCTGGCAAGGCCTTCACCCAGTGCTTGTGGGCAGAGATCACATTAGCTAGAGGGAAGAAGCTTCCGAAAGGCTACATGCAGGGTCCGCACCTCTCGGAGGGGGCTCAAGAGACAGACTTTAGTGGTGGATCAGGGCTTCGGCACAAATCACAGAGAAGCCCGTGTTTCTTGGGGGAGCAGCCGGGGACCCGCAGTCCCGTGGCAGGTACCTTGCAGTCACAGCCGATGGGCTTCCCACACTCCTCGCAGGTGTTGGCGAAGAGGGTCTCGAAGCACGCCACGCAGTAGGGGCTCTCCTCCCGCAGGATGTACTTCTTGCCAAAGAGAGATTCGTTGCAGTGGTGGCAGTCAAAGCGCTCAGTCATTTTGACACCTGCCTTTTCAGCAACCTATCAAAAAGAAGAGAAAATCCATGTCCCATTAAGCACTCTCTGAAAGAGATGCACGCAAAGACATTAAGTGTCCCACTGTCTGTCATCTTTAGCTGAAAGGTGGTTAATTCCTCTGGATGAATAATTAAAACTCACCCTTTAATAGGTCATAATTTTCAATGATAACACCTTTTTTGTTTTCTTTTTCATTAGCTAAGGCAGTTTTGTGTTTGAATGCATTCACTTCGTGTTTTGTTTGTTTGTTTGTTTGTTTTGAGACAGAGTTTTGTTCTTTCATCTAGGCTGGAGTGCAGTGGTGCAATCTCAGCTCACTGCAACCTCTGCCTCCCAGGTTCAAGCGATTCTCCTGCCTCAGCCTCCCGAGTAGCTGAGATTACAGGTGCCTGCCACCATGCCCAGCTAATTTTTATATTTTTAGTAGAGACAGGCTTTTACCATGTTGGCCAGGCTGGTCTCAAACTCCTGACCTCAGGTGATCTGCCCGCCTCGCCTAGCAAAGTGCTGAGATTACAGGCGTGAGCCACCACACCTGGTCACATTCCACTTCTTGAAAAGCACGAATTATTTTTTACTGTGTCAGAAAAAGCTATCTCAGTTTTAAATACAGGTAAGGGCTGGCACCAGAGCCCCCATCCTGTCCGGCTGTGACCCAGCCTTGCATCTTCCCCTTCTCCCTGCCCCCAAAATAGAAAGGCAGGCATAGAAATAATATGTCCATTTCTATAAAAAGATTTTCCATGAGCTCCTCTTTATGATTCATGATTTGAATAGGAAGAAATCACAGCGGCAAAAGGGAGGGAGATCTGACCTGGGAAACCTGAGAGTAGATGCAATGAGGCCACTATTACCCTTGACCTCCGTGCTGCATTGGGAGTGCAAGCTGACCTTGCACAAGAGAAACTGCCAAAGTCCCTGAGGATGAATCATTGCTCCCTATGGGAAAGATCATCCTGCAGCTGCCCAGGTATCCTGAGAGCAGGATAAAGGGAAAGATTCACTTCCCAAAACAATGATATGGAATAGTCAGAAATGCAGTGGCTGCAGTCAGTGGCTCTCTGGGCAACACTTCAAGCCCTTTTAACAGGAACAAGACACTGGCGAGGTTGCGGAGAAAAGGGAACATTTATACACTGTGCATGGGAGTGTAAATTAGTTCAACCATTGTGGAAAGCAGTATGGAGATTCCTCCAAGAGCTAAAAACAGAACTACCATTTGACCCAGCAATCCCATTACTGGGTATACACCTAGAGAAATACGAATCATTCTACCATAAAGACACATGTACAGGAATGTTCATTGCATCACTTTTCACAATACCGATGACATGGAATCGACCTAAATGCCCAGCAATGACAGATTGGATAAAGAAAATGTGGTACATATACATCATGAAATACTATGCAGCCATAAAAAAGAATGAGATCATGTCTTTTGTGGGAACGTGGATGCAGCTGGAGGCCATTTTCCTTGGCAAACTAATGCACGAACAGAAAGCCAAATACTGCATGTTCTCACTTATGAGTGGGGCCAAATGAGGGAACACATGAACACAAAGAGGTGAACAACAGACACGGGGGTCTACCTGAGCAGGGAGGGAGGGTGGGAGGAGAGAGAGGAGCAGAAAAGGTAACACTTGGGTACTAGGATTAATACCTGGGTGATGAAATAATATGTACAACAAACCCCTGTGAACAGTTTACCTATATAACAAACCTGCACATGTACCCTGAACCGAAAATAAAAGTTAAAAAAAAGGCGTCTCCACGCCCGGCACACTGCACTTTTCCTAGGATGAATACACGGTGTGCATAAGTAGCAAGGGACGGGCCCTTCTCTTATGACCATTCCTATAAAATCATGTCAGAATGATCCTGGAGAGAAAACGCCTACCACAGGAATAGCTGGTGTGGAGAAACATCCGTAGGGCATTAAAAACAGACAAGTTTCTTCAGGAATAAATGGCAATATTCCATTTCCTAAAAGTGGAAAGTTTTCTCTGTTGTTAAATAGGTACACCGGGCTGGGTGTGGTCACTCACGCCTGTATTTCCAGCACTTTGGGAGGCTGAGACTGGTGGATCACCTGAGGTCGGGAGCTTGAGACCAGTCTGGCCAACATGGTGAAACCCTGTCTCTACTAAAAATACAAAAAACAAAACAAAAACCAAATTAGCCGGGAACGGTGGTACATGCCTGTAATGCCAGCTACTCATGAGGCTAAGGCAGGACAATCGTTTGAAACCAGGAAGTGGAGATTGCAGTGAGCTGATAATGGCACCTCTGCACTCCAGCCTGGGTGACAGAGTGAGACTCCGTCTCAAAAAAAAAAAAAAAAAAAAAAATAGGTAGACTGGTTGGCTATGTAACTGTGAGCAAGAGTTCACAGGCTCTAAGAACACTTGGTTCAATTTGCAGTCTTCAAACGATAGGAGAGTGAAATCCCAGAATCAGACCTTCTGATGCAAATAAAATATTATCGCCTGGTTTATGATTACAGGAAATTTGATAGAGTTTATTAATTTTGTACTATTGCATATACACGGTCCTGACAACTGTAAGCAAGGAAAAGATCATCTTTCAAGCATCCATTCTTGGATATTTCTGTGTTTACAGAATAATTCTCTTCCAAGAGCAATAAATACGCAGCTGGACACATGTGGCAAGATCCGTCCTTCTAAATCACTCTTCCTGGAGTTAAAGAAAACATTGCCTGGACATTCTTGTGATAACATCACAAGATGAGGCTCTTGAGCACTTGAATTATTGTTCTGAAACCCAACGTATAAATATCCTTTGTACCGCGGCCATCTCGGGTTGGAGCAGCCATGTTGGCACAAGATTCAATGCTTTCCTGTAATTGTTCAGTTATTGGCCTTGAAAGTGGCTGTCATTTATTTCATCGCAATTGAGAGCTGCTTTTCCAACATATATATTTTTCCGATAATAGGTGTGATTTAGCTGTGGGACAAGAGGCTCATGGGCCATTCTGTGCCCACAAACATAAGAATAATAACTTGGGAATTTGAAATAAGAACCATGAAAGGACAGAGAACTATAAATTGTGGAATTGTAAAAGCTGGAAACAAATCCCCAGATTCTCTATGACAACTTCCTCATTCTATGGATGGAAAAACTGAAGCCCAGGCATATTTATGAAAAGGAGGGCCCACTGAGCTTTCTCAAATGGCCATCTGACTTAGAGAAAATGAACTCCCAATCTAACTTGAAAGGCCGTCTGTGTGGGTCAGGACAAGCACCAGCCCTGCCAGGGAAGGGAGACAGTCTACACCCTCTGTCAATCTCTGCAGAGCTCCAATTCTGTTGGCAGCTGGTGAAAGGGGTGCATCTGTTTTCCTCTGAGATAATAATCATGATCATGATGCTCATAACCTGATGTGTGTTTTTCACCTCCTCCGAATCTACAGTACCAGGACAGAAAAAAAAAAAAAAAAAAAAAATCTGGCCAGGCGCGGTGGCTCACGCCTATAATCCCAGCACTTTGGGAGGCCACGGTGGGCGGATCACAAGGTCAGGAGATCGAGACCATCCTGGCTAACACGGTGAAACCCCGTCTCTACTAAAAATACAAAAAAACTAGCTGGGCGTGGTGGCAGGCACCTGTAGTCCCAGCTACTTGGGAGGCTGAGGCAGGAGAATGGCGTGAACCCAGAGGCAGAGCTTGCAGTGAGCTGAGATCATGCCACTACACTCCAGCCTGGGCAACACAGCGAGACTCCATCTCAAAAAAAAAAAAATCTAAGGGAATAAACTCTGAAAATAAGTAGGGTTCTACATTTGCTCGAAGTATGACTCAGGTTATGAATGTCATCATGATGAATGTCATCATCAGTGATACCAGCTCCCAGCAGGAACAGTAGCAGCTGCTATCTGCTCAGTGGGTCCACCTGGGAGGAGGCACCTGGCCCTGTGGTTCAGCTCCTAATTCTACAGAATTCTTTCTGAGAGTGGGTGGATCCCTCTTCCAACTTGTTCCTCATCTTCTAAGAGGTCAGTAGAGTTCTACAATGAGCAGAGAGCATTTCTACTCCAACCAACAGGACAGAGCATAAAATGGGCACCTGCAGCAACCTAGGAGCACAGCAGGATGCACTGTGTGAAAGCAGGCCCCTGAAGGAGGTCCACACAGTTACATACTGCACAAACCCTGAGCGTCAGAATAAACAGTCCGTGAGCTAATAAGCAAGCTCCAAGCTTCCCTTCTGTTACAACGTGTTTAAAAGTATAACTATAGTCCTATATTAGAAATCTCCTATAACTTGCATTTTTTTTTTTTTTAATTGAAACAGAGTCTTGCTCTGTCACCCAGGCTGGAGTGCAGTGCCATGATCTCGGCTCACTGCAGCCTCCACTTCCCGGGTTTCAGTAATTCTCCTGCCTCAGCCTCCTGGGTTGCTGAGATTATGGGCACGCGCCACCACGCCCAGCTAATTTTTTTTTTTTTTTTTAGTAGAAACGGAGTTTCGCCATGTTGGCCAGGCTGGTCTCAAACTCCTGACCTCAGGTGATCCACCCGCCTTGGCCTCCCAAAGTGCTAGGATTACAGGCGTCAGTCACTTGCATTTTTTTAAATCCCATAAATACCTGATTGCTCATTCATTCATTGAATAAACATTGGTTGAGCTGGAACTATGTGTCTAATGTCACGAAAAGTGCTGAAGATACAAAGATGACTAACATGCAGGCCCCTCCCCTCAAGGAACTTGTCATCTGGTGAGGAAAAGAGATATATACCAAACAGACTACCAAGCCCCGTACTCAGTGCGTGCTGGAGGTGCACAGGTATGATGGGCACGCAGAGGAGGAGCCGCTGAGAGAGCAGGCAGGCATCCCAGGGGAGATGCTATCTGTGCTGGGAACAGGTCAGCCAGGTGATACGGAAGGTCAGGTCTCGGGGTGGAGTAGGCAAAGCCAGAGAAATGAGAGACAGAGTAGGGTAGGTAAGAGAGCTCAGGAAGATGGAAGACCCAGTCAACAGCCAAGGCAATGAGGGCCTGGGCGCCTTGTTCGTGGACTTGGGTGTGCCAAGCAGGCAGTGGGGTGATGGACAGCCCAGTGAAAGTTTACTGCATGGAAGCCTGCCTTTACTATGCAAGACGGGGGGCAATGACTTCTAAAAAATGTATCAGGGTATCAGGGTCCATTTCTGAATCATTTCTTCAAACAAAAGTAGGACATCTTGGTTCTATAAGGACTTATTAACCTAATTGTGTACAATCCATTTACTCTCTCTGAACTCCTCATCCCTCCTGACAGGTTATCAATAATTCTTACCCCTTAGCTGGTACACAGGAATGCTAAAAGCATCCGGCAACAGCTTGCAGGGAGATACCCAAACATAAGGTGCCACCCCTTCTTGTTATTTCATTGAATCAAATTCCAAATCACAGTTTCCTGGAGTTCTTATTCCTCACCAAGCTAAATCATTCCATGATGTCATTACCCCTTCGGCCCTGAACAGGGTATTTGAAAAAGGTGGATCTTAGGGTACAGGCTTGACTCCAGGTCAAGGGAACTGCCATGGTTGAGGCAGGTGCCAGGTGCAGCTCGGAGGTCTGGGGATGGCCCAGGGAAGGCCTTGATCTCTGAGTCTCTCGCCAGCCCAGCTTTGACTCAGATATAAGAATAGGTTGCATACAGGGGCTCATGCCTGTAGTTCCAGTACTTTGGGAGACTGAGGCAGACATATCATTTGAGCCCAGGAGTTCAAGACCAGCCTGGGTAACATGGGGAAATCCTATCTCTACAAAAAACACCAAATATTTGCCGGGTGTGGTGGCATGCACTTGTAGTCCCCACTACTCAGGAGGCATGAGCCCAGGAGGTCGAGGCTGCAGTGAGCCACGATAGCACCCCTGCTCTCCCACCTCAAGGAAACAGCCTCATGGTGACACAGACCATGTCTCAAAAAATAAATAAATAAAAAGCATGTAAGAATAAAGGTTCAGAGGGCCAGGAAGCGACAATGCACAGCTCCTACTAACAATTCATACTAATTTTAAAAGTTCACAAGCTTATCAATGTGATCTATTTTTTAAATTTTCAGATTCAAAAACTGTAAAACAAAGTATGAGTGGGGAAAGTGTCAAAGCTAGAGGAACATAATGGGAAAAAGAAAACAGAAAGAGTAAAGGGAAGGGGAGAGGAGTAGTGACAGGACAAAGAAAGGAAGGAGGGGGGGTAAATGAAATGAGGCAGAAGAGAGGCAAGGACCCCACATGCCAGAAAGCTCTTTGTGTTTTTGAGACAGTGTCACTCTGTCACCCAGGCTGGAGTGCAGTGGCCCGATCTCAGCTCACTTCAACCTCCACCTGCCAGGTTCAAGCGATTCTCCTTTCTCAGCCTCCCAAGTAGCTGCGATTACAGGTGTGTCCCACCACACCCAGCTAATTTTTTTTTTTTTTTAACCAGAAAGATTTCAATCAAAGGAAGGGCTGCCATGATAGACAGCCTCGCTTGGCTTGCTGGCTCAGGCCTTGGAGTTCCAGGAGCCTAGCAGATCCCTACAGGTAAAGCCTGAAGAGGTCAGATTAGCAAAAGAAGTCTATTTAAGCATCCTTTTCAATGCACCTTTTATTGGCTACCTACTTTCATCTGACCCCAGTGGGCCCATTTTCTCCTTCCCCTTTGAAACCCGAAGTGCTTCTCCCTATCAACCCTGCTGCAGGAGGTTCCTCTAATGTAGTCATTTCCTAAGGAGAAATCTATGAATGTTCCCAAGTTCTTCCTGCATGCAGCCCTTCAACACATGCAAAAGCAGCTTCGGTAAGTCAGTCCCTGGATCTTTAGATGCCACCGGGGATCCGCATGGGACATTCAATTGCCTATCAATAATCAACCAGAGCTTTCCAGAGCCAATTAGGAAAACTGGTCTATGTGGGCTCTTTTAAAAAATATATTATAAAAGTGTCATGTTTTCACACAATTGCCCTGTCCTCTGCCAACCGTAAGCATTGGGAAGGGTGCCACTACCTGTCGCTGAGACCTCACCAGCAGGGAACACACACAGGACCAGGGGCTTTGTGAATACTTGTGGAATGCATGAACAAATGAATGGATGGGTGAGTGAATGCAAACATGTCAGAGTACAAACATATAGGCAAAAATCAAACATGAAAAATTAGGAACCTATTATGTGAACAATCCACCCTGCATAGCAAACCCAACATGTAATGTGGTTTGGCATATGACATCATGAGCTTCCATTGCTGCCCTCGTCCCTCCTTCCAGATAAGCTGCTGCTTCCGCCGCGGATAGAACTCTTCTTGTTGTGTTTGGACTCCAATCCCATGTGAACACACAGCTGCACAGTCCAGGATGCAGCCTGGCCAGGTCAAGAAGCAAAAAGCCAGCTGGGAGTCTTGCCCGCTTTGGGAAGAAGGCACAGATCCCCAACAGGGGCTCCAGGTGTCAGCACAAGGCCCTGATGTTCTACAGACACGTGTTGCCTATAATCAAAGATCCTCCATTCAAAGGCACGGGACTCTCACACCTGGAAATGTGCTCAAAGAATACCCTGCATCATTTTGTTTTCCTATGGATGGGAGTGTCTACACACAAAAACTGCTCACCCCCAACACTCGTCATTTGTCTAGCTAAATGATTTGTTTTAAACAGAAATTCTGATGAAATGGAGAGGGCCATCATGTCAAGGAAAGTTGCTGTTTTATAAACTAGAATAACGGATCAAGCCTTGGAGTTCCTAAAGAAAGAGGATCTCTTGAGCCCAAGAGTTCGAGGCTGCAGTGAGCTGTAGTGCTGCCACTATACTCCAGCCTGGGCCATAGTGTAAGACCCGGTCTCCACAAACAAACAAACAAAAAAATTATATCAGTTGGATACGGTGGTGTGTGCCTGCAGTCTTAGCTACCTGGGAGGCTGAGGCAGGAGGACTGCTTGAGCCCAGGGGTTTGAGGCTATAGTGAGCTATGATAGCATCTGTGAAAAGCTACTGCACTCCAGCCTGAGCAACACAGTGAAACCCTGAAAAAAAAAAAAACAAAAAAAAAGAAGGAAAGGAAGAAAAAAAGTCATCTAGCATCCACTGGAAATCTATTTTTAAATTGTTGGATTTTAAACAATCTTAGTTTGTAAGGTATAAAATTGACTAGCTTACCACTGTATAATATATTTACGGATTAATTTAATGAGCCTTTACTACATGCATGTACAGGCAGGTATCAGAGGTGTATTATAGTTTACATAAACTGGTAACTTCCAACTTAAAAATAAATAAATAAACATCTCCATTCATCTCTGGTGGTTCTGTGTGAGGCAATGTTTGAATAAGGTAAACTGCTGTCTTCTGAATTATCTTTTGAATATTGAATACTAAAAAGAAATGGGAAAACAATAAATATCAAATTTCTGATCTGAAGTCCATGACTACAAGAGGAGTTACACTTGTTCTGATGTCATTCAGGCTTTTCAATCCAGCCGACAAGAATGTGTTGAGTAACCACTGTTTTCCATGTGCTACGTGAGGCACCGGGAAGCTGAGATAAAATACACAGTCTATGAATGAGTTCCAGTCTAGTTCTAGCTCCAAATAATTTAAACACGTTTAAGATCCCATCTTGTCGTTTAATCTCAAAACACGTCAATTGCAGCCATGCAGGTCAACCATAGCTGCACAGGCTAGAATGGCGGGTGGCCTCGGGTCCGTCAATCACACCAGTGTGGGGACCGAGGGCGACTCCATCCTGCATGCTATGGCTCTACCATGCCTTCCCTGAGTGAGTTACGAACACTTCTACACCTACAAAACGAAAACCACCCACTCTTTTTCATGGCAGGAGTCTCCTCTCACCTCCCAAGTGTGGCTCACTCTTCACTCTCCCAGCCATCTGAGGTGCCTATGACCCCTACTCCCATGCTGGCCTTTCCCTTGGTGTCCAGCAGCTTCCGTGAATGACTGGCCACCTCCTTCTCACTGCAGTCCTGTGGCTCTGTGGGGTTTCTCTGGCACACTGCAACAGGGCTGTGTCCCGAGAGGCTTGCACACTTCCTTCTGCTTCATTCATTGACTGCCTGCTTTTCACTGCCTCCGAAAGTTGTATTAACCTAAACAGACAGGTCTATTTCCTTGTTGACTGACAAGCTCCATATTTATATACTGCAAGGACATTCTGGCATTAATTCTGTTCACCCATGAAAACAGGGCAGCTGCTTCTGCCACAGACATCCCTCATCTCACTCAGGACTGTACGCCTGGAGGATCTTGAAGCCGCAGACAGAATCAGGGCAGTAAAGGCATGGGTCACGAAGGCTGAGGATGTGTGTGAAGTCTGAGTTCACACCAGGCAAGACGCCACCCACAAGCACTGGGATGGACCCGGGAGACCAGATGCTGCTCCAGACCCCTTGTGACATTCCCATGCAGAGAGCATGTTTTACAGCAAGAGAAAAGCCAAGACTCCCAGGAGCAAAGTAGTGATCAAATCTTTAAGAAAGGGAGAATGACAGCTGGTGGGGAGAATATTTAAGTAGATGCTACCAGAGAGCTGTAGTAGTCAGGGTTTTCTAGAGAAATAGAACCAACAAGAGATGTACATAGAGAGATTTGTTGCAATGATTTATCTCACGCAAGTACGAAGGTGAAAAAGTCCCAAGACCCGCAGTCAGCAGGCTGGAGACCCAGGAGAGCCGATGGTGCAAGTTGCAGTCTGAAAACAGCAGCCTCTATAGACCCAAGAAGAGCCGATGTTTCAATGTGAGTCCAAAGGTGGAAAGGACCAATGTCCCAGCTCAAGCAGTCCGGCAGCGGGGCTTCCCTCTTACTCAGTCTTTTTGTTTTATTCAGGCCTTCAACTGTTTGGAGGAGGCCCACTCACATTATGGAGAGCAGCCAGCTTGACTTGGTCTACCCATTCATATGTCAATCCTATCCAAAAACACCCTCGCAGACACACCCAGAACATATGACCGAATGTTTGGCCACCACATGGCCCAGTCAAGTTGACACATGAAAGTAATCATCATGGGAGCTAAAACTGAAATCCACAATTTAGGATGACAGAGGAAATTCATTTGACTCACGCCAAAGTCAAAATGCCAGCCTAGTCTCCAGGAAGACACAGTTCTCAGCCCCTAGAGAAAGCACTTGCATTTTGTTTCAGATGGTCATCTTGAGGAAGCGGCTTCAGTATGACGCAACCTGAGATGGACACTTAATAAATGTGGCTTTGATCAAATTCTCATAATAAAACCGCACAGAAGAACCCAACGTCTGACATTTCCATTCACCCAGGCTCAAGGAACTTCTTACCTCAGGGCATCTGAGTCAGAGAGCCGCTTACCAACTTTACCAACTCAGGCACCGGTGCTGACAAAGGAAGCTGCCTGAGTCACAGAGGCTGAATAACTGGCCCTCAGCACAGGACGGGAGTAAACTGATATCTAGTCTGATTTGTGTGTGTGTGTGTGTGTGTGCAATATTCTACTGGGTGTTTTTGACTGCAATTTAAATATCTTTCAGTACTGGAAGTGGCTTAACACGCAATCTTGGGTCAAAGAATGCAGCATAAGGCCTCATAGAAATATTCAAATGTTAAAAATAAATAAATATTCAAATGTTCCTCCCGTGGTGTGTTTACGGTTAGAACTCAGGTTCTCAAGTTAAGCTGCCTGGGGTCAGATCTCAGGGCTACCATTTACAGCCTGGGAAACCCTGAGTTAAAGTTACTTTGATCTCTGTTTTCAGTGTCTTTACCTGTAAAAATGAGGCTATCAAATAGGTACACACTGTCTATGATGTCCAGACTTTTTAACAACCCTGCCAAAGAGACAACATCATTGTCACTGTTTCCCAGTGAAGGAAACCGAGACACCACGACATGAAGTGATTTGGCCCAGGCTGCACAGGTTGAGGGACCCGGATGTAAATTCAGGCAGCCTAGATGCAGTCCCCCGCATCCTCTAGCCTACCGCATCTGCCTGTGGTTATTTGTGAGACCGTGAGCTAAAATGAGACAGAATCTATGTGCCCAGAACAGTTTCTGGTCTTTAGTAAGCCCATCATTAGCCTTCATCGACATATGATGGTGTAAACGCATTTTAAACCATGGCAGGCTAATAAACACCATGAAAACACAATTCTATGTATCAATTGATGATCTTCTAAATTGGAGGGTGATCTAAATCCAGTAACACTTGAAAAAATTTTATATAAATGCACAATGAAATGTTCTTTGAGTTTGATTTTATTAAAATTAAATTGATAGACTAGGAATTCCTGTACTTCTAAGACTTGCTGCAAATTTTTTTTTTTTTTTTTTTGTCTAAAACATCTTCAGGATAGTGCAAAACCTCTTTTCTTTAATATATTATTATAAAACATTCGTTAGTAGAGTCAGCACCAAAAATGTGAGATGTATTTGGAGTTGTGTTTTGAAGACAGTTCTCCTGATTCTAAGCCCAAATTGTGATTTATTACCTTCCAAAATATGTGGAAGGGAGTGCGGGCCTTAAGTTCAGTGCTGTCTAAGTTCACTGCTGCTTGGAGGCCAGCTACACATTTCAGCTAACGGGGTTAGCCTACTTCCAATTAAAACCTGACTGGGGATATGAAAGTAAATATGATTGATTCATTTAAAATCTGAAAAACAGTATTTTCTTCCCTCAATTTCTAGTATGCTAAGATATCACACGAGTGCAACTTAAGAAAAACTTAGAATCTTTTTCATTTAAAATACGCCTTTTTTTTTTTTTAACCGAATGGTTCAGTTATTAAATGTCTACACGAGTCAAGGAGTGAGGTCACACTGCAAGCTCCACTTATTTCTACCAAAGGGAAATAGCCCGGACACCCCTGCGCAGACCACCGTGCCAGGACAACCGGCTCCGGAGTCGGGCCTTGAAGCAAGGGGACAGCGTCACCTCCCCGCAGCCGCCGGCTGGGACCCGCGGCCAGCCTTTACCCAGGCTAGCCAAGCCCCTGCCCGCATGGCGGTGCCCCACCTGGTGAGGACTTGGGCTGTAATCCCCCTCTGGGGATGGGTCCGTGGGCTCCTCTGAGCTCCAGCGCCCCCAGGGTCTAGCCCCCTCTCATTGCTCCGCTCCCCTCTTCCCGTGGTCTCCCCACTCCCAGCCCCCAGGGATCTGCTCCCCTCTCCCGGGTCTACCCTACAGCTCATTTCCTTTCTCCCGGCTTCTCTCCGTACGGTTCGGCTCCCCTCTCCCAGTGGTCTTCTCCGACCCACAGCTCTCCTCTCCACTCACCGGTCTCCCCAACTCCGGATCTGCTCCCCTCTCCCCGGGTCTCGCACCGGATTCGGCCCCCTCTTCCGAGTCCTGGTGGCTAAGCCCCTCGGCCTCCCTCCGGGGCGCAGGGAGCTGGAAGTACTCACGGCGCCGCAGCGGCCCGGGGACTCCCGGACGGCGCGGGCGGGCGCGGGCGGCTGGTGGCTGCTGCTCCGCTGCCGGCCGAGTGGAGCGCTGCGCGGCTCCCGCCCTCGAGAACCCCCTCCGTGTCATTTGACCATATAAGGAGATGCACGCCTCGGCTCGCTGGCACCGGGCGTGGGGCGCTGGGGGCGGGCGCCCCCTGGCCTAGCGGTCGCCGTGCCCCCGCCCTGGGCTGCGGCGCTCCCGGCCCATGCCCTTTGTTTGCCAGGGCTCTTTCTTCTTGCCCTCCGGGTCTTGGGAGCACCGTGGTTATCCCGAGAGTCTCCTCCGACGTGGGCGTGAGTTTCGGACGGGGCCTGGACGCCAGTGGCAGGGGTCTGCCCCCGCCGGGATCTCTGCCTGCTCCCGGGAGCAGGAAGCTGGCGAAGCCCGAGGAGGTGCCGGGGACGGCGGAGGGAGGAGGGGGCCACTTCTCAGGAGGCATGTGCCTGGGATGTATTTGCACGGTGGATTTTTTTCCTTCTTACCCTGCAGATGCTTCTTTACGAAAAGAACCCCACAGATGACCGTAAAGAATCGTTCGTTCCACTAGGGAGGGGACTAAAGGAAGGTCCTATCCCCACCTCTCCCTCTCGGGGCCAGAAGACTAGTTAGACATCCTGGATTCCCCTCCAGGGCGGGAAAAGCAAAGTGAGCTGGGAGCGTGCCTCCCACACTCCAAGCCTGTGCCCTCTGAGTGAGGCTGACGCTGGGTAGGGACAGATGGCACTGTTCAACATTGTCGCAGGGAGAGCACAGGCTGAGCCCATCCCTGGGAGAGGGTGCATCGTGATAGAAACGTTTGCTCCTGAGCAGGTAACTGGTCCACTTGCAGAAACCGATGGACGATGAGCAGGTGGACAACAAAGGCGTCCTAGGCACTTTGGGGGCAGGTGTATTATTTTTAACATTCAGGGCAGCTCATAGGAATACATCCTCCAGAGAAGGCAGGAAGAACTCCGTGATTGCTTTCTTTTAGTTGATACTCCCCATCTGGTAGCCCTCATGGATCTCCATCATGGAATCACAGAACTTGAGAATCAAGGGTTTCATCACCTTAGCTTCCACTCTATGAGCACTAGCTCCACCTGGTATCTCATTTGATCCACACTTCCTTAAGGTAAAGATTTTTACCAGATTTATGGTGAGGAAAGTTCAGCTCAGAGAGATTTGCTCAAGGCCACGTTAAAGGTAACTGTGCCAGCTGAGATTTGAACTGGAGTCCGGTAGATGGCAAAACCATGTAAGTATATTACGGGATCAGAAATGCCTCTCATCCCTCAGTCACTCAGGTGACTCCAGAGGACTGAGACTTGCCATAAGCCCAGCCAGAACTAGATGTGCGGAATACAGCCGTCCCCTAACCCCACCCCACGGTGTCCCTGAAACGGGACACTTCCCTGAAGAACCTGAGTTAAGGCCACCCTCCCTGAATTTCCACTAAGTGTCAAGGCAGGCTAGTATTTTGAAATTCAGAGCAAAGTTTGTGTAGAAAAGGCTCCCAGCCCCTGACAGCTACCTAGCTGTGTTGTCGCTATCGTTACATATTAGGAAATGGTCTCCTAGTTCTCAAATGGTGAGCCTTAAGCTGCAGTTTGTAAAAACAAGTCCTAAAATGATGAAACATTAATTCTGCATTTATCTTCTTTCTGATTTCCTCTTGTCTTACATTTTGATTTTTTTAAGCTTTCTGACTTATGGGTGTAATCCATTTAACTTTGCTTTTTTTACTGATAGAGTTATTTAGTTCTGTTATTTTTCTTCTAATAACTGCTTTAGCTGTGCCACATAGTTTCAGCGATGTTGTTTTATTATTAAGAAATTCTGCGATTTAATTTTGTGTTTCATTTTTGACCTAATGGGTAGCAGAACATTTTAAATGACCCTGTGGTAATTTGATAGGATCAGTAAAATCCAGACTCTGGAAGCAAACACACCTAGTTTCTACAACAACAATGCACGAAGAAAAAGAAGAGAGATGGAGGGAGAAACCAATAGATTAAAAAAAGACTTAGCCAACTGCAATGTATGGATCTTATTGGATTCTTTTTGTTTTTTGTTTTTTTGGATCTTATTGGATTCTAATCAAAGAATAAACTAGTAGAAAATCAATTTTTATGAGACAATCTGGGAAAATATGACACTGACAGGCTATTTTCTAGTATTAATGAATAATTTATTTTAGGCGTGATAGTGTGATTACACACATACATATATTTTTCTTTTCTTAAGTCCTTGCTTTTCAAGAACAGCGCCAAAATATTTCCTAGTGAAATAACATTATGTCTGGAGTTGTTTCAAAATAATTTGGGGTGGGGAAATGGATAGGGCCTATATCTATATGAAATACGATCAGCCATGGATTGTGGATAATCGCTGAAGTTTGATGATGGATATGCAGTAGTTTATCTTACTAGTCTGTCTCCTTTTGTAATGCTTGAAAAGTCCCATAACGAAAAGATTTTTAAATTACACATGAACATACCATTGGCCCTTTACCCAGCATTTCCCTTTATAGGAAATTATCTTGTAGATATGCTTGCTCATGTGCAAAACTATATACACACAAGGGTAGTCATTGTAGAATTGTTTGTAATAGAAAAATACTGGACCATGTTATGTGTTCATCAACAAAGGGCTTAGTTAAATACAGTATGGTGCATTTTAGAATTCACATATGCGGCTGTTAAAATGAACGAGGTAACTATATTTACTGATTTGGCATGATCTCCAAGATAAATCAACTGAGAAAAAATAAAAGTAGAGAACACTTTGTAGGTAGAAACCAACCACTTGTGTTCATGAGCAAAAAAAGAACCAGGGAAGACAATGTATGCTTATAAGTGATTGCCTTTGGGGAGGTCTGGGTGGTCAGGGGTCATGGGGTGGAAGGGAGATTAATTTTTACTGTACACATTTTTATTTCTTGTAAATTTTGAGCTATGTTAATCTTGTACTCATTCAAAAACTAAATATATATGTATTTGAGATGGAGTCTCGCTCTGTTGCCCAGGCTGGAGTACAATGGCGCCATCTTGGCTCACTGCAACCTCCGCCTCCCAGGTTCAAGCGATTCTCCTGCCTCAGCCTCCAGAGTAGCTGGGACTACAGGCATGTGCCACCACACCCAGCTAATTTTTTGTGTTTTTAATAGAGATGGGGTTTCATCATGTTAACCAGGATGGTCTTGATCTCCTAATCTTGTGATCCGCCCCCCTCGGCCTCCCAAAGTGCTGAAATTACAGGCGTGGGCCACTGTGCCTGGCCCAAAAACTAAAAATATTTAAAAAATAAAAGCAACACACAGACTCCTTTAAGGAAAATAGGAAACAAATTTGTTAAACTGAGATGAATTGTAAGTCAAAGGAGGTTGGCAAGAAATAGAGGAAGGGAATGCAATTTCTGGGTTTAATGACATGTATGCTTTGATGAGCAAGTCCATCGAAGGACAAAGTATTAAAAACAAATTTTCATGAGACAATCTAGGAATATGTGTTTTGAAAAGTTCCATCTGTCTTGTACATCATTATATTCCTGGGACCTTGTTATAGAGCATGGCACATAGTATGTGCTTAATAAATACATGTATTGAATAAGTGACAGATCACAGAATTGTTTGTGACAAGTCTTTCACTATAGTGTGTAAGACTTGTGTAACGTTATCTATGGCAGATCTTTGAAGTCAAGCCAGGATTTGAATCTCTGTTCAACGTATGACTAGCTCTGTGATCTCCAGTAACTACAAAAGTTCCCTAACCCTCAGTTTGCTAGTTTGTAAAATGGGTTAATAACATATAGTTTGTGAAATTGTGGCAAAGGTCTTTCAATGCGCATAAATCACTTAGCACTATTAGCACATGACTTGGCATGAAGTAGGCCCTTAGTAAAGTCCTCTATTTTATTCAATGGCAAAGGGGGAAATTAATCCAGAATAAGAAGTAAATGGACTTAACTCCCACTAGAAAGAAGAATTAAGGTTCAGATCCTGTTCTAAAGATGACAGATTATCTTCTTGAGAGAAAACCTCTCTGCTAAGGATAAAAGGCTAGTTCATGGAAGAAAAAAAAAAAAATTAAGAAGTACTATTTCCTGGGCAAAGGATCAATGGTGACTGTGATGAGTTATTCAAGTTCTTCTTTTGTTTATTCCAATTTTCCTTACATTCCTTCTTGAGACAACACTGCCCATAATGTCTCCCGTCTCTCCTGTAGGTGGGCTTCAGGGAGAGACACAGCTAGGAAGGGAGGAAAGAGAGGAAGAGACTCCCTGCGGCTAGTAGGTCTCAAAGCCTGGTCCCACAGTGCAGCAGGATCCCCTGCAAACCTATTAGAAGTTCACATTGTCAGGCCAGCTCCTGCTTTAACAAGCCCTCCAGGTGATTCTGATGACTAAAGGTGATTTGAAGTAAAATAAATACCTCTTAGGGCTTCCAACTCTCGACTCAGTAATTTACCAGAAATCTACAAAATGTCAGTTTATGGGGTGGGGGAAGGAGAGTGAAATAGAGATAGACTAAACATAGACTAGACTCAGGAACTCTAAAATCCAGTTAGAAGTACTACTTCCTCTGTCAGTTACTTCACTCAGGGAAGCAGGACGTAGAAAAGTTTCAGCCAGTGGGTCTGAGCTGTACAAATGCTGAAATTTCATTCTCTGGGAGAGGCGGAAGAAAGGCAGAGCTTCCAGGAGTGTGCTGGCAACTGCCACTCTGTGGTGAGGTCGTGGTAGGGGAGGCTGGTGGGCTAGACCCATCTGTGCAGGGGCAAACAGTAGCCTCCTACCCGGATAGGGGGCTACCCCAGGGGGATTAGGATGAGCTCACCATTACCAGGTAGAAAGTGAACACAGGAAAACATGAGCTGGAGGTCAGACCCCGCTACATTCGTTACCCTAACTGACCACTGCCGTCAAGATTGTTAAGCATTTTGTCACCGTTAAAGGATTTCACACAAGCTGCTCCTCCCACTCAAACCTTGGCCAGGAAACTGGTGGATGATTTGCCCTTGATTCAGAGGTAATCGTTCTTAATTGCCTCACATGGTTGGAAGGTGAGTAAGTGTCTAAGATCATAAATGCTGGCGGGAAGGGGTCAGGAGTGATCAAACCAGCTCGCCTCCTGGCAGTGGGGTCAGAAGGCAAGTCCCTGCACGCCTTCCCATGACACAGTACAGATCCCAGGGTGGTGGCACAGAAAGCTGGATTCACTTTTTCTGAAAACACTATTTGCCTGGCTCCAGCAGGAAAGTCTATGGAAGATGACCCTACAGAGGCAGGGTGTACACCTGCCTGTGCCCGTGAGCTGGGTGCAGTTGTGACGGGAGACCCAAGGGCCTCCAGCAAACAGGAGGAACTTGATCTGGTTACAGGAATGATCTTGCAGGATCCAAACTTTGTTCCTTTGCCTGTCAGACTTTCAGGAAAAGCTCAGCTTTCCACAAAGGGCAAGCTCTTTTCCTTTTCTTCTCCCTTCTGAAATGCTCTGGTTAGGAGGGAAAATGCTTGGCTCTTTCTTGAGATACAAAATTTCCATATCCCGTTTCTTCCCGCTCTCCTTTTTCACAAACTGATTTATTGGATGCAAATAGTCAGTGTTTCAAGCCTCAAAAACATGCCAGACTTTGAGCCAAATCCACAAACAACTCCATGATTCCGAGTTTCCCATCCTTGGTTAGAGTTTATTTGGAGCGTTGGATACAAGTTTCCATTGTGGGTTTGATACCTCATTAAGAAAGGCTGTGTTTGGTACATGAATGACCAATAGAACGAAACTATTCATACCCATAGTTCATTTGGGCCAGTAAATGTTGCTGGATGGTTTCAGATGAAAAGTATTTGTAAGGTAGACTCTGAAAAATTTTGCTTCTTATTTGAGATCTCTTTGTGTCTGATTTCAGTCCTTTTCAGCAGCAATCCATTCACTTCTCTGCTTGCCTCTCTTGCAGTTTTACTCTTTTTTTCCTCTGTCAACGATTCCAAAATCCATTTCAAGGAAGTATTAATGTCTAAAGTCTGTGCAAACCTGGCAAAATTCTCTTCTGAATGAACGGTTTGCTTCCCTAAAATACCTGAAATGGGAGATTCTTCCAGGCATTTCTGAAATGGGAGAGTCTCATGACTCACTTGTTCCTCAGAATGTTTATTTTATTTTATTTGAAACGGAGTCTCACTCTGTCACCCAGGCTGGAATGCAGTGGAGCAATCTCTGCTCACTGCAAACTCTGCCTTCCCTGGTTCAAGTGATTCTCCTGCCACGGCCTCCCAAAGTGCTGGGATTACAAGTGTGAGCCACCATGCCTGGCAAGAATGTTTATTTTAAATCACATCGAAATCTGTTATTCTTTGTGAATTAACTTTATGAGTCAACATTAAAAATTTGAAATCCCAAGTTCCCTCTCCACTGCCACCAAGGTCATTTTGTGCTATTTCTGCTTTGATTAGGGTCATTAACAGAAAATCCAAATGGTCTAACTAGAAAGAGCCTGGGCTGGCCAGGTTCTAGGAGGGAGGGGGCAAACCCCAGGCCCAGGAGCTCCTATGGAGCAATGTGTGTGGCCATAGGTAACACCTTTCACCTTTTTGTGTCTTTTTTACATTACCTGTAAAACAAAGAATGTACCACCTCTCTTTTTACTTTAAAGAGTTATTTCACATTATCTAGATTTTCCTCAAGCCACTTTCATGGCTAATTGACAACTGAGAATGTCTTCTGTGGCTAATTCTGCCCCATGGTACAGATTTGTGTGGGATGAAAAACTATGCTTTAAGTTCTAGAAAGCATGTTTAGGCATATCTTCCCCCTATTTCAGAAGATGCTTTAAAACTGGACCTGGGAGTCATGACAGAGCTTCCTGGAACAACCAAGCATCTTTCTCCATCGTTGCTGTAGTAGTTGACTGCTGAAGTACCGGAAACAGATTTTCTAAAATATCTGACCTTCAGCATCTCCTGGCAGGACTGTTTGCCAAAAATAAAAAAAAAAAACCTTCAAAAATTCTGGGCCATCCTAACACTATAAATATACTTGGAATCATGTGAACAGTCAGAGATGCTGAGCAATTACTCCTCAGTAGGACCAGAGGAGTCATTGTCTCCGCGGAGGGCTGGAGAGGTTCCGGTGGTAAATTACCATCAGATATCCGAACTCTTCATGTAGCCATCTTTGAGCTCGAGGCGAGGGCTTATATATATATATATATATTTTGCCTTCCTTTTAATAACTTGAAATTCAATTTCCATGTGGCACATGGCTGTAATGTAATCTCACTCCCCGACTTTGCTAACATTTTCTGGACTCAGTTCTCTGTCTCACCCTCTGCATGGGGGGTCTGTCTGTATTGCTGTATTGCTTCTGGTCCCTTGAATTTCCAGGTCAGCGTAGAAGCAGATGGAGAGAATGCTTGAGAGGTTTTCTTTTTCCAAGAATATGTTTGGAAAGTGATGAGGTCAGGAAAGCAGACGCCGCGATCCTGTGCGGGAGAGTCTTTGAGAGCCCTCGAGACTCATTCTCTTTGCACCTCACACGTTCCACCTGTGGCCAGTGAGGGGCGAGCCTTTCATCCTGTGACTCCTGGAACTGCCTTCCTCACTGTCTTCTGCCTGGTGGACTCCTGTTTATCCTTAGACCAAATAAGGTGTCCCTGCTAGGAAGGCTGCATGGGTAGCCATCATAGCCTCATTTTTGACCAGTCCACTCCTTCTTTCCCATGTTTATAACAACAGAGGAAAGACGGTGGGCTCCTTCGGGGCAAGAACTGAGACACTTGAATCTGTGTTCACAGCACTTTGCAACTTGATCAGTGTTACTGAATTTAATTCACTTTTCTTGAAAATGCCTAAGCTGCCAGGCACGGTGGCTCACCCTTGTAATCCCAGCACTTTGGGAGGCCGAGGCGGGTGGATCACAAGGTCAAGAGATTGAGACCATCTTGGCTAACACAGTGAAACCCGGTCTCTACTACAAATACAAAAAAATTAGCTGGCCGTGGTGGCAGGCGCCTCTAGTCCCAGCTTCTAGGGAGGCTGAGGCAGGAGAATGGCGTGAACCCGGGAGGTGGAGCTTGCAGTGAGCAGAGATAGTGCCACTGCACTCCAGCCTGGGCGACAGAGCGAGACTCCATCTCAAAAAAAAAAAGAAAATGCCTAAACCAATATAAGGCTGCTATACAATGGCTCTATATGACCCTGCTCAGAACAAACCCATCAGGCCCATTTCCCATTTAGGCAGTTGAGTTATCTGGGCTTGGCACTGAGATCCAGTTGGCAAATAACTTGAATTAAAGCAAAGCCGAGAGCTTGGCCTTCCAGATGTCAGTAGATGCAAACTTGGGAATCTCTGCCTGAATTAAAGGAAGTAGCCCCAGGTTATAGCATCCACAATGAAGGTTATAGCATACAATGAAGAGCTGAAAATGAGGATGCTGGGAAGTGTGCATGTGGACGTTCTTGGGATGGTGCTTCCTTCTCAGAGCCCAGCTTTTCTTCGCTAGTGAGGGTCTGCTTCTCCTGCCCCAATCCTCCCCCCGCTGCCACCACCACCACCAGCCTAGGCCTTAATCGCAGAGAAGGTCACGCATTGAGGGACTTCCTTGAAGTCTGCATCCTGCAAACGGAAGTCACCATCTTAATTTTTAGGAGTCTATCTGGGGAATTCATGTCTTTAGTTTCTCTGCTTGGGGCATGTCGATTTTCTATCAAATGCTTAAAAACATTTCTGTCTATACAAATCAAATAGTAAAATATAAAGTTCAACAAAAATTCTGTCTCCCACAGAAATTCTATAAAGTTTCTTTCATCTCTGCCAGCGTGAGCATGTGTCATTTGTGGAAGCAGGCCTGCTTGCCATGACAACAATTCTTCTGTGGCTTTGCAGAGGCATCCTCCACAGTTGTGGTGTGCTTTTGCTAGGCAGCTGGCAGAAATGGTGCACATAGGACCACTGCCCTTCAACCCCACCTATTTTAAGGTAGACTCATTTGGATTGAGAAACTGGTATTTTCCCCGCACTTGCACATATTTTGGATGTATAAATATTTTCAAAAGATAGGTTCGACTAATATATGCACACCTTCCTTGACTATCACCATCCAAACCCACAGAGACGACTGGGAATTTCCAAGTCATGTAACCCTAGTGTTGACTTGAGCATCCGCAGGCTGCCTTAGCACACTTTCCAACCAAGACTGGCACCAGCACTTTGGCACTTGCAGAATTACAGCCTTCCCTTACCAGAAGTACAGCTTCACCCAGCCAGTTGGCTTTGTATTGAGAATTCGTTTATTTTGGACAGGTCTCTCTTCCTCATTTACAACTGGCACATGGATGCAGAGAAAGGACAGCAGCTCCCGGCTGGAGCAGAACTAATGGGGCAGACAGTTAGTGAGCATACACCTGATGGCCCTGATCCTAGAAGTGGAGTTTGGAGGAGCAATCATTCGCCATCACTGCCACCACCATGATTACCACCATGATGTTTATCTTATTTATTAGCATATTTTGAGTGCTGAGAGGGTGGCATTTTTGGTATAGGAAGGTGAGACCCAGAGTGGGTCTTACTCTTAGAGTCTTGAAAGATTACTTTCTTCCCCTTTCCGTCTGAAGCTCTCAGAAGAGAGGCAGTTTCAGAGGGACGCCTACATCCAGTGTGATGTAACAAGCAGCAGAGCGAGGGGAGAGGGGAGACCAGGCTAAGCCAAGGCAGCACCAGGTCATGGTGCCCTCTCTGTGGGTGCAAGAAAGCAGCAGGAGGTGGGGGTAGGAATGGCTGAGACGGGGGGCTGTGGCCCGAAGAAGGGGAAAGCCTTTGTACCACGAGGCTTTAACTCACGGAGAGGGAGACTCAGAGTCCAGCTGGGAGGAGCAGGCCCAGTGAGAACAAAAGGAGACCCTCTGCAGGAAAAATGGGCAAGTGAGGAAAAGAAAGAGACTATGGGGAGAGCAAGCCAAAGGAAGTTTTTGTTGGGGAAATATTCGAGGAGTCTGTACTTGGCAGCTGTGCAATTTATATGTGTAAACAAGGGCTCTGGGTGTAATTCACCTGCTGATTTCTGGGAGTCAGGAATCGTTTCTGAGGAAGAAGCTGAAGTTGCCCCCAGCGGTCTCCCATGATGCCCGTGTGTGGCTGTGGCTATTCTAAGTAGGCCCTGGCATTGCAAGCCCAGCAAGATAGCCAGATAGGGAAGGATAGGGGAGATTTGCCAGCTCTTTAGGTCAGTCCCCAAGTTAATAGTAAATTTTACATTTTTGTGCAATAAAGGCATTCATGTAATTTACAGCTTGGTGCCGGTTGAAATATGCATATGTGCTTAGGACCAATGCTACCATTTTGTTCACTGTTTGAGAGAGTCCCATTTCTGATGCGTTAGTAAATAAAGCGATATTATTGTTCACATGCCCATCTAGGCTCTTTGTCCTAGGAGCGAGGACGCAGAGGGGTGATATAAAATCCACCGTGGAGCCGTCTCAGGGCTGGTTGTTCTGAAAACCTGGAGCTGCCTGTGTGAATCAGACTGGAAAAGCACGTGGCTGCGCTTTTCCATGAAGCAGGTAACAAAGCCACGGTTCCTGCCTGGGAAACCTGCCCTAGCATCTCCGCCAGGAGAGCAAGCCGACTCATGCCTGGACGCCCACACGAGGGCCAGTGCCAAGTACACTGGAATGAAGGGACACTGCCGAGGATCAGGAATACCAGGAGCTCAGCCCAGTTACCAGGCTGAGCCGGGGATGCCGAGGTTACTGTGTGCACTCAGGCAGAGCTGGAAGCTGAGTCTGCCATCCAGAAGGCAGGACCCAGACAGGGTTCAGGGATCACACCAGAATCGGGACACGGGAGAAGTTTGCTAACCTAGGTCCAACCCAGAATCAGATTCAGATTCAGAGCAGGAGGGCAGCAGGACAGTTTTGTCTCCCAAAAGGAATCAGGCAGAGGCCAGAGACGCAGCCTGCCAGCTAGCAGAACACCTGAGCAGTCTTAAACCCAGGCAGGTTACTGGCAGTTGCTTCACCTTCTAGTGACCTCAGTTGCACGCCTGCTTTCACCAAGCAGATAACCCCATACAAGTGCAAAATGAATTATTATTTTCTCTTCTCTGCTTCTAGAGGGTCCATGACCATTGTATTGGCAATTGGAGAGGTGAGAGTTAAACTGAATGTGAGCCTGTGTCAGGGGCCGTGACCCATTTTAATGGAGGGTCTCTAACAGCACCAGTCTCTCAGTAGATATCACTCAAATGGTGCTAGGCTACCTACTAGCAGATTTAGCACGGTGATGCCTTTTGAAGTCTGAAGTTTTGACTGCTAATCTCTGGGAAACGTGTCACATCCTATGCTATTATTTGGTGGTGGTGTCCAAAACCAACACGTTGGTCTTTCTCAGACGAGAAGGATTCTTGGCACAGGCAGGCAGAGGGAAGTGTGTGGTATGCGTGTCTTCCTGTATCAGCTTGTGTTTCTGTTGTGCTAGAAACCTGAGGTGTCCGCACTGGTGGAAAAAAGTGCTGCCAGATTTAAGGTGAGGAGCAATGGCATGAGTAATCCTTTCAGATAGACGTTAGCAGTGCTGGACCCTGGAGGTGGCAGTTACAGCTGCCAACATTCGAAAATGGACTGTTATTTTAGGAAGCCAAGTGCTACACATTGAGCCAACCTCAGTTGAGATGCCTGAGGATCAGTACATAGAAGGTTTTTAAGATTCCACAGTTCCATTTCATCATTTACAAAATGTCCGCCATTTTGGCCCTGAACCTACAACTTGCTTATTGAATCTTTGTGAAATTCGAAGGGGAGAGGGAAACAGTAATATGACCCAACGTAAGAGAAGTACCAGTGAGCCTCTGTGGACACAGGTGTGTACATAACCACCATCACTCTAATCCTTAGATTCATCCTTTCTCATTTCAGTCAAAAAACTGATTCTAAAATTAAGGCAGACTGACACCCACTACGTCCTAAACTGTAGACACATGAAAGGTTATTAGCACAATTTCCTAGTATTATCTTTGACTTTTTAAAATGTAACTTTTAAAGATAAAAACAGATTATAACTTTAGAAACAGTATTATCAACTATCAATGCTGTCACGTACCGAGCGAATTTTTTTAAAAAAGTATAATATACAGTGTTGTTGTCATTGTTTTTTCTCATTCTTTTTCAAGCACAGCTTGATAAATCTTGTCTCTTATTCCTGGTTTTAGATAGAATTCTGTTTTCCTCCTCAAGCAGAATCCTCATCTTTGAAACGAAGAATTTGTAAATGGTCTTGAACTTAGGGGTTTTTTGACTTTAAAAGTTCTCATGGTTCCCAGCACTTTGGGAGGCTGAGGCGGGTGGATTACTTGAGGTCAGGAATTCAAGACCAGCCTGACCAACATGGTGAAACCCTGTCTCTACTCAAAATATAAAAATTAGCTGGGCATGGTGGTGAGCATCTGTAATCCCAGCTACTCGGAAGGCTGAGGCAGGATAATGGCTTGAATCCAGGAGGCGGAGGTTGTGGTAAGCCGAGATCACACCATTGCACTCCAGCCTGGGCAACAGAGCAAGACTCCATCTCAAAAAAAAAAAAAAGTTCACATCGTGTCTTTCTCCTAGTAATTGGATTGAGTAGAGAGCCAGAGGGAAACTATTGAGCAGAAACTTGTTGATTGCTAAGTGACTCATCCTCATAATGCCACCAAGATGAATAAATCTCACTCCATCCCTTCTAAGGGTTGAAGTCCAGTGTGACTGGAAGGGAGGGAGCCAGCTGAGTAAAGATGAAACTCCAATAAGTTCTGGTCAAGGTTAAGATATGGAAGTATACCCCACTTCTGGATATATATCTAAAAGAATTGAAAGCAGAGTTTAGAAGAAATACTTGCACACTTATGTTCACAGCAGCATTATTCACTATAGCCAACAGATGGATGCAACCCAGGCTTCTATAAATAGGTGAATGTGTGAACAACATGTAGTACATCTGTACAATGGAATCTGATTCACACTTAAAAAGGAAGGACATTCTGACACATGCTTCCACATGGATGAACCTTGAGGTCATTTGCTAAGCTTGAACGAGAATCTCTTGAACCCAAAAGGCAGAGGTGGCTTGGATAACCAAAAGGTATACTCCTCAGGAAAACAGAAAAAACAAGCTAGTGGTGGAGGATGAATTCAGTTTTGCCCTATTGAAACAGAAGCAGTTTGGGGACGGCCATCTAAATAGACAAATTTCCCAGACTTGTAGAAATGTAAAATTCAGGGGGAAGGTTGGAGCTGGTGGTATGAACATAGGGGTCATTAGCCAAATGGTAGGTAAAAACCAGTAGAGCAAAAGAGCAAATAAATAAACCAGGAGCATGAGTGAGGTCATGCAAGAAAGCACGTGGATGGTTAGGAGTGGGTCAAAGGTCAAGTTCCAGGGGGAGCCTAAGGTTTAGGGGGCAGCATCCGCAGAGGTGGCTGAGGAGGCAGCGTCAAGGAAGGACGAGGAGAAAGAATCAGATGCAGGGGCAGTGAAGCCAGTGACTGACGCAGCCAAGGAGCAGTGGCCAGGGGCTGCTGAGAGTGTGTTGCACGTGGTAGCACAGTGGCTGTTGGTGACTTCTGAATGTGATCAGTGGCATGATGGGGACAGAAGCACTTTGCAGTGCGCTGAGGGTGAGTGACAATGGAAGGTGTGGAGATGGTGATATAAGAGGTCTGATGGGAAAAAAGGGAAGAAATTCCACATAGCTCAGTAAGGAAACTGAGGCCCAGAGAGGGCAAATAATATGCTCAAAGTCAGAGTTAATGGTTTAGAAGGACAGGAGGCAAATCAGGACAGCGTGTGACTGATGTGACTGCTCACGTTTCCTGGTTCCGTCCCTTCCACCAGGCTGCCTCCTGAAGCAAGGCAGTGATCAATTTCTGAGCTCTCATGACCCATCCTTATAGCGTCTCCTTCTGAACCAGCACAAGAAATAAAATAGTCAAACAGAAAGGCAAAGCCTCTCCACAACCCTCTTCCCTGTTTCTTCACTCTCCTGACAAAAATGGACTGAAAAATGTCCAAAATCAGGAAGCATAAAGCCTGATTTCTTTTTCTAGTCAGACTAAGGAAACAATTTATTTTCTTTCCACTCTCTTTTAAAGAAAAGAGGAGCAGCACCTCTTCCTGGACCTATTCTAGCAGTTAACAACAAAGCTAAGGGCTACTTACCATAGAACTTTGTAAGATATCAGAAAAAAAAAAAAACAGTTTACAAAAATTTTTTTAGAGGCAGAGTGTTGCTCTGTCACCCAGGCTGGAGTGCAGTGGCACGTTCACAGTTCACTGTAACCTCAAACTCCTGGGCTCAGGTGATCTTCCCACCTCAGCCTCCCGACAAGCTGGGACCACAGGTTCTCCACCACACCCAACTAATCTTTTTTAATTTTTATTTTTGTAGAGACAAGGTCTTGCTATGTTGCCCAGGCTAGTCTTGAACTCCTGGCCTCAAGCAATTGTCTTGCCTTGGCTTTCCAAAGCCCTGGGATTATAAGTGTGAGCCACCACCACACCCAACCCCAAGCTGTTTTTCTCCTACTGGATGCTCACAGCGCAAGTAACACTTCTGTGACCCCCAGATGGGTGTGATTTTCCCTCCACATACCAAACAATTCTGCAAATGATTCTCCAGCAGACACCAGCTAGGTGTCCTCAAGTTCAATTCTGACACTATCTGCCTGGAGTTAGATCCCACAGGGCTCAGTTTCACAAGACTGCCACCCTGTACTTCAGATGCCACTTGCAAGTAGTAGGTTGTCACCTATACTTCTGACCAACAGGATATTAATTGGGGAGAGGGGTCCTAGAAACCTTGCTAGAGCAGCTCGCAGGACTGAGGGAAGCACTTTGTTAATGTTTACCCATGTATTATAAAGGTATTATGAGGGATACAGAACAAAGCATAGGGTAAGGCATGTGGACCTCCTGTTTCCTCCTTGGGGTCACCACCCTCCAGGAACCTCCCTATGTTTAGCCATCCGGACACCCATCTGAACCCTGTCCTTTAGGGTTTTCATGGAGGTTTCATTGAATAGGCATGATTGATTAGACCATTGGCCACTAGTGATCAACTTAACCTTGGGCCCCTCTGCCCTCCTGGGAGGTTGAGGTTGGGGCTGAAAGTCCCAACCCTCTAGTCAAGCCTTGTTCTTTCCAGTGATCAACCCCCTTCCTGAAGCTACCTAGGACTCCCCAGCTGCCATTATCTCATTAGCATACAAAAGTGATAACTCAAGAGATTTAAAAGGTTTTGTTTGGTTTGGTTTGGTTTGGTTTGGTTTGGTTTGGTTTTTGAGACAGAGTCTCACTCTGTCGCCCGGCTGGACTGCAGTGGCAGGATCTCAGCTCACTGCAACCTCTGCCTCCCGAGTTCAAGCGATTCTCCTGCCTCAGCCTCTAGAGTAGCTGGGGTTACAGGCACACGCTCCATGTCCAGCTAATTTTTGTATTTTTAGTAGTGATGGGGTTTTGCCATGTTGGCCAGGCTGGTCTCCAGTTTCTGGCCTCAAGTGATCCATCCACCTTGGCTTCTCAAAGTGCTGGGATTACAAGTGTGAGCCACCGTGCCTGGCCAGATTTAAAGGATTCCAGGAGCTGTAAGTCAGGAAACTGAAAGAAGACCAAATATCTGTTTCACAATATCACCAGCTTCTTTACAATTCCTCAGTAACCTATGACTTACAATTTTCTCTAATACAACTGTCGTCTAAGTGATGTTGGCTTACTCATCTTTCAATCCTGAAAGTTATATTAGTATATGTTTGTTGTACACAAACGCAGATGTATACAGATACTAGAACATTCTTTAAGGTAGCATAAGTGGGGAAACAATCTAAATGTTTATAGGTAGGGGCAGAGTCAAGTCATTCGTCCATACGATGAAGCAAGCACTACACCGCTATAAATAGTGAGACAAAAATCTCACTCTCTGGGCCAGTCTCCAAGACAGGGTGTTAAATGAAAGAGGAAAGTGCAAGTCATTGTGTGGAGTGTCCTACCATTTGTGAGGAAAGGATGCGTGGCCATTATACATGTTTGGAATATCTCTGGAAGGATGCACAAGGAGTTGGCAATAGTAGTTGCTTCTGGGGAGAACTAAGGAAGACTTGAGAATGGAGGGAGGGGGAAAATTACTTTTCATTATTCTTTTTGTTCCTTCTGAATTTTGCACCGTGTGCATTGATTATCTGGTTAATAACTAAAATAATATAAAATAAATAAATAATCAGCATCTCTGACCACAGCAAAGGCAGTTTAAATAATGTCTTCAAACAATTAAATTCAATAACACTTTTAAACAAAGATTGAAGATGGCTTCACAAAGGGCAGGGAAATAATATGTGACACAATTTGCAAGGACAAAAACCGTGTCTGTGAAAATCACATTAAAATGTGTTGGGAAACAGCCTGAAGAAAAGCTGTTCCTAAAATGGAACCAACAACAAATAAATAAACAAATAAAGTAAGCAATGCAAATTTCTTAAAAGCACCGGGATTCCTGCATCTTTAAGTTACTTCTTTGTGGTCCTAACCCTAAGTTAAGCACCAGGGACTCCTTGGAGCTGAATGGTACCCCATGGTGGGAGCATGGCCCATATGGTACAATTAATTAGATGATTTCAGCAAAAAATACATCTTTGACTCAGTGTTTTACACAATAGGAATAGATGGGGAATATTAACAAGAATTGAAATTGTGTGTGGAACCATATTCAATTAATTTCAAGTTTAATTAAGCCAGCTACTCTTAACCCCTATTTTTAAAGAGTGCCTCAAAGAGTACAGCCCTATCTCTACACTTTAACATCATTAAGAATCCTAAAGGGTTTTTGTTTATGTGGGTTATATCTATTATATTTACTGCATTAGAAAATAGAACTTAGAAGCTAAAAAATTAATTCATTTAAAGTTAACAACATTAAAATCCATAACATTCTATAACACAGAATGTTTTCATGAAAAATAATTATACTTTCCAAAACAAAACAACTAGTAAGAAGAGTGGTGTGGTTTTGTAGTTTTGCAAATCTCTTTAACATTGAGCCTAATAGAAGACAGCTGGAAAGCTCAATTCTCATGTCTGCTTCTGCATTCGATCCGTTGGGTATGTGGTTTTGGTTGAAATTTATGAAGGAAACGCAACCTTATACAGAAATGTTGTTGGAAAAGAGAAATATTTTGATAGCCATCTCAGATCATCATCTCTCTATATATATAGATAGATAGATTCTACACCAAAATTTGACAAGCAGTTGTTTCTTAACTACTGCTTAAAGACTGCAATGTGGAATCTGAAACCACATCAGTAAACTTTTCATATCCTATTACATTAAAGCCCATTTGGTCTATCTTAAGCTTTAAATAGATCTTTAACCTACACATTATTTTGTTAGATTTAGAAAATATTGCTTCTATAGATCTTCCAAATGCTGATACATTTCATTATACAATATTAACAAATTATAGTAATTAATATCACCATCCATCTAATCAGAAAAGTTTTTACACACTGGGAAGCTGCCACGCTCACAGTTTCCCAAAATGCTAATTTTCACCTGAAAACTCAAATTTTATCCTTGAGAACAAAAACAAATACTGTCAGTTGTTTCCCTTAGAATGACAGGCTACTCTTCATTTTTGGGAAAATATCTACTGCCAGAATCTAAGTATGCTTTGTCTTCAGTTGTCCTTTCAACTGAAAATGGAAGAAACATCTTGTTGAACTCACAACTTGGGCCATTGCACAACTGCCTTTCCGCAAAACAGCCACAGTTCTTTGATATGAGCAGAAGTGCTTCATGCATCTTCCCTTTCGTCACTCTGAATATTAAAAAGATGTGTGTTGCGGCCGGGAGCGGTGGCTCACGCCTGTAATCCCAGCACTTTGGGAGGCCGAGGTGGGTGGACCACGAGGTCAGGAGATTGAGACCATCCTGACCAACATGGTGAAACCCTGTCTCTACTAAAAATACAAAAATTAGCTGCGCGTGGTGGCGGGTGCCTGTAATCCAGCTACTAGGGAGGCTGAGGCAGGAGAATCACTTGAACCTGGGAGGTGGAGGTTGCAGTGAGCCGAGATCTTGCCACTGCCCTCCAGCCTGACGACAGAGCTAGACTCCATCTCAAAAATAAATACATAAATAAAGAGGAAAAAAAAAGGGTGTTGCTGGGCACGGTGGCTCACACCTGTAATCCCAGCACTTCGGGAGGCTGAGGCAGGCAGATTGTCTGAGCTCAGGAGTTCAAGATCAGCCTGGCCAACATGGTGAAGCCCAGTCTCTACTAAAATATAAAAAATGAGCCAGGTGTGGGGGCGTGTGCCTGTAGTCCCAGCTACTCAGGAGGCTGAGGCAGGAGAACTGCTTGAACCCGGGAGGTGGAGGTTGCAGTGAGTCGAGATTGTGTCACTGCACCCCAGCCTGGGCAACACAGTGAGACTCCATCTCCAAAAAAAAAAGAGTATGTGTGTCCAGGGTCCAGATTTAATAACATTAATACTTGTTACTGTTGTTTTATCAAGGTCATTCTGGAAAGTGACTGGGCTTTTCTTTTTCCCCCTACTGCTTGGTGATGAGGTATATCATGATTACAAGGTGGTTTGGAGCCAGCACCTTGGTTCCTGCTAAGGCACTAGGAATCTTTCTACCGCAACTTTTGTACCAGCATAAATGTCAACACAGTGAAAAGATGAGTAATATTTTACTAGTATTAAGAAAATAGCTTCAACCACACAAACTCCTTGAAAGGGACTCAGGGGTGTAGGGACCACACATTGAGAACCACTGAATTATGTTTTGTAATAGAAATGGAGGTAGTATATTTTCCACCATGTGGGTAAATGGTGGAGATTCAGACACAGTCTGTATAGCTAGTGTTTTGTATCTGTCCTTATTTTTGACTCTGTGAATGGCCACCCGAGGCTGCCAAGGGCTCATCATTGAGATGGTGCTGGGCTTGTTGAGCTGGATATCCTAACTCCTGGGCCTTCTGGTTTGAAAGATGTACAGGCCAGGCAGATGAGCACCAGGGCAAGCCACCTGGCCCACAGGAAAACATTCTCCCCAACAGAAACCACTTATTTTCTTCCTGTTGAAAATAAGCCTCAGAGACCCAGGCGGTCAAACAACACCAACAAAAACATACAAAAACCCATTTTAATCTCATAAGTAGGTCAGAGTTGCACATTTCATGAGAATTGGGTCCAAAAGACCAGGTACCACTAATTATCCAGATATTTCAGTTGAGCTGATTTAGTGAGCGGTTTCCGTTCTGCACTTTACATTTTTGTGAATGCAACTGTGGATAAAGTATGTGCAGACCTAGAGTATTCTATTTCTTCTTTAAGGCTATATCTCTCTGTAAAGTGTATTTATTCATACAGTAGTGCCCTCCCCCTGCCCTGCCTTATCTGTAGTTTCTCTTTCCACACTCTCAGTTACTCATGGTCCACTGTAGGGCTGAAAATAGATTGAGTACAGTACAATACAATATTTTGACACAGAGAGGCCACATTCACATACCTTTTATTATAGCACACTGTTATAATTGTTCTATTTTATTATTATTTGTTGTTACTCTCTTACTGTGACTAGTTTATAAGTTAGAATTTATCATATGTATGTATACACAGGAAAAAACATAATATATGCAGGGTTTGGGATGATCCACAGTTTCAGGCATCCACTGCAAGTCTTGGAACTTATCCCCACCAGATAAGGGGGGACTACTGTGTAATATTTGTATATGAGTATTTTATTTAGTTTATGTCTGTCCACAAAGTAGGCTTTCCTGTACCCATATATTAGAAAGACAGACAAGTAGATCTATAGAAGGCCACTGGAGAATCAGAATATGCCACACCAAAATATGTCATACCAGAATATGCCACTTTGGCATAAGGATCTTTTTTTAAATTTTTTATTTTCATAGGTTTTTCAGGAACAGGTGGTGTTTGGTTACATAAGTAAGTTATTTAGTGGTGATTTGTGAGATTTTGGTGGACCCATCACCCAAGCAGTATACACTGCACCAAATTTATAGTCTTTTATCCCTTACCCTCTTCCCACCCTTTCTCCACGAGTCCCCAAAGTCCATTGTATCATTCGCATAAGGATTGTTTTTAAGGATTGTTTTGAGATGAGGGCAATTAAGAAACAGCAAATGCAGAAAAAGCAGGACATAAATTTCCCTTTGTGAAGATGTTTCTCCTCCCCTCTTCCATACCAAGAGGAGAACAACTCTTGTCACTAGAGACAGAAATTCAGCACCAGACAGAAAGGTCTGCACAAACAAACCTCACCAATATCACCCTTACCTTTCATTAGGTTCCCCTATGTGTTTACTCTCCCACTTCTACAAGCCCAGGTTGCTTTTTGCTTGTTTTGTTACTTCTCTGCAAATTTATCACCCTTTGTTAAAATGGCATATAAACTCCTGGGTCTAACAACCTCTTTGGTTCTTCACTTCTTTTCTATGAATGTCCCTTCACACAAAAATTAAAATAATAACATAAAATAAGATTTGTGTATCTTTTCTCCTGATGGTCTCACTTTTGTCAGTGTAATTAACAGGCCCCAGCTAAGGAACAGAAGAAGGTCAAGGAAAAATTTTATTTTCCTCCCTTAAACTATGTAGTCCAGTATGACCAAACACACATAGTCACTAAGGGAAAGTGTTCAGCTGAGGGTGGAAGGGGATGCATTGGCCAAGGTTTCAAGAGGAGAATTGACTGCTTGGATTCAGTTCTTCATTTTCTCGAAGATAAGTCACCCAGTGCCCCATTGTGTTAGTCTGTCAGGGCTGTCATCACAAAGTACCACAGACTGGATGGCTTAAACAACAGAAATTTATTGTCTCCAAGTTTTGGAAGCTGGAAGTCCAAGATCAAGGTGTCAGCAGGGTTGGTTCCTTCTGAGGACCTTGAGGGATCATTTGCTCCATGCATCTCCCTAGCTTCTGGTGGTTTGCTGGCAATCTTTGGCATCCCTTGGCTTGTAGACTCACTTCCCTGATCTCTGTCTTCAGGTGGACATAGTATCTCCCTGTGTGTGCATTTGCCCAAATGTCCCCCTAATATCCACTTTTATAAGGATACCACTCATATTGGATTAGGGCTACCCTAATGACATCCTCTTAACTAATTACTTTCTAGCAACCCCATTTCCAAATAAGGCCATAGAGTTATTAGGAGTTAGGGCTTCTGCATATGAATTTGAGGGAGAGACACTCAACCCATAACACCTTCGCTAATAATACTAGCAAATTATTCATAAGTAATAGTAACATGAGGAAGAATCTAATAGAGGTGGGGCAGAGAAAGGGATGGTGAGGAGGAACCAGTGCAGATATCCCTAACTTTTTTGGCACCAGGGACCCATTTCATGGAAGACAATTTTTGCATGAATTGGGAGGTGGGGGGCAGAGGGTTTCAGGATGAAACTGTTCCAACTCAGATCATCAGGCATTAGATTCTCACAAGGGGCACAAAACCTAGATCCCTCACATGTGCAGTTCACAATAGGGTTCATGCTCCTGTAAGCATCTAACGCCTCCACTGACCTGACAGGAGGCAGAGCTCAGGTGGGAATGCTTGCTCGCCTGCCACTCACCTCCTGCTTTGCGGCTGGGTTCCTAACAGGCCACGGGCCAGTACCGGTCCATGGCCTGGGTTTGGGGAACCCCTGAACTAATGGAGCAAAGTTTAGGAGAACAGGGGGCTCCATCCACACCATGAGAATGGGGCACTGGGGTTGTACAGAGCCGGTGGTGGCCCAGTGTCCCTGTGTCCCTGTCCTATACTGGATCCAGCTCATGAGACAGATGCAGTTTATGGTCGGACTCCATGCGATCCAGTCTTCCCTTGATAAAGAAGGTAATCCAATGGGAAGAAAGTGCACTGTCCCCGGTCCCATCGTCACTGGCTTGTCTCTGGCTTATAAGCACTGCCAGTTTCACATGGAGTGTCTGGGACAGAGTCCTCACAAATTTGATTTGGTGCCAGTGATCTCGGGCTTTGTGGCAATCTTCTGCCCTGCTTGAGGTTACAGGCCAAGGTTCAAAGACCAGCGACCCAAAAGCCTGGTCACTAGAGTGTGGATGTTGGGTGGGGTATTCACAACCATTCTACAGAAAGCCCAATGCCTGAGGTAAGACCATAAGCTCAACTCTCCTGATCTAAAAGACAAACACTATTCTCTAAGACAAAGGCTATCTCTAAGACAAATGCTATCAGAATGATGAAAATCAATTTTCTGCCCATTTTTTTTTTTTGTTCTGACAGATGTGACTGATCTCTGGCAACAAAATGCTCCAGATGAAATAAATCAAAATTAAATACTGTCTGCAGTTTAACACTGCCACTGAATTCCATCTTTAGTTTGATTTTTGTGTCCTCTTTATCAATTCACTGCTTGATTGAGAAAATGATTGTCTAGCTCAGTTATACTATGCCTTGCATTGACCAAGAGAGGTATCCCAGTCTCATGACACTGATATCGTAACTGTCAAATGGAGGTACTTCTGTGAGGCAGAGGGCACAATTCCATGCATGAGCTTGCAATGCACGTTCTATGCCATCAGGGACTCAACATTCTAGGATTTAGTTTTCCAGATTTGTTTCTTTGATTTAATGGAAAAGATGTTTCTATTTCCCACCCTGCTATTTTTCTATTTTTATACTGAGACCAGAGTTCATTGGTACATCTTTTTGTTCCCATCAGCTTTTTCCCCTCTTGGGGTCCTGTTGTGTGCACTGGCAGCGTAGCTCAGAGGAGTTGCCCCTTGGAAAGAATTACAGTGGAGGACGGTCCTTCCCCACATGCATGCAAGTCCTCCAACACCATGCATGTCCAACAGTGATCTTGGTGGCGTTATGGACCAGAAAGGAAAAGCCATAGTAAGAAACAGCTGTTTGGCTTGAAGATGTGTTGGTTTGCTTATGTTTGTAACTTGCTTGCTTTTTTGCTTTGGGTTTTCAAAATGCTGGTGCTATTGGTGACAATGGCAAGGACTCCTATGTCTTGTGAACCACAACCAGCTCCTGGCATTCTCAAGTTGGTGGCAAGATGCATGTCATGTGCATGGGGACTGCAGAGGCCCCATGTGGATGGATCCTTGATGCTTCTCAGATAAGACAAAACTACTTAGGAAGCAAAATTGTGATGGGAGTAATGGGTCACATAAAGAGAAATATATATTTTTTATTTATAGTTTCCTCTTGGTTTAATTTACTTTTTCATTATAGGATTATAGCGCTAGATAAGACATGATCTACAAACCAAACCACAAGCCACTTAGAGACATCAGGACGATGAAAATCAATTTTCTGCTAATTTGTTGTTGTTGTTGTTCTGACAGATGTGATTTATCTCTGGCAAAAAAAAAAAAAAAAAAAAGGCTCCAGATGAAAGAAATCAAAATTAAATACTGTCTGCAGTTTAATACTGCCATGAACTTGCATCTTTAGGTTGCTTTTTTTTGTCCTGTTTATTTTATCAATTGACTACTTGATTGAGAAAATGATCGTCTGGATCAGTTATACTATAGGTTGCACTGGCCAAGATACCAAAATCATTGCAGAACCACTGTTTTTCATTCTGATAGTTTTACTCAGTAGACACTGTCCCTCTCAGATAACTAAGAAATCAGAGTAAAGGCTTCCATCAATAATGTCAGAAACTAATTTTCTCTCCTGCTTCTTGCCTTTTCCTGCAGCTCAGATGGCATGGGAACCCATTACAGTTCCCTCATTGTGGAAAGCAAGCCGAGGATGCCGAGGATGTGGTGTCAAGCGCCAGGTCCCTGGGGCAGCTCTTCCCTTCCTCTCTCTGATGTTTGCCCCCAGAGGAATGAAGATTCTTCTAGATTTTACTACAGAATGGAGGCTGTCAGTGATACTCATATGTTAGAAAAAGCCAACAGAGCAATAATGTCTCCAAGAAATGAAAGATGCAGCTTTTAGAATGAATGGAAATTACAGTTCAGTTTTGAATTACTTGCAAGCCACTTAAAGATTTCAAAAACCTATTTCATCAACTCTAACAATAGCCCTTTACTGGTATAATTATCTGCATTTTGCAGGAGTAGAGATTGAGGTACAAAGAGAGGACATATTATACTTGCCTGAGGCTTTGATGAAACTTCTGACAATATCAAGGGACATATACCTCTAACAGTATTTTTAGCTACTCGATGGACAACAATTGCTTCTCTTTTTAAAGATCACAGTCACTGAGGAATTCACCATATTTCTGTAGTAGGGAGAATGTTTATATCTGTGTCTTGTCTTTCTGGTTAAGGGTATTTGCTTCCATCACACTACCTGACTTCAAACTATACCACAAGGCTGCAGCAACAAAAACAGCATGATAGTGATACCAAAACAGATATGTAGACCAGTGGAACAGAACAGAGGCCTCAGAAATAACACCACACATCTACAACCATCTGATCTTTGACAAACCTGACAAAAACAAGCAATAGGGAAAGGATTTCCTATTATATAAATGGTGTTGGGAAAACTAGCTAGCCATATGCAGAAAGCTGCAACTGGATCCCTTCCTTACACCTTGTACAAAAATTAACTCAAGATGGGTTAAAGACTTAAACATAAGACCTAAAACCATAAAAACCCTAGAAGAAAACCTAGGCAATACCCTTCAGGACATAGGCATGGGCAAAGACTTCATGACTAAAACACCAAAAGCCATGGCAACAAAAACTAAAATAGACAAATGGGATCTAATTAAACTAAAGAGCTTCTGAACAGTAAAAGAAACTATCATCAGAGTTGAACAGTCAACCTACAGAATGGGAGAAAATTTTTGCAATCTAGCCATCTGACAAAGGGCTAATATCCAGAATCTACAAAGAACTTAAACAAATTTACAAGAAAAAACAAACAATCCCATCAAAAAGTGGGTGAAGGATATGAACAGACACTTCTCAAAAGAAGACATTTATGCAGTCAACAAACACATGAAAAAATGCTCATCATCACTGGTCATCAGAGAAATGCAAATCAAAACCACAATGAGATACCATCTCATGCCAGTTAGAATGGTGATCATTAAAAAGTTAGGAAACAACAGATGCTGGAGAGAATATGGAGAAATAGGAACACTTTTACATTGTTGGTGGGAGTGTAAATTAGTTCAACCATTGTGGAAGACAGTGTGGCAATTCCTCAAGGATCTAGAACTAGAAATACCATTTCACCCAGCAATCCCATTACTGGGTATATACCCAAAGGATTATAAATCATTCTACTATAAAGACACATGCACACATATGTTTACTGTGGCACTGTTTACAATAGCAAAGACTTGGAACCAACCCAAATGCCCATCAATGATAGACTGGATAAAGAAAATGTGGCACATATACACCATGGAATACTATGCAGTCATAAAAAAGGATGAGTTCATGTCCTTTGCAGGGACATGGATGAAGCTGACATAGTTTCAGCAAACTAACACAAGAACAGAAAACCAAACACCACATGTTCTCACTCAGAAATGGGAGTTGAACAATGAGAACACATGGACACAGAGAGGGGAACATCACACACCGGGGCCTGTCGGGGAGTGGGGGCCTGGGAGAGGGATAGCATTAGGAGAAATATCTAATGTAGATGATGGGTTGATGGGTGCAGGAAACGACCATGGCACATGTGTACAAACCTGCATGTTCTGTACATGTACCCCAGAACTTAAAGTGTGTGTGTGTATATATATATATATACACACACACACTTTATATATATGTGGAGAGGGCTTTATACATATATACATATAAATATATACACACACACTTTATATATAAAGTATTATATATATAATAAAATATAAATATAATATATATTTATATATAAATATAATATAAAATATTATATTATAAATATAAATATAAAATATTTATATATTTTTAAATATATTTTTATATATATTTATAAAATATAAATATAATATATATTTATATATAAATATATATTTATATATAAATACACTTTATATATATGCCCTCATGTGGAGAGGGCAGCAGAAAAGCACCCCAATTTACAACAATGTCACAAAAGAAAAGTGAGCTCTAGGGCTTGGGGGATGGAGATGCAACTCTCAAATGTCAATAATCAATAGGAGAAACGTGTCCCTGACTTTCAAACGGAGGCCCTTGTGAGGGAGTTATGTCATTGGTCTGCCTTATAAGAAACTTTACTTTGGCATTTCTTGTCTTTCATGTGAAAGGAATAAGAGAGTTTGAGGTTGCAGGCAATATATATGGTGTATATATATGGTATTTGCTTCCTCTTTGGCAATGTAATGGCCACACCATGTCATCATCAAGGGTGTCTTTCTATCTTGGATGCAAGTTTTTACCCGGTGCATTTGTCAAAGTGCTCTTAGCTCTTGGAAAAGCAGGTTCTCTGCTTCCATAAGGAAGCGAGAAGAAAAGAATTTTCCAGCTTTCTAAAAGGCAATGTGTGTTCTGTCTTAGCCACTTCCCATCACTCCCAGCCCCACCAGGAAAAGTCAGTATTCATTTTTGATGTATAAAAGTAATTGCATCTAAGTTACCTTAACCAGGCTCCATAATTCAAGTCAAAAGCAACCAAAAGCAGAGTGAAAACACATGGTAAAGAATGGAAACAGCATGGTCTATTAAAATACCTTTGCAGTTTGCTTTTATCTCTCCTTCCAGACATCCTGCCTAGGGTCGCTCTCTTCTGCTCTGCACCAGGGTCCCCCTCCTCCCTTCCCTGAGCCAGCAGTCCTGGAAGGCAGCCTTTGATGTGAGGGCTCCCCACTCCTGCATCTACCTTCTGCAAAATTACAGGAAGAGGCTGGCAGCCCCTGCGCTGCTGCAAAGACCCTGAAACAATGCAGAAGGAGGGCCAGGCACTCAGGCGGGGATATTTTCCACTTATTTTGTGGCACAGAAGGGAGGTGCATGAGAACACAGGCACGGCAACACCCGGCACTCCCACACTTAGGCACAAATAGTGCTGGGGTGCAGATGTTGCCGAGGAGGTGTGGGGCTGCTGAGAATCAGCCGAGTTGCTTTGAAGCGTCTCAGAGATCTCTACTCATGTGGCCCTATCACTCCTTGGTGAATGGTGCAAGGTTTTGGCTTTTTCTTTCTTTTCCTTTTTTTGATAAAGACTTATGTTTATAGAACTGATCAAATAGGAAGGTATTTCATGGGCTGTAGCCTAAAGGATCCAAGTAAGCTATCTGCAGAGAATGGAGGATGCCTGAGAGGGGTGTGTGGGAGTAAGAGTAAGAATAAGAGTAAGAATCCAGAATGCACTGTAAGAATCCAGGCAAAAGGAAAAAGAAAACCTGCAAAGATGGTTTATAGCAGGGGACTGCAAATTTTGGTGGCTCCCCACACCAGGAAGTACATTTTTACATCACAACCACTTCAAAGACCCTCACATTTAATGCTAGAAAAATATACTGTCATGAAAAAATTCTGGAAAGAATTTCTTACTGTGTGAAAAGCATTCTGTTCCTTTTAATTCCATTTTTTCCTGCTCTAGTCAATTTCATTTTGTTGTTAAAAATGTCCCGATCTCAATCCACTGAACTGGATGTTACATGACCCATAACATGAACTATGAAACTGACCCCGAGCTTGAAACACTTCTGTTTCAGTAAAGCCTGGACAAGACAGAACGTCTCGTGAACACGTGGAGAGGGCAGCAGAAAAGCACCCCAATTTACAACAATGTCACAAAAGAAAAAGCGAGCTCTGGGGCTTGGGGGATGGAGGGGCAACTCTCAAATGTCAATAATCAATAGGAGAAACGTGTCCCTGACTTTCAAACGGAGGCCCTTGTGAGGGAGTTATGTCATTGGTCCGCCTTATAAGAAACTTTACTTCGGCATTTCTTGTCTTTCACGTGAAAGGAGTAAGAGTGTTTGAGGTTGCAGGCAGGCATTTAGGTGTTGAAAAATCCCTCTAAACCATTGTGCTTATAGTTAAGGCAGCTTCACTAGGCCCTGGGTGCCTGGGTATGAGGCTTTGGGCTCAGAGAAGGGAGCCCCTCCGACAGGGCCCTAAGAATCTGCAGTTACGCCTGTGGACCTCGCATACTTACTAAAAGCGCTCTCAAAAGCGCCTCAGTTTGGACCATAAATTCAACGGTCACCCTAATTATGAATAACTGAGAAAGGTATATCTAGAGTATGCAGTCTACTTTATTCTTATTGCTTTGTCACAAAAACACACAACCCATGTAAATTCACCTCTGATTTCTAACGCTGTGATGCTCATATTAAGGAAAGGGTCAAAGTAACGCAACCGGGTACCGGGTAAGTAATCCTGTTCCGAGAGCGCGTGGTCATAAAAGGTTCCAGTCAGCTGAAAACCTGCTGAGGGTCTCCCCTAGTCCTTCCCACCTGGAGGAACAAAGGTCCTTTTAGATTCCAGTCCTGGAGGCCCTGCGCCGTCCCCAAGTGGGTGGAGGTATGAATATACGTGTGGGGCGGCCCATGCCATTCATAGGTGAGATCTAGACATAGCTCAGCTGACACAGATTTGGGAGCCAGGGGCTTGCCGAGCTGTGAACACCCCATATTCCCCAAACTGCAGCTCATCTCCAGCTTCTAGTTTCCCTGCAACCCCACTTCTTTTGTCCTCAAATAATTCTCGTGTCCTGTTGGCTTGCTCCCTTCCTAGTGGATCAAAGCTGGCTCGTTTGCTGGGTTTTGGAACTACCTTCCATCCCTGAGAGGTTGTGCTCCTCACAGGCAGCCAGCCTGACTTGGAGGCCCGCTTACTATCCCCTCCTGTGGACAGACCCTCCCACTACGCCCTTCTGCGGACAGGCCCTCCCGTGGCTGCCCCATGACCACGCTTGTCCTGTCCCTTGGCTTCGTGTGGGTCAGCTTGTTCTGCCACCTTGCTAGGCTGGTTCCTGGAGCTTCTATCTCTTGTGGCCTGGGTCGCCACCCTGGTCACCTGTGTGCCCGGACCCTGTGTCCCTCACTGGAGCACCCTGAGCTAGGCTGCCTCAGCTCTTCCTTACCTGCTCCTCTTACTGTGGGGATCCTGCTTCCAGCTCTGCCATTGGTGGCTGCTCTGTACTCTGTACAGACACCCTGTTTGACGGGAGGCGTGTCATGGCCTGTCCCCACGCTGGGCTTTCATTTTTACTTTGTAACCTACTTTTATCGAACGTCTGTGATTGCTTAAAAGTCAATAATATATTTGGAGATTGGGTGAGATGGATTGTTTTAAACCTCACCTTGATAAGATAAAACAATGTTGAAAGTTGACTGTGAGCCTTTGGTGTCCTTTACTGCAGAGGAGAAGGGCAGAAGGGGATGACCTGTCCTGTTTAATGTGGCATACAAAACCCAAATCTGGGATCCAGAAGTTTCCACCCTCCCTCCACTACCACAAGGAAGGAAAAAGGACTTAATAAACACCAGAGACTGTACTGCACAATATGATGGTAAAGAGATCGCAGTTCTGCCTCTTAGTAATTGGTAGCAAAATGATAGTCTCCCAAAATGTGCACATCTGAATTCCTGGAACCCGTGAATACGACACCTTACATGGCAAGAGGGTCTTTGCAGATGTGATTAAGTTAAGGATCCTGAGATAGGGGGATTATTCTACATCAACTGGGCAGCACCCAATGTAATCACCAATGCCCTTATATATGAAAGATGGAGGCTGGAGAGCCAGGGTGAAAGAGAAATGGGAAGTTGCTGTGCTCTGGGCTTTGAAGACAGAAGAAGGGGCCATGAGCCAAGGAATGTAGGCAGCTTCCAGAAGCTGGAAAAGGTGCGGAAACATACCTCCCCTAGAGCCTCCAGAATGCATCCCTGCTCATACCTTGATTCTGGCCTAGTGAGACCCGTTTCAGACTTCTGACCTCCAAAAATTTAACACAGTAAATCTGTATTGCTTTAAGACAGTACATTTATGGTAATTTGCTAGGACACCCATAGGAAACTAGTACCGTGACTAGAGCTCCTTAGTTCAGATACTTCTCTGGATTTGTTCCCTCATCTGCAACTGACAAATTGTAATTGTCCCTGCACCAGGTGGCTGCTGTGAACACGGCGGGACAGTGCAAAGCAAGTCAAGCCTACGGGGTACTTTCTGCCATAGAGCGTGGGTTCAGTTGACGGTAGCCGTGGCTGTTAGTGCCTCCTTGAATCCCTGTAAGTGACGGACAAGGTCACTGTTATTATTCTCATTTTACAGGTATGGTTCTGGGAAGTTAAAACCTTGCCTGGGCCCAGTGTCAGTGGTAGAACTAGGACCTTGTGCCCTGGCAACTTGACTCGCCAGCTCCCACCTCCCTTCCTTGACAAAATGCAAGTGTAGTGGACGTTTTTAAAGTGAAGTTTCAGTGGTGAACAAGGGACATTAAACTTGGATCCTAACAAGAACACTGTGACCAGTGATAGGCATTGTTGGGGCTCAGCAAACGACACCCCAAAGTGTGGCGCCGTGGCCTGCCGAGTGCTTTGAATCGAAGCACACTGGAAAGGCCTCTGAAGCAAAGTCTGTCTCTGATCTTCTCCTGTCCTCCTCCTGTTTCCTTTCCTCCCTTAAGGCAGGTCAGAGAAGCCAGAACCACTCTTCTTACAAAATAAAACTTAGAAGTAGGCCAGGCGTGGTGGCTCATGCCTGTAATCCCAGCACTTTGGGAGGTTGAGGCAGGCAGATTACCTGAGGTCAGGAGGTCGAGACCAGCCTGGCCAACATGGTGTAACCCCGTCTCTACTAAACATACAAAAAATTAGCCGGGTGTGGTGGTAGGCACCTGTAGTCCCAGCTACTTGGGCAGCTGAGGTATGAGAATCGCTTGAACCTGGGAAGCAGAGGTTGCAGTGAGCTGAGATCGAGCCACTGTACTCCAGCCTAGGCAACAAGAGCAAAACTCCATCTAACAAAACCCTAGAAATATTACTGTAATGTTTCCCTGGCCCTTTTGTGTAGGAATCGGCTATAAAGAAATTCCCAAACCTATCTTGTCTGAAAGGAGATCCTAAGACCTCATTCCACAGAGGTCCTGCCCTGTGTCTGGGAGGAAGGACTCCCAGACCAAGATGAATCCAAGCAGACAGGACTTGTTGTGGTTCCCCACTCAGTCTGTTGCCATTAGGCCATACCCTTTATGTCCAATCACATTTTTACACCACTATACACTCTTCATCAAATCTAAACATAAAAATGGACAGTCTTCTCTGGGATCTTTGGGTCTTCATTTCTGAAGCCTCCCATGTCATGAAATAAATGAGTTATGCTTTTCTCTTGTTAATCTAGATTTTGTAATAGGAATGCCAGCCATGACCCTTATAATGGGGAGGAAGAGTTTTGTACCATTCCACCTCTACAATATGAATTACAGTCAAAAAGTTTCTAAGATCTCAAATTAAACATATACAAATAGATTATTCACACCTTCATCCTTCAACAGACATTTATTTAGTGCCTACTAGGCACTATTCACTGTAGTAGGTATTGGGGATATCTCAGTGAACAAAATAGAGTTTCTGCATTCATTGGAGTTCACATTTTATTGGAGGAGAGATAAACATATATATATATGTATGTATGCAGATGTGTAGATGTGTGAGATAGCAAGTAAATCAGGGTAAGGAGCTAGAAATTGATAAGGAGTGTCATTTTAGATGAAGTGTTTAGGGGAAGCTCTCAGATTGGGTATGAATGAAGGAAGGAGGAAGCCTTGTGTTTGTCTTGGAGAAGAGTCTGACAGAGATGCCAGCAAGTGTGATAGGCCCTGGGGCAGGGCAGTGTTTGGCACAGCTGGGTCAGGGCAATATGACTGGAACCCCTCTAGATGGACAGAGAGAGAAGGAAGAGATGAGGTCAGATTCCTGGGGCATGGATCGTGTAGGGATCTGTTGGCTACGGTTGGAGTTAGGATTTTATTTCGATTTGGGAAGCCATTGGAACATTTGGGAAAAGGAGACACACTGTCTAATTTAAGTTACAAATATGATCACTAATTTTAAACAGAGACCTGTGGTTAAATGGAGCCTCTGGGGTTGCCTGGTTGCTCCTGCCTGAGGCTGGCGGAGGTTTGCTGACACTTCCCAGGAAAGAGTGAAGCACAGCAGACAAAAGTAGAAGCAGCTCAGGGCAGCATGCCAGAATCCTGCCAGGGCTCATCAGCAGCCAGAGTGGAGGATATGCTGCCGCTGCTGCTTCATAATAGTAGCTGAAGGGTTTATCAATCCTTCTACCCAACTTTCATTACTTTAACAATGTTGAACTTGCCACTATGAGTTTCCAAACTGGCTGACTTGTGGAGAGCCCTGTCTTAATTAGAAGGTCCTCATCCCACCCTTCCTTACTGCCTGCAGAGTTTTTCCACCTGAGAGTGTTTGTAGACACGAAACTGTGGGTGTTCTTATTTCTCCCCTCACTTGGATGATCGCCCATGCTGGTTAATTGGAGTGCCAACACATTTGCACCTGCTCATAGATTTTTGCATTTTCAATTTGCAAGAGTAGAGAAACAGAGGCCTAAAAGGAGTTTGTCTCAGGCACTTTCCACATCTTAGCTTTATGTCTTACACGCGCTATCGTTTTTTCACTGGACCTAACTGATTTGGACGTCTTGTTTGACCTCTGTCTTTGATTTTGGGATTGGAAGGGCATAACATTTGGCCATTGGTTCTCTCTTCAATGTAAATAAAGTTGAAGTAAAGAGACTATTCTCTCTCGCCTGCTTTTTTGGTTCCTAAAGTATATTTAAAGAGAGCAAAATATTACAGTTTCCTAGTAAGTTAATCAAAAGATTCTGAAGAAAATTCGACGGCTTTTCAAAAAAGGAAGTTTACAGAGTTCAGAATGTTTTCAGCATTTCCATCCTCTTCTCTTCCCCCAACACACACAGACTCATACAGAGACACACACAGACACACCCACACAAACTAATACATTAGTAAATGGAAGCTTCCAAGTCAGGGAATCTACTCCTTAAGCATACATTATCATCAGATATTAATACTTATTGCGGTCAAAAATTCCATTTAAAAAATACGTCCTTGTGCTACATATTGAAAGGTAGGGAGTGAATCTGAAACCTGGTTCCCAGCCAGGATTGCAGAAGGGAAAAGTACTAGCCAAGAAGAAATACTTCTAGCTCCTTCCTTTGGATTTCAACACTCCTTGAACCCAGCTGAATTAAACACAACAGTTTGGTTCAGCAAATATTTATTAGGCAGCTGTGCACTGTGTGCAAGTTACAGTGCTAGCTCTCAGGGTTTAACTAGGGTGGATGAATATACTTCCCAGCCTCTTGAGAAGGTGCTGAAACTAAAGGGAGAATTAAAAATGAAAAATAAAAATAAGTTCAAGTCCTCATTCTTTTTTCTTTCTTTTTTTTTTTTTTTTTAAAGGAGTCTCGCTCTGTCACCCTGGTTGGAGTGCAGTGGCACAATCTCGGCTCACTGCAACCTCCACCTCTCAAGTTCAAGCAATTTTCCTGCCTCAGCCTCCTGAGTAACTGAGATTACAGGCACGTGCCACCATGCCCAGCTAATTTTGGTATTTTTTAGGAGAGGCAGGGTTTCCCCATGCTGGCCAGGCTAGTCTTGAACTCCTGACCTCAGGTGATCTGCCCACCTCGGCCTCTCAAAGTGCTGGGATTATAGGCGTAAGCCACCGCGCCCGGCTTCACTTTTAAGATGAGGTCCTTTCTCCGTTGTGGGGACTTTTCCGAGTTTCTAGTGGGATTAGTGTGAAACTGGCATTGCACTGCCTGCGTTCGAATCCGGCTTCCCCTGTACTGCCTCTGTGCCCCTTTGCTTCTCAGTGCCTCAGTGTCCTCACCTGTAAACAAGGAAACCAGAAGCACTCCTCACAGAGCCACCCTGCACATCTGTGTGTGTGTGTGCAGCACACCCAACACTGCTGCACACGCCATGAGCACTCAAACGTCAACAACTACTATCTCTGTAATTCAGAGCTTTATTTTAAATTTGGGATCCAAATTAGTCCTATTCCAGATTCTTTATAAAAATGAGTTTTTTCTTTTTTCCCCTTTTACTTTGGGGAGCCAAGAGACTTCCTTATTTCATTTTACAAAATGTTGGATTTTTGAAATGTCCAAAAGAGAACAAAGAGAAGTGAGGTAGCCTCGTCCTTAAGTCATTACCCACCCCTCAACACATCTGGCATATTTTCTGGTACCTTCGAAGAAGTCCTATCACTTTCCATCTCCATATTGTTCACATTCCTTCCCACCTGTAATGTTCTCAGTGTCTGCTAATTTCTCCTTTCCTCGAGGCGCCACGTCCCTTTCTCTGTAAACTTTACCCGAAGTATTTAAAAACGTCATAGATTTTTGCCCTCAATACCCGAAGCATTCGTTTATGTCATTCAAACCTTGTTGTCCCTTGCATATGGCAACAGGGTTGCTCTTTTGCAATTCAAGTCTAATGCCAACTGGATCGGAAAGTACTGGAAAGAAATACATTGGCCGGGCACGGTGGCTCACGCCTGTAATCCTAGCACTTTGGGAGACCAAGGCAGGCGGATCGCCTGAGGTCAGGAGTTCGAGACCAGCCTGGTCAACATGGTAAAACCCTGTCTCTACTAAAAATACAAAAATTAGCAGGGTGTGGTGGCCTACACCTGTAATCCCAGCTACTCAGGAGGCTGAGGCACTAGAATCACTCAAACCTGGGAGATGGAGGTTGCAGTGAGCTGAGATCGTGTCACTGCACTCCAGCTTGGGCAATAGAGTGAGACTCCATCTCAGGAAAAAAAAAAAAAAAAGACATTATCTTTAACTTGGTTGCACCCTCGGCAATGAATGACACGGTTCTAAGCTTCAGTTTTCTTCTCTGAAAATAGGAATAATAACAGAATTAATAATAATGTTTACCTATAGGGCTGTTGTGTTAAATGAGCTTAAACATAGTTCCTGGATATCATGATCATTCAATAAATTTTAACTTTTTTTTTTTTTTTAGATGGGGTCTTGCTCTCTTGCCCAGGCTGTTTTCAAATTCCTGGGCTCAACCAATCCTCTTACCTCAGCCTCCGAAACTAGCTATTATTTGTAATAGACTAAATCATTCTGGTTGGTTATTTATAATTTTTATAATTGGTGGTAATAATTAGACTGTTTTGTGTTTCCATAGAATTTTGCATTACCAAAACTTTCATGATTAGTCTTACTGTAGAAAATTTAGTAAACTATTTAAAATGTAGAGAAAAATGTAAAATTACTTCTAATCTTGTCCTTCAGAATCAATAATTTTATATATTTTTGTGTATTTTTTCAGTTCATATATTATGAATATTGTTTTCTAGTCTGAATTTTAAAAATTAAAAGTACTATGCAAACTTTATTTTTGGTGGTTGCATATATTCCATACTATAGCTGTATCATATTTTATTTAACAATGTTTCACTTTTGAGCTATTGCACTGTTTGTTGGTTTAAGTTATTACATATTATTACATATTTTATATATATATATATATATATATATATAATGTTTTCATATAACCCATTGTGCCTTCCTCTTAACCATTTCATCTTCCTACAAAGGATACGACTTGGAGTAGAATATTCAAATCATGTCATTTTCTATTTTGTGTTCATACAAAACCATGAACTGATATGTTGAAATTAGTCTAGATTTATCTGCACAGAACTAAGTCCACGCAAAAAAACACTATGATGGCTTTTACTTAACATGAAAATAGGTGGTTCCCACAGCCGCTTCAGATACCATCTAGACATGCTTACTCTTTAAAGACTAGAATGACAGAACTTTGGGAGGCTGAGGCAGGCAGATCACCTGGGATCAGGAGTTCATGACCGGTCTGGCCAATATGACGAAACACTGTCTTTACTAAAAATACAAAAATTAGCTGGGCATGGTGGCAGGCGCCTAAGTAATCCCAGCTACTCAAGAGGCTGAGGCAGCAGAATCGCTTGAACCCAGGAGGTGGAGGTTGCAGTGAGCCGAGATCGTGCCACTGCACTCCAGTCTGGGTGACAGAGTGAGACTCCTTCTCAAAAGATAAATAAATAAATAAACAAACAAATAATTAAAAAAGACCAAAATGAAATTCTTGCACTTTCTTCTTAATATCTAATTACATGTTCCTCCTTAATAAAACACATCAAGCATGTTGTATACATTGTTGCCTTGATATAGTTTTAGTTCAGTTTAATTTTTCAGTATTACTTTCTAACTGCAACAAAAGTCGTGCGTTAAAATGGATTTCTTATTCCTCTTTTCTCTATCTAAAATGTATCCACTAAATTCAGATGAAGTACCAAGTTGTAAAACATTAAATTGCTCAGAACTTATGTTAGTTCTTTTCTATTTTTCATCCATAGTTTAGTGTATTAGAGACTAAGTGAGGAGGTGCTGACAAATCAATGGTAATTAAAAAAACTCATTAAACAGATTTTGTGGGGGCATGGAGGGCATGCAGATCAAGGCACAAGGTTTGATGATTCCAAAACCTTGTGATTCCAAAGGGACCACAAGGTTTGGAATGTGGTGATTCCAAAGGGACCAGTTATAGTGTAGAAATCAATTACCAGATCATACTTTGAACTGATGTTATATTGCTATATTCTAATAACATGTCTTATCTAAATCTTTATCTTTTTATACTTCTCATCTATCCAGCTATTATGAATATTTTAATATGTTGACTAAACAAATTGGTCATAATGATATACAGAGATAACCAATTTTCAAGGAATTAGATTTTGAATTAACAGTAAAAGATGTTGACCATAAATTAGACAGAAAGCAGAAGACCCAAATAACTTGATTTTTAACATACATAAGTATATATATATATAGACACATATATGTTTTTGTTAATTATAATTTACAGTTTCCCACATAATTTAATGTTTTTGGATTCACCTTAAAATATCTCACAGTGGTATTTTTTTTTAAAAAACTACTATTAAGTTAATGGTTAATCTTTCAATCAAAGACATCTTAGAATCAATAAATAAGATAATAAATTGCAAGAATAGTTATCTTTGAGTAGTAAGAGTATGTACGATTTTCCATTTTCTTCTTTTTGCTGGTCTGTATTTTTTATAGTAAACATAGATTATTTGTAGAGTGAAAAAATAAAAACTATCAATATAATTTTACCTCTTTCTTTGGTGGGGAGAGAATGAATTAAACAGTCTCTGGGCCATATCTTGTAAATATGAAATATTTTAGAGATCGGTAGAAAGCATTCAGTTCCCTGTGCTTTAGGTCATGGGAATGCAGTGAGAGGCATGGCTTGGCCTGGCCTTGGGGATCTGAAATCAATGGAGAACTCTGGAAACTCTGAATAGAACAATGAAACCTAAAAGTACGAAATGTGCTGAAAGGCAAGATGGTGGGTGAGCAGTCAGGGAACACTGTATTGGAAAATATGCAACTTTTCATGGAAGTTACGCACTAAAATATTTTTTAATGTAAGAAAATGCCTCCAAAATGTCATCATTTGAGTGGATTAGTCAGCTACTCAATTAAATACAAAAACTTGTGTAAGGGGTCAGATGGATCTCAACATGTAATAGACCTTATTCCAGCCCATCCTGGATACCCCAAAACCCTGACTTGGTCATTACACATTCTATGTATGTACTGAACACTCACATGTACCCTATAAATATGTAAAATATTATGTATCGATAAAATTTTAAAAGCCTAGCAATAAAATAAAATTCAAATAATATTCCTCTAGAAACAAATAAAACAATGATAATAAACTTACATACAGCAAATATGAGCTACAATAGCATTAATCTGTAACGCAGGTGTTTATTAACAGTATCCTTGGACCTCAGAATAATTTAGAAAAAAAAAAGACTGGACAGACAACTTTTTTTTTCTTTTTAGATTAGACTTGATAAAGTATCTTGCATGGAGTCTGGCTAGAGGATGTTTATATATATGATGTCTATTATCATATATATGGCATCTTATCAGTATTGAGATTGTTACACAATTGACCTGAGCATTACTTAGGACTGTGTATCTTGGAGTTTGCCCTGCTCTGGAAATTGTAAAATATTCATGCATTTCCTTTTCAAAGCATGCAATAGCTCTCTGGGCTTTCAAACCATCAGCTGCGAAGAGTCATGTTGTATAAACACACTTTCCCAGAGTAATCAGACTCATCAGTAATTTGCCATTTCAGCCCAGGCTTTCCGGAAATTCTGTCAGGGAGAAAAAGTTCAAGTGCACTGTGGTTTGCCCCCTTTCCAATGTTTATTTTATAATATTTCTTCTTTTGCTTTCCCCTTAAAAAATGTTTTCCGTTGTTTAAAACGGATTCCCACTGAGAGGGGGCAGGAGTTCAATTTTATTTAAATCTCTCCTCATTCCCGATGAGCAGGGGTTCTCTGTCTTCAAGCTGACACCCCCAGTAGCTCTGGGCAGGGCGGCTTCTGTTCTTGGGCTCTGCCGTTGGTGGGAGCCAGCTGCCAGCACCACCTGCACCTCTGCTATGGTCGGCGAGCTCCCAGTGCCCGAGAGCTTCCTCCCAGGGCTGGGACACTCCCTCTGCATGGATCAAGATGCCCACAGAGCTGCTGTCCAAGCCTGCTGCAGAGACAGGCTGGGAAGGACGGCAAGGGTGAGAGAAGAGCACGGGGGAACCAGTGGCGCTTACCTGCGATGTCAGGGTTCTGTCTTCTGTCCTCCAGCCCGATGAGCAGGGACAGCGGCCGTGCAGGCAGATGGCCGGGTTGGATGGCCCCAACCTTCTGTGCAGCTGCCAGCCAGCTGCGCTGCCCTTGTCAGTGGCGCTATAAATAAGGCACGTCTGGACATCGGCCAGGCCCAGGAGATAAGAACCCAGCCCCTGGCTCCCACATGCCTTTTAAGGTCTCCAGATTAAAGGAGGCTCAGCTTCCAGATGGGAAGGGGCTGCCATGTCCTCACTTGTCCTGCCTGCTTCAAGGACAGCCCAGGCATCATATTTTCCAGGAATCCAAAGGGTGGCTGAACTGGGAAGGCCATCAGCGCCAGAAAGGGACCTCACTTTGTCATACAAGAGGCAGAGCCTCCAACAGGCTGCCCAGCTCCATCTCTGTGAACCCCTCAGATTAGGTGACTGGCTTGGAGGCCCAGGAGTGGAAGGACACTTCCCCCAGGCCACACAGCACCTCAGTGAGCTGGGAAATGTGGATTTCCAGTGCTGCCTTTTGGAACAAGCTCACTGACCTTCTCTTTGGCTTACGAGGGCCTTTGCTTGGGTGAGAGGATGTTGGGAAGACCGAACAATCGGCTTAACAAATGCCAGGCATTTGTGAAGCCGTGGAGTGGAATACATTCGCAGAAAGTTCTCTGCCTCCCTATCCTCCCCGCTCACGCGTGATTATAAGGGTTTCTTGAGCCACACACTGTTTTCTCTATAGAATTGCAACAGTGAAATCTTCCCGGAGCCTTTTTAAAGCCATATGCTGGGAGAGGAAAGAGAAAACTGATTTGGGGAACCAACAGCCCCTGATTCTTCCTTAATGTCTTACTTACGAGTATGCTGAAAAGGCACTCACCCACGACGAGGGCCAGCCTCTTCCGAGGACTGTTTGGCGACAGCTGTCTGCATTACCACAACAATCCTAAGCCCGCAGATTTATTCCAAGGAAAGAATAGTGGATGTGGGCAGCGACATAACCACAAGGACATTTCTCGAACCTCTTTTTTTCTTGGAATTAGGAAAACTTGGAAACAACCTAAATGGCTAACAAAAGGGGGCTGATTAAATGAGAAATTGTGTATAAAAAAGCAGAACAGACCAGTCACACTGGCTTATGCCTGTAATCCCAGCATTTTGAGAGGCTGAGGCAGGAGGATCACTTGAGCCCTGGAGTTCAGGACGGCAGTGAGTTATGACCGTGTCACTGCACTCCAGTCTGGGCAACCAAGCAAGACCCTGTCTCTAAAAATAAAATCAAAAATAAAGCAAAGCAAAACATGCTGCAACCTTTAGAAATGTCAAAGGAGAATATTTAATGATATAGGAACAATGCATATAATAATATATTGAAAATAAAAAGCAGGTCATGGCTCTGCCTGTAATCCTAGCACTTTGGGAGGCCGAAGGGGGACAGATCACATGAGGTCAGGAGTTCGGGACCAGCCTGGCCAACGTGGTGAAACCCTGTTTCTATTAAAAATACAAAAAAAAAAAAAAAAAAATTAGCCAGGCGTGGTAGTGGGCATGTGTAATCCCAGCTACCTGGGAGGCTGAGGCAGCAGAATCGCTTGAATCCAGGAGGCGGAGGTTGCAGTGAGCCAAGATCGCGCCATTGCACTCCAGCCTGGGCAACAACAGTGGTCACCCTTGAGGGGAAAAGGGCGTATGTATAATATGAGGTTACTACACACAGGTAAGCACCCCCTCCCACACACACACACACACACACACACACACACACACCCTGAAAGGATGTGCCACAAATGTGGAAGGTGGTGATGGCTGGAGGAACGGATATGGCTGATTTTATTTTCTTCTTTGTCTTATATGCAATCTCTAAATTATTTACAATAATGTTGTATTCCTTTTATAAGAAAATTAACTTCATCTAAAATCTTAGTTTCTGCGAATCAGAAGACAGCTTTCTGTGTTTCTGCATTAATGAATCTCAGTTTATTTTAAGGTTACAGAATTCCTTGGGATTTCCCCACTCTTTGGAAAAACCTATGTAAGGCCCAGAACCTCTTTTTCATGCCAGTTCCAATGATCTGATGTAGCTGGATCTGTCAAATCCTCCAAGTGCCCCTGTCAAGGCAAAGGCAAGGCAAGAAAGAGAGAAAGAAAAGAAAAAAAAAAAAGCACTAAGAGAAAAAGAAGGAAAAAGGAAATAAACTTTATATAATATATGCAATCATAATGTATATTTTTATCACACCCAGTCACTTTTATCCGACCTAACATGCCCCATTTATGCTCCAATCAGTACATTAGAAAGGCACTTAATGGGCCTTTTATTTAAAGGAGGTACATGTTCTGATGATTGTTTTGTTTTTTAAAAATTATTTTTAACGTAAGTAATGACCTCCTGATCTGACTGTGTGATATAGAGGAACTCTTCTTTTACTTAGAACTCATTTTCAGTGATATGTATGTTGGAAGAGGGGACCCCTTTCCTGACCCGGCTCCTGTAGTATGGAGGGCCCGAAATCCTTTAATTTCCTCATCTGTCTACAGAGACCAGCATGGGATTGCCTCCCCCATGAGCAGGACCTGGCCTAAGACATAGCACTGGGTGGTTTCAATGCTTTTGTGTTGAGTCTTATTGCCAGAGGAGCCTCTATAACAGACACAGCCCTGGGCAGAGCCTGCAGGCTGAGACCCATTCTCTGGACTATTATTTGAATTTGTGGTGCCGAAGCCCTGCTTGGACTATCCAAAGTCCTTCTCGAGTAAGTGCTGACTGCCTACCGCAGAGACTAGCCAGCTGAACCATGGAAAGCATCCTGCAGGTGTCCAGGGAAGAGGGGGCACTTCCAGTCTCAGGTCAGCCTCTGGAGTAGGGTAGAGTTTCTCAAGAGAAGGACAAGATCAGGAAGAGATGGCACTGAGAGTCCTAAGGAAGGACCTCTCTTGGAGGAAGCTAGGCTGGAGGACAAGGAATTGGGGTGCCCAAATAAAGGACTTTCTGAAAGGGCTCGCCAGTTTGCAAGTCTCATCTTTGATCTCTGGGAACAGCCCCCCAAAATGAACAAGAGGAAAAACAGTTTTCTCTCTACCCTTCATGAATTCTTAGCTGGGATGCCCTGGAACACAAGACAGATCAACAGGAGAAAAACAAACAAGTTGAATATTAAATAGCGTGGATACCTTCTATATCCACGGGAGTTACACAGTGAGCTGAGCTAGGGTAGATCTCTAGGGTAGATCTAAGAGGGAGTTGAAACTTTGGACTGATATATCATTTTCTGAAACACAGAAAAAATGGTGTAGGAAAGCCCTGTTGTGGGGGAGAGGAATGCCCAGAGAAAGCACAGAAAATGAACAAAATGGATCATATTAAGTTGGCACTTTCTCCACAGATACATGTCAAGGGATTTAGTCATCCTTCTCTTCCTGGTGCAGGAATGGAGATTTCCTTCATAGATGTAAATACTCTTCAAAAGGGTAACTTTTCCAGCATATTTAGGGGTGGTGTATTTTGGTCTCTAACAACAGCATCTGTTGGGACTCAGGAAACAATACTCCTAAGTATGGGGCTTTGGCAAATTGACTACTCAGAAGGCCTCAGCAACAGCCTCAGCAGCAAGCCCCTCTGACCTTTTCCAGCCTTCCTATCTTCCACCTCTTGTCCTCCCCTGCAGCTTTCAAAGAAACCAGAATCCTCTTCCCAAGGTGGGTCATAGAAATCAGAACTGTCCCGCAAAGCCAGCCATAAAACCTGAAAGTATGGCTCTACCCTTCTCCTGCCTTTCTGGGCAAGAGCTGGCTGTAAAGAAATTCTCTGAGCTGCCATGTCTGAAAGGAGATCGTAAGATCTTCATTCCAGAGGGCTCTGCTCTATAGCTGGGAGGAAGGATTGCCACACGGAGAGGCCAAGAAGAATCTGAGCAGACAGGCCTTGCTGAGTTTTCCCACTCAGCCTGTTAGCGTTAGATCATTCCCTTTTCATCGTATTTCCACGTGACTGTCCATCCCTCATCAAATCTAAGCATAACAATGGACAGCTTTCCTTGGGCCTTTTGGGTCTTCATTCTGAAGGCTCCCATGTCACATAAAGCTTTGATGAAATAATTTTTTTTAGACAGGTCTCTTTCTGTCACTCAGGCTGGAATGCAATGGCGTTATCACAGCTCACGAACTGCTGTCTCAAACTCCTGGGCTCAAGCAATCCTCCTGCCTTAGCCTCCTGATTAGCTGGAACCACAGGCATGCACCACCATGCCTGGCTAGTTTTTTTTTTTTTTTTTTTTTTTTTTTTTGTAGAGACAGGGGTCTTGCTATGTTGCCCAGGCTGGCCTCAAACTCCTGTGCTCAAGTGATCCTCTTACCTCAGCCTCCCAAAGTGCTGAGATTGTAGATGTGAGCCATTGCACCAAGCTTATTATGCTTTTCTCTTGTTGGCCTGTCTTTCGTTAGAGAAGTGTTGGCTGTGATCCTGCTGAAGGCGAGGAAAGGTATTGTACGTTTCTGCCTCCACGCAGCCCTGTTTCACATTCTTCCCGCTCCACGCTGACTCACTCTCACAGTCTTGGCGATGGGTGAGATGTGAGGGAAGGTGCCTGCCTGACATTCACTACCCACAGCAGACACTGTGGGAAGGAGCCACATCTGCCGGGGGTGCTGTGGCCAGGACTTGGGACTGTGGTCAGGACTGGGTGTACCAAGGAGGGGAACTGCCCATGAATGTGGCACTTGCCTGTCTTTTATGGTATCATAGGGGAAAGGTGGACAGATACTTCTTGGTCATGTTTTCAAAAACTTGGAGACCAAAACCACAAGACAGATAGGTCTGAAACAAACATTTTTTATTCAATTTGGGAAATATGTACTGAGCCTCCACTAGGAACCAGACACTGACAGGCACGAGGATAGACAGAACGGAGACTCACAGATGGCCATGAGCTCCTCCAGTTGATCCCCAGCTATCAGCCTGGGTGAGGGCACCCCACCATGGGCAGTGTCTCCTGCACAATCTCAGCACCCCCAGGCCCATGCACTCAGGCATTTTGCCCGTGGGACATAAAATCTTCTTGTTCATCCATCAGTGTTGTTCATTCATTTTTCCAAGAACTGCCCATGGAGCTTCTTCCATGTGCCAAGCATTGTACTAGGTCTTGGAGCCTCAGTCCTGAACATAACAGAAGAGCCTCAGGTCAAGGATGTTGTGATGAACTGACTGTGCACTGTTGTCATAGCCTGAGGCTCTGACCTTGAACCTGGAGCACCTTTCCCTTGTAGTCACTGTAGGTGCCATTTACCACTGTTGCCACCACCCTCATCTTTGAGGGAGTCACTGTCACTACAGCTTCTTGCTCTGGGGTGGGCAGCCTTAAACTTTCTGTGAACCTGGTTCTGTGGCTCCTGGAGCCTGCCAGAGCTGAGCTTTGTACGTGGGATGGGGCGTATCGTCCGGTCAGCCACCTGCGTGCAGCACAGGCCCACGGCTGTAAGCCTAGCGCTGCTGAGCCTGCTGGGGGGTGTTTGTGCTTCTCATCTGTCACAAGGACCAGCCAGGCCCACGTTTCCCTCCATTTCCTCTATCCCACCCAGCTAGACTGCTGCTGGGACTGCCTTTTCCTCCTCTCCCTCCCTGAACTGAGATGCCATGGGGTTGGGGATAACGCACCTGGCCCCTGGCTAGAGGGAGCTGGGTCTCTTTCACCATGGACAGGCTTTTCCCTGCTAGCTTCGTGATTTGCATGTCAGAGGAAGACAGCTAGCCAAGGAGCCAGAGAAGGATAACAGAGAGGTAAGAAGAGAAGCACTTAGTGCTGGGGCAGAGAGAATAGGGTTTTAGGAGGGAGTGCATGAAACGATATCATTTTTTGTAAGTTGAAAAGAGTGTAGACCAAGGAAAGCCTTGTTTTTCTGAACTGGAAAGTCCTCAGATGCAGAACCAGTGTGTGTTGGGGTGCAGAGGATGAGTGGTTTGTGAACCGCGTTGCTTACCAAGCGCCTGTCTGCAGAATCTGGGAGGACAAGCCCAGCCTCGTTTTCAAGTGAATACCTTTGATTGCCTAACCATTCCATTCGCTATTCCTGAAACCTCTACATAAACATTTCTTCGCACTTCCCGGAACAATAAACAGGCAGGAAAGGTTGCATAAATGTCCAGTAAGTGTAAATACATTTACGATCAGCTCTGGGAAGTTTCAACCTGAAAAATAGCACCACCATTTGCTGGTGTACAGAATCCAGGCACCTCTTCTTTTGGAACTTGGCTTGTGCTGAACCTAGTTTAGGTGTTGAAATGAACCACGTTACCCTATCAGGGAACTGACTCAATAATAATCTCAGTATGATGTTAAGGAGTTCGGGCCATAACCTGGAAAGATACAGTCCCAAAGGCCATAACCTTGAATGTTGAATTCCCCAAAGACCCACATCCCTAAAGTTTAAATCCCCCAAATTTCAATCCTTATAGATCAAAATCCCCAAAATATAATTCTAGAAAAAAAAAATGGAAAATTCTTTACAAGACATTTATTTACATTTTTAAAAGGGGACTTATTAGAGAAATATAAAAAAAGACTACTTCATAGGCCACTAAACGCAATAAAATAGTCAATAATGACATATATCTTTTTACAAGCATAAAACTCTAGGTATACTAACGATAGTCATACGGGTATAACAGTTATGAGCAGGTGAACCAGATTCCTAACTGTGGTCATGTGAACTATCATTATGGACAACCTGTCTTTTGATGAGATTGATCAAAAACTACATGAGGCTGGGAGCCATGGGCTCACGCCTGTAATCCCAGCACTTTGGGAGGCTGAGGCGGGCAGATCACAAGGTCAGGAGTTCGAGACCAGCCTGACCAACATGGTGAAACCCCGTCTCTACTAAAAAAAATACAAAAATTAGCCAGGGGTAGTGGTGGACGCCTGTAATCCCAGCTACTCAGGAGGCTGAGGCAGGAGAATCACTTGAACCCAGGAGGTGGTGGAGGTTGCAGTGAGCTGAGATCATGCCACTACACTCCAGGCTGGGTGACAGAGTGAGACTCCGTCTCAAAAAAACAAAAAAGCAAAAAAAAAAAAAAAAAAAAAAAAAAAAACCTGACATGATGGTCACTACCACATATGCAGTCACCTAAAGAACCGAGACCTTGAGAAATTTTGTCTTTCACAAACCTGGATATACAAAAAGGACGTCTTTACTTATTGAGAATGCACACAAATAATGCTTACATACAAAATCAACATTGTGATAATGCACTTTCATGGAGTCAAATTTGCAAAAAAAAAGCATAAAACACTTTAGAACTCTCTCAAAGTCTTTACACGATTTAAACCTCCAGTATTGGAAATGATGCAAGAATGAAATATATAGCAGAGAGAATTGTAAAACATAATGCTGCCAGTTTAAAATAGTGGGAAACAAGTTTAAAAAGAACCCTCCCCCACATAAACTAAAAAGAAAATTCAGCATGTGAAAAAGTGTAGTACAGGGATGCATCATGGGCAATTGCACAGAGATAGTCCACAAATGCTGGCTGACTTTCACTATCATTAATTTTATTTTGAAGTCTTACACCAAAAATTTTCTTGTAGGACATGGCCCTCCTCAGAGAATACATTCGCTTCCATTTTTTATATGATGCTGTTCTTTTTGAAATTCTTCTATGAGTCCGTGTACACTGACATGAGCAATCCCCGTTAATTTTTCCCATCTTCTGTGCCATACGTCTAAGTTGTTTTGTGTACAGGGAAGTTCATTCTGCACGCACGCCTATACAGACCCCAGATTTGGTGGAAACAACACTGCTGATCAAACAGCAACAGTGCTGTGTGTTACCTTATTTTAAACTGGGGTTTTAGGCTTTAGAAATTTTGATCTTTAGGAATTTCAGCATTTGGGATTACAGAGTTCAGGACTGTAATGCTTTCCAGGACTACGATTGGCACCTCATATTACATTATCATATCTTCAGCAAGAAAGCAAGCATGCTTACTGAAGACAAGGCTGGGCTTTTCAAACATCAGTTAAATTCAGGACATCACTCTGTCTCAAGTCACATGCTAAAAATATACACAAAAAATGGAATATAACAGTATACCAATAGGTCAGTATCACTCTGTGCATTCCGGATCCTGTGTACCCTTATTTTCTCTCCCTCAAATCCCTCTCGAATTTATGCGTAGAGTCTTTATCCACACCAACTTACATTATAGATGACAGCTGGTGATCCCTTGGCTAAACTTATTTGTACTCTAGCAGCGATCGACACCCTCAATCAGAGGGACGAAACGTGAACGGGTGACATGTCAAACCTCAAATAGCAGCTGAGGGAGAACATGGAGTGGACCAAATGCCATGCTAGCCCCTGAGTTTATATAGAAAGCCACTCCCAGATGTGCCTGTCCGTTGCTGTAGATAATGGGCTGTAATCTGTTCAACAAGACTCTAATTCTAGGGCCGTTTTCAACCACCATGTGGCAGATCACTGGAAAAGCCTGACCATCCCTGGAGACATGATACTGGAACAGAAGGGACCCTGGGCAACTCTGCTGCTCCCCCCACACCCTTGCTGTGTGACAGGGTGGCTGATGTGAACAAGCATCAAAGACCTCCTTTGCTGTCTGGCTTCTGGTTGGGTTTAGCCAATGGGAAGAGTCACCCGAAGAACAAATGCAGGAGAAGAGTGAGGTCAGGTCTTCAGGTGCCCAGGTCTTCCCTGGATACCAGTTCAGGAAAAAGCCACAAGGTAAATAGGTATTTTTAAAATTTTAAATGTATTATTGTGGTAAACATAAAATTGACCATTTTAACCATTTAAAATATACAGTTCAGTGACATTAAGTATATTCAAATTGCTGTGCAACTGTCACCACCATCCATCTCCAGAACTCTTTTCACCTGCCCCAACTGAAACTAAAACTCTGCCCTCACTGAACACCTCTCCGCTCCCCACCCACCCCCCACCCAGCACCTGCTGACCCCCACTCTACTTTCTGTTTCTATAAACTTGATCACTCTAGATATCCCCTCCAAGTGGCATCATACAGTATTTGATCCTTCTGTGACTGGCTTATTTTACTCAGTATACAGCCCTCAAGGTTCATTCCATGTTGCAGCATGTGGCAGAATCTCCTTCCTTTTTCAGGCTGAATAATACTCCATTTTGTTTATTCTTTTACCCGTGGATGGACACCTGCATTGTACAAGGTCAATATTTCCTTTCTTCATTAAATCACCAAATAGTCTTCAGAATAAGTTCACACAGACATAACTTAAACATCAGAAAAATTCAACCTGTGTGACTCAGTTAGGAGAGATGTTAGAAGAACGGGTGTTTCATGAAGCAGGTGTGTATCCCAGCCTAGGAATGTAGGTTTGCAGGAAACTCACTCTCTTTATTTCCTTAGTCGTCCAACACCATTTTGGGAACATAAGCCAGCCTGTTAAAAGATGCAACGTGGGAAGCACTATGGCTAAGACTCTGCCTGAGTATGCGGCTGGAAGGGGGGTGAGACAGTTATTTTCTTCAATCCTGTGGACGTGAAGTAGGCCCCGGAGGACAGAGGCACACGTCTCACTGTCAGGAGCCATGGAGCAGCCTCAGCTGCCTGCATCATGTGGACTGTTTTGGAGCCTGGAGAAGGAAGGCTGGGACCCTGGCTTAGGCCTCTGCCTCCGGTCCACTTCACAGCCCTTCTCCTGCCTGCTCTGCTCCGGGTTCCCAGGGCACATTGTGCTGGAGCCTCCTTTCCCAGCTTCTGGGGCTTAGCTGGGTGGTCCCCTCTCTGTGCCTATGCTGGTGTCTCTGGCAGAGCTGTGGTCCCTTCCATGGTTTGAGCTTCTTTTGGGTGACCCCAGTCCCCAGGCCACTGGCAGTGGCTCCTCCTCACTCTCCCAGTTCAGCCTCTCAACACCCCCATCATCCGTGCACCTGGTGCCTAGTATAAGTTCCCTCTATTGAAATTGCTTGGCCGGGTGCGGTGGCTCAAGCCTGTAATCCCAGCACTTTGGGAGGCCGAGACGGGCGGATCACGAGGTCAGGAGATCAAGACCAGCCTGGCTAACACGGTGAAACCCTGTCTCTACCAAAAAAGACAAAAAACTAGCCGGGCGAGGTGGCGTGCGCCTGTAGTCCCAGCTACCCGGGAGGCTGAGGCAGGAGAATGGTGGGAACCCGGGAGGCGGAGCTTGCAGTGAGCTGAGATCGGGCCACTGCACTCCAGCCTGGGTGACAGAGCGAGACCCCGTCTCAAAAAAAAAAAAAAAAAAAAAAAAAGAAATTGCTTGAAGTAGATTCTGTTTTCCTCCTTAGACCTTTCGTTTATTTATTTATTTATTTATTTATTTATTTATTTATTTATTTTTTAGACAGAGTTTCACTCTTGTTGCCCAGGCTGGAGTGCAATGGCGCGATCTCTGTCTCCCAGGTTCAGGTGATTCTCCTGCCTCAGCCTCCCGAGTAGGTGGGATTACAGGTGCCCACCACCTTTTTTTATATTTTTAGTAGAGATGGGGTTTCACCATCTTGGCCAGGCTGGTCTCGAACTCCTGACCTAAGGTGATTCACCCACCTCGGCCTCACAGAGTGCTGGGATTACAGGCGTGAGCCACTGCCCCCGGTCCTATTTAGACCTTTTAAACCATTTCTGGAGGTTGACAGAGTTTATGTAAATTAAAGTGTCATTATATATGAAGGTCTGAACAAACTAACTAGAAATATAATCCCATCCTCGGAGCTTCTCTATTTTATATTTTCATGTTGAAGTGAGCTGGGTGTCCTCTAAGATCGGTAGAGCGACACTTTGAGAAGGGGAATTCCTTAACCAGCCTAAATCAGTGAATAGGATTTTGCAGAGGGAATTAGCTAAATACACTCCAAATTAGGGAAGAAGGGATTCTGACAGCTAGAAAATGCGAAAGTCCAGACTACAAAGGGTAGCAGCAAAGCAGACACGAAAAATGGAGCATAAATACACTAGTCTTTCATTTAATTAATCACTTTGATGAGTATTTAATTAGAAGAAAACTCTATTGTATTAGAGGAGAAAATGTCTTAAATTTAGTTAGTGGTAACAAAATGGATTAAATCAGTGAGTTCACGGGACTATGTGTCTGACAGCAGGAGAGCCAAGAGCTGGGCTGGGCAGCTGAGGGTGTAACAGAGCCCTGTCCAGGTGCCTGTTCAGGTAGGGCAAGGTTGGGAGGGGCAGGACTGCAGCACCCAGGCCAGTCTCCAAGGCTTCCTTCCATGCACCCAGGGCTCCAGGTAGGTGAGGCAAAGTGAACTCATGAACACCTATTGATTTATGGCACTATCACTCACTTGAGCCAGAGATACAACAGATGTTGAGCACCCAAGACTTCCTGAGCACAGAGACTCGGTGCATTATCAGCTGCTCTGCCCTTTACAGTATCACGGTGAGGTCATTAACAAGCAAAGGAGGTTGATATCAATGAGGGGTGGAGCAGCACTTTGTATTACAGCTAGTTCCGGCTCAGGAGAAGACCTGTGGAGAAACTTACAAAGGATGGGCTCTTTTGGGCATGTCCCACGTTGTAAGTGGAACCCATTTCACCAAAGGAGTGAATTCCACTTAGAGTACAGAAACTCCAAGTGAGCCAAAGAATAGGGAGGTGGGGCCATGCACACCATTATAGCGGAAGGAAGTGGCGTATGTTTAGCTTAGAAAAGCTGCTCAGATGTTTCTAATGAATCCCTGCCTCCACCTCCAATCTCTCTGTCTGAGAGTTACCCTCAAAGATATTTGCAACAATCCTCTCTTAATGGCATATGAAGAAACTAGAAATCAGAATCATTTGTGTTTGTTCCTTTATCATGGTTTACCACAGATATATTATTTAAGCCTTACTTGATCCAACAATAATGTATTTTGAGTTTCATTCATTTGTACATTCATTCAACAAACCCCTACAGACTGCCACTTAAGTGACAGGTGCCAGTCCACAAAACCTTGGGTATTCATTTCACACTACCTTAATGTAATGGCTTCTTATTACCTTAAAAACCCAATGCTTCTGCCATATTAAGAAGAGATGTCCAAATAAAATCCATGTTTAATGATTCATTCTTGATCCCCTAATTGACTTTTTTTTTTTTTTTTTGAGACGGAGTTTTGATCTTGTTGCTCAGGCTGGAGTGCAGTGGTGCAATCTCAGCTCACTGTAACCTCCGCCTCCTGGGTTCAAGCGACTCTCCTGCCTCAGCCTCCCAAGTAGCTGGGATTACAGGCATGCGCCACCATGTCCAGCTAATCTTTTGTGTTTAGTAGAGAGGGGTTTTCACCATGTTGGTCAGGCTGGTCTCGAATTCCTTACCTCAGGTGATCCTCCTGCCTCAGCCTCCCAAAGTGCTGGGATTAAAGGCGTAAACCACCACACCTGGCCCCCTAATTGACTTTAAATTAGTCCCCGTTTTATTTTTAGCCACTCTTTAGCTTTGTGTAATAGAATTAAAAGTTTGAGTGTGGTACAGTTTGAAAATTCTTGTCTCCTGTAGATGAAATTGCTAAGAAACGAAACAAACAAACAAACAAAAATCACTCTGAGCTTTAAGGTCCCACGAGGGGTTAACTTCTCAGACTGAAGTCACTGGCATTAGCTTGTGCTCAGCACATGGGCACCGTTGAAGACATGTGGACCCAAGTGTCTTGGAAGCACAGCCACACAGCTGTTGCTGTGTTAACTAATGTGTATTTTCTGTGATCATGTCAAAGTTACTCCTGGCACCTAACCGGTAATCCAACCCCTGGCACTGGGCTGGTCCAGTGCTGATGGAGAGCTTCTATCACTACAGTGGGAGGGATGGGTTGATTTTGATCATCTTGGCACTATAAAGAGAATTTAGGAAAGGGGGTAGAAACTGGCTCTGTAGGCAAAGAATAGAGTTAGTGTTAACAAGCAGAACACATAGGATTTTTGAACTTGGAAGCTGAATTCCCCCTAATTGTCAGATGCTGAAACTTACACAATGGAATATTTTCAGAAGTCTGAGATAAGGGAAGGCATCCATAATAGCAACTATTCAGGAAGACATTGAATTGGACCACATAAAAAGTAAATGGCGTAACATAACACATGACTTACAAGGGTTAAAAGGCAAACACAAACTGGAGAAAATATTATAATATATATGACAAAGTATTAATATTACTAATACAGAGTTTTTATACATTAATATAACAAAAGTAATCAATCCAATAGAAAATTTGGTCAAGTACATAAAGCTGTTAATTTACCAAACAACAACAAAAGATGTCAATGACCTAATGAAAATGTGCCTAACCTCACTAGTTATAAAGAAGTACAGGCCCAGCACGGTAGCTCACACCTGTAATCCCAGCACTTTGGGAGGCCAAGGTGGGCAGATCACTGGAGCTCAGAAGTTCGAGACCAGCCTGGGCAACATGGTGAAATCCCATTTCTACAAAAAATACAAAAATTATCCAGGAGTGGTGGTGGACTCCTGAGGTCCCAGCTACTGGAAAGGCTGAGGTGGGAGGATTGCTTGAGCCCAAGAGGTAAAAGCTGCCGTGAGCCATGATTGTGTCACTGTACTCCAGCCTGGGCCACAGAGGAAATAGTCTCAAAAAAAAAAAAAAAAAAAAAAAAGTGCAAAGTAAAAAAAAAAACCCTAGCAATATCAAGATACTACTTTTTCCTACCACCTTGGTAAAATTAGAAATTGGCAGTAACCAATGCTGGTGCCACTGAAGGCAAAGAGCAACTCTGGTGTACTGTCAGTGTGAGTATATATTAGGTCAGATATCTGGAGGGCAAGTGTGAAAATTAATTTTGCATCAACTTAACTAGGCCATAAGGTGTCCAGATATTTGGTCAAACAGTACTGTGGGTGCTTCTGTGAGGGAGATTTTGGATGAGATTAGTATTTGAATCAGTGGACAGAGTAAAGAAGAATGCCCTCCATGGGTGGGCCTCATGCAAATAGTTGAAGGCCTGAATAGAACAAAAGGCTGGCCCTATCCCAAGTAAGAAAAAATCCTTCTCTCTGGTGGTCTTCATCAGTCGTGAATCATCGGGTCTTCTTGGCTCTACAGCAGCCTGCTGGTTTCTTTATCTAGAACTACACATCAGTTATGCAGATTTGAAACTTAGCAGCCTTCATAATTGCATGAGTCAATTCCTTACACATCTCTCTGTTGTTTTTTGTATACATAGGTAAATAGATCTATCCTTTTTCCTTTGCTCTCTTTTTCTCCATATATATACACACACATATATATGTGTGTGTGTGTATATATATATGCACACAAATATATATGTATCCATATATATATGCACACAAATCTAGAGGTCCCTAAGAGCAGTTTAACAACGTTTGTTAAAATTTAAAATAAGCATGCCATTTGATGTAGAAATTCCATATCTGGAACTCTGGTCTAAGAACATGTTTCATAAGATGGAAGAATTGTCATCATGAACATATAGCAGAAAAAATGGAAACAAACTAAATGCTTTTCTGCAGAGTTTTATTAGGTTGGTGCAAAAGTAATTGCAGGTTTTGCCATTTTTTTTTAATAAGTAATGGTAAGAACTGCAATTACTTTTGGGGAGGCTAAAGCAGGATGATTGCTTAAGCCCAGGAGTTCAAGACCAGCTTGGGCAACATAGTGAGACCCCCATCTCTACAAAAAATATATACATTTTTAAATTAGCCTATCATGGTGGTATGTACCTATGGCCTCAGGCATTCAGGAAACTGAAGTGGGAGGATCTCTTGAGCTCAGGAGGTTGCGGTTGCAGTGAACCATGGTGTGGCACCACAGCACTCCAGTCTGAGCAGCAGAGTAAGACCCTGACTCAAAAAAAAAAAACAAAAAAAAACAAGATGAAATATGGCTATATTTATTGACTTATTATATAGTGAGTGTAAAAAGCATATTATAGGCTGGGTGCATGACTCAAGCCTGAAATCCCAGCACCTTGGGAGGCTGAGGCGGGTAGATCACCTGAGGTCAGGAGTTCAAGACCAGCCTGGCCAACATGGTGAAACCCCATCGCTACTAATAATACAAAAATTAGCCCAGCATGGTGGCGTAGGCCTGTAATTCCAGCTACTTGGGAGGCTGAGGCAGGAGAATCGCTTGAACCTGGGAAGCAGAGGTTGTGGTGAACTGAGATCTCACCATTGCATTCCATCCTGGGCAACAAGAGCAAAACTCTGTCTCCAAAAAAAAAAAAAAAAAAAAAAGTAAGTGTCATGTATAGTATGTATAGTATGATTCAACTGATATAAATGGCATATTACTTGTGTACTTATATGCATATTATGGAGAAAGCTGTCCAGAAATACATTTAATACAATGTTAACATTAGACCCAGTGGGTCACGTGTGGGTAGTGGGAAATTGGGTTTTTATTTTATGCTTTATACTTTTCTGGATTATTATGTTTGATAATAAACACATATCTTTTTTTCTTTTTTTTTTTTTTTTGAGAAAGGATCTTGCTTTGTCATTCAGGCTGGAGTGTAGCGGCATGATCACAGTTCACTGTAGCCTCAAACTTCTGGGTTCAAGCTATCCTTTAGTCTCAGTCTCCTGAGTAACTGGAACCACAGGCATATGCCACCACACTCAGCTGATTTTTAATATTTTTGTAGAGACAGGGTCTTACTACATTGCCCAGGCTGGTCTCAAACTCATGGGCTCAAGCAATCATCCTACCTCAGCTTCTCAGAGTGCTGGGATTACAGGCATGAACCACTTCACTCAGCAAATATGTATCATTTTTAGTCAGAAAAAAGGTAAGTTATGTTTAATCAAATAATAAATATCCACAAAGATTCAAGGGCTCAGCTGGAACTAAAATTTTACCTCCTGGATTCTCTGTCTAATCTCTTCTCACCCACCTTGTTGTGCAGCTGCTGTACGTTGCACCAGCAATCCCAAGCCATAAGTTCTCTCCATGGGTAGCAGTATGGTGGGAGTGAGGGGATGCTTCATTAGAAACTTCTGAGACTTCCCTGACAAGAAATAGGAAGGTTCTCAGGTTCCTCCTCCATCCATTAGGGAAGAATTTCCACATCCTCTTCTGAACCTCACCATGTCACCAATGACAGCAGTGACAAAAGTGTCTGATGTCCAAGTGGACATATCACTCTCAGTTCAAAATTCTGTTTTAATAGAAGCACCAAGATAATAATTGGAGGTATGACTATCCTTGGCAGCAGCCTCAAACAGTTATAATCCTACAGCAGAGAATCCAGTCGCCCCTTAGGAATGCACATTCGGCCAGGCATGGTGGCTCACGCCTGTAATCTCAGCACTTTGGGAGGCTGAGGCGAGTGGATCATCTGAGGTCAGGAGTTCGAGACCATCCTGGCCAACATGGTGAAACCCTGTCTCTACTAAAAGTACAAAAAATTAGCTGGGCGTAGTGGCAGGCGCCTGTAATCCCAGATACTCAGGAGGCTGAGGCGGGTGAATCGCTTGAACCTGGGAGGTGAGGTTACAATGAGCCGAGATTGCACCATTGCACACCAGTCTGGGTAACGAGTGAAACTTTGTCTCAAAAAAAAAAAAAAAAAAAAAGATGCACATTCACATTCAAGCTAACAGATGCTCACGTTTTAAAAACTGATTATGCACTTTGAACCTGTTTACATCTTCAGCAATCTTGGATATTATGCCGTGTTCCTAAGTTTATAACAGGCTGTACGAATTAGCACTTTCTTGCATTTGTCTGAGCACACCTGTTCTATACTTTTGGTAGGAGGTGCTCTTCGGGTTTGAGCTTGAGCCCTGGTTCACCTGGAGCATCCTATTCAACCATTGCCTTCTCCAGGTTTTTGTCTCTCTTGACAAAAAATTCTCAACTGTATTCTGACTTTCTGTGGCAACGTCTCAGTTACCTAACTTCAGTCCCACTGAGTCTTCTTAAAATTGTGGCAACCAGAACTTCCCAAAGAGAAAATGAGTGATGACCGGTGCAGGGATGACATTGAAAGAATTGTACTGATGGGATGCTGGCCAATCGGAATGGAGGTGGGCACAGAGGCCTTCTGCTGTGGAGGGACAGGGGTAACAATCAGGTTGCTGGAGCAGGCAGCAGTCCAGTAGAGTGTGGGGAGACTTAGGCATCTTCACGCCATAGTGGGGCCACCTGGGGGAGCTTGTGAGGCTGCTGTTACCAAGGAATAAGGAAGTATTTCAATATTTTAATAACCAGAGCGTAAGCTTTGGTTTTGTGCTTGGATAATGCTTTCTGTCTCTTTCCATCATTGTACCGCCATCAGGCTTGCATTTCAAAGAGGAGAACTGATTTCTAATTCCAGCTTCTCACTGAGCACTCATGAGGACTCTGGCCAAGTAAAACTAGGGTTTGGGACACTTCAGAGGGTTGGGTCAAATGACTCCCAGCAACATGAGTCATTAATTCCGGACTTTGAACTTCTTTCTCTAACTATAGTCACTGATTTACACACACAACACGGATGCTTCAAGTGCCAACAGCCAATAACCTATAACCCGAATGACATTAGGCTGGGACTGAAAGAAGTCAGGCAGCGGGCAGGCAAGCCTTTTAAAGAAAACTGAATCCAAGATCCACAATCATGGAACTATGTGCCATTGGATCTCCAGTAACTCTGAGGATTAGGGGTTGGACAAAAGAAATTTTTATTAAAAAACGTTTGTCTTAATTGGCTATACCTGTACTTTATGTCAGAATTTCCCGTTTTGTTGTTTACTTCCTTTTTAAATTGTAAACCTCCACTTTCATTCTCCTACCCTCAGATAGCAATCATCAGGATCATTCGCTCTCTCCCTATATTTTCATTTCTTCCAATTTCTAGCTAGGGTGTTTGTGTTCAGGGCAGTGCCATGGGCACACCTCATGGGAGGCAGGAAAGCCAGTTATCAATGCATTCAGGAAACAAATGCCAATAAAGAAGCATTAACGTGAATGATTTACCTTTGAGTCAGTGAACAAATACCATCCCCTCCAGCCTTTGCCTCTCCTGTCTTTTCTACTGAGTGAATCAGAGAGTACAGACCTGACTGTTGGCCATACCGCAAAAGACAGCTGGTTAGAGGACAAGCATCCTTCTGAGGTTACCAAGTCAAAGCCACCTGGGAGTAGTCCTGGGTCCCAAGTCACACACTGAAATTCCTCTTGCTTACGACTGGAGTGACTGTACTAAAAGCTATGCTTTAGAGTTGGCTTTGGGCCCTGGAGTGGGAAGCTTGTTGGATTCAGGGAATCTAACAAGCTTCACCTCCCCAAAACACACCTCCTAATATCAGCACATTGGGGTTTGGGGATTTTACAGTTGGTTTTGGGATGGCAGTGGAAAGCTTGTTGGATTCCGGGATATGTGGGAATAAAGAAAGTCCCGTGTGCCTCTATGTGCATGTCTATGTGCATGAGCGTGTGCGTGTGTGCGTGTGTCTACTTGCAGAGTACCAAGGAACGTGAATTAGGTGTGAACCCTTTCCTAAGTTTGTTGTTGGCACACACAAAAGGGAGCATATTGACGAGGATTACAACTAGCAGCCAAGTGATCATGGTAGGAAAGTATATTCCTGGAACATCCCCAGAATCTTCCAACTGGGCTGAACTGAAGACACCGTATCCTGTGTAGCACAGAGATAAACTGTGGGGGAATAAACCAGATGGTGATCGGAATTATTAAGTAAGGGAAAAGGTTGGATTCAGGCTTTTGAGCTCACAGTGACACCCACCCATTCGGAGAAGATGCATAGAAAAAAATCTCAAGGCACATATTTAAGGGAGCAAAGAAACATCAAGAGACAGCCTCAGACTCAACATAATGCTTTAGAGATTTTCTCAAGGTCTTGTCTGTGATAGTACATCTTTCCTTTGACAATTATGCTTTTTATGTTCTTCAGTGACACCATGAAAGGTGAAAATAGGGTCAACTATTTTGACAAGATCTGCATATCTATACATGAAAATAGTTAATTTGATGTCTGAGACACATGGGTCCTGGGCAATTGTAACATGTTTAGCAGGAGTTTGAAATCATTAAGCAGACAAAGCATTGAGCTTCTGAGCATTCAAGGTCTAAAGGAGTGTCCCCCATCAAAGCAACACACATATATCACTTACATTCTGCTGCAAGCCCAGCCTAGTTGGAAGGAAAGTAATGGTGGTATTTACCAATTTTAAGAGGACAGCAGTCATATTGCAAATGAGCTTTGCAACTTCATTAAGAGCTTGGAGACCAATTTAGGTAACATACTGAAGTAATTAGCTATAAAAGCTCGAGGATGGCATTCGGGTGGAGGAGATGATGGTGGACAGACAGCCTCCGAGTGGGAAGGCAATGGGGTCTAGAGGTGCCACGTGAGAAGGCTTCTGGCGATGCCAGGTCAAGCAGGTCCTGATTTAAATATAAAATCTTTTATTGATTGTGCTTGTATTTAGATTGAAAGACCACTCACAGACCTTTGCATCAGAACTTGAATGGAAGCATTAAGTTGGTGATACAGAGATATATAATGCAATTATAGAATATATTTGTCATTTTATGTATATATATATATGTATGTATGTATGTATGTATGTATCTAGTGGTTATAAACTTGTTTGGGAGTTTCACAGGCACACACTTTTGAACCAAAGGGAACAGAACACATTTTGTCAAATTCAGCAGGCTCTTTAATCATGTTGGGTGCCTGGTGTGGAGGCTACACTTGAATTTTGGAAATGACAAAATTTTGTTTACCCTTAGTAAAATATAGTTTCCTGGTTTGGGGCCTGGGCATAAGAAAGCCTTTTAAAAGAGGCTTATTGAAATCTCTTAAAAGTGTTCTCGGACATTAAGAAAATAATAGTTGTATTAAGCGCAAATGTTGTAGAAACATAGAGGTTATATTTCATCTAAAGTACACATGAAATTCAAATTCAACAGTCACAGTAAAGTTATAAAAAGTCCAGGAAGGGAGAGATTTGGTTTTGCTGAGCTAAAATTGTTGAAAAATAAATAGTGACATTTGACAAAATCAAGATGTCACCATATTTGTCAATGTCCCCTTGAAATGAACTCTTCCCTGTGTAGAACAAGAGGCCGTGTTCTCCAGTTCACTTCACAGTGCCAGACCATTATAATTTATGAAAATATGGAAGGTTTTAAGCCAACATAGATTGACCTGTAAAACTCTCCCGACACATGTGAGTGGTCTTGGCACTAATTGATTCTCTGATTTCTTGTTGGTAGTATAGTGAAGACATTTGCACAGAGGCACGAAGAATTGCCACTTAACTGGGAGAGGTGAAAGGTGGCCACAAGAGATTAGCAATCATATCAGGCTGGATTTCTACCCTCAAGCTGAAAACTATGGACTTTCAGGTCTAAAAGCAGGGTTGGTTGAGTACAAAGAAGGGAATGAGGGGGAGGAAGGATGTGAGAGTGCTGGAGAGGAGGACGGGGGAGAGGACAGAGAGAGGGAGCTGGGGGTGGTGAGAAACATAAATAGAAGATGCATGCCAGGAACAAGCGGGACTGCAGCCATCTTGTTTTGATTTAGAAGACATCCAGAAACTAAAATGTCACATGAAAATGCTACCACACACCCAACAATTTATTTGCCAAGGGGATGGATGGGATGCCCCTCCAAGAAAAAGTCAAAAGGATAAAGTAGATAGCAAACCTTTCTAAGCATATCATGAGGAACTAATTCAAGGAGTTGCCTAATATCCATGTGTACTTTTTTTCTTACATACAGGTTGTGTTAGTCCATTCGAGCTGTTATAACAGCTAGCTACCATAGACTAGGCGGCTTGCAAATAACAAAAACTTATTTCTTACGGTTCTGGAGGCTGGGAAGTCCAGGATCAAGCAGCAGGCAGATGCGGTGTCTGGTGAGGGCTTGTTTCCTGGTTCATAGATGGTGCCTCCTCACTATAATCTCACATGGTATGAGGTGTGAGGGAGCTCTCTGGGGTCTTTTTAATCCCATGCATGAGGGCTCAGCCCTCATGACCTAATCACCTCCCCAAAACGTACCTCCTAATACCAACACATTGGGGCTTGGGATTTTAACATACCAATTTTGGGAGAATAGAAACATTCAGACCACAGCACAGGTTTTGACCTGTCTCAAAAAAAGCAGCTGTGTAACTGGTGACAATAATGTACTGTGACATATCCATTCTTCCAATGCATAATGTTTATTCTCTTTTTTCATAATCATCTATTTCTATGTAATCTTGGCACTTTGGGAGGCCAAGGCAGAAGGATTGCTTAAGTCCAGGAGTTTAAGACCAGTCTAGGCAATGTAGTGAGATCCTATCTCTACAGAAAAAAAAATTTTTTTTAAATTAAAAAAAAAAACAGGTGTGGGCATGATAGCTCACACCTGTGATCCTGGCTACTTGGGAGGCTGAGGTGAGAGGATTATTTCAACTTGGGAGTTTGAGGTTGCAATGAACTGAGGTTGTGCCAGTGCACTCCAGCTTGGTTGACAGAGTGAGACTCTGTCTCAAAAAAAAAAAAAAAAAAAAAGGTATGATTAAGAGGGCATCCGAAGTTAATATTCAATTTGGGACAGGAATCAAACAGAAAGGACTTTGAGTAAGAAGGCAATACTCATTTTCCCTTATGAAGCTATTCATTGATTTTGAAACACTTAAGGTGGGCAGGAAGTAGAAGTTCAGATTATAAAATAAAACAACCACAAAACAAAAACATCCTATTTCTTTTTTCTCAAAACCAACCTCTCCAATAAAGGGTGAGATAGCCAGTGGTGGGAAGTTTGAGTAGCAGAGGGAAAAGGTTACTTCCAAAGGCTTTATAATTCAGTATGGAAAACCCAACTAATTCAGTAGAAAAGGAAGCCTTTAGGTATTCGGCCTCACATTGATAAGTGTGGTACCCAATTAGCTCTTTATTCTAGAAAGTTTCAGGGTTGCTCTGTTCTCCCACTGTGCTAACACATCATGAGGGGTGGATGAAGATATTAAGGTAAATGATTTTGTCTTGCTTTAATCTCTTGTTTTGATATACCTGGGCATATCCAGATGAAGACATTTAAACCCAGAATGTCATTAACTCCGTGTTCTATATGTGGATAATGAACTTCCTCTTACCCCCATCAGTGGGCTCTGAAGGGTCATTGATTGTAAACTCCTTTGGCTTAAGAAATTCTAGTCTTGACTCCAGAACTAATGTGCAGGTCTGAAAAGAATGTGTCCCTTGGCCGATGTCCCTGAGTAAGCCAAACAAGCAAACAGAAACTAGTCAGGAATGTCTGCAGCTTCCCAGTGATCATGTTCTCTTCTTCATAAATTGAGATATTTATGGAAATTTCTAAGTAAGCTGTTTTCAGTAACATTCCAGAAGCAAGAAACTCAAGGTCTGTTTTGCTTAATGGAAAAGAAAAATGTAGGAGGGAGAGGGAAAGGGGAAAGAAGTGGGGCAAACAACAGAGCAAAAGGCTGCTGCACATAACTGGGTTTGGAAGAGCTAGGGTTCCACGTAAGATGTCTGGAAACCTTGGCTAGCACTGCTGGGACCAAGGCCTCTGACCCTGGTATGATTTTCCAGTGACCTTATCATTTAAACTGGCCGGACTGGCCTTAGGTTCTCCTCCAGGGCTGGCTGTCTGCAGCTAGGGGCTTGGATCCCACTGCACCCTTTTTCTGTGGTTCTGTTTGTCCCCTTTAGTGTCTCTCCTCTATTTCCTCTTGTCTTAAGTGGTCCATGTCACACATTCATGCACCCATCTGGTTGTAGGCACATGAGTTTGCAACCTCTGGACCCTCTCTTAAAGGTTGTAGATTCAGTAGTGAAAGTGTTCTTAGCAGGTTCCAAGGAGATGCAAAAATTGGAACAGGAAGGTACCTGCCCCCAGTGTGTCCCATCAATACCTACCTGGCAGTTTTTCTTATGCACATAGCCCTGACATTGTAAGCTTTGACAATGCCGGGTTGACCTAACCACATAGACCTACCCACCGGTGACTCCTAACCCACTTCAATCTCATGGTGTGAGCATGTGTTGAGTCTCCTAAGAAGCTCCTTGGAAAAAAGAAGACAGTCCTTGTGGCTCATGCCAGAACCAACCTCTCCTGCCCCATCTACCACAGCTACACCTAAACACCGATGTCAATCCTGGGATCAATCTGTACATGCTGATTTCTATGTGAGGCCTATGAAGACTTCCATGATAGCCATCCTTCCAGCCTGGGGCTATTTTGGACTTTTATAGAGATTTGGAAACCAGAGTGGGAACCATACTGCCAAATAATTTGGCAGAAAAGCAGTTTATAGAAGAGCGGCAATTCAGAGTGTGGTCTCATCTCTGTGACTGGGGCTTGGTCATCAAGTGCAAGCTGGCGCTACAGCTTGAAAAAAGATGCAGAGGTTGGGCATGGTGGCTCACGCCTGAAATCCCAGAACTTTGGGAGGCCAAGGCGGGAGAATCGCTTGAGCCCAGGAGTTCGAGACCAGCCTGGGCTACACAACAAGACCCTGCCCCTACACAAAATAAAGAAATTAGTTGGGCATGCCGGTGTTCACTTGTAGTCCCAGCTATTTGGGAGCTGAGGCAGGAGGATTGCTGGAGTCCTGGAGGTCAAGGCTTCAGTGAGTAAGCTGTGATGGCACCACAGCACTCCAGCCTGGACTAGAGAGCAAGACTCTGTCTTAAAAAAAAAAAAAAAAAAAAGTGCAGAGCATGTTCCTTTGCAGTGCCCGGGTGTTGGCAGACATCCGTGCTTACGGCTATCACCTACCCCTTAAGGGCTAAGAAAGTGTTTTCAAAAATCTTATATACTGAAAATTTAGTTCTTTTCCTAATAAAAAGTCTGGTATCAGCTCTTAAGATAATTTTTTATCCAATTATAACTGTTTTACCTACTAATTTCAGAAATAAAAACACTGTTATTCTCACCATCTAGAGTTAGCCATTGCTAACAGTGTGGTTTATTTCTGTTAAATAAAAGGCATGGGAGGTGATTGTTTTAGACTGAGCCCTGGGGCCCCAACAGACAAGACAAATCAGAATGGAGTCATTTATGTAGGTGCCACCTGATCAAACTGAACTTTAAAACTAGCCAGTTTTCCAAAACATGAGATTCACACAACCAACCAGAAGGGTCCCGGTTTACCTGAGCTCGCATGATAAGGGAATCCCTTCTGTTTTAATCCTATAAGGAAAATGACTTTGAAACAACCAATCTGCTTTTTGTTCCTTGTTTCTGCTTTCTTCAGCCTTTTTCTGCCCATAAAGCTCATCTCTTGAGCTCAGCCCATCAGAGTAGCTTTCTAAATCTTTACAAGGGATTCTGCCTGATTCATGAACCATTGATTAAAGCCAATTCGAACTTAACTAAGTTGTTGAAATGTTCAGTTCCACTCTTTTTTCCCTAATATATATTAAAACTAGATGTAAGAAGAATCTTAGGCTCATACTGTATATTCTGTTATGGATACTGTTTTTTTCCATTTAACATTAGGTCAACATTTTCTCCTTAGAAACTTAGATTATGAAAACGATCAAGTCAAATAACCAAAAACAATTCAGATAAAGCAGAATGCTATCAAATGGAAACTAAAGGCATCTTGCTTCAACTTGAACCCCCTCCTACATACACAGTAGTGTACCCCAGGAATAGCCACCTGTATCCATTTTACTTGTTCATCTAAAGCAATTTAATAGCACATATTCATCCCTCTGGTAATTGATCCGATTTAGATGAAATCTATTATCTTTCCATCATGTAAGTGAAGAATTTGGTTCACAGATATTTCCCCCATCTTCTCCACCCCTCTTCATTTTTTAATATTTATTTTCATTCTTCTATTCTACATTTATAGAATACAAAACCCCCACACCACCTTGCACCCCTCTCTGCCCTTCACCTCACAACTCTTAAGCAATTCCATTCATTTTCTTTGATAGAATTCATAACATTTACATTCTCTTTTTCCACTATTTTGAATGGTATATCCGTACTTTGCCTATAAGGTTGATATCAAATACTAAAAACCATGAATTTTTATAAATACTATGCAGATGCAAAGATTATTAGTCAAATGAACCCCATAGTAAGGATGGATATACAAGAACAAATATTAACCCATATCATTAAACCTATGGCTCTTGAAGAAGAAAGACATAATTTTTTCTTTTTAATCTGGTGCCATGGTTCCCAAACTGCAGTGCCCTGGATATGCTACAGCAAATTCACAGAGTCCCTGGGACTTTCAAATTCTAGTGGGGAATATTATGATGCTTGACTCTAGCCCACACCATGTGGACTCCAAGCTGGAGGTAGTTTGTAGTTTCAGCCCTAGATGATATGCTGTTTGATGTCAAAGGCAAGTCACTGTAATAAAATAAAATGTAAAGAAAGGAAATGTGGGCCGGGTGCAGTGGCTCACGCCTGTAATCCCAGCACTTTGGGAGGCCGAGGTGGGCGGATCACTAGAGGTCAAGAGTTCGAGACCAGTCTGGTTAACATGGTGAAACCCCATCTCTACTAAATACGCAAAATTAGCCAGGTGTGGTGGTGCATACCTGTAATCCCAGCTACTCGGGAGGCTGAGGCAGGAAAATTGCTTAAATCTGGGAGGTGGAGGTTGCAGTGAGCTGGGATCGCACCACTGCACTCCAGCCTGGGTGACAAAGTGAGACTTGGTCTCCAAAAAAAAGAGAAAGGAAATGTGGGTGATGGCGTCTTGGTTTGCTAGGGCTGCCATAACAAAGTGCCACAGATTGGGTGGCTTAAATGGCAGAAATTCATTTTCTCACAGTTTTGGAGGCTTGAAAGTCCAAGATCAAAGTGTCAGTGGGTTTAGCTGCTCTTGAGGCCTCTCTCATTGCCTGACAGATACCATTGAAGGGAATCAAAATGTGCCACCCCAAAATATTTTTTGTCTTAAGGACCATATTGAGTTGAAGGCAGTTAAGAACCAACAAATATAGGAAGATCTATCTGCTCTCTCCTTGTCTCTCTGAAAGCAGGGCATAAATTTCCCTATGTGAAATTTTCCTCCTTTCCCTTGGAAGAGAAGCACACTCTTACCAATGAGATGAGGAGTCAGCACTGAGATGAGTTTGCATAAACAGACCTTACTAAACCTTATCTGCCACGCGTTCTCCCATATATTACCCGGTCATCAACTTAAGATTCACCATCCTTTGAAGCCCAGACCCCCTTTCTTTGTTAAAATGATATATAAGTCCCTGAGTCTAACAGCTGCTTTGAGTTCTACTTCTTTTCTGTGAATTCCTGTACATGCAGATGTTGAGAAAAATGAGGTATCTTTTCTCCTGTTAATATATCTTTTATTAGTTTAATTCACAGCCCCGAAGTATTAAACCTAAAAACAACTGTCCTCCCCTACACCTTTTCTCTTTGTCCTCGCGTGGCCTTTCCTCTGTGCATGTACATTTCTAGTGCATCCCTTCCTTTTCTTTCTTCTTCTTCTTTTTTTAAAATTTGAGATGGAGTCTCACTCTGTTGCCCAGGCTGGAGTGCAGTGACGTCATCTCAGCTCACTGCAAATTCCACCTCCCAGGTTCAAGTGATTCTCCTGCTTCAGCCTCCTGAGTAGCTGGGATCACAGGCGTGCACCACCACGCCCAGCTGATTTTTGTATTTTTAGTAGAGATGGGGTTTCACCATGTTGGCCAGGATGGTTTCGAACTCCCAGTGTCAGGTGATCCACCCGCCTCGGCCTCCCAAAGTGCTGGCATTGCAGGCGTGAGCCACTGCGCCCGACCCCTTCCTTATGGCCTCATTTAACTTTAGTTATCTCTCTAAAGGTCCTGTCTCCAAATACAGTCATACTGGGGGTTAGGGCTTCAACATATGAATTTTGAGGGGACACCATTCAGTCCACAACAGGTGGTGTTTAATCTGATTGTGATGTTCGAAAAGTGCTTCAGTGCCCTATAGACATGAATCTGAATAATACAAAATTGTGGTTATTACAGAATAAAATAAAAATTTTATTTATTTCACTTTAGATGTATTTTTTTTTCCAAATGGTTGCTATGTTGTTAGGGTATAAATACTTACCAAGTGGTTTGAATGTAATTTCTTAACATAAAGAACTGGTGGGTATGTCTTTGGCCTAGAGCCAGCACGAAGTGATTTCTCAGACACTAAGGGTGCTGTGAGCAGAGCCTCTGGCAGGATGGGCGGTCTTTCCTTGCACTGTGGATGGTCTAATGTAAGGATGTGGTCCTGGCAGCAGGGACTCTCCATCCTTTCTCTAATGAGCATCCTCACTTGGGCCCTGAGTAACAGGAGTCATTGTCTCAGAGAAAATGGCCACAGTGGAAACTGAGATTGAAGAAGGACAATTCTTGGCTTTTTAAGTTAAAACATGAAAACCAAATCAAAACAAAAACACCTTTGTCCAAGTTTGTAAAAGGGAAAATCCGTGTATAACACCGTCCGGCAGAGCCGGTCTGTTTTCTATTCATGACCTTCATCTCCTACCCTCCCAAGCCTAGATAAAGTGAGGGAAGGAGCAGAGAGGGGCAAAGTAGGAGATGATGTAGGGAAGTGGACACTGATATGGGTATGTGCCGAGTCTGTGGTAGGCACAGAACTGGCAGCAAGTCTGGGGCTCCACGGTCAAAGGGTCTGTGCGCTCAGTCCTAAGGGTCGTCCTGGGAATACAACCCCAGGGTATAAATAGGACCCCAGAGACCCTGCTCACGGTGCCAGTTGGGGCTCTGGATGGAAGCAGAGATGGGAGAGATGGTGGTTGGAGTGGAAAGTAGGATTCGATGTATTTCAATCTGAAATGACTGAAAAAAGACTGAAATGATCTTGAAATGACTGGCTTGATTTTCTCCATTAGGTGTAATGGGCGCGCAAGGTAAAAGTTAAAAATCACTGATAAGAGAATAAAAGAAGATGCATTTGTACATACTTGAGTTTATAGGTCAGGAATGCCACACCACTGTCTGCTCCATTAATTTGTAAACATTTTCTTGAATGTTCAAGAATATGATTTGAAGAACTGAAATATCTTTGAGACTCAGTAAAATGAATCTCTAGTGACTGTTTTGGGTATTTAGAAAATCTAAATATCAAGGGGAGATCTAAACTTATTGTATATAGTGGGTTGAATAGGGATCCCCCAAAATCACATCCACCAGGAATCACAGAATGTGATCTGTTTGGAAATAGGGTCTTCACACATATAATTAGTTACTTTTTTACTTTTTTTGAGATGCTGGATTTTGGATGGGCTCTAAATCCAGTGACTGGTGTATTTAAAAGAGGAAGGAGAGGCAGGCGTAGACCCAGCAAGACACAGGGAGAAGGCGATGGAGCAGAGATTAAAGTCATTCCTTCCCAAGCCATTGAATGCCAAGAGCCACTAGACATTGAAATAGACAAGGATGTATTCTCTCTAATGCCCAGGAAGGGAGTGTGGTCCTGTGGGCATGCAAACTCTGGACTTCTCTCAAAAAAAGTGTGAGAAAATACATTTCTGTTGTTGGAAACAAGTCTGTAGTCATTTGTAAGGGCAGCCATAGGAGTGGACTGTCCTTCTTAAGCATCACATGTACCTCTGTGCTCCACTGGGCATTGTACAAACGAAGGCCCATTTACTGCCCCTTTTTTCAGTTCACCTTTCCTGAGTGCCAGGGTAGTCTGGACACTCAGGGTAGAGAAGAAAATGGCATAGATCGGAGCTTGGAGCTCAACTGGGGAGACCAAAAGTCGAAGTAACCGAGTCCTATATTGGAAATAGTGGTGTGTGTATGGGGATAATCACAGGGTAGGAAAGCAGGGAGCCAGGGAAGCATGGTGCTCCAAAAGCCAAGCCAAGAAAGTATCTCCAGAGGGAGGGACTGGCTGGGGGTGGCCAGTGCCCTAGACGTATAAAATAGGACACAGAAGGGACCCTCAGCTATGCAGAGTGGAGGCACCCATGCCCTTGACAAAGAAGTCTTGTGGAAATATACTAATGCCAGCCCCATTGGAATTGCTGGTGAGGAAGTGAAAGAACTGGAGACGTCAACCTTCCTGAGGGGGTTCTGCTTACAAAGGGGAGCAGAAAATCGAGAGGCAATTAAAGGGGGCCTTATTTGGTTAGTTTGTTTTTATGTTTAAGACTGAAGATAGTGTCACAGGCACTTGAACAAGAGCAACTCCATCTTGAATAGGGGCTGGGTAAAATGAGGCTGAGACCTACCGGGCTACATTCCCAGAAGGTTAGGCGTTCTTAGTCACAGTATGAGACAGGAGGTCGGCACAAGATACAGATCACAAAGACCTTGCTGATAAAACAGGTTGTGGTAAAGAAGCCAGCTAAACCCTGCCAAAACCAAGATGGTGACGAAAAACGTGACCTCCGGTTGTCCTCACTGCTCATTATACACTAATTATAATGCGTTAGCATGCTAAAAGACACTCCCACCAATGCCATGACAGTCTACAAATGCCATGGCAATATCAGGAAGTTACCCTATATGGTCTAAAAAGGGGAGAAACCCTCAGTTCTGGGATTTGCCCACCTCTTTCCCACAAAACTCATGAATAATCCACCCCTTGTTTGGTATATAATCAAGAAATAGCTATAAGTATACTCAGGCGAGCAGCCTATGCTGCTGCTCTGCCTATGGAGTAGCCATTCTTTTATTCCTTTACTTTCTTAATAAACTTTCTTTCACTTTACTGTGTGGACTTGGCCCGAATTCTTTCTCATGCAAGGTCCAAGAACCATTTTTGGCATCTGGATCGGACCCCTTTCTGGTAACAACAGTATAGTGTGCATGCTGATGAGAAGAATCAGCAGAAAGGAAAGGCAAGAGGGTGAGAGACAGGAGGAGGAAAATGCAGGGGAGGTCCTTGGGTAGGAGGAAGGGGTGAGACCCAGTGAACAAAAGACGCAGTTGCCTTGACTGGGAGCGGGGTGGAGCCTCAGTAACAGTTGTGTGGGGAGAGTTGGTGGTGGGGACGTGAGGTGGTTCTCTTGTTGATTGCTTTTCTTTTCTCAGTGAAATAAAAATCAAGGTGATCAGCTGAGAATGAGGAAGCAGAGAGGGTGCTGGGGACCCTTGGAGAGAAGATGTTTTTGCATCTTCTCTGCAGTTGTTCACACCCTGTGCTGGGCCCCCATGTGCCACACGGAAGCCAGCTGTGAGAGGGTCAAAGTCAGATCACTGAAAGGCCCACAAGTCACCCCCAGCGGTTCCCACGGCACTGCCTACTGGACTGTCACTCCTCTGTTTAAAACTCTCAAATAGCACCTGCAAAGACAAGGTCTAAATTCCTTGGCTCAGACTCGGAGCCCCATAATGGGCCCCCGGCAGACCCTCCTATCTCCTCTTGTCCTGCCAAACAGGCAACTGCAGGAGAATGGAGAGGCCTGGGGCCTCCCTGACTTGTCAGAAGTGCAGTCCCCATCACTGAGATGCAGGACCCAAGACAGTGCTGCTCGGGAGTGAGGGGAGGGACCAGCAGAGGAGCAGCCTCTACTCACTTCGGGGTGCTCCCCGAGGACACACAGGCCCCGTGCTGCCAGTGCTTCCCATGTTGCCAGAGAATAGGAAACACAGAGTGTTCGGTGTTGCCGGAGCAGTTTTCTGTACTCTGCCGATGAGCTAGTATTATTATTTTTTCAGTGCATTATCTTAAAGCCCCCGCTAGTATCGTGGAGCAGGTTCTCTTCCTATGAGTGGGTTAGACTTGCAAGACTTCCCCAAGTGAACTCTTAAAAACATTTCTTCTTTAATGTTTCTACAATTCTGTTGGGAGCAGATGGGTTCCAGATAAGCCTATGCCAGAGAACAGGCAACAGGAAACCATTTTTGTGCTAACTGTTCTATTTTGGTTTTGAGTCCTCTAACCTTCTCTTCCTTCTGCAAACTCATTTCATCTAAGCCTTTGCCAGGAGGACAGCCCTTGCTGGTCAGAGCAGAGAGACTGAGGAGAAGAGGCTGGGTGGGGGTGTCTGCAGGGTTGTGGAAGGAAGAAGATTCCAGTCACTTAAAAGGCACTCCACACATTGGGGTAGGGGAGGTGCAGATGGTAATCCCGTGTGGACATTGGTCCTGTTCAGCAGCCCTATGTTGAAAGCAATGGTGATGTGTGAACACCAACAGCAAATAGAAACCTAGAGCTTGATGCATCCAAAGTCTTCCAGGCCCAACCACCTGCCTACGTGTGCTCCATCCCAGGCCCTCCTCCAGTGGGATCACTTGTTCCTGTAGGGTGGTGCGGAGCCAAGGACACACAAGCCACACTGCCCCCCAGGGTCTGAAGGAGTCACCTGCTTTCCAGTGTTGTCTCTCCTCTTGCTCAATGTCAGGAGACCACTGACAACACAGACTCGAGGCGAGCTTGGTAGGACACGCGTATGATCTGTACATAACAAGAGTGAGGCCTAATCTGTGCACCAGTGGCTCATGTTTGTACACTTTGTCTACCTTGAAGATGTGTTTGAAACTCTGTGGCTTTTCTGTACTTCAGAGAGCTTAGGCAACAAGCACAAGACATCAGATACACCTTTTTCCAAAAGTGTACATACTCTCGTTGTGGTCTAATTATAATAACAAAAAAACAGGAAGCAGCTTACATGTCCAATGCGAGGAGATGTCTAATAAATTATGATGTACCAGTAAGACGGGTCCCATGTAGCCAGCCACAGAAGAACGTGCTCACCTGTCACCTCAGCTGAAGAAAGTTGGATATAAAAACATAAAAAATGAATAAGGAGCACAATCTCACTCTGTCATACAAAAACTTTTGTTATATAAAAACACCCACATACGTGCACAGAAAAAAGACTGAAACAGTATTCTCTAAGATATTAAAAATGTCATCTTTGAATAAGATTGTAGGTAACTTTTATTTTTTTCTTAATAATTTTCTCGTTTCCTTTTTTAACAATAAATATTATTTACATGATAAAATGTGTATGCATTTTAATTATATATATTCTATTATATATAGTGTTTGTGTGTGTGTGTGTGTGTGTGTGTGTGTATATTTTTGAGACAGTCTCCCTCTGTCACCCAGGCTGGAGTGCAGTGGTGCAATCTCAGATCTCAGCTCACTGCAACCTCTGCCTCCTGGGTTCAAGAGACTCTCCTGCCTCAGTCTCCTAAGTAGCTAGGACTACAGACACACATGCCACCACACCTGGCTAATTTTTGTAGTTTTGGTAGAGACAGGGTTTTGCCATGTTGGCCAGGCTGGTCTCGAACTCCTGACCTCAAGTGATCCATCCGCCTTGGCCTCCCAAAGTGCTGGGATGACAGGCGTGAGCCACCATGCCCAGCCTCTTTCTGTTTTTCTTTGTGAAAAGCAACAGCTCTGCCAGGGAGCCCTCTTTACAGCTCCTGCCTCTCTCTCAGGCTGGTGGCTATCACATTTTCCCCATCCCTCCAAGTCCCAGCTGGTACGTGCTTTTACTTGTTGCCTGCCCTAAGGAACACCACTATCCCTTGTTAAAACAGTCCTCTTATTAAACTCGTTGCAGACCTCCCTCCTGCAGAGTGCCATCTGTTTCCTGCCTGGACCCTGCCTGGCCCGGTGACTTTTGTGCTCAGCCCCCAAGCTTTCTCTGGTTCTCTAGAATCTGAATCAAGCAAACCAAGTCGCATGTTCTGTAGACTGGAAAAGCCATTCTGCCATGTGTAAAACTGGCTATCGTAAAAGAAAAAGAATCACACAGGAAAAGATGCATAAGAAGTAAGTAGTAGTCATCTTTTTGGGGTAAAGATTTGTTTTCAACCTGAATTGATAGACATACTGAGCAAGCAAAACACGAGGAAGAAGATCACCTTTTTTGAGCATCATTTCTTTGTCAACAAATTAAAGGGTTGAAAAAGGGCCAGTCCCTTAACTTCCTTCCTTCCTGTGTTCATACCCCTGAGGGTGACCCAACATCAGGTCAAGAATACATTTTTCTCAGGCCCTTGCAGTCCTCACCTCCTAATCTGGGGTCCTCATCCTAAAGATGGGTCTATGTCTCCTGACGTCAGGGCTGCTCTGAAATGTTGACCTGAGGGATGTGAGCGTGAGGTCAGGTGGGAACACACTTGGGTACATGGGTGTAGCTTAGAATGCTGGCTCAGAACCTCTGCCCAAACTCTACCTGCTATTTGGGTACAGTCTGAAGTCTATTGCTTATTGAAGACCTAGCTCTTCTCTGAACTCTGAAACAATTCACCATGAATTTAGTGTACCCTTCTTTCTTTCCTGAATTAGCCTGTGAACTCCCAGATCACCTACCTTATAGGGATGTACCTCTTAGCACTTCCCAGGGTGTTGGATGCAAACAGTGTTGTGTAGACCACAGCTGATGAACAGACATGTGAATTGTGTGTGGCCCATGACAGTTATAATTGAGATAATTACCTGGACATAATAACTAGCACATGCTTTACCCTCTGCTGGCTACTATATTGTGTTTGCCCAGACAACCTCATTTAATCCCTACAAACATCCCATAAGTTAGGTAATATCCCTATTCCTATTGCATGATGATGGAATTTAGGCTTAGAAAAGTTCAGTAACCTGCTAACAGTCACACAATTATAAATAGCAGAGACTGAAGCCCAGGTTCTTAGCCCCTCGGTTTTTCTGCCTTTTTCTTTGGTGACCATCCCCACTCCTCCATAATAATGTGATGACAATTTCAGTGAACCATTCCATCACATGAGACAGGGTGCTTATGCCTTAACTGGACACTTTAATGAGATCAAGAGACTCGGAGTTCACAAACATCTACACCTGTCAAGGGAATAATAGGTCTCCTTTAACAGTCTTGCCCTATGCTAGGCTTCCTTCAAGTGGGTTCACACCCAATACAGACCCTTCTCTACGCTCAGAACAGCCAACATGAACCTAGAGAGACAAGTACAACTCTTCTTTTCTTTTCTTTTTCTTATTTTTTTTTAGATGGAGTCTTGCTCTGTTGCTCAGGCCGGAGTGCAGTGGCGTGATCTCGGCTCACTGCAAGCTCCAACTCCCAGGTTCATGCCATTCTCCTGCCTCAGCCTTCTGAGTAGCTGGGACTACAGACACCCACCACCACGCCCGGTCAATTTTTTTGTATTTTTAGTAGAGATGGCGTTTCACCATGTTAGCCAGGCTGGTCTCGATCTCCTGACCTCGTGATCCTCTCGCCTCGGCCTCCCAAAGTGTTGGGATTATAGGCGTGAGCCACCGCGCCCAGCCACACCTTTTCGAGGGGCCTCTGCCTGAACTTTTCCACAACTCTGAGCCAAGCTTTTTTTTTTTTTTTTTTTTTCAGACCTGGTCTTCTGTTTTAGCTCAGGGTAGAAGCTCTTTTGGACTCCCAATTTTAAAATGGAACACAAAAGAGAATGACTAAAAAATTCTGTTAAAGGTGCATTTTGGCCAAGTGGCTCAAGGACATTTCCGTGGTTCAGAAGGTTTTTTTTTTTAGCATCCACTTTGAGAAACCCTGCAGCAGCTCCCAGTCTGTGCCAACTTAGGTTTTGGCCTAATGAGATGCAATGTTCACGCTCAAGTCAATAAAACCAGATGAAAATCACTCTTAGGCTGTGACGGTAAGATTAGGACCACAAAACCACATAAAATATTTGGTCACGAAATACTTTCTCTGATGCCCTGAACTGGAAAGTCTGACTTAAAATTTAATGAGGTGATCCCGAGATTTTAATTTTTATAATAACATCCCTTAGGTTGATTTGTTCTCAATATACTCTGTCAATTGAAGAGTGTGAGCTTAGAAATCATGACCTGGGGTGGGGTGTGGGGAGCACTGGAAAGCAAACAGCAGCAGCCCAGTTAAATTTAGTTAAATTAGGGTATTGGAGAGTCCGAGGAAAAGGACATTGGGTCGTGGGGTGTGGAGTTGAAAAACATACCTTTTCTAAGAACTTGGCAATTTAAATTCTGGCCACAATCAATTACATTCCTCAGGCTCAGAAAACATGGAAATGCACGCAAAAATGTTCCTTAGTTTTCCCCAGAACAGGCAGGAATTCTTTGAGGTGGAAAGTAAACAGAGCTATCAGCACATCGGCCTGGGTTCAGTTCACTATTTTTAACGAACTGGAAGAAGGAAAATATATGGCCCTGTTTTCTTTGCTTGATTGATGTAAAGAGCATTTTTACAGAAATATGCATTTTCCACTAGATACATCTGCCATAGCATCTCTCTACTTCACCCATGAGCTGCCTGTGAGATCCATACACATCTCCTGGGCAATGAGTCTGATTAACCAGACACCAGGGAGTGGGAAATGTCCAGGCTGTTCCCCACTTGTGTCTTTTTGTGGTGGTGGTGATAAAATATACATGATATAAAATTTACACTTTCACCATTTTTAAGTGTACAATTCAGTGCCATTAAGCTCATTTATAATATACAGCAACCAGCACTTCCATCCATCGCTAGAACTCTTTTCATTCTTCTCAAACTGAAACTCCGTCCCCATCAAACACCAGCTCACTCCCCATTCCCCCTCCTCCCAGGCCCTGGTAACCTCTATTCGACGTTCTGTAAGAATCAGGCTGGAGTGCAGTGGTGCAATCTCGGCTCACTGCAAGCTCCGCCTCCTGGGTTCACACCGTTCTCCTGCCTCAGCCTCCCAAGTAGCAGGGACTACGGGCGCCTGCCACCACGCTCGGTTAATTTTTTTGTATTTTTAGTAGAGATGGAGTTTCACCAGGTTAGCCAGGATAGTCTCGATCTCCTGACTTCATGATCTGCCCACCTTGGCCTCCCAAAGTGCTGGGATTACAAGCATGAGCCACCGCACCTGGCCTCACGTAGCATATTTTCAAGGTTCATCCATATTGCAGCATGTGTCGGAGTTTTCTTCCTTTTTAAGGCTGAGTAATATTCCATCATACATACACACCACATTTTGCTTATCCGTTCTTCCACTGGTGGACATTTGGATTGTTCCACCTTTTGACTACTGATGTCTGAGTCTCTGCTATAAATCCTTTTGGGTATGTCCCCAGAGGTGGCGTTGCTGGGTCATATGGTAATTCTGTGTTTAACTTTTTCAGGAGCCACCATATAGTTTTCCAGCATTTCATGCCAGCACACTGTGCTAATTTCTCCACATTCATGCCAACACTTGTTATTTTCTGCTCGTTTTGTAACAGCCATCATAACAGATGTGAAGTGGTACCTTCCCACTGAATGTCTTTTAAAAGAAGCACAACTGAGGATGTGCTTCAAACAGGGTGGCAGTTATATCTAGATTTTGAAGGAGTTTTTAAACTCACATCCCAGAATCTTTTGAGTATGTTTTATAAACAACAACAAAGGAAATGGAACGTAAATGAGTAAATGAAAACAGAATGAAGAGATAACAACAATTAGAAAGAGGAAAAGTTTAAATATCTAAATTGACCCAGCAGTGGCTTAACTAGTGACGTATACATCTGTCTATACTTCCGTCCCTGCGTTGGCCTACGGGAAAGTTCACAATTGACCTCAACACCAGCACATTTTGGTGGAGTCTGGCTTATTAGTCGAGCACTTCCTGAGACGATTCACCGGGTACTCTCTCTAAGCAGAGGCCTTAGAAATGGAATCCCCACTCCTCCTCTTTAGGGCACATCTCCAGGGAGAACCATTAACAACATCACACCCAGCCTGCCAGTTTGAGGGTGGACAGCTCCTCCACTGAACCAGGAGGACGGCAGGGTGCACGACACAAGGGCAGGGCTTACATCCGCGGAGTCACAGAGGCCACCGCCTTTCTGCCTTGCCCTCAGTTCTCCCAATTCCTTAAAAACAACGAGCATTCCCCACCTGTGATCTTCATCCCAGTACAATCATGTGCACTGGGGAAGTCATCTCAGCTTATAGACAAGGAATCTGAGGCCTGAGAGGCGAAATAACTGACAAGGTGACCCTGGACAGCACAATGAGTTTTGTTCTGCTGGCTTGGTCTTGAATGACAGTTGGAGCTAGGGGAGTACACTGTCCATCTTGGAACCAAACCAACTCCACCTCCAACCAGAGGGATCCTCCTTCATTTTTCCCCCACACATGAGTGCAATAGTCCTAAATCAGAGGACAACACCAGATATCTGTCTCACAAAACTCGTGCAACTATATCAAGAATATCCTGCGTGATGCCCCCAGGGTTTAAAAGCCAGCGCTGCTCATGTAGTTTCAAAGAGGTCTACAATGCCAGGTCACATGGAACTGAATCTATCCCGTAGCCCATTGAGAAAAACAGTAACTGGAATCATTGCACTTGAGTCTCTGGGGATTCATGGTGGCCTCCTACTCTTTGTTGCCATTAATTGTTTTATGATATTATTTAAACTAAGTCACTTAACTTTCAGCTTCTTCAGCTATTACAAGCTTTCCGAGAAAACAGAGCACGTGTTCTTCTTTTCAGGGCATCTCCCATGCTTAGCACAGGTGACTCGCTAGTGAAGGCCAGTTGTAAGTCCTGTGTTATCCTTGGGGCCCCAACTCCCCACCAGTCACTTTCTGTCTTCCCACACTTACATGAGTTCAGACCTGCTGTTTCATCTTAAATCTAGATGGCACACAGCATAGCTAAGATGCGCAAGCAGGTAAAAATGCATGCTGTTTGGTGAGTCAAGTAATCATACAGGTACTCTTTGATCTTCAAGTATAAGATTTGAGTGGACTAATTTTTAAATGAACCATGTGTCTATTTCTGAATATAGAATTACAGTAAGGATGACATAGTAGAACTTCACTTAAAGTTGGTGACTAATGGAGCACTAGACCTAACTCACTTGTGCAAATTAGAATAGATTGGTAGGCTTGGGCCATGAGGTAAGTATATCAACTTGTATCAGTTTGCTAGGGCTGCCATTGTTAAGTACCACAGACTGGGTGGTTAAACAACAGAAATGTGTTTTCTCACAGTTCCGGAGGCTGTAAGTCTGGTTGGTTTCTTCTGAGGCCCCTCTCCTTGGCTCATAGATGCTGTTTCCTCCCTGTGTCTTCACATGACCTTCTTTCTTCTGTGTGTGTCTGTGTCCCAGTCTCCTCTTCTTATAAGAACACCAGTCAGATTGGATGAGGGCCCATTCTAAAAGCCTCATGTCAACTTAATTACCTCTTTAAAGACCCTGTGTCTAAAAATGGTCACACTCTGAGATAGGTGTTGAAGTTAGAACACGAACACATGGATTTTGGAGAGACACAATTCAGGTCCTAACACAATTAGAATGTAGATGCAAGGAAGCTGTTAAACATTGGAAAAAAAACTGAATGATAATGGATTATTATGTGGGACTTCAGCCAGATTCTGAGAGTAGAAGGAGCCAGGAGGCAGTGTGATGCCGCATTTCCTATGTGCGGTAGCTCAGGTGTCAGGGAGACTTGGGTCCAGGATCTAGCTCCAGTGCTGCCAGCCACATGGAGATGAAAAGTTTGACAAGGAGAGAAACGTGAGAGGCAGTTTTCTCACCTTTTAAAGAAAGGTGATAACAGTATCTCCTCTGTAGGCTTGTTATGAGGATTAAAATAAGGAGCCCAGACCACTGTTTAAGTGAGGGGTCATGAAACAATGAGCCCAGACCAGCATTCACACTTTAGTTTGCACATGAATCACCCTAGTCATCTGGCTAGAAAGCAGATGCTGACTCAGTAGGTCTGGGGTGGGGCCTGAGACCCGGCACTTTTTTTTTTTTTTTAAGTCTCACTCTGTTGCCTAGGCTGGAGTACAGTGGTGCAATCTCTGCTCACTACAACCTCCGCCTCCCCGGTTCAAGCAATTCTCCTGCCTCAGCCTCCTGAGAAGCTGGGATTACAGATGTGTGCCACCACACCCCGCTAACTTTTGTATTTTTAGTAGAGACAGGGTTTCACCATGTTGGCCAGGCTGGTCTTGAATCCTGATCTCAAGTGATCCACCTGCCTTGACCTCCCAAAGTGCTGGGATTAGAGGCGTGAGTCACTGCGTCTGGCCAGACTCTGCACTTTTAACCAGCTCCTTGGTGGCATAGATGAGGCTGACCTGGGGCCCTCTGAAGCCTTGGGGTCTAAGATACTTCACCCTGTGCCTGATAGACCGGTAGTGCACACGCAGTAGAGAGAGCTGCTATAAATACTACTGCTACCTCCATGTTGAGCTTAATAGAAACCTAGTCCTCCGACTTTTCATTCCTCTTTGGGCTACTCTTAATGGGTGAAGCATAGGCAGGCCACCCTCTTCTACCCACAAATATTTTCCAAGTTAATTAAGAACACACAGAGAATAAATCTATGAATCCCTTGGGCTCTGGATTTCTGATGACAGTGTTTAAGGCATGAGTTTGGGTCCAGGGTCCTGTCATTAACATTTTGTTTATTTATTCCAATGATGATCATCAATGACCAATTGCTGAGTCCTCTCTGTTTCCTTTGGAATCAGCATAGGCTTCAAAGGCAAACTGGCACAAAATATTAGCCTAACCCCTCTGATTGCTCTTCCCTCTACTCCCTCTATACGCCCCCGTCTCCCCAAATCTTGATCCTCTGAATCTGCATTGCCTTCGCAGCTCTCTGATAACTTCAGATAGATTTTCTATTATCTTGCCCAGTTTTTTTTTTTTTTTCTTCTTTTTTTGAAATGGAGTCTTGCTCTGTCACCCAGGCTGGAGTGCAGTGGCACGATCTCGGCTCGCTGCAACTTCTGCCTGCTGGGTTCAGGCAATCTCCTGCCTCAGCTTCCAGAGTAGCTAGGATTGCAGACACATGCCATCACATCTGGCTAATTTTTCTATTTTTAGTAGAGATGGGGTTTTGCCATGTTGGCCAGGCATGTCTTGAACTCCTGACCTCAAGTGATCCATCCATCTTGGCTTCCCAAAGTGCTGGGATTACAAGTGTAAGCCATCATGCCCGGCCTACTTTTCTGGTGTTCTTGGAAGGGTGGGTCTGGAACATTCTGGTCAGCCATGGCTGGAGAATATAGTATTACACACAGAACATAGAGATATTAGTGATTCTTGGGATGCAAATTGTGGCTACGTATTTTTTGAGAGTTTCCTTAAATTAAATAGTTTTTTTTTTTTTTTAATCATAAGTCATTTGTAAGAAAAGAATCCCATCTTTTCTCTCTGTGTGAAGATGCAGTTCAAGTGCCCAGAAGGAGGCAGATTATGACTCTAACTGATGATAAAGACAGAAATGTTAGGGAGATTTGGGGAAGGGGGAGAGAATACGGTTTCTAACCACGATAGAGTCAGTAGTGTTAGACTATCCCTCCTGCTGAAAACAATAAAAGCTGGAAAACATACACGATAAACAGTTTGAAGGTATTGAAATGCAATGAACATTGGCAGGACCAAACATGAGGCAATCCTCGAGAGGAGGGACCCACTGTGGGGAACTGGCCTCTTTCCTTGACCTTATTTGCCAGTTCTCTGCCTGGGTGAGCAGGATGTTCAGAGTCCCACGGGGCTGAAGAAAGAGAGGTTGAAGTTCAGGGCTAGAAAAAGGGCTAAAACGCATCAACAAAGGAACTACAGAGAAATGAACCTTCTATACACACTTTCCCTTGAAACATTTGCCAACTCTTAAGGTGTAACAGGCAAGCCTGAGAAACCAACAGAAAATTGCAACTTGGAGGTTAAAGAGATAATCAGGGATTCCAGCAGCCACAAGGTGCTGGGGAGACAGAGATGGAGTTTAAGACCTAGGAAGGAGGACAGGCATTGGTATGACTGAATCTCAGCTGAGGTCCCAGAAGGGCCCTGTCTTAGGAATAAGGGCTACACCACAGAGGAAAGGGCAACACTGAAACGGACCAATGCTGTCTGCATAAAATTAACCATGACAGGGTCATGGTGGTCAGCAGACATGCTCTCTGCCTGCAGGTGGAAAATTAATCCAACCACAGAAAGACATCTTTCAGAGCCCCTGTGATTTTCAATATGCACTATCTGTAATTCAAAATAAATCACAAATCATACTACAATTAAGCGGAAATGACAGAACACCAAGAGAAGATTAGCACAAGAGAAGATTGGCGCAAATTGCCAATACAAGTCTTGCAGGTAATTTATTGAGTTACTAGATTTTAAAATAACTATGATTAATATGCCATAGTTAAATGAACAGTTTTATCATAAGATTAGACTCAGTATAAGAAAGGACTAGTGAACTAAAGACAGGATAAGCAAAAGTATTCAGATTGAAGCATGGAGAGGAAAAAAGATGGAAAACACAAAACGGGACATGAAAGACAGGGGACATGATGGAAAGGGCTATGTATGGATAATTGGATTACCAGGAGAAAAAGAGGAAAGACAGAGAATGGGACAGAAATGATATAATGTTTTAAAATATTGCTTAAAAATACTGTCTGCAAAATTAATAAAAGACCAAAAGCGATAAATTCAAGAATCTTGGAGAATGCCAGCAGATAAATATAAAGCCAACAAAATCTAGTCACATCATAGTCAAATGGTTGAAAGTGAAAGATAAAGGAAAGTTTTAAGAGAAGACATAATAAAAATATGCATCATCTTTAAAACAGTAAGAGGAAGACTGATGACTGACTTTTTAATAAAAGTCTCCAGAAGACAATGACATCTTTATTGTGTTGAAAAAAAAATGCCAACAAGACATTTTTTAACATAACATCCTCAATAAAAAAATATTAAATGGAATTTTTTAGGCAGAAAGAAAATGATTTTTAAAAAAATTATAAAAATACAAAAAGAAGTAGTGAGCACCCTTACCCTGTAAGAGTAAATATGAAGGTAAATAAAATTAATAATAATAATAACTAGGAGTTTGAAATATAGGTGCAGTATATGACAACAATAGCACACACATAAAAAAACAGGAGGGGTGTAAATGAAGTTAAACTGTTTTAAGTTTCTTGCATTATTCAGAAATAAGTAAAAGTACTAATTTAAGATAGGCTATACTAAGTCAAGGATAGATTCTTAATCTCGTGGTTAATCAACAAAATAATAATACGAGAATGTATAAGTAACATTTATAGATTAAATATAGGCTAATAGATTAAAAATATGGACTAAAAATGCTTATTGATAAATAAAGTAATAAGGAAGAAATAAAGGAACAAAGAAGAGAGAAGACAAATAGAAAAAATTAGCAGGATGATAGACAAATCTAAATATATCTACAGTTGCATTAGCTGTGAATAGATTAATATTGAGATTAAAAGATAAAAATACCAAATGGGAAATTAAAAATATCATCATATACTGATTATAGAAGACACATCTTAAATATAAAGACACAGATAGGATCAAAGTAAATGGATAGAAGAGATACCAAGCAAATGCTGACCAAAGTAAAGCTAGTATAGATAAATTATCAACACATAAAGTAAACTTTAGGAAAAAAAGAGTTACTAGTGATAGAGACATTTCATAATGATAAAAACACCAAATCAACAGGAAGATATAACAGTCCTAAATTGCCATGCACCAAATAACATAGCTTTAAAGTATATAAAGGAAAGGTGACAAAACTAAAAGGAGAAACAGACAAACATAAAATTATAAGTGGAGATTTTAACACACCTCTCTCTGGGACTGTTACAAGTGGACCAAAAAACCACTAAGAATGTAAAAGATTGAGCAACACAAAAAATCATCTTGACTTATTTGATATATATATATATAGAATAATGCAAGCAACAATGATAGAAAACAAATTTTTCATGACCACAAAGAACACATAACAACAAAGACCATATTCTGGGCCATACAGCAAGCCTCAACAAATTTCAAAAGGCTGAAATCACATACAGTATATTGTTTGATCACAATGGAATTGAACTTGAGATCAAAAGGAGAAAGAAAACTGTCAGATCAATACATATTTGGAAAATAAGAAATACATTTCTAAATAGCCTATCGTAAAACAAAAAATGGAAATGAAATTGAAATATTTTGAATTGGCTCATAATGAATATATATCACATCAAAACCTGTGAGTTGCAGTTAAAGCAATGTTTAGAGGACAATATATAGCACTAACTGCATATATTATAAAGGAATAAATGTTGAAAATTAGCAATTTAAGTTTCTGTCTCAAGAAGCTGGTAAATAAATATAAAAAATAAACCCAAAATGCCTGGGACTAAATGCACATGTTAAAAAAACAGAAATGTTGAAAAATCAATGCCCCTAATAGAAAAAACAACATTACAAAATACATCAGTTAAATGAAAAACAAGCACATAATAAAAAAACGACAAAACTAAAAGTTGATATTTTGAAGACTTATAACATAAGTAACCTCCTGTCCATACTACTCAAGGAAAAAAAAGGGTAAAAACACAAATTGCCAATACAAGAAAATCAGAATAGAATATATAGATGTTAAAAAGATAAAAAAGAATGTGATAAACAACCTCATGTCACTACATTTGACAATTAAATAAAATGATCAAATTTCTTAAAGACACAATTTATCAAAATTGACCAAAGAAATTTGAAAAAAGCATAATCCTCGTAAAGAAGTTAAATCTGCAATTAAAATCTTGTCCCCATAAGAAAACAGTGCACTCTAATAATTCACTGCTGAAATCATCAAACATATAAGGAAGAAATCATATCAATCTTATAAAAACTTTTCAGAAATTATAAGATAAAGGAAGTTTTTTTGTTTTTTTGTTTTTTTTTTTTTGAGACGGAGTCTCGCTCTGTCGCCCAGGCTGGAGTGCAGTGGCCAGATCTCAGCTCACTGCAAGCTCCGCCTCCTGGGTTCCCGCCATTCTCCTGCCTCAGCCTCCCGAGTAGCTGGGACCACAGGCGCCGCCACCTCGCCCGGCTAATTTTTTGTGTTTTTAGTAGAGACGGGGTTTCGCCGTGTTAGCCAGGATGGTCTCAATCTCCTGACCTTGTGATCCGCCCGTCTCGGCCTCCCAAAGTGCTGGGATTACAGGCTTGAGCCACCGCGCCCGGCCTGATAAAGGAAGTTTTATTAACTCGTGTCATGAAGCTGGCACAACCTTGATACCAAAATATGACATGGACATTACAAAAAGAAAAATTATAGACCAACATGTCTCATAAACTCAGATACAAAAATTCTGAACAAAATATTAACGAATTTAATACAGTGATATTTTTAAAAGATGATGAAGCAGACCAATGGTGTTTATTCCGCAAATTAAACAATTCAATAATTTATTCAAAATAAAGAATATAATTAATATATTAATTGAACAAAAGATAAAAATCATATGATCATCTCAAATGATGTCCAATAAACCATTTGTAAAATTCATCACCTGATCAGGTTTTAAAAATTGGCAAAAGGGGAATTTCCTTATTATAAAATAGAAAGTTTACAAAATACCTATAGTAAATATTATAATTGTAAAATATTGAATATTTTCACTCTGAATTTAACTAAAACAAGAATGTTTACTAACACTACTTCAATTTACATAGTGCTAGAGGCCCTAATGAGAGTGACAAGCAAGACTGAGAAATAAAATTTTAAATACTGGAAAGAAGAACTACAACCATCATTACTCTCAGATGATACAATTGTGAATGTAGAAAAAAACTCCATAGATAAATATTAGAGTGTGTTTATCAAGGTCATTAAATATAAAATAAACATACAAAAATGTATTGTATTTCTATACTAGCAATAAACAATTGAAAAATGAAATTTAAAAGAATACTGCCACTTATAAATATCAATAATTTTTTTTTTTTTTTTTTAAATGGAGGAGTCTCCCTCTGTTGCTCAGGCTGGAGGGCAGTGGTGTGATCTTGGCTCACTGCAACCTCCGCCTCCTGGGTTCAAGCAATTCTCATGCCTCAGCCTCCCAAGTAACTGGGATTACAGGCATGTGCCATTATTCCCAGCTAATTTTTGTATTTTTAGTAGAGACAGGGTTTCACCATGTTGGCCAGTCTGGTCTCAAACTCTGACCTCAAGTGATCCGCATGCCTCGGCCTCCAAAAGTGCTGGAATTACAGGCGTGAGCCACTGCGCCTGACGCTCAATGTTTTTAACAAGCCTGTTAATGACTGCAACTCAAAATGTGTAATTCTTCACCAAATTTTACAGAATATTGATGAGAAACATTAAGACTTACATAAGTGTTCTTGAATTGGAAGACAACAATATTATTATGATGACATTTCTCTCAAAATTCATCTATAAATGTATTTTGTAATCTCATATAAAATACTAACAGATTCTTTGTTGAAATCTGACAAGGTGATTTTAAGTTTACGTGGAATTGCAAAGGGCCACGAAGACAAAAACAGAGATAATTTTGAAACGCACACACACAATGCAGAAAATAGTCAGAGGTCTTCCTGATATTAAGATTTCTTATAAAGCTATAGTAATTAAAATAGCATGCTATTGGTATAAGGCTAGAGAAATAAACCAATAGAGTAGAAAAAGTTCAGAAACATACCCACACAAAAGGGCCACCTGATTTACCTGATTTACAATAAAGGTGCAACTTTAACGTTGTAAGGGAAACGAGAGCCTTTTCAATAAATGGGGCTGGGTCAACTGGCTACTTATGAAAAAACATGAGTCTTAACCTCTATCTCACACCACAGACAAAAAAAAAAAAAAAAAAAAAATCAATTGCAGATGGATTTTGAGCTTGAATGAAAAGGGTAAAACAGTAGTTTCTTTAAAAATGTAGAATATCTTTATGACCTTGGGTTAGGCAAAGAGTTCTTAAACTGTACATGCAAACCACTAACCACAAATAAACGTTTGAAAAATTGTTTTTCATTAAAATGAACAATTAAGGGCACCATTTAGAGACGGAAACATCAAGCCACAGACTAGAAAAGATATTTGCAACCACATACTAAAGACAAAGATGAATATTAAACAGATACTTTTAAAAACTCCTTTAAGTAAATAAGAAAAAGGCAGACGAATCGGTTTTTAAGCCTGGGAAGGAGTTGAACAGGCACTTCACAAAAAGAGGATATCCAAAATGCCAACATTCTTATGAAAACACAGGTCAATGTCATTAGGCCATTAAGAAACACTGGAACCACAAGAGGACATCTCTTAGGCATTAGAAAGATTGGCAGTACCCAGTGTTGGAGAGAATATGGAACAATTGGAAGTGGTACAACCACTTATGTATTAAAACTAAATACATGTCTACCATATGGCCTAGGAATTCCAATCATAGGCAAATACCCAACAGAGACGTATGCATGTTTTTATCAAAAGACATGTTCGAGTATGTTCAGAGCAGCTTTATGCATACTGTCTCAAAACTATCAAGGACTCAGATGTCTATCCATAAATGGTGGTATAAAATGCAATAAAAAGAACAACTTACAGCTACATGCCAACAGGGAAAGAAAAGCCCTTTCAATAAATGGTGCTGGGTCAACTAGCTACTGTCTATGCAAGAATCACAAGACACATTGAGTGAAAGAATACATACAGTGTGAGACTGTAGGGTCAACACACCTGACAGCAAGAATTTAAGCATACCCTTATAACGACCCCGTATGGCAGATGCACCTGAATGTGTGCTCCAAATGGCCGACCCTGACAAACATCTCAGGCCCTGTCTTGTCTTGTGGAATATTGGCCTACAGGGGACTGAGGCCCTGAGTTTTGGGTTAAATGAAGGTGGTTGCCAGGTGGAGGTCATTGGGAGGAGGGTGTTAAGAGAAAATGCGGTATAAACTACATGTTTGCAGATGCTTGCGGTTTTCCTGCCTGGGCCCCCACCACTGGACTCTCCGCTGTGTGTAAGCCCCTGATAAAACCCCATGTCTCATTTCCTGGCTCTGGGTCTCTTCGTCAGCCTCTGGAACCTGGAGACTTCCCTACTGAGGTTCAGAGGGATTTGGCATGATAGATACCCTCTTTGTAAAGCTTGAGAACAGGCAAAATTACTTTATGGTGATGGAAGTCAGCATTGTGCCTATGTTGAGGGGGGATTTGATTGTGTAGGGGCCAAAGACCTGCATCTTGATCTGGAATTTTTTCTTATTTTTGAGATAGGGTCTCGCTGCGTTGCCCAGGCTGGAGTGCAGTGCTGAGTTTCTGCTCACTGCAGCCTCTGCCTCCCAAGTAGCTGGGACTCCAGGTACACAACATCATGCTTGGCGAATTTTTAAAATTATTTTTATAGAGATAGGGTGTTACTGTATTGCTCAGGCTGGTCTCAAACTCCTAGGCTAAAGTGATCCTCCCACCTCAGCCTCCCAAAATGCTTTACAGGCATGAGGCCACCACATCTGGCCTTGATCTGGAAATTTATCAAATGTCCATGTAAGGCGGGTGCCCTTTTTTATTGAGTTTATGTTGTGTCTCAATGATTAAATATTGTTTATAAAGAAGTCTTCCTCCCTGAAATCCCCATCCTTTATCCAAACTCTCTTTTTGGATGTCAGTTTTCAAGGTCTTACTTGTGCTTTTCTGCTCAATTTTATTCCAGTTAAATGTGAGATCCATGGTATTCATTCTACCCTAATCAACCCACACCTGGTTTGTTGAAATCCTTAGAGGTCCAAGGCATGAGCGTGCAGCAGGACAGTCATACAGCACCCTGTGCCTAGAAGGGTTTAATGCTCTGCTGTCGCCAACTTGAAGTTCTTAATTTTGGAACAGAAGCCTCCAATTTCATTTTGCACAGAACCCTGAAAATTATGTAGTTGGCTCTGCATGCACGCATTTTCATCCTCAGAAGGCACAGAGGTCGGTTCATGTTTTCAACCGTTGCTGCTCATTAGAATAACCACAGTTCCAGAGATTCTGAGTTAATTGGATGGGGGTGAAGCCGAGGCATGAGGAGTTTTTAAAACTCCTGGCTGATTCTAATACCAGCCAGGGCTAGGAATGGCAGATCCAGTTGGAGAGGTCATGCCAAAGGGATGGTTTACCAAATATCTGGAGGGCTTAGAGGATGGAGGGATCACTTTGGGCTTGGGGTTGGAGGTGAAAGCCTGATGTGAGTTTATGGGGTGAGTTTATGGCAAGAAGTCAAATGCTCAATGTGATGGCGTTCCAGGCAGCGGTACCTGTGGGCCCAAGAGCTGCAGGCAGAGATCCTTCTGGATAGGAATAGTGCTCACAGCCTCTTCCTCAGCCAACATTCTTATTCTCTCATCAGCCAGTGAAAACCTGTTGATTCTGTTTTGTAATGAAGCTGTAAAGGTGTGAATGAGAAAACGATGAACTTAGCCTCCAGTTGATTTTGAGAAGAGAAGGGCTCTGAGGTTTCAGATGTGGGTGCCGAGCTTGGTGGCTGCCGTGGAGGAAGGAGTGTCAGCTGCACGTCAGAAGGTAGTTCTCGTTCTACCCCTGGCCACCCAAGATGCTTGCCCAATTCAGTTTCTCATAAAAACTGGGCTGACTTGATCTAGAAGTAATTTTCCATTCCCACAAGGCCATAAACATGTGGTTTGTATCTTATTTCATGGATGATATTGTCTTATAAAGTTATAGATTATAGACTATTTATACGGGTCAGCGATTATAAAGCAATTGAAGTCTCTTAAAATAGGAAGTCCATGGACAGAATCCAGCCAGTAGAAGTTTTTTTTAGCCTGAACAATATTATTTCTTCAAAAATGTATTGTCGGCTGGAAGCGGTGGCTCACGCCTGTAATCCCAGCACTTTGGGAGGCCGAGATGGGAGGATGAAGAGGTCAGGAGATCGAGACCATCCTGGCTACCATGGTGAAACCCCGTCTCTACTAAAAATACAAAAAATAAACATTAGCCGGGCGTGGTGGAGGGCGCCTGTAGTCCCAGCTACTCGGGAGGCTAAGGCAGGAGAATGGTGTGAACCTGGGAGGTGGAGCTTGCAGTGAGCCAAGATCGTGCCACTGCACTCCAGCCTGGGCGACAGAGCAAGACTCTGTCTCAAAAACAAACAAACAAACAAACAAAAAACCAAGTGTATTGTCCACTTATGAGATTTCATATTAAAATGCAGATTTACAGTTTCTCTTGAAACAACAGGAGATCTGACAACTCTAGGCCTGCTTTGGGCAATTCTTGCAGACACTGGTGCTCAGGAGGGGCTGCCCTTTTGGATAGAACATGCACTTGCCAGCTCACCCCAGTCCCCACCACTCCCTATTCTATCCCAGTCGCCTCGTTGACTTACACCAGCAGTCAGATCCCTAGGGGTGCATCTAAGTTCCTTCACGTGCTGAGGACTTGGTGAGGACTCCTTCAGCAGAATGTTCATTGCCTGCTTCTTACTGGCTTAAAATTAGAATTAGGTTTTGTTAGAAATGACAGTCTAATGGTATTAGACTTTCTTCCATTCCCTCGTTTGTCTTGTCTGACTGTGACCACAGAGCACGTCTCTGCTCTCCAGCCTCAGAGATGATGTGACCTCTCTTCAGACATATTGGCTCTAAGAAAACAAACAAAAACTTGGTAATTGGGGCTTCTGCAGGAATGTATGTTCATTTCCATCTTCCTGTAATCCACTGCATTCTTCAGGCCCTCTGAGTCTTCTAAACATTCAGGCCAAGTGATCTTCAAGTTATTTTTCTAACCACAGTTATCCAAATCCTGTTTTGTTTTCTCTCTTCTTTCCAAGTGTTCAGTTGGCGTCACTTAGGCTTTGTTGGGGGCAGCTGAGTCTTTCAGGGTCAGGGCTGTTTTCCTTGGTTGTGGTCTGAAGACGATTGGTGGGAAAAGAGGCCAGCCCATGGCTTTCATCGTCACCGCTACGGGGCCACCTGCCAGAGGCGCCTCACCCCTGACCTTCTCCCAAGGATGGGCAGGGCATGAGGAGGACTGGAGAAAGGAACCCAGGCTGCCCCACCCTCCCCGGAGGTGCCCTGGGTGAGACTAGTCCATGGCTGTTTTCTGCGTTGGTCACGGATCCCTCCCCATGCCTTCACCTTTTCCTGCGCGTCAGGCAGGAGCCAGTCAGTGTCGTGTGAGGGGTGCAGCTTGGGCAGAATGCTTCAGGCAGCCCTTGCCGTGAGGACAGTGAAGGGCACCCTTGGGCTCCATTGGTGCTTTGATAAGAACTGGAACTTCGTATCCAGTGTCCAAGTCTAAAGTGATCCTGGCAGACTCGGGTCTGTGATTAGAAGCGCATGGAACATGAGAAATCATTAAGGTGCGGAGGAACATTTTGAAGTGTGGCCCGTCGCAGGGAGAGGGTCCCGTGTCCCCTTCATCAAGCTGACCAGGCCACCTCCAAACCACTCAGCCTCCGTTCTCACCAGTCACCACCCCTCCGGTCATCCTTCTGAGAAAGTGGGGAGGAAGAGCAAGGTTCTTTCCTCCACCTTTATATTTTCTTGTAAATGCAAAGCCTTTGCCCCTAAAGGAGGCCACTTATGAAGAAAGGCTTAAGAAATGACCTGAAAATAAAACCACAGCTGCGCAACCAACCCACACTGAGGAAGGGGTGGAGAGGTGTAAAATGTTGTGCAGGGCACAGCAAGCCCACTCCCCAGGGCCGCTGTCTTTCCACGACCCTCTCCCTGGCTCCTCTTGAAGTCTGTGCACTTGGAGTGAGGCCACGTTTCTGGTTTTTCGATGATGAAAGCAGCTGCGGATCCCCTATCTGTGAAGTCATTTGGCAGAATCTGCATGTGGTTGATATCAGCCATTAAAGTGAAGTCTCTTAAAATAGGCTTCTGGGACTCCAGGCACTGATGTCCTCAAAGCTCAGTGACACCAGAAGCTAAGAGAGCTTGCGTAAAAATAGCCAGGGGTGAGCAGGCGGCACTTTCCGCTGACGCATGCTCACCACCTCCTCTCAGCTGTCAGCACCTCTATCCTCTGATGTCCCACCTTCCCCCTATTATCCACCCCTTCTTCTCCCACTTGCTCTCCTCCTTATAGCAGAGCCACTGAATGATTCCTGGCCAAGGACCGATAAAACCTGGCCATCATATTTCCCTGTGCCTAGCATTTGGGAGACTATGGCACATCAAGTTAGATGTTTATTCTTTAAAAAAACGATACACGTGGGCCGAGCGTGGTGGCTCATGCCTGTAATCCCAGCATTTTGGGAGGCCAAGGCAGGTGGATCACTTAAAGTCAGGAGTTTGAGACCAGCCTGGCCAACGTGGTGAAACCCTGTCTCTACTAAAAATACAAAAATTAGCTGGGCGTGGTGGTGTGCGCCTGTAGTCCAAGCTACTTGGGAGGCTGAGGGAAGAGAATTGCTTGAGCCTGGGAGGTGGAGGCTGCAGTGAGCTGAGATTGCACCACTATACTCCATCCAGGGCAACAGAGGGACACTCCTCTGGAAGGAAGGAAGGAAGGAAGGAAGGAAGGAAGGAAGGAAGGAAGGAAGGAAGGAAGGAAGGAAGGAAGGGAGGGAGGGAGGGAGGGAGGGAGGGAGGGAGGGAGGGAGGGAGGGAGGGAGGGAGGGAGGGAGGGAGGGAGGGAGGGAGGGAGGGAGGGAGGGAAAAGAGAAAGAGAAAGAGAGAGAGAGAAAGAGAAAGAAAGAGACAAAGAAAGAAAAAGAAAGAAAGAGAAAGAAAAAAGAAAGAACGAAAGAAAGAAAAAGAAAGAAAGAAAGAAAGAAAAAAGAAAAAGAAAGAAAGAAAGAGAAAGAAAAGGAAGGAGGGAAGGAAGGAAGGAAGGAAAGAAAAGGAAGAAAGAGTATTTAGGCTGTGCTGACATGTATAATCACCTCCAAGATTAGGATAGAAAATATAACTGAGAACAGCCTACCAAGGAGGACACCTTAAACTTGATTACATTTTGAGGCAGCTGGTTGTTGCTACTGCTGTTGTTTTTCCAGGACGTTAGTAATAATCACTCCCTCGTTATTTCTGAGCAACTATTAAACAAACGCTTATCAAGCTGGCATTCCTATCTCACCAGGGCTACCATGTCCTGCTGTGTAGAGTGTGCACTGCTGAAGTCCAGACGGCACCATTCCATCAACGAGGAGATTAATAGTGTCCCCGGTCTTGTGCAGTGTGGCAGCACTACCACCCACAATTTCCCTGCTGTCTTCTCCCCAGTTCTTTCTGTTCTACAGATCCTGATAGGGTGATCTGGTAGGTAGGAATAGAGGCCCTTAAGATACAGGGAGTTTGAATTAAAAGGAGCTCCCTTATTCCTTCCCTCTGCCCTATTTCAAGTGTTGTTGTCACCCAGGCCATCTCTTTGCTTTCCCTTTAAATATTTCCTTTTAAATCTTTTTTAAAATCCCTATTATCACTTTGATCTAAGATGTTATTGATCTTGTTGTAGGAAGTCTGAGAACTCTCTAAGGGCCATTGACAAAAGTGAGTTCTCAACCTTGGCCATGCTTATTCCCCTAATCTCGTCCTCTTCTGTCTCTCTACCTGAGAAAGATAAAAAACGTGGAAGCCATTCACTGTCAAGAGAGACTGCCTGGGATTCTAACAGCAAAGTGGCATCAATATTAATTGAAAACTCCTTCAGCTGGAAGGGATCTGAGAGGTCATCGACAACCCTTTACCCAGTGAGAGGTAATCCAATTCCTCTCGATTACGTTAGTGACTAAACACTCATCATCTCACCGGATAGTCCAGTCCATTGTTGACTTTGTTTTATCATTTGATGCTCTTTGAGCCAAAATTATACTGAGCCAGAATCAACCAGCTCTCTGGCTGGAAGTCCCTACCATGTGTCGAGCAAGGCACTGGCAGCTGGGGACACAAAGGTAAATTAAAGATACACGCTGCCTTCCACGAGGTCATAGCCAGTGACTGTTCCACAAAGGGATGACCACAGTGAAATAGGCAGAACACGACAGTACCCAGCAAAGCCCCAAATTCAGCCGAAAGTTCTGCAGGTGACTGAACTGGGTTTTGAATGTTTTGTTTTCCAGAAACACTCATTACAAGCTACTCTTCATCTACATAACAGCTCTGTAATTTTTATAACAACAATTGTATCCCACCTTTATCTTCTTGCATTGTAGTTTAACATCATCATTGCCTTCAACCATGTCCTGTAGCACATGAATTTTTTTTTTTTTTTTTTTATTACAAGGGTTTTTCCTATCTAACATCCCCTTGGAAATGTTAAACCCCAAGCTGAGCCCAGTATTCCCAATGGGACAGTGTGCAGACAACCATTATTTCCCATTGACTTGGTATTCTAATCACGTGGCCAATGAGTAGATTCCTGTATTTTGGAGGTCATTGTTTGATGGTTAAAACTTAAATGTTTTTGGGATAAAAAGTTACAAAGCCAGGGACTCTACTTACTGTTTTCAATTAATGCAGCTTAGAATGATCCACTTACATGCCTTCTGCTTGGCACTTGCACTGCATTATAGTGGCCTGCAGTTCACCTTGCCAATGTCAATACTTCTCTGAATGAAATCAAATTGCTTGCAACTTGGAACTTGGACCTGCCTGTTTTCCTTACTTTCACCGTCATCATGGAGACCTTTGCATCTGAGTCATAGGTCTCATGTCTTCCTGGAAGACATCAGAATAATTTTACACAGTGTATAATGGAAAGGGACAATTCCATGCTTTACTCTTTGTCAACTCCTGTTCCCAGAGACAATAACTTCAAATTCTTTTATCTGGTTCTTCTAAACCAGATAGTATAAACAAGTTATTTGATAAAATGGAACACTTAGCTCGGTTTATCAAATAATTTGTTTATACTACTATTTCTTGCTTTTAACGTTTTTCAAATGTTTCTTGATTTTAAAATGTTATTTAGGTCTTACGTACTGTCTTGTTCTTGTGGGAAATAAAGTATTGATTAATTTAAACCTCACTATTTTCCTCACGCTCACCTCTTTCTTTTGCCTTCCCATGCTTTCAATATGGTGTTAGCAAACATTTTTTGTGAAATCAGTGTATGGTGATTATCATTATGACTCTGTAAATATTATACACACTAAGCTCTGGTTTTGTTTTTGTTTTTGTCTTGCCATGACTCTATTTCCTTTCTTGTTGTATTTTATAGATTTAACAATTAACTCATTTTCCCCTATTTGCTTGCTTATTATCTGTCATTAATTCATTTTTAAATTCTCCACTGGGAATGTACATCTCCTAACAAACTGATACTTTATCAGCTTAATCCAACCCACCCTTTTTCACATCCTTCCTGTAGCGCCCCTGTCATCCTGTTCCAAACTGCATTGATTGCATTCTAGCTGCAGAATTTCTCTTCACCTCCCTTGTGAGAATTCCTTTTCCTTTCTCCTGGGTTGTATCTCTTGATTCCTGGATATTAAACCTTCTTTTTAAAGTTTTTTGAACATTTACTCATTTTGGTAAAATGCTTTCTTATGTAGCTTCTTTTTTTCGTTTAATTTTTTATTTTTGTTTTAAGCTCTGGGGTACATGTACAGGATGTCCAGGTTCGTTACATAGGTAAATGTGTGCCACAGTGATTTACTGCACCTATCAACCCATCACCTAGGTATTACGCCCAGCATGCATTAGCTATTTTTCCTAATGCTCTCCCTCCCCCGACCCCACCCCTGACAGGCCCCAGTGTGTGTTGTTCCCCTCCCTATGCCCATCTCTTCTCATTGTTCAGCTCCCACTTGTAAGTGAGAACATGCAGTATTTGGTTTTCTGTTCCCACATTAGTTTGCTGAGGATAATGACTTCCAGCTCCATCCATGTTCCTGCAAAGGACATGATCTTCTTCCTTTTTATGGCTGCATAGGATTCCATGGTGTATATCTTACATAGCTTCTTAAGAAAGAGCACAGGGACAATAAAATCTCTGACATCGTGAATGTTCAAGTACTTTAGTCTGTGTACACACACATATAACTGTCATTTGGCTAGGTATGGAATTCTAAGATGGAAATTATTTTCCTTCAGGATTTTGAAGGTATTTCTCCATTGCCTTCTAAGTTTCAGTTCATTGTTGAGAAACTGAATGCCATTTTCATTTGCATCTGTTGAATTTTTCCTGGTTAATTTTACTTCTTTCTTTCTGGAGAAATGTAGGAGTCCTCTTCATCCCTGGGGTTCTGGGGACAAAGAGAACTGAAGGTTTACCATGATGAATCTTGGTTTGAATCACTTAGAATCCTTTCAGTCTTGAAACATGTCACCTTCAGTTCTGGAAAATTTTCTTGTGTTTTGTCTTTGATTATTCCCACCTCCATTTTCTCTATCTGCCCTTTTTAGAAGTTCTAATATCTTCACTGGATCCACCAGTGTTCTTGTTTTTTCTTTTCTATTTTCTCTATTTTTTGCCTTTTTATTCTGTCCTTTAGGACATTTCTTCAATTTTTAACTTTCAGTCCTACTGAATTTTATTTCTGCTATCACAATTTAATTTTTTAACAAAGCTCCATTTTGGTCTTTGAATGTTTCTTTTTATTGAATCTTCTGCCTGTCCTATGAATACAATGTCTTCCTTTACCTCCCAGCATATTAACTTCATTTTTTAATGTCCTTCTACTTCTATATTTTCTGTTTTTTTATGAACTTGTTTTGGGGGGTGTGTGTGTGTTGCTGCCTTTCATGTTAGAGATTTTGCTTAAATATTTTATCTTTGGTTATATACTCATAAGCCTTACGGCTGCAGAAACCTCAGGTAAGTCCCCTTTATTCCTCACAGCACAAGCAGTTATTACGCATTTTACATAAGTTTATAAAATTGCCTTTGGAAAGAAAATCAAGCTCCATTTTTTATTTATTTTTAATTCAGTTTTAATTGAGTATTAAATGTTCAATGCTACATTTCAAAAGTAATTTAAGAATCAAAACTTTGATTTTCTAAAGCCTGAAGTACAAATATCTAGGACTAGATTCTAAAATGTTCTTTAAAATAAACATTCCTGGTTGAATGTTGTATAACACGATCTCTATTGCCAGAGATCATCTTGCAAGAAAGCATGACATTTGTTATTGTGGAAAATAGAGTAGGAAATGGAAGAGAAGAGGATGAGATTGAGTGAGGAGGAGGCTTAGAAATGAGCTCGGGAAATGAGGAGAGGGAAGTGGCTTTCCCAGATCCGAGGACTATCCCCATGTGGGACTGGTGGTAATTGGTGTCATGAAGCACTCACTATATGCAACTACTGTGAGTCCTATGCTCTTTATGTAGATTATCTTGTTTAGTCTTTACAATTTTATTATACAGTTTTCTTGTTTCAGAGGTGAGGAAACAGAGACTCAGGGAGGTGAAGCAAAATGCTAAATACTATGTAAGAAGCATTAAGCGACAGAATTGGAATTCAAGCTTAGTTTTGCCTAACTCCAAAACCCATGTTCTTGAACTGCTTACCCTCCAAACTGGATTCTAAAGCTATTCCTAAGGATGAGAAAATGGACTTCTACAGTAATGGCTTTAGAAAGAAGACCTACAAATAGAGCTATAGTTTAACGGATGATTCTGAAACAGGAAAGGCTCCCTTGTGCCTCTCTCAGGGCGTGCGATGGGGCAGTGGCTCGCTTCTCCAGTGCCCCGCTGCTCAAACCTCTAGGGGAGCATACAGACAGGCAGGCCCTGGGGCTCCAAGCACAGGGCAGTGTCTCGGGGTGAATGTTTACAGCTAAAGCCCCAGTGGGCATGTGTTACAGGGTGGTCTTTTAGTTTAGCTGTCTATAGGCTGCTTATGTTAACCAGCTCAGTTAGACCCTCTACCTTGTCGCAAAGACAGAGGCTTTCTGTATCCTGGGTTCTTGCCTTGGTGTACCACAAGAATCAGATCCCACGTGGGCTTGGAGAATGAGTGCAAGGTTTTATTGAGCGGAGGTAGCTCTCAGCAGATGCGGGAGCCAGAAGGGTCATGGTTTTCCCCTGGAGTCGGGCCACTCAGAGGCCTGGGCCCTCCTCTGACCGTCCTGGCCAAACTACGTTTTTCTGCCAGTTGACCGTCTGCGGGCATGCCGATGCCTGTCAGTATGCTACCAACACCCTCTGGACACCCAGCTACCGTGTGTTCCTCCGCCAGTGTGTTTCTCTTGACATCCAGCTGCTTGTGTCTTCTTCCCGCCCATCCGCTCCTCTCAACATCCAGCCACTTGTGTGTGTGCCTCCGAGGGTCTCAAGATTTTAATAGGCACAGGATGGGGATGTGGCAGGCCAGGGTGGTCTTGGGAAAGCAACATTTGGGCGAGAAGGCAGGAGTGCCTGTCCTCACCCAGGTCCGTGGGCGCAGGCCCGGGGTGGATCCCTCACCAGGGACCCGCCTTTCTCTACCCAGTACTTCCCTGCCCCCTCCTGTTTCAATTCGTTACTCAGAAGAGTGTGTTTTCGGACTTTTTACTTTTGGATTTCTGGCCCCAATCAGCCAATAGCAGTTCATTATAGAATCTACAGAGACACCGTAATCTTCCTATTTTAAGACACAGTTTTAATTGTAGTTATGCTGAACCCTCTCCTAAGACAAGCAGCAGCTTTTTATCGCCTGTTATCTAGGGTGTTGCTTTCACAAATCCACACCCTCTGGGCCTGTCACAGGCAGCCAGATCCTGGGAGTTCTCAGTCAGTTGCTTTGCTGACAGTTCTTCGGAGGTGATGAGCTGTGTGTGAAAGCCCCCTTCAGACCATGGTCCCACGAGGGCATTACACACCAGGCATATGTGCAGAGATTGGAAACTTCTCAAGGATTTCATGTTCTATTCCAAGAAGTAAGGCCTAAAAATGAAAACCCATTTTAAGCTCTTTTGTGGTTATACTTTTGGCAACATGGAAGGAGGAGAAGCCTACACAGTTTTGTGTTGCTTTGTGTTTTGTTTTGTTTTGTTTTTTGAGACGAAGTCTCACTCTGTCGCAATGGTGCAATCTCAGCTCACTGCAACCTCCGCCTCCCGGATTCAAGCAATTCTCCTGTCTCAGCCTCCCAAGTAGCTGGGATTACAGGTGCACGCCACCACACCCGGCTAATTTTTGTATTTTTAATAGAGATGGGGTTTCACCATATTGGTCAGGCTGGTCTCAAACTCCTGACCTCAGGTGATCCATCCGTCTTGGCCTCACCAAGTGCTGGGATTACAGGCGTGAGCCACCATGCCCAGCCTGCTTTGTGTTTTTGATTTACCAGGCTTTCTCTGGTACTATTTCACAAATTCAGGCTTGATAGTTACTTGCACACTGAACTGAGGTCAGAATGTCTAAGTCAAATGTCAGGTGATCTGCTGGAAATGGAGAGAGCAATATCCTTCTCATCCCTTTTGCTCCAATAAGTGTAAGATCCTATTTCTTGTGCTAAAAATCTAAATACACGATGGAAGCCTTATTTTGAGATTTTCAAACTTCAGTACAGAAGCATCTTTGTTTTTCTCTTGTGTTCTGCCAGCCTCTTGCGTAGAAATAAGCCAAGTTTTCTCCTGCTCTCTCTAGGGGTGGAAAGAAAGACCTTGAAAGCATCGGGTATTTGCATGGCTGAGTTCCCTGGGAGGGTAGAGATACAAAGGCCAAGTTCCTTCCCTGGGAGGGTAGAGATGCCAGTGCCCATCCGTGTGCTACCAACAACCTCTGGACATCCAGCCGCTTGTGTGTTCCTCCGCCAGTGTGTTTCTCATGACATCCAGCTGCCTGTGTCTTCTTCCCGCCCATCCGCTCCTCTCAACATCCAGCCACTTGTGTGTGTGCCCCCTAGGGTCTCAGGATTTTAATAGGCACAGGATGGGGGTATTGCCTCTCTGGGACTGATTAGACTGTTTTCCTAATCGGAGCATCCAAGCCCATGCTTACAAGGAAGGGTTTGTAGTTAGAATCTGCAGTCCTCTCATTCTGCAGCTTGTGCATCAAAGAAGCCTCAGCCTGGCATGCAGGGGGAAATGAATGTGTCCTAACCTTTTGGGCAGGCAGGCCCCAGAGGGAAGGCGATGGCCCCAGCCGTTATTATTATAAATAGTTAGCTTGTGTTCTCCAAACAGAGGCATGTGTGGCTATCTCAAGTTGCATGTTAACAGAGTTCTGGAGAAAGCAAATTTTCCAGTCGCCTTTTTGATAAACACATTCTTGGAAAGGACAGCCTGCTACCTAATGAGAGACCCTAGGGAAGATATTCTGAGCAAGTCTAAGGCCGTCTGTCTGTACTCTCTGTGCTCACAGTGTGAAGTACTCTCTAGTTTAATTCTCAGGGGTGGTGAATCAGGACCCAGCTGGCAGTTGTGATCAATATCTGTCAACCGTCTAACTTTGAGCCAGGTGGGCAGCCGGATCCCAGGATGTGGGACTTTTCATGGCCTTTTCTTGGACGTGACATTCCCTGCACCCATCACGGCTACAAGGATGTGAGGAGAAGGGGTGAGGAGATCCCTCTCAAAGCCCTCAGCCCTGGATTGATGCTCTGCCGCCATTCACTTGCCCTTTTGTCTGGACGATCCTGTCCTTTGACAACCAGCACACACATGGTCAGGCCTTTTATTGGAGTGAGGAAATCTTGAGATACAGGTGATGTAATGAGCAAAATACACGGCCTGGGTCGCATGTTACACACACGTGTGTGCACCTGTGTGTGTGTGCTTGTATTTGATCTCAAAGGCACTGTTTGTCCTCATTGTCTGCTCAGTCCTCTTGGGGACAGTGTTCTTTCTCTGCCATACTTCCATCTTTGAAGCCACAAAGATCTCTGGATAGAGATCTTTTCCTACTAGGCTTCAGATCCTCCCTTCAATTTTGGGAATAAATTAATCTCCTGGAACTAGTTTGCTTTTTTGTTCCTCTGGTATTTCCTAGAATAGGTCCCTAAATAATTTCTGAATTGCCCTTGCCATTACTATGAGTAATTCATTCCTTGCCTGGCCCAAGAGCTGTCTGATGGGAGTGGCCTTACAACTCTTACAACTTGGTAGTCCCTGTCTTCCTGGCCTCCATTGCCTTCTTTCTCCCTCTACTCCCTTCCCTCCTATTTCCCCTTTCATGCCATTCAGTTAAACTCTATACAACTGCCATGTCTTAAGGTCAACATGGGAACTTCATGTGGTTCAACCTAATCACTTTGTCAACTGGTTGCACTATCTCTGGAGTCTCCTTCCAATCTCCCATTTTAGATGTCACAAACATGAGCCTCCCCACTCCCACCTAAGTTCCCTTCCCAAGGAACAATGTTTCTAAGAATTTTTTTTTTTTTTTTGAGATGGAGTTTCTTTCTTGTTGCCCAGGCTGGAGTGCAATGGCATGATCTCAGCTCTCTACAACCTCCGCCTCCCAGGTTCAAGTGATTCTCCTGTCTCAGCCTCTCAAGTAGCTGGGATTGCAGGCACCCACCACCATGCCTGGCTAAATTTTTTGTATTTTTGTAGAGACAGGGTTTCACCATGTTGGCCAGGCTGGTCTCGAACTCCTCACCTCAGGTGATCCTCCCCACTCAGGCTCCCAAAGTGCTGAGATTACAGATGTGAACCACCATGCATGGCCTGTTTCTAAGAATTTATCTCAAATAAACATCAGAACAATTCTTTGAATCTCAATAACTTAATTCTGGTTCACACCTGCATATTCCCTTCCCAGTCAAGTGATGAACCTTCTCAAATTCAAATAGAGTATTTTCATGCCCCACTGTGAGCTCAAAATCACAACACAAATGATCCTATTTCTAAATTTAGAAGATTAGAAATATCTTCATTGAAAGTCCTCATATAGAAAGGAAAAAAAAAGACATGTTGTTATTAAAGCAAAATCAGCAATAAGACTGTCAAATATCAATGTCATTTCATATTATGAGCATGTTTTAGTATAAAATAGTTTTGCATAGAAAAAAATGGGGGTTTTTGCATAGAAAATAGGTGAAATAGGTATCACATGAAGAACACATCAAAAATAACTGGCTTAACCAGATTTATTGAAGATCTTAAAAGAGAATCTCAAAGGCAGTGTCCTTCACTCTTGACCCAGCACAGGAAGGCAGGAGTGAAGGGACGGCCTTGCCAAGTCAACCTGGCCAACAGGACAGCACTGAGAATAGCTGCTGGCTCCCATCCTGAGGAGGCATTTCTCTTGTCAAGTCTGTACTCTTGAGAGTTCTGAAATGGAAACAGAAGGGAACGCAGGCAAAGCCTTCTCTGAATTGTCCAAAGGAGATTGTTTGGAGGGTAGGAAGCAGTCTGGACTTGCGAGGTGTCTGCCTTTGCCATACACTGAACGAGTGGCCTGGAACATGTCCATTCACCTCTCAGGTTCTTTATCTGAAATTCGGGTGGCTAATAAGGTCATCACGGGGCTGTTGTATTGAGATGAGACCATCTGGGAAGTATTTGACCTAGTGGCTAACACATAGGTCCTTAAAGATTTATTGAATCAAAATTCAGTCAGAGTAACATGTGTCCCCACTCCTTGAAGCAGTTGAAACACTGGGAATTTCTGAGTCCACTTTGCTTGGAAACAAGAGACATTTTAATAGTATAAGAAATCCTGTGATGCAAAATGTCATCTCTATACTCCTTCTGTTGTAGAGAATTAGGAACATCTGTGAAGAATCTGAGCGCTCAGAATGAAAAAAAGAACAGGAAAAGATAAGAGTGGGAACTACCCATGAGAAAGCCAGATGGAATTAAAATCCCCAAACTATTTTATCATAGAGACTACAAAAGACAGCAGTCACCCCACCTCCTAGCTTCCCATATTCACCAATCACCTAGGTAAGTATAATTCCAGATTATACTACCTAGATTAAAAAACACCTAGAAAGTCTAATTTTGACCTGGGATATGTCAGAAAAATGTAATGTCTTTCATTTGCCTACATCACATCTGGCTTTCTTCTGTACTCACACTCACAGTTAGTGAAACCCAATTATTTCAGCATCAAAGTGGGTTAAAACCTTAGTTTGATCCAATATGTGAATTAGTTTATTTAGGAAGTGTTCAATCTCTCCTTCTAAAGGTCATATTCTTTCAGGTAGCTTCTCTCTTCCTCTTCTGCTTCCCTATAGGGATGAGCGGTTGCTTATGTGGCAATCTCATGGCATTGGGGAAACCAAGTTGTTGGAATCCCTGGGTGCGCTTGTTCTACCCTCTGGTTGCTGGGAATGTATCTTTTCCATTTGACTGCTGCATGTCCTGTAGGTGTTCACAGTTGTTTTGTCCACAGTTGTGTATCTTGTGATCTACTTCTCAAGTAGGGCCTTGGATGACAGCCTTACTTCAGCTCTGCCTGGGAACCTTTGGATTTGAGGTACAACATAGTAGTGAGTTCCTGAGTTTTTGTCTCACAGGTACCAAAGTAGATTTTGGAGAAGCTGGCAACCCAGAAACACTAATGGGAGAAGACAAAATGCCCCAAGAAGGCCCTGCTCTCTTGAGCCAAAGAATTAAGAAGGGAGCAGCCTAGCAAAGTAGAAGGATAAGAAAAGATGTTCAATGCAAACATCATCTTAAATGAAGCAGGACTGGCTGTGTTAAGGTTAGATAATGTTTGTTTGTTTATTTGTTTGTTTATTTATTTATTTATTTATTGAAATGGAGTTTCACTCTTGTTGCCCAGGCTGGAGTGCAATGATCTTGGCTCACCGCAACCTCTGCCTCCTGGGTTCAAGCGATTCTCCTGCCTCAGCCTCATGAGTTAGCTGGGATTACAGGCATCCACCACCACGCCCAGCTAATTTTGTATTTTTAATAGAGACGAGGTTTCTCCATGTTGGTCAGGCTGATCTCAAACTCTCAACCTCAGGTGATCCACCCACCTCGGTCTCCCAAAATGCTGGGATTGCAGGCATGAGCCACCGCGCCTGGCCAGATAATGTATATTTAGAGCAAAAAAATTTATGAGGGATGAGAGGTAAAAGTTTTTCTACTACTAGGAAAACATAGTAGTCCTAATTGTATATGCACCCAGTAATACTACCATAAAATATGTGAAGCAAAAATGATAGAACTCAAAAGAGAAACAGACAAATCCATAACTATACGTGGAGACTTCAACACTCCTCTCTCCAAAACTGAAAGAAAAACTAGACAGAAAGCCAGCACAGATATAGAAAAACAAAATACTACCCTCAAATAGGATCTATTCAGCACTTATAAAACACTCCACTCCGAAACAGCAGTATCTATCTTTTAAAGCACCTACAGAAGATATACCAAGATAGACCACATCCTGGACCTAAAAATGAACCTTAATACATTTAAAATAATTGAAACCAGGTTGGGTGTAGTGGCCCATGCCTGTAATCCCAGCATTTTGGGTGACTGAGGTGGGTGGATCACTTGAGGCCAGGAGTTCAAGACCAGCGTGGCCAACATAGGGAAACCCTATCTTTACTAAAAATACAAAAAAATTAGCTGGGTGTGGTGGCACATGCCTGTAATCCCAGCTACCAAGGAGGCTGAAAATCACCTGAACCTAGGAGGCAGAGGCTACAGTGAGCTGAGATTGTGCCACTATACTCCAGCCTGGGCAACAGAGCGAGAGTCTGTCTCAAAAAATAAAATAAAATAAAATAAAATAAAATAAAATAAAATAAAATAAAATAATTGAAATAATACAGAGTATGTTCTCTGACCACAGTGGAATCAAACTAGAAACCACTTATATAAAGTTAACAGGAAAATCTTCAAAAACTTGGAAAAGAAACATTACACTCCTAAATAATTTATAGGTCAAAGAGTAAGTCTTCAGGGAAATAAAAAATGCATTGAACTGAATACAAAAAAAAATACATCATATCAAAATTTGTGGGACACAGCTAAGTCCATGCTAAGATGAAATTTTATAGCACTAAATGCATACATTAGAGAAGAGGAAAAGTATCAAATCAGTCATCTAAGTTCTCATTTCAACAAATAAAAAAAGAAGAGCCAAATAAACCTAAAGCAATAGAAGGAAGGAAATTTAAGAAGATAAGAGCAGAAATAAATGAAGTTGCAAACAGAAACCACAGAGAAAAATCAATGACACAAATATCTGGTTCTTTGAAAAGATCAATGAAATGGATGAACCTCTAGCAAGACTGACAAAGAAAAGGAGAGGGAAGACATTAAATATCAAGATGAGAGATAAAACGGGGGATATCTTTACAGACCCTACAGACACCGCAAGGATAAGGGAATACTACAAACAACTCTACATACAAATTTAACAATTTAGAAGAAATTGATCAATTTCTCAAGACACACAAACTACTCTAACCCAGTATGAAATGGATAATATGAATAGCTGTACAACTACTAAGAAAATAGACTTTTGGCCAGACACTGTGACTCACGCCTGTAATCCCAGCACTTTGGGAGGCTGAGGCAGGTGGATCACTTGAGGTCAGGTGTTTGAGACCAGCCTGGCCAACACGGTGAAACCTCATCTTGACCAAAAATATAAAAATTAGCTGATTGTGATGACAGCCACCTGTAATCCCAGCTACTTGGGAGGCTAAGGCAGGAGAATCACTTGAACCTGGGAGGCGGAGGTTGTAGTGAGCCAAGATCGCACCACTGCACTCCAGCCTGGGCAATAGAGTGAGACTCTGTCTCAAAAAAAGAAAAAAAGAAGATGGCCGAATAGGAACAGCTCCAGTCTCCAACTCCCAGTGCGAGCGACACAGAAGACTGGTGATTTCTGCATTTTCAACTGAGGTACTGGGTTCATCTCACTGGGGAGTGCCGGACGATCGGTGCTGGTCAGCTGCTGCAGCCTGACCAGCGAGAGCTGAAGCAGGGCGAGGCATTGCCTCACCTGGGAAGCGCAAGGGGGAAGGGAATCCCTTTTCCTAGCCAGGGGAACTGAGACACACAACACCTGGAAAATCGGGTAACTCCCACCCCAATACTGCGCTTTAAGCAAACAGGCACACCAGGAGATCATATCCCACACCTGGCCGGGAGGGTCCCACACCCACGGAGCCTCCCTCATTGCTAGCACAGCAGTCTGTGATCTACCGGCAAGGCAGCAGCGAGGCTGGGGGAGGGGCGCCCGCCATTGCTGAGGCTTAAGTAGGTAAACAAAGCTGCTGGGAAGCTCAAACTGGGTGGAGCTCACAGCAGCTCAAGGAAACCTGCCTGTCTCTGTAGACTCCACCTCTGGGGACAGGGCAATAACAAACACAGCCGAAATCTCTGCAGACGCAAACGACTCTGTCTGACAGCTTTGAAGAGAGCAGTGGATCTCCCAACACGGAGGTTGAGATCTGAGAAGGGACAGACTCCCTGCTCAAGTGGGTCCCTGACCCCTGAGTAGCCTAACTGGGAGACATCCCCCACTAGGGGCAGTCTGACACCCCACACCTCACAGGGTGGAGTACACCCCTGAGAGGAAGCTTCCAAAGCAAGAATCAGACAGGTACACTCGCTGTTCAGAAATATTCTATCTTCTGCAGCCTCTGCTGCTGATACCCAGGCAAACAGGGTCTGGAGTGGACCTCAAGCAATCTCCAACAGACCTACAGCTGAGGGTCCTGACTGTTAGAAGGAAAACTATCAAACAGGAAGGACACCTACACCAAAACCCCATCAGTACATCACCATCATCAAAGACCAGAGGCAGATAAAACCACAAAGATGGGGAAAAAGCAGGGCAGAAAAGCTGGAAATTCAAAAAATAAGAGCGCATCTCCCCCGGCAAAGGAGCACAGCTCATCGCCAGCAACGGATCAAAGCTGGACAGAGAATGACTTTGATGAGATGAGAGAAGAAGGCTTCAGTCCATCAAATTTCTCAGAGCTAAAGGAGGAATTACGTACCCAGCGCAAAGAAACTAAAAATCTTGAAAAAAAAGTGGAAGAATTGATGGCTAGAGTAATTAATGCAGAGAAGGTCATAAACGAAATGAAAGAGATGAAAACCATGACACGAGAAATACGTGACAAATGCACAAGCTTCAGTAACCGACTCGATCAACTGAAAGAAAGAGTATCTGCGATTGAGGATCAAATGAATGAAATGAAGCGAGAAGAGAAACCAAAAGAAAAAAGAAGAAAAAGAAATGAACAAAGCCTGCAAGAAGTATGGGATTATGTAAAAAGACCAAATCTACATCTGATTGGGGTGCCTGAAAGTGAGGGGGAAAATGGAACCAAGTTGGAAAACACTCTTCAGGATATCATCCAGGAGAACTTCCCCAACCTGGTAGGGCAGGCCAACATTCAAATCCAGGAAATACAGAGAACGCCACAAAGATACTCCTCGAGAAGAGCAACTCCAAGACACATAATTGCCAGATTCACCAAAGTTGAAATGAAGGAAAAAATCTTAAGGGCAGCCAGAGAGAAAGGTCAGGTTACCCACAAAGGGAAGCCCATCAGACTAACAGCAGATCTCTCGGCAGAAACTCTCCAAGCCAGAAGAGAGTGGGGGCCAATATTCAACATTCTTAAAGAAAAGAATTTTAAACCCAGAATTTCATATCCAGCCAAACTAAGTTTCATAAGTGAAGGAGAAATAAAATCCTTTACAGATAAGCAAATGCTTAGAGATTTTGTCACCACTAGGCCTGCCTTACAAGAGACCCTGAAGGAAGCACTAAACATGGAAAGGAACAACTGGTACCAGCCATTGCAAAAACATGCCAAAATGTAAAGACCATCGAGGCTAGGAAGAAACTGCATCAACTAACGAGCAAAATAACCAGTTAATATCATAATGGCAGGATCAAGTTCACACATAACAATCTTAACCTTAAATGTAAATGGACTAAATGCTCCAATTAAAAGACACAGACTGGCAAACTGGATAAAGAGTCAAGACCCATCAGTCTGCTGTATTCAGGAGACCCATCTCACACGCAGAGACATACATAGGCTCAAAATAAAGGGATGGAGGAAGATTTACCAAGCAAATGGAGAACAAAAAAAAGTGGGGGTTGCAATACTAGTCTCTGATAAAACAGACTTTAAACCATCAAAGATCAAAAGAGACAAAGAAGGCCATTACATAATGGTAAAGGGATCAATTCAACAGGAAGAGCTAACTATCCTAAATATATATGCACCCAATACAGGAGCACCCAGATTCATAAAGCAAGTCCTTAGAGACTTACAAAGAGACTTAGACTCCCATACAATAATAATGGGAGACTTCAACACTCCACTGTCAACATTAGACAGATCAACGAGACAGAAAGTTAACAAGGATATCCAGGAATTGAACTCATCTCTGCAGCAAGCAGACCTAATAGACATCTATAGAACTCTCCACCCCAAATCAACAGAATATACATTCTTCTCAGCACCACATCGTACTTACTCCAAAATTGACCACGTAATTGGAAGTAAAGCACTCCTCAGCAAATGTACAAGAACAGAAATTATAACAAACTGTCTCTCAGACTACAGTGCAATCAAACTAGAACTCAGGACTAAGAAACTGAATCAAAACCGCTCAACTACATGGAAACTGAACAACCTGCTCCTGAATGACTACTGGGTACATAACGAAATGAAGGCAGAAATAAAGATGTTCTTTGAAACCAATGAGAACAAAGATACAACATACCAGAATCTCTGGGACACATTTAAAGCAGTGTGTAGAGGGAAATTTATAGCACTAAATGCCCACAAGAGAAAGCAGGAAAGTTCTAAAATTGACACTCTAACATCGCAATTAAAAGAACTAGAGAAGCAAGAGCAAACACATTCGAAAGCTAGCAGAAGGCTAGAAATAACTAAGATCAGAGCAGAACTGAAGGAGATAGAGACACAAAAAACTCTCCAAAAAATCAATGAATCCAGGAGTTGGTTTTTTGAAAAGATCAACAAAATTGACAGACCACTAGCAAGACTAATAAAGAAGAAAAGAGAGAAGAATCAAATCGACGCAATTAAAAATGATAAAGGGGCTATCACCACCGACCCCACAGAAATACAAACTACCATCAGAGAATACTATAAACACCTCTATGCAAATAAACTGGAAAATCTAGAAGAAATGGATAATTTCCTGGACACTTACACTCTTCCAAGACTAAACCAGGAAGAAGTTGAATCCCTGAATAGACCAATAGCAGGCTCTGAAATTGAGGCAATAATTAATAGCCTACCAACCAAAAAAAGTCCAGGACCAGATGGATTCACAGCTGAATTCTACCAGAGGTACAAGGAGGAGTTGGTACCATTCCTTCTGAAACTATTCCAATCAATAGAAAAAGAGGGAATCCTCCCTAACTCCTTTTATGAGGCCAACATCATCCTGATACCAAAGCCTGGCAGAGACACAACAAAAAAAGAGAATTTTAGACCAATATCCCTGATGAACATCAATGCAAAAATCCTCAATAAAATACTGGCAAACTGGATTCAGCAACACATCAAAAAGCTTATCCACCATGATCAAGTGGGCTTCATCCCTGGGATGCAAGGCTGGTTCAACATTCACAAATCAATAAACATAATCCAGCATATAAACAGAACCAAAGACAAGAACCACATGATTATCTCAATAGATGCAGAAAAGGCTTTTGACAAAATTCAACAGCCCTTCATGCTAAAAACGCTCAATAAATTCGGTATTGATGGAACGTACCTCAAAATCATAAGAGCTATTTATGACAAACCCACAGCCAATATCATACTGAATGGGCAAAAACTGGAAAAATTCCCTTTGAAAACTGGCACAAGACAGGGATGCCCTCTCTCACCACTCCTATTCAACATAGTGTTGGAAGTTCTGGCTAGGGCAATTAGGCAAGAGAAAGAAATCAAGGGTATTCAGTTAGGAAAAGAAGAAGTCAAACTGTCCCTGTTTGCAGATGACATGATTGTATATTTAGAAAACCCCATTGTCTCAGCCCAAAATCTCCTTAAGCTGATAAGCAACTTCAGCAAAGTCTCAGTATACAAAATTAATGTGCAAAAATCACAAGCATTCTTATACACCAGTAACAGACAAACAGAGAGCCAAATCAGGAATGAACTTCCATTCACAATTGCTTCAAAGAGAATAAAATACCTAGGAATCCAACTGACAAGGGATGTAAAGGACCTCTTCAAGGAGAACTACAAACCACTGCTCAGTGAAATAAAAGAGGACACAAACAAATGGAAGAACATACCATGCTCATGGATAGGAAGAATCAATATCGTGAAAATGGCCATACTGCCCAAGGTAATTTATAGATTCAATGCCATCCCCATCAAGCTACCAATGAGTTTCTTCACAGAATTGGAAAAAACTGCTTTAAAGTTCATATGGAACCAAAAAAGAGCCCGCATCTCCAAGACAATCCTAAGTCAAAAGAACAAAGCTGGAGGCATCACGCTACCTGACTTCAAACTATACTACAAGGCTACAGTAACCAAAACAGCATGGTACTGGTACCAAAACAGAGATATAGACCAATGGAACAGAACAGAGTCCTCAGAAATAATACCACACATCTACAGCCATCTGATCTTTGACAAACCTGAGAGAAACAAGAAATGGGGAAAGGATTCCCTATTTAATAAATGGTGCTGGGAAAATTGGCTAGCCATAAGTAGAAAGCTGAAACTGGATCCTTTCCTTACTCCTTATACGAAAATTAATTCAAGATGGATTAGAGACTTAAATGTTAGACCTAATACCATAAAAATCCTAGAGGAAAACCTAGGTAGTACCATTCAGGACATAGGCATGGGCAAAGACTTCATGTCTAAAACACCAAAAGCAACGGCAGCAAAAGCCAAAATTGACAAATGGGATCTCATTAAACTAAAGAGCTTCTGCACAGCAAAAGAAACTACCATCAGAGTGAACAGGCAACCTACAGAATGGGAGAAAATTTTTGCAATCTACTCATCTGACAAAGGGCTAATATCCAGAACCTACAAAGAACTCAAACAAATTTACAAGAAAAAAACAAACAACCCCATCAAAAAGTGGGCAAAGGATATGAACAGACATTTCTCAAAAGAAGACATTCATACAGCCAACAGACACATGAAAAAATGCTCATCATCACTGGCCATCAGAGAAATGCAAATCAAAACCACAATGAGATACCATCTCACACCAGTTAGAATGGCGATCATTAAAAAGTCAGGAAACAACAGGTGCTGGAGAGGATGTGGAGAAATAGGAACACTTTTACACTGTTGGTGGGATTGTAAACTAGTTCAACCATTATGGAAAACAGTATGGCGATTCCTCAAGGATCTAGAACTAGAAGTACCATATGACCCAGCCATCCCATTACTGGGTATATACCCAAAGGATTATAAATTATGCTGCTATAAAGACACATGCACTCGTATGTTTATTGCAGCACTATTCACAATAGCAAAGACTTGGAATCAACCCAAATGTCCATCAGTGACAGATTGGATTAAGAAAATGTGGCACATATACACCATGGAATACTATGCAGCCATCAAAAAGGATGAGTTTGTGTCCTTTGTAGGGACATGGATGCAGCTGGAAACCATCATTCTTAGCAATCTATCACAAGAACAGAAAACCAAACACCGCATGTTCTCACTCATAGGTGGGAACTGAACAATGAGATCACTTGGACTCAGGAAGGGGAACATCACACACAGGGGCCTATCATGGGGAGGGGGGAGGGGGGAGGGATTGCATTGGGAGTTATACCTGATGTAAATGACGAGTTGATGGGTGCAGCACACCAACATGGCACAAGTATACATATGTAACAAACCTGTACGTTATGCACATGTACCCTACAACTTAAAGTATAATAATAATAATAAATAAATTTAAAAAAAAAAGAAAAAGAAAATAATCTTTCAGATTTAACACCCTCACCCCTCACTACCCAAAATCTCCAGGCCCAAATCATTTCACTGGAGAATTACACCACATTTATTTTAAAGAATTCTGTACTATCTCTTCTAGAAAATAAAAGAGGTGGAAACACATTTCTATTTATTTGATGAAGCTAGTCCTACCCTGATACCAAAATGAGACGTAGACATTGTTCTTACTAGAGAAAGACATTGTTTTCTCCCTGAGATCAGGAGCAAGGCAAGAATGTCCTATTTCACTGCTGCTATTCAACATAGTGCTGGAAGTTTTTACCAGTGCAATAAGGCAAGAAAAGGAAATTAAAAACATGTACCTCAAAAAAGAAAATTGGTATTAACTTCTTCATTGTTGAGGCTCAGAGAAGTCAGGCAACTTGTACAAGTTTTCATAGTAGACAGCAGAAGCAGGATTCAAATCTACCTTGAAGAGAGGAAGCTATTGTTCCATATTACAGGGATCCATCACATGCCATCCTAAATGAGTCTGTGTGAGATCTTCACTCTCTGAAGTCTTCTGTCTCTAGAAGCCTCTGGTACCATGGTGGCACCAGCAAGGCTTGTCAGTATCAGCCCCAGATGATGGCAGCTCTAGACACTGCCCCTCCCATTGTGGTCATCCATTGATATCATTGTCATACATACAACAGAGCAAATTTGGGTGTACCACCAGCATGAGACACTGTTTTCCAGAGAAGACAAAACCAGGGCATTGGTGGGCTTTGTGCATAGACAGTCATTAGAGAATGCAGTCCTGTCAAGAAGCAAAGCATAGCTATTAGGCCAAGAGTTTTCAAACCTTTTGGTTTTAAGACCCCTTGATGGTTTTAAAAATTATTGAGGACGCAAATAGCTTACAGTACTGATATTTAATATACTTGAAATTTAAACTGAGATATTAAAAATAGTCCCTTTAACAATAAACCTATTATATGTTTACATCACATAATATATATTTTATGAAAATTAAATCTTTTTCAAAACAAAAATATTTAGTAAAAAGAACTGGCAAATTGTGAGGCATGGACTGTGAAGGCCAGAGTGGTTTCTGCCTTCTTTGAAATTCTCTTTTTGCTTATGATTAGCATCACACAATGTACAAACTTACTTCATTGCCCTGAGTTCTTTGCTGATGTTACACATGTCAGCATTGCCCTTAATGAGGTCCTTTCTGATCTTGGCTCATATATTTTGGCCTGTTCAGAATCTCTGTCGAGAAGCAAAGCATAGCTTTGCTATGTTGCAGTGTCACAGGTGGAATCCCTTAGTACCTATTGACCTTAGCAACAGAATCAACAAGCTCAAGTTCAGGCAGTGAAAAGCTCTGTCTGGGATCTGCAGGAAAATCTACCATGTCCCTATGAGCATTAGAGCCTGAAATAAGACACTAGAACTCTCAGACATCAGTTTTATTTTTGTTGATATAAAAAAACAAAGTGATCTTTCTAAGACTGATTTTTTTTTAAATTTAAGACCAAAGAATATAATCCTTGGTCTTAATTTGCATGGTTTTACTACATTATAAATTGATATACTATAAACTAGTCAAAACATGGTATGTTATCCAATGGGCCTGAGATCTGATTTCAGCTTAATTTCACATCAGCTGTGAGCATTTGGACAAATTACCTCACCTGTGTAAGCCTTAATTTTGTTAACTGGGTCAATGGAGATTTATTATATAATTTATTTTGAATAAATGATTTTGATGGCCATATGCCTCTACTCAGCCTTCTCAAACCCTGGTCTTACACAAGGACTTCAGTAATTAATAAACTGTCTGATAACTATTTGATGAATATCTGCCTTGTATCCAGCTTTGTGCTGAACATTTTTGAGGAAATAAAACAAACAATACAAATCCTTTGCCCTTAAGGAGTAAGTAATCTAGCATGAGAGAGAGAATTTACAGATAGATGCTGTGTAACAATTTATAGAATCTTAAAAATTGGAGAAGAACTTTAGGATTTATCTATGACAACCTTCCAGTCAATGAATACAGTAATCTATTATGGAAGATCAATGAATAATAGTAGACCAGCAACAAGTTGAATGTCCATTACTAACAGTGTGCCAATCACAGCTAGGAAAAACACTGAATATTTATCATGTGTCAGGCATTTTTTTTCTTGGAGTTTCACAAATATTATTTATTTAATCTTTCTGTCATTCTTCTGAGAGAGGTATTGTTTATATCACTATTTTTCAGAAGGGGACACTGAGGCACAGAGAAGTTAAATAAGAAATCAGAGCACATATCTTAGAACAACGTCAAACAATATTTTATGCCACTCCATATTTTTTTCAAGATCATTTCATACCGGACTTCAGCCTATTTACTGTTACAGGTATATGCTAATTTTTTATTTGTCCTTGTTTACTTTATATTTTAAATATAATCTAATCAGAGATTTTCTTGTGAGGTTACACTGGCCTCCCTCAATGCCTCCATCTTCCTCTTAATTAACCTTACAAGTTTAGATGTTGTGATGGTGTCTTTGACACTGCATTTATTTCAAGCAAAAAAGTTGAGGTCTCCATGTATTAATGCCATTGTGAGTACAGGTGCATGCACACACAAAGTCCTAAGAATTATGCCTACTTCTCCAAACTTTGCTACTGAGAATGACCTCACCTTTCTCTAATGCAACATATACCTCCTCTACTCTCCATAGGATAACATTTTAGAATTTTCTTTAAGCATTTTCCTCTTCCTGTTCAAATTTCAACTTCAATTTTGCATGAGCAGGTCAGTGTGTCTCCTGAGAAAAGCACTGGTACTCAGGGGTGTAGAGATAGGCAACGAGGAGAAAGCAGCCACATAGATACTTTGTCTAAAAGACGTTCCAATCAGATTCCAAGTAATTTTCATTGGGTGGTGACTGAAGCCACCCTAGAGCAGAGGCACTGAGCAAGTGTAAAATTTAGATGAGGGCAACCTTGCGCCTCTACTAACAACAACAAAAACAAACAATCCAAACGAATCTCTGACCAATGCATTGCAATGAGATCTATTCTGAGAGAGGCTGTTTTGTTGCTGGGTTCATTTTGCCATTTGGTCTTTAAGGGATGCCTTTGAAACAATTCTGATATTAAATAAAAACCAACAAACTTCTGCCAACTTAAATAAAGAAAATGTGTCATATATACACCATGGAATACTGTGAAGCCACAAAAAAGAATGAGATCATAGCTGGGCATGGTGGCTCAAGCCTGTAATCCCAGCACTTTGGGAGGACAAGGTGGGCAAATCACTTGAGGTCAGGAGTTCGAGACCAGCCTGGCCAACATGGTGAAACTCTGTCTCTAATAAAAATACAAAAAGTAGCTGGGCGTGGTGGCGGGTGCCTGTAATCCCAGCTACCCAGCTACTCGGGAGGCTGAGGCATGGGAATAGCTTAAACCCTGGAGGTGGAGACTGCAGTGAGCTGAGATTGCACCACTGCTCCCCAGCCTGGCTGACAGAGTGAAACCCTGTCTCAAAAAAAAGAAAGAAAGAAAGAAAAGAATGAGATCATGTCCTTTGCAGGAACATGGATGGATCTGGAGGCCATTATCCTTAGCAAACTAACGCCAGAACAGAAAACCAAATACCACATGTTCTCACTTATTAGAGGGAGCTAAATGAGAACACATGGACACATAGAGGGGAACAATACACACTGGGGCCTACCAGAGGGTGGAGGATGGGAGGAGGGAGAGGATCAGGAAAAATCACTAATGGGTACTAGGCTTAATACCTGGGAGACTAATATGTACAACAAACCCCTGTGACTTGAGTTTATCTATATAACAAACCTGCACACGTACCCCTGAACCTAAAATAAACGTTTTTTTAAAAATCACAATTTTTTTAATTTCGAAAGGAGACTTTATTTTTTGTAAAGCATTATAGCCTGCAAGGTGGCCATCCTGACAGGCTGAAAAATGTAGCCTCTGGTTGAAACCCAGAGACAGTGCTTCCCAGGACGAAGGGCTAAAGTGGAACTTTATGCTGAAAGGATTGGCTAAACATACATATTCAACAGATTATAGGAAGAGCCATGAATATTAATGAAGGGGGTCCTGACACTTGCATGTTGAACAAACATGCAGGTTACAAACAACCTGTGTTCACCTTGGGGTGGAGACTTAACATTTAAGTGTGTTATAATTAGGCCCTATAGGTCAGAGGTTGAAGCAGAGACACAAAATCACTGAGGTGAGCAGCCTCCGTAAAATGGCCAGAACCAGTCCATAGTGGGTGGTCTCTTAACAGGAGAAAGTTACTGAAATCAGTCTCTTATGGAATCAGAGCTGTAGTCAAGGCTGGTGGAACAGGGAGTAAGTTACTCAGTGTCTGTGAACTGGGTGAGTTGTAGTTGTTGTAATCTTGCTTATCTAGAGGCCAGTACTTGTTTGGCTGCTAGAGAAAAAGAAACCTTGGGGCAAACTGAACCTAGTTTATTCTTTAAGTGCAGCGAGTGTGACTTAACCCTTGCCTGGCATGGCCCTAGGTCCTGCTTATAATTCAGTGTCTTATTGCCACAAAGAATCTGTTTTGTCAGTCTTACGATCTCTATTTTAACGTGAATGCTGGTCAGTTATGTTTAAACCAAAAAAGGGAAAGGGTATAAGAAAGTATATCCTGCCCATGTCATGACTGGAAACTCAGTTTTTCAGGTTTCTCTGGGGTCCCTTTGGCCAAGAGGGGGTCCAATCAGTGGTTGAAGGGCATATAATTTTATTTTTTACTTTTTTTTTTTTTTTCAGATGGAATTTTGCTCTGTTGCCCAAGCTGGAGTGCATAGCATAATCTTGGCTCACTGCAACCTCTGCCTCCCAGTTTCAAGCAATTCTCCTGCCTTGGCCTCCCGAGTAGCTGGGATTGCAGGCATGAGCCACTGACCCCGGGTAATTTTCGTATTTTTAGTAGAGACGGGGTTTCACCACGTTGGCTAGGCTGGTCTCAAACTCAGCATTTTATTTTTAGTTTATACTTCACTCCTCGTCTTCTAAAAGAAATAGGACTTCCATGATGTTTTCACTTTCTCATAAACTTGCAAAAGAAAAGATTTTGAAGAACCCAATAAAAAAGGAGTGCTTTGCTTCTTCTACAAGTTATACGTGCACATTTTTATCATCATCTCAGTACCTAGGCTAGCGGCTAAAACTGTCATGCCAGTTCAGCAATGACCCTAATCTAGTAGGAATGCTGTGGAGTGTGACCCTGGGTGGGGGGCGGGGGCGGAAACCAGAGTGATGCATGAGTAGAAGAAAAGCAAACCCAGATTATTTGTGCTTTCCCATGTGACAGTGGGTGGCAATGATGTTGAGATGGTTTGAAACATTAAAGAAATGTCTTAATATTGATGCTATAGATACTGGAGAGCATAGTGAGAAAACAAATCCGAAAACTTTGGTTTAGTTTCACAGAAGTAATGTTGACTTTGTTCATATAAACCTTTAGCTCTAATGTCATTATTTCACGTAGCAGAGTAACAATTCTACGGCACTACATGTATGTTAGATTCATACTTTTGTAATTTTATTTGACTGCTAGCAAACTCCACATAGGATGACCACATGTTCTAGATTTTCCAAGAATAATCCAGCTTCAACATTTTGGTCCAGCTGTGTCAGTAAATTATGACAACTTCCCCTAAGAAATTCTACACCCAGAGAAGTTATTGTAGTCCACAAAATCCTACACTGACTTCAACATTGCTGAATGACAGGGCTACTTGGCATACCGGATCTTGGCAAAAGAAGGGTGGAGACAGGAGTGAGGGGAAGTAATTTTTGTTTCTCCCCTTTTGTGCGAGACTGACTCTCAATGACTTTTGGAAGCAGGGTCTGTTGGGGTACATACTTGGCAGCTGAAGTAGGGTCTGTGGAACGCCCTGACCAGATCCCTCTTACTGGCGAGGATACCACCCCCAGCTGCTATCAGCACTTGCTTCATAAGGCTCACACCTGCCCCTCCTCCTGATAATTGCCCTGGGGTTGGTGGGGGGAGCTCCTAATCATGAAACTCTTGGGAGATTTTGCCTTTCCCTGGGGGAGCCCCTCAGCCAGTGACTGGACGGTACTGAGTGGAGAAATCTGGGCTCCTCGAGGGAAGGGATGACAACTCTGTGATGCCATTCATGCTCCGAGCCTCCCCATGGGATCAGGCTGAGGGTAAATGTCAGCCAAACCCAAGCCCTTGCCAAGCACCTTCTCCTATCCTCTCCTGCTTCTCACAACTCCTAATAGATTTTATTGGAGAGCTTAGCACCCCCAGCTCAGACCCTGCTTCTAGAGAACACGCACATCTTATCCAACCTATGTCTTTCACCTAGTTCTCTCTTAGTTCTCTCTTCTGCCTTATACTTACATCCAGCTGGACCATAGAGAAAAGTAAACTCAGTCACTTAATTCATTTTGCCACAAATGGTGATAGCCTTGACCTTCTTGAAAGTACTTACATTTTTATAAGAAGATCTTAACCAGGGCCGGGCTTGGTGTTTCACGCCTGTAATCCCAGCATTTTGGGAGGCTGAGGCGGGCGGATCACCTGAGGTCGGGAGTTTGAGACCAGCCTGACCAACATGGAGAAACCCCCGCCCCTACTAAAATACAAAAAAATTAGCCAGGTGTGGCGGCAGGTGCCTGTAATCCCAGCTACTCAGGAGGCTGAAGCAGGAGAATCACTTGAACCTGGGAGGCGGAGGCTGCAGTGAGCCGAGATGGCACCACTGCACTCCAGCCTGAGCAACAAGGGTAAAACTCCGCCAAAAAAAAAAAAAAAAAGAAAGAAAGAAAGAAAGAAAGAAAGAAAGAAGATCTTAACCAGGTTAACTGAATTGGAGTTTAATGCAGTGTTTGGATGGATATACCTAGATATATAAATCCTGGTCAAGAGATGGCAGACCAGTAATTCCCTCTGTTAAATGAAATTTGCAGGAGTTTATTGATTTGGACTGGGCGCCATACTGGGTCCAACAGACCAAACCAATATATAATCACTCATGCTCAATGAAACTAATTAACTTAGAAGTACATTCAGGTAGCAAATAGCTGAGTTTGAGTTGGTTACAGCAGCTGCACTTTAGTCAATGGTAGACAGCCAGCTGAGTCAAATAAAGCACCCAGCTGTAACCAATTAAGTTATTCTTGCCCCGCTTCTGTTTCCTGTCCATTAATGCTGCCTGATCCTGTGGTAGGCAGGAGTTCTTTGAACCTGCTCTGTTTCTGAGGGCTGCCCTGTTTAAGAATCTTTTTAAATTCCCAAATAAACTCTGTTAAATTTAAACTTGCTGAAGATTCTTCCTTTTTAACACTTTGAACCAATATTCTTTAAATATTAGTGGAACATCTGTCTAACAGAGAGGATATGTTTTCTTTAGGATGGGATCAGAGGAGGGAAGGGAAAGGTCCCTGGCCTCTTCTATGTTGCTCTGGATGAGTCAGTTCTGTTTCCAAACAAAAACGAACCCTTGAGATCACTTGGCCCAACCCACTTGAGATAGTAGTAAAGGTCATTTGCTGTTTCTTGAGCATGCCCTTTTGGGATAAATTTTCTAACCTCTTAACTCATCACTTTTAATGGTTTTTCAAAATATTCCTTCCAGCCTCCCAGAATAGAAAATATAGTAACACCCATGAGAGGGGTTAATTTTCTCCGCCGTGTGCTATTCCCATTGGTATGTCCTTGCTCCATCATAGCTCATTGCCCCAGGGAAGCTGGGAGACTGACCTTTCCCTCAATCCAAATCCGTTTGTGCATCAAAGGAAGGGGTTGAAGCACAGAGAGGAGATTGACAGGGATTCTGTTACAGGCAGATTTGCCTTTAAAAGTCTGTCCTCAAGGTGAACTGAAGGCATCTCACACCATGTTTCCGACTCTCATGTGTGAACCCACAAATACTAGAGTCCTAAAATTGTATTCCCTTCCTCTACCACACAAAGGTTCATGGCAGTGGGATGGGTTGGGACACGGAGTGGACAGGGATGATCAGTCAGTTGTAAATGTGCTACTAGAATTCAGAGACCGCCTATACACTCAGTTTTCATAGATTGAAGTTTAGAAAGCCTACACATCTACTTAAACTTTATTTTTAAAAAAGAAATTATGGGAACCTTTGGAAAGTCAGACAATTCGTGATAAAATCATCCTCAGGAACTGTGCAGAGAAGGCCGATTGTAAATGAAGACATTTGGCTGAAGTGCTCCACAGTACTACAGAGGCTCTGTCTGGAGGCAAAACATGGACAGGACTTCTCTCAAGGACAGTAGATAATGGAGGAGGTTTTGTTTAATCTACATCTTCTGAAACGCTTTCTGTTTGCATGTCTTTTATGTACTCCCTTTTCTTTCTTGTCTTCTTTTGGATTGGTTATTCTTTATTCTTTTCTCACCTTCTATGTATTTGAATACTGTAGTACTTCTTTTTAAAACATTTTATGGTGTGTATTGGAGGTTTACAATGTGATGTTACAGGATACATATAGATAGTAAAGTAGATTAACATATCTATCGTCTCATATAGCTACTTATTTTGTGACAAGAGCAGCTAAAACCTACTTATTTAACAAAACTCCCTAACACAATTTTGTTAACTCTAGTCCTTACGTTGTACATTAGACTTGTTTATCCTATACTACTTTGTGCTTAATTTGGTGGTTACTTGACTTATCAATTCTCATATTAACACTCTCACTGCCCAGACAGTACAATGATTTTAGAGTACTTTATTCCCTGCATTTTCAAGCCTCCACTGGGATACTTTAATTTCTACCTGTAAAAGACATTTAATATTTTCTTTAATGCAGGACCATTGGTCACAAATGATTTCAGTTAGCTTGTCTAAAAATAAAGAATATTTAATATTTAAATATTAAACCAACTCAGTTAATACTTGAAGACTTACTTTGAAACATTCCTGATCTGTGTCTCCCTGTTTCTTCATTTCATCTTTTCTGCATTATTTTCCTTTTCTTTGTAAGTTTTATTTTAGGTTCAGGGGGTACATGTGCAGGTTTGCTGTATGAGTAAATTGTGTGTCTCAGGGGTTTGTTGCACAGATTGTTTAGTCACTCAAGTAATAAGCATAGTACCTGATAGGTAATTTTTTTATCCTCACCCTCTTCCTGCCCTCCACCCTCAAGTAGTTCCTCGTGTCTATTGTTCCCTTCTTTGTGTCCATGTTACTCAGTATTTAGCTCCCACCTACAAAAGAGAACATGCAGTATTTGGTTTTCTGTTCCTGTGTTAATTTGCTGAGGATAACGGCCTCCAGCTCCATCCATGTTGCTACAAAGGACATGGTGTCATTGTATTTTTTTTTTATGGCTGTGTAGCATTCCATGGTGTATATGTTCCACAATTTCTTTATCCAAATCTGCATTATTTTGGTTTCAAATTCACCGTTGAGATTTTAATTCACCATACCATTATTTTTAAAGCATCTTTTTACTCAATCATCTTTAATTCCCGAATTTTGAAATGGTGAAATGGAAATGTAGTTAGTCTCCTTCATATCACTATACATTCCCTGTTTTCCTGTTAGAAGCACTACCTCCCCTTTTTAGTGCCCTGGGTTCCAATATTTCTCCTTGACCAAAAAAGTCACCATTGTCCATCCCTGGCCAACCCAGCCCTCCTGGAGTGAAGCCCCGTGAGCGCCTGTGAGCTACAGTCAGAGCCCCAGGATTAACCACAGTGCTGGGGGAAGCCATGGAGCTCATGTGTGGGACTATCTTATTCAATGATTAAGGAAATGTGTCTGGAAAGGTTAATGATACGATGTTATTTCTCACATATTTGCATTTAAGAGCTTTTCCGTATACTGTAGGATGTGGTAGACATTTCAGGAGTCCTTGGGCGATTTTTGAGGTAAGGAGGAAAATTTCCCAACTTTATAGTGTAGGTATGAAAAGCAAAACATAATTACTTGTTTATTATATTTTAGTAATATTGCCGTAAGGTATTTTATATCAGCATAGTAGCACTATAAACAATTTCCTTATACCATTAGAACATATTTGATACAAGAAAAAAGCAAAATACTGAGAAGGAGAGCAACAGAACAAGAGGGTGAAGGGGAAGGGGAAAAGGAAATGAAAGGGAAGAAACAAATGGTCACGGAGACCAACCCTCATCAATTCCCTTCTGGCCATGCCAGCCTGGCTGAGTTATCTGCTATTTTCTGCTGTCTTTAAATTCTTGCTTCCTGACACATTCATTCTTTATCTTGATTCTGTGGCACACATTCATCTCCCTCCTTTACATACAACCCAGATCCTGGAGCACTTTATACGAAGTACTTTCTAGGATGCGCATACAGATGGTGCCTGACTTACAAGCGTTTGACTGACAGTATTTTGACTCAATTAAGGTAGCCATATAACTATTTTGGTTTTCACTTTTAGTACAGTATTCAATAAATTGCATGAGATTTTCAACACTTTATTATAAAGGAAGCTTTTTGTTAGATGATTTTGCCCAACTATAGGCTAACATCTTCTTTCCTCTATTCCTCTCTAAAGGAATAGGCTAATGTATGTGTTCTGAGCACCATTAAGGTAGGCTACACTAAGCTGTGATGTTCAGTAGGTTAGGTGTATTACATGCATTTTCAAATTATAATATTTTCAATTGATGATTGATTTATCAGAACGTATCTCCCTTGTAATTCAAGGAGCACCTGTACTTTCTTTTTTTTTTTTTTTTTTTTTTTGAGACGGAGTCTCGCTCTGCCGCCCGTGCTGGAGTGCAGTGGCCGGATCTCAGCTCACTGCAAGCTCCGCCTCCCGGGTTCCCGCCATTCTCCTGCCTCAGCCTCCCGAGTAGCTGGGACTACAGGCGCCGCCACCTCGCCCGGCTAGTATTTTTGTATTTTTTTTAAATAGAGACGGGGTTTCACCGTGTTAGCCAGGATGGTCTCGATCTCCTGACCTCGTGATCCGCCCGTCTCGGCCTCCCAAAGTGCTGGGATTACAGGCTTGAGCCACCGCGCCCGGCCGCACCTGTACTTTCAATACCTTACCTAAGAGACTTTTCCCTGTGGGGAAAACAAGACCGTGTTCCTTTGACATATTCCAGAAAACCACTGTGGTCATCTTTTCTCCTCTGAAGCCATGGCTGGTGAGACTCAGTCACCTTCTATTGAATTGTCTCTTATTGTTTAGTATATATAAATATGGCATGCAAAGTTTGGTCTAACAGGTAGAAAATGTTGATCTGTTGAGATTGAGCCTCAGTGAAATGAAAACCTTTGCAACTTTCCCTCTTCCTTTACCTTTTACAAACATCTAATTTATCAAATGTGAATGCATAAATTAATTTCTTATGGCACATAGCCTTTGTGAAAATCAGTCCCATAAAGATCAATATCTATTCCTTTGGGCCTTATAAAAAGCTAATTTAGCATGTTAGTTGTGTAAAGCCCAGACTCTGCTGCACATAAAGGGCCTGGAGCATACTTTCCACTTTGCTGGTAATGGAAGGAAACTTAGTCATTGGCCTGCTTTAGGGCATATTTGCCCTAAAGAATTTCATTAAGCCATCATTGTTCAGATAACCCCAGCAACCCATATCTTACATTTATAACTGGTCAGGAGCATATCAGAGCTTCTCCAAGTTGACCTCCCTGAGATGACGGATTCATCTTCCAAATTAGCTCTTTATAAGTCAATCCTCTGTGCCTACCACCGCCCTCTGGGTTGATCAGACTTCTCAAATAGTGCACAAAGCTTGAAATGTCCATAAAATCCAGTTGATTTTTATTTGTTTTTACAAAGTTGGCTTCCAGCCTATGTCTGGCCTCAGAATGAAGCTGCTTTGGGACCCCTCCCACTATTAGATTCAGAATCAAACTGTCCCATCCGCGTTCATTGCACCTGCTCCGGGGGCTCTGCCTGTTGTCAGATATGAAATATACAAACAAATCTCGCTTCAAGATGTCTTGTTTCCGTGGATTGTTTTTAGTTGGGATAAGCACCTCCCTATGCTTTTTGCGTTTCTTCAGCACTAGTGTATCTCCCGCCACTCCTTTCTTCCTCTCTCCATTTTCCTTTATCTGGATTTACTGATGAAGCCACTGAAGGTCCTCCCAATGAGCGTTGAAGGTCACTCATTTTTTTAAGTGCATGAAGAGTAAATACTGAGTTTCATCGGGTTCTAAAAGAGGCATTCAGGGGTGAGTTCATAGCAACACTTTCTATCTATTGAAATAACATCCCAGTGGCAGGAGCTGCATTTGTGTATGAAGTAATACATGTAACAATCTTTAAATCATTATATAAATACAAGCTACTTACATTTATGTTTAAGGTAGCTGAAGTGAAGGGAATACTAGCAATTAGTGGCGACTGATTCACACCTAAGTATTTCAGCTTCTTTCCTCCATTCCTTTCTAAATGACCATTTATTTTTGTGGCAGGACTCATATGCTTAAAGACGTTTTCCCTGAGGTCAGCCAAATGCTTTCAGGCACTCAATTGTATTTTGCAGGCCCGGGCACTCAAAGCTAAGTGTATGTGTTGACACATGCGTACCCAGGATGACATGGGCAACAAGCCCAGACCTGTCCCCAAACTCTTCTCTGTCCCTGGCAGCAGGGGTCAGTTTCCATTCAGCCACTGCATGCTCCTGTGTGCCCCAGAGCAGGAACAGCAGCAGGGCGGGAGCAGGGAGCTGCAGACCAAAGGAGCCCTTATCCTGAATGTCATTCCACTGCCTACAGGATGAGAGCCACGCTCCTTGGCAAGGAAGCCCAGCCCTCCACTAGCCAGTCCTAACCTCTTTCTCCAAACTCACCATCTGCGAGCCTTGCTCCCTATCTCCCTGCTGCCAAAAATGCCTCTGACGCCGGCCGAGTTTCTTCATACCTCTGTATCGTTGCACGTGCTGCCCTGTGGCAGGGCATGGCGTTGTTTGTCCACAGGCCTTCCTCTCCTTCCTTGCCATGGTCACTGTGGAGGAAGTGGCTCGCGCTCTTGACCCACTGATGTTGAAACTGGCCATACCACTTGTGCTGGCCAAGGAGATGGCGACAGAAGGGACAGTGCTGGTTCAGGACCAAGCACCTAAGAGGCATGCAGGTTTCTGCTCACTTCTCTTGCACTTCTCCATCTATCATGAGGAGAACATGCTTTGAGTAACCGCTGACCTCCAAACTTGGAACCAGGAGGAGCCCAGCTGAAGACAGTCCACAGCCTGAAGCCAAGTTGGGTTGAGCCCAGTAATGCCCAGGCAGCCCGTGGACCAGGAGCTAGACAGAAATGCTTGCTGTTACAGCCACGGATTTTTGGGGTCATTTATTACAAATCTTATTGCACATTAAACGTTAACTATTTATTTATTGCATTCCTCAGGTGCATGCAAATGTGTGCACACACCCTTATAAAATTGTTTCCCACCTGAAAAAACTCCTACTGATTTTCCAAGGCTAAGCTAAGATTTGCGAACTAGCAAAACACAGGGCCCTGATAGAAAGGGAAGAGGTGGATACATTTGGATGGGGCAAGACAGGGAGCAAAGAGTTCCTGCTGGGGGTTGTGCCCGCCTGAGACTGCAAAAGGTTGAGCAGTGCCTATGGGGAATCCGGGGCAAACGTGGGCCTGGATCAATGGCCCTACAGGTGGCATACCAAATAGAAATCGGGGAGAACAAAACTGTGAAGAAACTTACTTTTTAAATGAGGAATATCCGCTGGGCTATCTGTGAAAAAAAGGGACCGTATAACTAGTCCCTGGGATTGTTGGATCCTGCCCTGGCCATGGGCCATAAACTTGCTTCTGTTTCTCCAGGAAACATACACACAGCTATTCTCTTCTGCCAGGTTCAACTTCCTTTTGGTTTGTTAACTTTGACTTCTAGATAGTAACATAGCTGGGCATTTTCTTTGTTTTTTTTGAGACGGAGTCTCGCTCTGTCCCCTAAGCTGGAGTGCAGTGGCGCCATCTCGGCTCACTGCAAGCGCCTCCCAGGTTCATGCCATTCTCCTGCCTCAGCCTCCTAAGTAGCTGGGACTACAGGCACCCGCCACCACGCCCGGTTAATTTTTTTTGTATTTTTAGTAGAGATGGGGTTTCAGCTGGGCAATTTCAAATAGAGGCCTTTTCTGTTTTTGAGGACTAAGATGCAATTTTGCATTATTAACATCTATTTATGTGTGTGTGTATATGTATATGTATGTGTATATATGTGTATTATGTATGTATGTATATTTTTCTCTGATAACTTAATGCTGCCTTTGAGGGCACAGGCCCCAGCTCCCTGGTATTTCTGCTACAGAACTCTGGCAGGCACCCAGGGACTTGGCTGACCTGAGGACCAGAAGCATGTGGGACCAGTGCCTGGGGCTCCCAGCCAGGCTTTCAGCCCTTGCCATGCTGCCTTCTATAACTGACCCCTTGCCCTCTGCAGAATGCCTGTGGGTTTGAGGCCGTCCCAGGGGCCTTGCTGCTAGCTGCTTCCAGCTGGTGACGTCCACGGGCTTGGAGGCCACGGCTCCACAGGCAGCATGCCCAGCACACTTACCAACAAGAGTGCACCCAGAGGCTGCAGTTTCAGCTCTTGATGGGCCCTCTTGTCCTGCCATGCCCATGTGTCCCAAGCAGGCGCATGAGGGAAAAGAGAGTCAGAATCCCTTCTGCACTGATGGGCTCTCAAGAGGCATGATATGTGCTTGCATGGAGAGGGCCAGTGTGGATTTAGAATCAGCCAAACAGAACTGGGTTTGAACCCCAGCCCGCTGATGACACCTGTGTGACCTGGTGAGGTGGCCTGGCCTCCCTGGACCATAATCCTCACGGAAAACATGGTTGCATCTGCATTGGACCTGCTTCCCGGGGTACTGGCTGGCCAAGGGCTCAGCCTGTCTAAGTGTTCAGTGATGTCCGTCTTGGCATTATCACTGCCTGAGCACCATGGCCTGCAGGCGGGGTGAGGCAGGGCTGGGAAGGGTCCATGGCTAGAGCAGCTCCGTGTTGATTAATGTTTCCTTTATAAGAGGTGCTGAGCAAGCACTGTTCTCATCCAATCCTCCCAACAAACTTGGGAGTTTGGTTTGTTAATCCCCAGGTCAGAACCGAGGAAGTCATCTCCCACGAAGGCCACTCAGCTGATGGACAGAGTCAGGCCTACATCTGACCTCCCTGATCTGCTTCCCCAGGAGTCCAAAGACCCAGATGTCCTCCACGTTAGCTCGTTTCCCACAGCGCTGCACTTCGTCATCCACACCAAAGTTGGGTGGAGTTAATTCCCTGCTAAACTCATCCTTGGCTCTGCAAGATGAATGCCAAACGCTTAGCCTCAGTCAGGAGAGGGACCCTTCACACCCCGGGGGCCGCAGCTCCAGCTCAGCCCCCAACACCCATCAATGCACATAGGCTATTTGACCCCCTTGCCAGCTCCCAGGCAGCCTACACTTGTGTCTGTGCGCTTGTGCTGCTGCACCTTCCAGGGACCACGCTTCTCCTCTAATGCCCTGTGTAAGTGTGACCTCTCTGGGGAAGGTCTGCCTCATCCCCTGGAGAGATGCACTTGCTCCCTCATCTGAGCCCTCTTAGCATGGTGTTCATTCTTCACTGCATGGCGCTATCATTAATCAGTTTGTATGTATGCTAGGAGCTCCTAACCAGTCTTTATTGGATCTCTACGAGCCTGGGAATCTGTAAGTCCTGAACTCCATGCAGGCAGGACTGTCTCAGCCACCTGCTGCCTGGGTGCCTCTGGGCAGGCCCTTCCACTCTGTGCTCAGGATCCTGATTTGCACAATCAGCTGAAAGTAGCATTTTTTCCTAAGGTTTTTATAAAAATTAAATTTGTTAATATAGATGAGGTGCTTAGAATAATGCTTGGCTCACAGTAAGTAAGGGCTAATAAAGATTGACTATTATTATTATACTCAGTAAATATTAAATTTATACATGAAAATAGCACAAATGGAAGTCCAATTTAGCCTTTTGCCCTTCACATACCGTAGGTTCCCTTTCTTTCACATCTATAAAAAACTTTCTGCACAAAGTAGCTACTCAACATTTACTAAATACAAAGAATAAATTGGTTTAAATATCACACAAAAGAAGGATGCGAAACCCCACACCACCACTTACTGGAAGATATCAAACACTCAAACCATAGGCTATTACTAAACTTCAGTTTGTCTTTAAATAAAAATTTCTGGGGGGACAGAGTCTTGTTCTGTCACCCAGCTAGAGTACAGTGGCATGATCATAGCTCACCGTAGCCTCAAATTTCTGGGCTGAAGTGACCCTCTGCCTAGACATCTGAGTAGCTGGCATGCACCATCGCACCTGGCTAACTTAAAAATAAATTTTTTTAAGAGATGGGGTCTTGCTATGTTGCCCGGTCTGGCCTCAAGCAATCCTCCAACCTCAGCCTCCCAAAGCACTGGGATTACAGGTATGATCACCATACCCAGCTTAAAATTTTTATTTCTTGACTGACAATCAAGAACTTTCATTGGAAGAACTAACAGGGAGTGCTGCCCCTTCAAGATATTTCTGACTTGTTTTAGCCAAATTGGTTTCAGTTTGGGTGAGATTAGATTTTCAGTTGTTTTTTAGTAATGTAGACACACATTACTATATGCTTATTTTATATCCTCTGACTTCGAGTGTTCTCAAGGGCTCTAGTCATAGAATCATCTAGTCTTTAGGAAAGGAAGAGACCAGAAGGGCATTAACATATATTTAGTTCTGACCGAGTGCCAAGCATGGACCTCTGGGTTCAAATGGTCTCGTCTAGGATATGGGATAAGTAAGAACAGGACAGTTAAATATGTGTGATGAAAAAAATTTAAGTATTTCTGGAATCTATAATGCAACAAACCCATATCCCCTATTCTCTTACACTATCCATTTGTGCCACAGCTGTGTCAGGTATCTATGCCATGATACAGCTGGGCACCTCAGGGGGACCAGGAGAGCAACATTAACCTCTAAGCTCCAAGCAGTTTATATTTGAGATTAATGCTAACGTGAGTTCACAAATAGTATAATGGGCAACATAGGACATATGAACTAAGACATTCCATGGTTCCAAAGTGTAGCCATACTTACATTTTTAAAATTTAGGGCTAACTTCTGCAATTTGCATGGAAGCGTAAGGTACATGGACATTTGCATCTGCTGCACAGTTATTTGTTGCGAGAATGAGAGAGGTCTATCTTATGATAATTAGCATATTGAATGTTTATTATACTAGTTATTGAAAAAGAAACTCTTAGTATTTTTGCTTTGCTCCTCAAGTTTAGTAGGGAAAAAAATTAAAATGAAAACAAGATAACACACAAAATAAGAAGAGTACAAATACATTTCTTATGATTGTTAGTAGTAGACATAAATTTCAAAAAATGCTTTTGCAAGCAGTATAGTTGATGTTTCAGAAACTATTGGAATGATAAGCCAATAGGTTGTATAATTGTATATAATAATTATAAAAGCAGTATGAAAACTTGTGTTAGTTTGAAGGCAACCACAGGTATTATTTAAAAGCATCATTCCTTTGACAAAGTAGGTATAATCTAGCTGAATTATACTCTTTAGACCGTCTGCTATTCTCTTTCCCCCAAAAAGGCTTAGAGTAAAGTAAGTCTTTCATTGTGTTATGTCCTTGTGTGAAAAAGTATTAAACAAATTATATTGACCTGATGGGAACCAACAAGTAAAAGCTGGTTATATAAAATAGGCAGGTATTTTGGAGACTTAAAAAAAAAAAAAAAAACGTCAAATGAAAACCCACTCTGCCATCTGGTGTAAAAACAGATCATTACAACTTCTTTCTTCAAACAAAACACAGTGGCTATTCCAGTTATTCCTCATTTATCGTTGATTATCATGACGTGGTGAGAATTTTGAGCGAGTGTTCCCCCTCTCCCTCCTTGGGTAACTGAAGCTTGCTGTATATATATTTTAAATTGTTTATGGTAGTATTTCTAAAATAATTACTAATTTACTGCCTTATTAAGTGAGGGTTGATGAACCCAATTACATCTTTCCTTGATGATGCAACGTGCTGACTGTACTGGTCCATTTTCTGTTGCTATAGCAGAATACCACAGACTGGGTAGCTTAGAAGGAAAAGAAGTTTCTTTAGCTCATGATTCTGGGGTTGGAAGGTCCAAGAGCATGGCACCAGCATCTGGCGAGGGCCTTTCTGCTGTCTCATGACACATGGGAGGCATCCCATGGCAAGACAGGGCAAGCGTGCATATCAGTGCAGGACTCTCTTCCTCTTCCTATAAAGCCACAAGTCCCCTTCGTGGGAGCGCACCCTGATGACCTCATCTAATACTAATATTTCCCTTTAAGGCTTAAAGTTCCCATCTTCAAATTCCATCAACATATGAATTTGGGGGTTAAGTTTCCAACACATAAAATTTAGGGGACACAACCAAGTGCGGTGGCTCATGCCTGTAATCTCAGCATTTTGGGAGGCTGAGGCAGACAGATCACTTGAGGTCAGGTTGTTTGAGACCATCCTGTCCAATATGGTGAAATCCTGTCTCTATTTAAAAAAAAAAAAAATTAGCTGGGCATGGTGCTGGGTGACTGTAGTCCCCAGCTACTTGGGAGGCTGAGGCAGGAGAATTGCTTGAATCCATGAGACAGAGGCTGCAGTGAGCCTAGACCGTGCCACTGCACTCCAGCGTGGGCATCAGAGCAACACTCTGCCTCAAAAAAAAAAAAAAAAAAAAAGGCTCAGGAGGCTGAGGCAGGAGATTGCTTGAACCTGGGTGGTGGATGTTGCAGTGAGCCGAGATTGCACCATTGCACTCCAGCCTGCGCAACAAGAGCGAAACTCCATCTCAAAACAAAACAAAACAAAACAAAAAACAACAAAACACTTAAGAACACATTCAAACAATACCACTCATTATGAGCATTAATTAGCTCACTTTCTCTGTAATAGATAACAGAGATAACCTCAGGGTTAAGCTATACTTTTGCCAAGCCTAACTGACTTCATAGATTGTACTTTTTTAGCTTGCTATTGGAATGATAAGCCAATAGGTTGTATAATCGCTGCAACTCTGGACCTGGGCATCACTATGTAAAACATAGTGAATGACAGTGTTTAAATTTCTGTTCTATATGGCGTTACTGCCTGCTGTGGAAGCTGGCCAGGAACCTGGGGCCAAGGTGACCAGAAACCCTGTTGCAGAAACCTGAAGCAATGAGGCAGAGATGGATTTCACTGCAAACAGGTGGCCTCCAGATGCAGCAGCAGATTGTAAAAGTGGAGCGGAAAGTCAACAGGTCAAATTGGCAGGAAACTGTCATGGGACAAACTCAAGGAAGAGGCCAAAAGAATAAAAACCAAGGGGAGGCTGGGCACGGTAGCTCATGCCTCTCATCCCAGCACTTTGGGAGGCTGAGGCGAGTGGATCATTTGACATCAGGAGTTCAAGACCAGCCTGGCCAACATGGCAAAACCCCATCTCTACCAAAAATACAAAACAATCAGCCGGGCGTGATGGTGCGCACCTGTAATCCCAGCTACTAGAGAGGCTGAGGCAGGAGAATCACTTCAGCCTGGGAATCAGAGGTTGTAGCGAGCCGAGATCCCACTACTGCACTCCAATCTGGGCAAGAGAGTGAGACTCTGTCTCAAAAAACAAAACAAAAAACTAAAGCAAAAACAAACAAAAAAACAAGAGGAGAGTTGAAGAGAGACAAGAGAACTATATGATGGTCTAAGTACTGTTGCCCAGACAAAATTCTACATCTTTCTTGACTGTGGCTCCAGCACACCCTTACTGAGCTCATTCCAAATCTTGGTGTCATCACTAGTATCATCACTAGTATCACAGCAGTGCTCAAACTTCAGTAGGAATAATAATCAGCTGGAGGGCAGGTCGCAGAAGGATCCAAGATGTGCCTGCATGTCTTCATCTTTAAAATAAAACCCACAGGTGACTTTGATCCAGGTGGTATGAGGCCCCAATTCGAGAAACAAAATCAACTCCTCAAATTCTGTAATCGGACTTGTTTGCCACATGCCAGAGTTGAACAAATAACAGATCTGCAACATATAAATTGTGTGTTGTTTACTACCTTTCTTTACCTAGAACCCTTTCCCATGAACCTTATTAATATAGAGCATTCCATTAACACTGTTGAGGACATATTTATTTGAAACATTTTTAAAAAATAAAGTAGATGGCTGGGTGTGGTGGCTCACACCTGTAATCCCAGCACTTTGGGAGGCTGAGGCAGGTGGATCACAAGGTTAGGAGTTCAAGATCAGCCTAGCCAATATGGTGAAACCCCGTCTCTACTAAAGCTACAAAAATTAGCCAGGTATGGTGGCACACGCCTATAGTTCCAACTACTCGGGAGGCTGAGGCAGGAGAATCGCTTGAACCTGGGAGGCGGAGGTTGCAGTGAGCTGAGGTGGCGCCAATGCACTCCAGCCTGGGCGATAGAGCGAGACTCCATCTCAAAAAAATAAATAAATAAATAAATAAATAAATAAATAAATAAAGTAAGTAAGTAAGTAGATAAACAGTGTAATATTTTTCCTCCAACACAACAACATAATGTGAAATTTTATTACTAAATACTCTGACACTAGGGGTAAATTTGTAATTCCAGAGGACTGGAATCAATTCAAGCATTAAGAGCTTACTGCCTGATAAATATTCAGTTTTGGAATCTTTGCAGTGCCTGCTTATAATTTTCCCTTAGCCTATGAAACATGTTTTTGCTCATTTCACCCGTCTAGACTCTAAACAATTTTATTTTACAAACTTTTCAAATTTCTTTTAAAATTGTTTATTTTATCATTGTATAAAATCTTCAAATGACAATGTAGAATGATTTTGTCCAAATATGTTTCTATACATACTCCATGTAAAGAGAAAGAGAAATCATTAGTTTTTTCCTCAATAATTATTTGTGAATAATTAACAGAAGTAGGCCTAAAGTGAATTTAATTTACTGTTGTTATTTCTTGAAGTGAAGTTTTGTTATAATTCCTAAAATTTGTAGCTACAGGTAGAGTGATCATGCATTCCAATTTTTCCAGGATAATCATAGTGATGGCAGTGGCAGCCCATCTGGAGTGGCTGCTGCGGGGAGGCCAGCTGCAGCAGGAGAGGTGTGACTGGGGCTGCATGCTCTGGGGAGCCAGTGGGGGCTGGCAACAGATGATCCCAGCGGGAGCCACGCATCCTACCAAGTTGGCTGGTCAGGAGCCCATGCTCCCAGGCAGAACTACAGTCACCCAGCTGCAGCTCTGGACCTGGGCATCTCTGTGCTCTCAGGAGCCTGGGAAGATCCCTGACCCCACAGGCTCAAAGGTGCCTGCTCCCACTGCCCGGCCTCTCCCTGCTCCTGGTGCCCGCTCCAGTGTGGAGCAAAGTTGTAGCCGAGCCCAGGTGCTGTCACAACCCAGCTGCATGTGTGCGTGCTTGGGGTGGCACTGACATGCCAGTTCTTCCACCATCTTGGCCCCCTCTGAAACTTTGGGGGCCAACAAGCTCAGGGAGGTGGGGAGGGCTGAGGGTGGCTTGTCACAGGCCTGTGGGTGCCCCTCAGCACGGACAGCCTGGGTACCACTAGCAGCATGTTGATGGCGGTAGGAGGCAGACAGGTTCCTAGGCAGGAAGGAATGGGATGTCGTTCCACCTTCACGCCAGGAACAGCCTGAAGCCTGGGGGCCTTATTGCCAATTCTGGGTAGAGTCTACAACCTGGAGTGAGAACATCATTGATGCCTTTCAGCCAACCATTGGTGCTTTTTCCAGGTCCACCCATGTCTGCCCATGGACCAATCAGCATGCACTTCCTCATTACAAGCCCATAAAAAAACCCAGATTCAGCCAGACTCAGATGCTCACTGGGACAACCTGCTTGTGGAAAGGAGCTACCTACTTTGGGTCTCTTGAGAGCTATTCTGTCACTCAGTAAAGCTCCTCTCTGCCTTGCTCACCGTCCAGTTGTCCATGTAGCCTCATTCTTCCTGGATGTGGGACAAGAACTTGGGACTCACTGAACAGCAGGAGCAAAGGGAACTGTAACATGTTCCTGGCCAGCTTGCTGAGCTGTGGGTGGTGACACGCCCCTGGACTACAGGAGTGAAGAGTAGCAGCCCTTCTGAGGGCCCAGACCTTGGGGTTCCCTGAGCCAGAGCTGCTGTAACACTTTAGCCCTCCCACCCTCCACTGGCACCAGGCAGCCGCCCCACATGGCAGGAAGCGGTGGTGGGGCTGAGCCAGCCCAGAAGCTGCAAGCCGGAGCTGGGCGGGTGGTGGGACTGAAAGAGCTGTAACACAAATAGGCTGAAACCCTCCAAAGAAGCCCGCTCGCCCCTCTCCCCCGCCAACGTGCTTGCCACATTGCAGGCAGGAAGCCAGAAGGAAAAAAGAGTTGAGACCCGCCCTTTTGGGGGCCCAGACCTCGGGGCTCCCTGAGCCTGGGCTGTGACACAATGTAACTACCTCTTCAGGGCTCTGCAGTTCCTGGTGTCTCCAAGTTTTAGGCGCCACCATGTTCCCTGGTGCCCACAGCAGAAGCCACTTGCGGTACACCTGGTCCAGACGCAGCCTCACGCAGAGCCAGTGCCCGTGCTGCTGCCTGGAGCTGCCCACCCCACCGCAGCCAATGTTCCTGGCTGTGCGCAGTAGCCAGACCCTGAGCTCACTCATGCACATACCCCTTGCCACCCTGCTCCTGGCTTGCCCTTGACAGGTGTGGGATCTGGGTCAGTAGCGTGAGCCAATCACAGCCTGCTGGGCTGAGCGGGTGGAACGAACCCAGCAGGTACAAGCAAAACCCAAGCAGAGGCGCTGCCAGCCACAGAGGTTTCGGCTGGCCAAGCGACACCCTAAGGATCCTGTGACATTCATTTATACCTATTTTTTCTAGTGTATCCTGTTTACTTAATGGCCCTTTTACTCTCAAAAGTATATTGCTTTGGATGATAAATAATATGTTTATCCTAATATTAGGCAAATAATATCAACTCACAAATAAATAGTATTATGTTTTCAGATTCCACAAAACCTTCACTTTTCTTGTCAGAAAAAAATATCTTTTTTCTAATGCAACAGCTTAAGTTAAGTACATCTTTAAAAAAATAGATACTTCTCTCTATATAATTTTGAAAATAGTATTTTAAAGTGCAATTTTTGTAAAAATTTCACTTTTGGCAGTTTTCACACACAACCCCCTTACTAGAACCCTCTAGCTCTGGAAAACCAGGAAAACTGGAGTTAACAAAAATAAGTTTGAAAACAATACTGAACCACCAGGCAGCAAGAACTTGAGAAGCCACTTTTCCAGGCAAAAATGTCCAGAAAGGTAAGTGATCTTTGCCTCTACTTTTGCACCACAAGACACCTGGATTTTCCAAAGTGGAAGCTGATAAGGTGTGCCCAGCTGGGGGAGTCTCACATGGCTGGAGAGACAAAAGTCAGAGCTCAGGACCCACCAAAAAGGAAGGCCAGGAAAGCATTCCGGGTTTTCAGTTGGAATCTCTGAAAGGCTGCACCCTAGGAAAAAAATCATGAACCTAAACCAGATATGAGCTTCTAAAAAGCCCAGATTTGCATCAAGCTACATTTAAGAGATATAGTAATATTCTTCCACCCCAGCTGCCTGTCAGAAGCAAATGTAAATTCTCTCTTGTGGAAGATAATATTATCCAGAGTCTCAAATTATCTCGATGAATTTTCTTACTCAATGTCTAGCTTTCAATTAAAGATAACCAGGCATGGAAAAAAGACACAATGAACATAAAATCAAGAAAATATATAGACAATATATCCAGATATTGGATTTATCAGATATAAACTTCAAAATGACTGTGATCAGTTCAATACATTTAGCAAAAAGTTGAAGAAATTCATCAAGAAACTGAAAATTTCAAAAATTCAAATAGATATTCTAGAACCGAAAACAAAAGTAATGAAATGAAGACCTAAACAAAACAGCTTAAGAGCAGAAATGAGTTAGGAAATTAAAGTATAGATAATTGGAAAATAACTAGTTTGAAGCATCTCCATGCTTATCTCTCAAGCTAAAAAAATAAAGTATATAGAAAATAGCTTAAGGTATATGTAGGGCATGGTGAGAAGTTCTAATCATATGACATATTCGAGTCCCAAAAGGAAAAGAGAGGGAAAATGAGGCTGAAGCAATCTAAAAAGAGTTAATGGTGGGGAACTTTTTAAAAAAGACAAAACACTACACCAAAGATTTAAGAAGTGCTACAAACCCTAAATAAGATAATTTCTTTTTTTAAAAAAATACCACTTATACTGTCATAGAATTGTTAAAAGCTTAAAAAAATTGAAAGCAGCCAGAAGAAGAATAGACCTATTTTCTTACAACAAGGTTGAGAGATGACTTTTTAACAGAAATAATGGAAGCCAGAGGATGATGGTTTCAAAAGATGAAATAAAATAACCCCAAATATAGAGTTCTATATCTAGTGGAATTAACCTTCAAAATAATGACAAGTAAAAGACACTTTCAAATAAAGACTCAAGTTTTCAACAGTGAACGGCTCTAAAGTATTAACAAGTTTGATTGTGTTGTCATGTATATAACACTGAAATCAGAAATGGAAGATTATACTTTCTTTTTTCAAGGGCACATGAAACATTTACCAAAATTGACTGTAAGCTGGGACACAAAACATGTTTCAACAAAGTTCAGAAGATTAAAAACATACAAATACGTTATCTGAAAACAGTACAACTAAGCTCAAAAGCAACAACACAATAGTAATTTGTTTTCTTGTTTGGAAATTAAGTGATGCATTGCTATATAAGCCATTGATCAAAGACAAATCGCAAAGGAAATTAGAAAGTATTTTTAACTTAATGATAAAAATATTTATATCGATACTTGTGGAATTTGACTAATGCCAAATTTAAAGGGACATGTACAACTTCAAATGAACTTTGTAGAAAAGAAGAAAGGCTAACAATCAATGAGCTAAGCATGAATCTCAGAGGTTTTACTTGGGTTTGTTTAAAATGCATGGTTTGCTTAGTGGGAAAAAAAAAAACTGATAAGCATTTGATAAAGTAAAAAGTAAATGCCCATTTGTGAGTTTTTTAAAAATTGTAATAAACTAAGAATTGAAGCAATTTTCCTTAACTCCCATATACATTGTATCATAAAATAATCGCATTTATAATTGCATAAAAATATTCTTTAAAAATCTATCAATAATAAATAAACAGAATTTGCAAGAGAAATTAAAGAAGATCTAGTGTGCGTGCACACACACCACACACACAGACACAGAGCAAGCATATTTTATGATAAAATATTGAAAACTTTCCCCTTAAGACTGAGAAAAAGACAAGATGTCTGCTATCAAAAACCCTATTCAGCTTTGTGGTGAATATCCTAGTCATTTCTCTAAGGACAAAAAGGATAAGGATTGCAAATAAAGATATAAAATTTATGTTATTCAGAAATTACAAGATTGTGAATAAAAAATCCAAACAAATTATATAGAAAAACCACTAGAATTCAGAATTTAGGAAAATTGCTGGAAGCAAGGTAAATATAACAAATTAATTTTATTTGTATGTACCAGTATCAAACAATTAGAAGATAAATGTTTAAAAATGATCCCATATATAATTGCATCAAAAATATTTTTTAATTTACCAATAATAAATAAATAAAATTTGCAAGAGAAATTAAAGAAGACCTAGATAAATGGCAAGACATACCATATTCATGGATATAGAAAATCTCAATTTGTCAAGATGTCAAATGTCAGTTCTCCCCAATTTTATAGATTTAACGTAATACAGTCTCTTAGCAAGGATGTGTGTATGTGTTTGTGTGTGTGTGTAAATTGAAAAGCTGAACCTAAAATTTATGGAAATACATGGGAAATAAATGTTTAGAAAAATACAGAAAACAAAGGTGAAAGATATACATTATCAGATATCAAGACCTATAATTAAGCTAGAGTAATTAAGACAATATAATAGTGATGCAAAGATCAACAAATAGTCTATGAAAAAGAATAGAGAGGGCCAGGTGCGGTGGCTCATGCCTGTAATCCCAGCACTTTGGGAGGCCGAGGCAGGTGGATCACAAGGTCAAGAGATCAAGGCCCTCCTGGCCAACATGGTGAAACCCTGTCTCTACTAAAAATACAAAAATTAGCTGGGCATGGTGGAACACGCCTGTAGTCCCAGCTACTCGGGAGGCTGAGGCAGGAGAATCACATGAACCCAGGAGATGGAGGTTGTAGTGAGCCAAGATCGTGCCACTGTACTCCAGCCTGGCAACAGAGCAAGACTCTGTCTCGAAAAAAAAAAGAAAAAGAAAAAGAACAGAGAATCTAGACATAGATTCAAACATAAATGAATGTTTTATTAATGTCATATGTGTTTATGACTGAAGAGTAATGGGGAAAGAATTTTTTTAATCTTATGTTTTTATTTTATTTTATTTTATTTTATTTTATTTTACTTTATTTTATTTTATTTTATTTTGAGACAGAGTCTCACTCTGTTGCCCAGGCTGAAGTTCAGTGGCATGATCTTGGCTCACTGTAGCCTACCTCTGGGGCTCAAGTGATCCACCTGCCTCAGTCCCCTGAGTAGTTGGAACTACAGGCACATGCCACCACATTTGGCTAATTTACTTATTTATTTATTTTTTAGTAGAGACAGAGTCCCTGTGTTACCCAGGTTGATCTTGAGTTCCCGGGCTCAAGCGATCCTCCCACCTCAGCCTTCCAAAATGCTGAGATTGCAGGCATGAGCCACCTTGCCTGGCCAGGACGGTCTTTTTATAAGTCATGCTGGGTCAATTGGATATGAAAAAATAAAACCTTACTCTTACATCATTCCGTATACAAAAATTAACTTTTACAGTAAAAACCATAAAGATTCTGGAAGATAATATAGGAGAATATATTCATACATTTGGGATAGTAAGAAAATTCTGAATCCAGACACAGAAAATACTACCCACAAAGGAAAAGATGTACAAACTGAACTATATTAAAATTAAAATTAAAATCTTCTTTCTCACACAAAATACCATTAAGAGTGTGAAAAGGTAAGTCATAGAGCAAGCAAAGACAGTTGCAGCATTTTTCACTGATACAGGATTTCTATTTATCTATCTCTAAACTCCTACAAATTTTCTTTTTTTAAAGAGAAAACATGTAAGAGAGTATATTCAAATGCTCAGTAAACTTAGGAAGAGATCAACTTCATCATTCATCAGAAAAATATAAATCAAACTTCAGAAAAAAAGCTACATCCTGATGATAATGATTTAAAATAATAACAATAAAAAAGATGGTTATTACCACATGTTGACTGGGAAGAAGTGCAAATAGCCAGGCGTGATGGCTCACGTCTGTAATCCCAGCACTTTGGGAGGCTGAGGCGGGTGGATCACCCGAGGTCAGGAGTTCGAGACCAGCTTGGCCAACGTGGTGAAACTCCATCTCTACTAAAAATACAAAAATTAGCCGGGCATGGTGGTGGGCACCTGTAATCCCAGCTACTTGGGAGGCTGAGGCAGGAGAATCGCTTGAACCTGGAGTCAGAGGTTGGAGTGAGCTGAGATCGCGCCGCTGCACTCCAGGCTGGGTGATAGAGTGAGACTCCATCTCAAAACAAAACAAAACAAAACAAGTATCTGTGCTCTCATTGGGAGTGTAATTAGCACAACTACTTTGTAAATGAATGAATTGCTACCATAAACAACAACATTAACGAATCTTGCAAACTTGGTCTTGAGCAAAAGGAGGCAGGCACAAAAGAACACTTACTTGTATGATTCCCTCTATATAAAGTCCACAACCCAGCTAAACTGCTTTATGGTGTACAGTCAAGATGTGGCTACCTTCAGGAAGGAGGGGATTTGTACCCGGGATTGGACATGACAGGGGTTCAGTGATGCTAATAATGTTTTACTTCTTGATCTGGGTGGTGGTTACAGAGGAAAGTATACTTTGTGCTGTGCAGTTGTCTGTGTGTCCATTTATAATTCAATGGAGAGCTTCAACTCAAAAAACAAAAGGGAAACAACCAGAGTCAAGAGACAGCCTATGGCATGAGAGAAAATATTCTCATACCATATATGTGTTAAGGGGTTAATATCCAAAATATATACAGAACCCAAACAGCTCAATAACCGGAAACCAAATAACCTGATTAAAATTGGGTAAAGGATCTGAAAAGACGTTTCTCAAGAGAGGACATAGAAACGGCCAACAGGTATGTGAAAAAATGCTTAACGTAACTAATCACCAAGGAAATGCAAATCAAAACCATGATGAGATATCACCTGACACCTGTTAGGATGGCTATTTTTAAAAATAAGAAAGATAAGTGTTGGCAAGGAAGTGGAGAAAGGGAACACGTGTACACTGTTGGTGGGAATGTAAATTAGTACAGCCATTATGGAAAACTATATGGAGATTCCTCATAAAATTAAAAATAGAACTACCGTATGAACCAACGATACCAATCCTGGGTGTGTGTTCAAAGAAAATGAGATCGGTACATCAAAGACCTATCTGCACTCCCATATTCATCGTAGCATTATTCACAATAACAAAACTGTGGAATACGGAATAAGCCCATGTGGCTCTACGTGGATGAGCAGATAAGGAAAATGTGGTACATTATACACAATGGGAAACTATTCAGCCTTAAAAAGGAAGGGAACTCTGTCATTTGCAACAACATGGAGAAACCGGGAAATATTACACGAAATGAAGTAAACCAGGCACGGAATTATCACATGATCTCACTTACATCTGGAATCTAAAAAAATCAAACACATAGAAGCAGAGACTAAAGTGGTGGTTACCAGAGGCAGGATGGTGGAAGGATTGAGGAAATGTTGGTGAAAAGATTAAAAATTTTCAGTTACACAGGAGGAATACATTTAGATCTATTGCACAACATGGTGATTATAGTTAATAACAATATGCTATTATTATGTATATATCATATACTTGAAAATTGCTAAGAGAGTAGATTTCAAATGCTCTCACCAACAAATAAGTATATAAGGTAATATATATATTAATTAGCTTGATTTAGCCATCCCACAATGTGTACATAGATCAAAACATCATGTTATACACCATAAATACGTACAACTTTTACTTGTCAATTAAAAAATTTAAAAAAGTTTAAGTAAATTGTTGGGTATACCAGAAGAAGGTGAAATTACTTCATTAATGTAATTCCTCCAAGTGTGTACTATTTACTAAAATACACACTGCTCTTAATATCCTGAAAAGCGGGATGTTGTTATTAAATGCCGTATGTTTTCTTATAATTCATTAAGGTTATAGTTTTTTTTTATATTGTATTGTAGGCCTATTAAACTGTTTACTCTTAAAGAAGTCCAGCAACAAAACAAAAAATTGTAACTTTCTGCTGTTAGGTTAGGAAACAAAACACATGAGAAACTTATCAACGCACTCTCCAAATTGGAGTTAAAAGGTGTTTTTTTTTCACCCCTCCCAAACCTGCTGCTCTTGCTGTTTTGTTCCAGTGAATGGCACTGCCTCCATCTGGTTTTCAAGCAAGGACTGAGAGTTTTCTGTGATGGTCCCCCTTTCCTCAACCTACAACACTCAGTTAATCCTGTCTTCCCGTCTTCTCGCTAGATAACGACCACTCACCAGATACCAACCACTCACCAGATACCGACCACTCGCTAGATACCGACCACTCGCTAGATACTGACCACTTACTAGATACCGACCTCTTGCTAGATACCGACCTCTTGCTAGATACCGACCACTCGCTAGATACTGACCTCTTGCTAGATACTGACCACTCGCTGGATACTGGCCACTTGCTAGATACCGACCACTTGCTGGATACCGACCACTTGCTAGATACCGACCACTTGCTAGATACCGACCTCTGGCTAGATACTGACCACTCGCTAGATACTGACCACTCGCTAGATACTGACCACTTGCTAGATACTGACCACTCGCTGGATACTGGCCACTTGCTGGATACTGACCACTCACTAGATACTGACTGCTCGCTAGATACTGACCATTCACATCCCCACTGTTCCCACAGAGAGCATCTCTGATGTTAAAATCAGAAGGTTTTTCTTTAAGAATTGCTTAAGCAGATCCTGAATTCTGATGGAACAGCTGATGCCAACCCGTCTGAAGAGCCCCACAGAGGAACTGAACTGGCATGAGAATAAAATGGCTTCCTCTCTCTGTCCCATGACTTCACCTTGTACTCTTGACCAATCAACAATCTCCACACTTCATGCTACTCAAACCCTTAAAAACCCTCCTAGGGGAGATGGATTTGAAGTCTCCCTGTCTCCTCGTTCAGCGGCCCTACAATTAAACATCTCTCTCTGCTGCAACCCAGTGTTTCGGTGTGTCGACTTGCCATGCATCAGGCAGTGGATCTATTACAGTCCCAATACGAAGAGGCATTCTTCAGACCTCCAGACACTGGCTGACCGGCATTTACTGTAAATCAAGAGGCTTACATTTGCCAGCTGAAAACGCAGGTTGAAGAAATGGAGGTGAATTCCAGGTAAGCTGCAGTCAGGTTGAGGCAGCACAGTGGAAACTGTAGGCTATGCCCAGGGCTTTATACACCGTCTCCCTTAACCTCCCCAGCGTTCCTCATTATCAAAGGATGGTTTGCTTTTCAGCCGCTCTGCAGTTAAGGACAAAATTCTCAAGTCTCAAGTATCATACAGTGGGCATGATGTTGAGCTTTCTTAGTAGGGCCTGGCCTGCTGATCACCTCCCTGCGGCTCCCTCAACACTACGCCAGCAGCTCCAGGCCTCCAACCCACAGCAATACCACGTGTTCTCTGCAAGCCTGTTAACACTCCCTGCTTGCCCAGCACCTGTGTACCAGCTTCCATCCAGGCACTCCGGCGAACTTCTGTATCATCCACGAGTGGCAAGCACACCTTCTCTGTGGAGGTTTGTATGTAGCCTTGGGAAAGGGCCGTCTCTTTCAAGTTCACCTTGCTCAGGTATGCTCTTGCAGCCTCGGGAATCGTAGAGGCAGCTGGTTACAGGTATTTACTTGCTTAGAAGAGCTAAATACTTCACTGCTGTTTAAATCATTGTGTAGTCCCCTTTCCATCTCTTAACTGGACCCAGACTCATACACACAGGAAAGGATGGCTGCATATTCATTTTTAGATGAGAAAACTGACACTCTGAGAAATCAACAGATTTGGTAAAAACCACACAGCTATGGTTACGTCTGCAACCTGAGCCCTCGCTCTGCTGCAGGGCTACTTTGCACAGTATACCCTGTGTGTGACCCCCGTACAGATTCGTGTTGCTCACTGATATCTGAGTATGTGAATGTTGCTCGTTGGGGGATGGGAGCCTCTTTTATTTATTTGCATCATTAAGGTGCATAACATATGTCAGTTCCTCAAGAGCATGACCAGGTCTCTGGGAGGCAAACAATTGCTCTTCAGGCAGAGTGGGAAGGACAAAAGAGCTGGATGGTTTCCCAACTGTTCATACACTCTTTCCAAACACATTCATGGAGGAAAATCTCCTCCCTTCTCCCCGGGTCAGTAGCAGAAGAGAAACTTCTGAGGAATGAGGCTCTTCCTACTCCTCGTGGGAACACCCCCACCATGCTGCTGGCTTTGCCCAGCGCTTTGGGTTTGGGAGTGACGGTTAATTTTCTGTGCAACTTGTTTAGGCTATGGTGCTAAGTTGTATGGCCAAACCCGAATCTAGATGTTGCTGTGATGGTATTTTGTAGTTGGATTAGCATCCGCAATCGGTTGACTTTAAGTAAAGCAGATGACCCTCCATAATGTGGGTGCGTCTCATGTGAACAGATGAAGACCCTGAGAGGAAAACCGGAGGTTTCCCAGAGACGAGGGATTCTGCCTCCAGGCTGCAACACAGAAATCCTGCCTGCACTTCCAGCCTGCTGGTCTACCCTGGAGATTTCAGACTCACCAGCCCCCACAATTGCATAAGCGGATTCCTTAAAAATACATTTCCTTGCATATCTCCAAGAGATGCTGTTGGTCTGGAGAGCCCTGAGTGACATGGAGGCAGTCACCATCCAGGAGATGATCAAGCAGCCATTGCTAGTAACAGAAGCAGCTACATCATTAAAACCCTCGGGGTGGCTAAATCTAGAAGAACTTCCAGGTCACTTTCTAGTGTCACCTGGAGAGTCTGTGGAGGACAAGGAGGCATGTGTCCAGCAGAGGACAGGACGGGGGTTGGCAGTTTAGCAGCTCCCTGCTGGGAAACTCAACAAGCTCAGAGTAGCCATGTTGACGGGCTCTGGGGTCCTGGGCTGGAGAGACGTCAGGCACCCTGAGGACAGGGGTGTCCCTGGTGAGCTCAGGGACCCCAGCAAAGTCCTTGACACAGAACAGAGGGAGGCAGGGGGCTGGGCAATAAAAATAAATCCCTGGGCACCTGGTACAGTGAGGCCCTGAGCTACAAAAAGTGTGGCTAATCCCTGGGTCCTGGTACAGGTTTAGAAGTGTCATGCCACAGTGACTCTGAAGCTGTGAAGAAATTATATTTAACAACTACTGCCAAATCTTTAAACAAGAGTCAGTAAACTGTGGCCCGTGGACCAAATCTGGCATGCCTCTTATACTTTATGTCCTGCCAGAATGGTTTTCACATTTTAAAGGAAAAATACTTTGTGACATATGAACGAACAGTCTATGAAACTCAAATTCCAGTGTTCAGGAATGACATTTTATTGGAACCCAGACATATCCGTTCCTTTGTGTATTGTCTGCAGCTGCCTTTATGCTATGACGGCAATGCTGAGTAATGGCGACAGAGACCACTTAGCCCGTGCTTAAAATATTTACCGGTCTGGCCTCTTATAGAAAGAAGCTCCTGCATTAAAACATCATAAAGCACTTTGTCTTTCTGGGAGGATTATAATCAGTGTGCCCTGTCACAGGCCCATAGCGTGATAAAATCAATAAATAAACAAGGACGCTCTTAGAAGTTTTCAACACATAAAAAATTCCAAGAAAAAAAAGCAATACAAATCTTTTAATAAAAAAATGTGGTCACATAACTCACAGAGGAACATGCAATGTTAAGTCCCAACCCCTGTACAGGAGCGTTGTTGGATGCTGTGAGCTTAGCAACACATGGTGCTTTAATGCTACTGTAGAAGGCAGAGGTGGTTTTTAAGCACTGGTTTTAAAAGTGGCAAATCCAAGACCAAAAGTCAAGGCATGCCTTTGCCTGTCAGTGGGCACAGAACCCAGGACTGACCGGGTGGGTCCCCTGTCCTCAGAGATGCCACCTTGCCCTCTCCAATGAGGGGACTGTAAGCGTGGCTCGGTCCAAAATAATTTCCTTCTGGGGAGACCAAGTACAAGCGTTGCCATGCTCTTGACAGTTCCAAAAGCAAGTCTCTCCTCTTCGTTCCAAAGTGAAGAGGCTACTGAAGTGGAATTTCTGCCTGTGGAGGGAGAAAGGGGCAGTGAGCAAAGGCTGTCACCCTGCTCAAGTTCTGGCCTCTTCTCTGCTGTCTTTGCAACAGGGAGATTGCTACTGTGATTAAGCAATGACCCTCTGGCTAATTGAGTAGATTAATCTCTTGCAATTGGAACAACATAAACCCAAGGTTTGGAGGAACTTTGAAAGTCCTCAATACCAGCCTCAAAACCACCTCCAGTTGGGAAGAACCAAACTACACAGTGTGTAATTGAGATCTACAGAAGCCCAACACCTCAGCCCTTGGTTTCTGGGCATTTCTTCTGTGTCTTAATCTCCAAGGCTTGAGGGCTGTCCCATCCTCCTGCCCGATATAGATTCTGTGCACAGAATTTAAGCACATGCACGAAGAGGGAAAGAATGGAATCAGTTTTCGAAAGATGCTTCAGTTTGAAAATATGGCTCTCTTCATAAAATGTCTAGATAATCAAGGGAAAATATTATCTTAAAAATATTCTTTGCTAAAATTGTTTTGGTTACATGCCTTTGACTTTCTGAACACATATCTTCTGACTTAACAACATTGTCGTCACAGGAAATGAGCTTAAAAGGAAATGAACCAGCTCAGAGCTCGGCCTAATCACTAGGAAATGGCCCTCATCTTTTCTGTAGGTTATCAATCCCCTAGCTCATCAGTGACCCCCTAAGAAATGCTGTGCCTTGTGGCGTCATTATGCTTAATCATGCAGACTGATGAGTAAACTTATGCTTATGCCTTTCCTGTTCCGTATTAGGTGCTATCCATTCAATTCCACTTCTATGCAATGGTGAAGTCCAGTTTTGATGATACCTTCTTCTTGCAAATAGCCTTTTTTGCAGGTTAATGCAGGGTCTACTGCACCTTGGTCCAAGTGGCCTCAGTTAATATTTGACGAATGAGTAAGTGAATGAATGAATAAGTGGATCAATAAACCAATCTGGATTTCAGGACCCTGATATCAGCAGGAGATGAGTAGAAGGAGGAGCCTTCGAAGTTGGCTGTGTCAGCTTGCTGGCAGGGGCCCAGGTCATTGCCCTGGCTCACTTCGTAGAGACTGTTTCAGTGACACGTTCCTCATAGCATGGTGAAAACTGAGGTGGGGAGAAGTCATTTCTTAACTCACCCCTGGGAAGCCCAGGGCAAGTGGCAGGTGCCTTGCCCCGTGACTCTCTCTGTCTCCCAGGCCCGCTCCCATGGCCTTCCTTGTCTCTCACGGCTGCATCTCTGCCTTCAGGATCAGGGATCAGGGGAGACTGTTGTCAGGGTGCGGTGGGTATCACCAAAATCCTCATCCTCCTGTGTGGCAGCCCCACCTAGAACGAGGTTGCAGTCAGGGAATCTCCCTGCCCCACGTTGGAAAAAGCAGGCACAGAGGATTCTTTGAAAGTGAAAATGCCCGTAGAAAATTTCAGACGGTGTCGGAGCACGTGCTTGAAGTCCAGGGTGCGGTCTGCCGGTGGCTGATGTATTAGGGGAGAAGAGTTCTCTATTGACGCAGTAGGTATTACTGCTGGGTGGATTTGCCTCACACTCTTTGTTGATTGACAGCCTCAACATGCACACAGGTAAGCAGTATTAACTGCCCTCTCCTCCACCTTTCGTCACATTCCATGCAACACCAGTTCCTGTCTCTCTCATTCCAAGCTGTCTCCTAGGACTGCTAAGCAATATACTAGCAATTAGTGGCGACTGATTCACACCTAAGTATTTCAACTTCTTTCCTCTATTCTATAGTGCCCTTCCCTCCTCTTTGTCTCCTGTCCCTCCTGCACAAGGCACTCCGTAGCAAACTTTAATCTGATTCCATTAAACAATGCAATGCTCTCTAAGTTGCCTGGGGACAGGTCTGAACAGATGCCTGCAGCCTGCCTTGAGCGCAGCCTGGCCTCAATCTCCTCAGCCACATTCTGGCCACCATGTCCATTTGGCCTCCCTGTCACCATCCCAGGCTTCCACTTGCGACCTAGGCTAGTTGGGTTTAGTCCGCATCTACCTCCTCTCTCCTTATGCTGATTTCTCGGAAACATGGCTCACAGATTGCTCCTTTCCAAAGCAACCCTGTCTTCTGTATGTTCTTTCTAAAGCCCTTCCTACCAACCACTGTCCCAGCACCATATGATGACTTAGTGACATGTCTTTCTCCCTCACCCTCCACTGAGCAGGAGCCAAATACCTAACACAATGCCTGACATGTGCTTGGAGGGTGGTGCAACAGGCCACCCCAAAATAGGTCACTTTGGCTGAAGGATTCTCTTGAGATGAAGGCACTCGAGAAACAGCAGATACAGGAAGGGCATTCGAATCACCCCTTTTCTTCCTAAAAACAAGAGATAAACCCTCCCATGTTAAAAATGTATTCTCTGTAAAGGGAGAAAAGAATCATTCTTCTATGGGGAGTCATAGTTGAGAGAATTCTGCATAAACAGACCTTTTTAAAAATAGTTCTTATTGGCCAGGCGTGGTGGCTCATGCCTGTAATGCCAGTACTTTGGGAGACCGACGTGGGTGGATCACTTGAGGTCAGGAGCTCAAGACCAGTCTTGCCAACATGGTGAAATCCTGATCTCTACTAAAGATACAAAAATTAGCCAGGCACGGTGGCATGCACCTGTAATCCAAGCTACTCGGGAGGCTGAGGCAGGAGAATCACTTGACCTGAGAGGAGGAGGTTGCAGTGAGCCAATATGGCACCATGGCACTCCAGCCTGGGCAACAGAGTGAGATTCCATCTCGAAGAAAAAAAAAATTAGTTCTTCTCTTCCTTTAGCCTCCCCACATAGTTGAGTCACTTGTCCACAATTCCCATTCAGTATACAATGTTCCACTCTAACCCCATCCTTGGGTGTCCATTTCCTTATGAGGGTTCTTGAGTCAGATAAAACTTGGATTACATTTGTTTGCTTTTCTCCAGTCAACCTAGGTCAATTTAATTCTCAGGCCCAGCCAGGGACCCTAAGAGGGTAGATGTAAAGTTGTTCCTCCCCTATATGCTCAATAAATAAACACTGAGTGAACCTGAGGCCCAAAAAGTGTAGGTGAGAGATGGTACCTTTTAGATTTCCTTGACCTCGTGTAATGTAAGAAAGCTAGGGCTGTGACATATGTCCAAGTCCCTCTCTTAGAGGTTCTGGCTTAACCCGTTGTTACAAGGCCCCCCCAGGTGATGGTGAAATGCAGCAGTGATTAAGAAGAGGGCCTCTCCCCATATTGGACCCTGAGAAAGCTGAAGCCAGCAGAGCCTAAACAACTTGACCAAGCATGCAGTTAGTAAATGGCAGAGCCCAAGATGGAATGCAAATGCCTCAACTCTCCTTATCAGGAAGGAAGTAGCTGAAATACCCAAGTGCACCAGGTAGAGTCCCAAAGGAAACTGCCACCATCAAGGTGGGGCAATTCAAAGAGGGACTGTTCACAGAAAGATAGTTTTCAATGGCCATTGTGTAGGAGAAACACACAGGACACTATGGTGTCCCAGAGCTGGTGGTAGCCACACAGTTAACACCCTAGGCTGGAAGATACCTGGGAAGAGGGCAACTGCCTGAACCTGGAAGGAGGGAGATTAGTGTAGAGTTGGCTTGAGAGGAGCAGTAACGTTTGGCTGAGGAACTCGGGCTGCCCAAGGTGACCTTGCAGGAGAAAATAAGTAGAAAAGCACCCTGACTTCATTCTCCACTTCCCCTATCTTCGCCATCCTCAACTTCTGCAGGGGCTCCCTCTTGAGTGAACCCAATCAGAAGCTGGAGGTCATGGACACCCTACTGATAAGGCTCATGCAAGACCCCTTCTGGGGCAGAGTATGATGGAAAAAGATGAGGAGTGGCTCCGAGGGACCAACAGAAGATTCCAGCACATAAAATTATGTACTTGTGAAACTTTCCAGAATGGTCATGGTAAGTATAATTCCACTTCCTTTTTGGAAGCCATTTGGGCAAACCGCTAGGCCAATGCTCATTCATGTTCAGTATCTAATGAACACAAGAACCCTCTTCTTCTGCTTCCTCCATGGTTGTCACCTCTCGCCTCTCACCCAGGTTCTTATTTTATACACAGTTGTCCACTTGATCGAGGCGGCCCTTGATCATAATTCCCAGAATATTTTATAGGAAAGAGCATGAGACAATGGGCTCACAGACTGGAAGCTAGACGTCCGGTGGGCAAGCAGCAGCCCGCTGACTCAATTTCCTTGACTTTGAAATGGGGAGGCTAGAGTTGCTATGCTACCTCCTCATGGGCACGTTATGAGGACTAAGCAAGGGGCTTTAAAAAGCTTTATGGAAAACAAGGACAAAGTTACACAGCATGAATGCATCACTGGAGAAGAAATTTTCCTCTACAATGAAAGACCTTGCTGCTAACTTATTCTATGCAACTAATGGTTGTTGGAAGCACAGACCTGTAAGCTCTGCCCTTGAAATCTTAACACATTCAACATCACAACCCGCAAATGAGGCAGGACACATTAATTGCAGTTGATGGACAAGAAGGTGAGTCCCTAGGGATTGAGTAACTTGAGCGGCCCTGGGAAGTCTGGCCGCTGGGATGCAACAGGATGCAGCTCTGAGCCCTTGTTCTTCATCTGCCGGTGTGGTCAGCCTGGAAAGGGGGTCCTGAGAATGAGGGAACACACGTGAGTGCTTAGGACCAGGGCTGGCATGGAGTGGACGGTTTGTAACTATTTGTTATTAACTTTCCTGTTTGTTATAACTTCTGAATGACATTGACAAACTTGGGTGCACCTGGCCAATGCAAAGTACGCCTCACTCAGATTCCGTCGCAGCCCTGTGGTGATGGGGTGATGTCAGCCCTATTCTAAAGAACTAGAGCTCACTTCAGAGCAGCGGAGAGGAGTGGAGCTAGAACCACGGAGCTGTCTTTGTGTTTAAAAAGGTGGCAGGCGGCCGGGCGCGGTGGCTCAAGCCTGTAATCCCAGCACTTTGGGAGGCCGAGACCGGTGGATCACGAGGTCAGGAGATCGAGACCATCCTGGCTAACATGGTGAAACCCTGTCTCTACTAAAAAAAAATACAAAAAACTAGCCGGGCGAGGTGGCGGGCGCCTGTTGTCCCAGCTACTCGGGAGGCTGAGGCAGGAGAATGCCGTAAACCCGGGAGGCGGAGCTTGCAGTGAGCTGAGATCTGGCCACTGCACTCCAGCCTGGGCGACAGAGCGAGACTCCATCTCAAAAAAAAAAAAAAAAAAAAAAAAGGTGGCAGGCTTTTCTTCTTGACTAGAAAGGTCACTGGAATTTGTGCTTAATCAGCAAATGCCGCCTGTCAGGACATATGAGTTTTTGCTTCACCTATCACCTAAATGTGCTTCTTTTAGCCACCTGGACTTTCCTCTGCCTGTCTTCCACGTTAGTTCCCATTGCTCAACCAGGCAGTAACTCCTCATGGGCTGGGACATTTTATTTCTAATTCATCTGATCTGAAACACTACCAAAGACATTGGATGGGTGTGGAGCATGTTTCCTGTTATCTATTAAATTGCATGTGAATTTCCTTCTTGAGTATCTTATATTCTAGACAGGCCTCAGGAACCCCTCATCCTTAAAGAAACTTGCATATCTTTCAGGGGATGCGCTGTAGCTCCAGTCGGAACTGAGTCTGAATTCTGGCTTCGAGACTATTCTCATCCCTGAGGGCTTCAGCCACTCACCGAACCTCCCTGAACGGGACTGGAGCCTGAGGGCTGAAGATAATTCATGGAAAGCACTTAGCACAGTCCCTTCCTGCAGAATGCCCTTAAAAAGATGCCATCATTTCCTTTTCTAAGCATTCTCTCCCTTCCTATTTTGCTCCTCTTGTTATTCATGCAGTCTCTCAAAATAAAAGAGACTCGTAAAATGTTGAGGAGATCCTGAGATCATTGTCCTAAACCTCTATCAGCCCATGCAATACCCTGAATATTTTTTCCCTTCCTTTTTCCCTAATTCAGATTGGTTCCTGCAGGTGGAAGCGCCTGCCAGTAGTTTCCCACAGTAGCTGGGGCGCCATCTCCTGGTCATCTCGGGAAGATACATATGTCTTATTCATTAAGCCTTTCTAGCCACAACCAGCAAATGTTCGATTCCAGTATTATTACCATACACTTTTAAAAGAAATAGGCAGAATAGCAACTCAGATAGAATATGGACGTTTTTGTATCTTGGCATCTTTGTTTTAACTTACCACAGTACTGGGGATGACAGATACAATTTATAAATTTACTTGTCTATTTATTTTGTAAAATGGCTTTCATATGAAGAGTTGAGCTTTTCCAAAGTGGGTGAAATGTTGTAGAAAAGTAGCAAATGATGACTAGGAGTCAGTGTAATTAATGTTTCTGGCAGAGTGAGTGCATTAGTGATACTGAATGAGGTTTAATGAGGTTCTTCTACACCCCAATCCTTCCTGTTCCCCAAAGCAAAGCAGAAAGGTTAGGACCAGAGGGGCTTTGTTGGCAGTGGCGCGGCTGTCTCCCACGCGATGCATTTCCTCCACGGAGCAGGTGGAGCGTGTGAGGGAAACGCATTCACCATTTGCCCCCTTGCGGATCACTGCTGTTGCTTCTCAGGAAAAATTTGGTCCTGCTGTTCAAACACAGCAACCTCTGGGTGCTGGAGAATCACTGGTGACCACTGAGCAAAACCGTTTCCCTGCGAAGCACCAAGGGTAAGTATCCTTTCCCAGGGGAGAAGACTTCAGCAGGCAGAGCAGGCTACAAGGCAGGGATGAAGAAAGAAAACGCCTCCAGCAACACTGAGTCGCTGCTAGGTTGTGAGGGAGAGCTGCACATCAGATTAAAAAACCAAAGTCCTCACTGTGCTGCTGAGGTGGACCAGCTTTTGCAAGTGACACAGTCAAGAAGCTTCATCAGGCACACCCCTGAAATCTGCTGGTGAAACAGAGGCAGAGGGTTGAGAAACTCACTATCATTGCCATCGGCAGGAAATACAGGGCGTGCTGACTGCCTGCCGTTTCCGCTCCAGACGCCCCACCCTCACTTCCCATAGCTTGCAATAGCTAAAAAGTATAGCTAGACTAGTTGCTTAAAATACAGATGAGTCTAGGTTATTTGGGTTCCCAAGTCCCTTTTTTTAAAACATATTCCTTAACGTCCAGCCTACCACATTGTGTTGTGGTAAATGCATGACTCCCTGATACAGCAAACAGAGACGCTTGCTCTCTTATATGCAAATGGTTAAGACTCTACGACCAGGCAACTCATTAACAAATAGCTAGATAGCATTCATAAATAACTGTTGTCATCTGAACCTCAACATTTTGATACAATGCTCCCAGCTTTTAGCTATCTTTTTTTTTTTTTTAGACGGAGTTTCACTCTTTCTAGCCCAGGCTGGAGTGCAGTGGCACGATCTTGGCTCACTGTAACCTCCGCTTGCTGGGTTCAAGCTATTCTCCTGTCTCAGCCTCCTGAGTGTCTGGGATTATAGGCACCTGCTAATTTTTGTATTTTTAGTAGAGATGGGGTTTTGAAAGGAGCTGGGCACATTCCTCAGCCCCGGGCTCAAAACTCCCTGAGCCTAGTACAAACACATCCCATCCTCCCATCCCACCACATACCGCCATATATCTCTCAAACTCCCTAAGCCCAGTACAAACACCACCTAGAAAGTCTCCGATAAGGAGACAGCCGTTCAAGGTTACTGAAAGCATGGGAGCCAAAAGGAATTTCTTTGTTCCCCTGCAACTTTCGGGCTATAAAAAGCAAACGCTCCCGTTGTTCGGGGCCCTCTTGTATGCTGTGGAATGGAGGGACCAGGTTCGAACTTGTAGTAAAGATTCTTGCCGCTTGGCTTTGACTCTGGACTCTGGTGGTCTTCTTTGGGGAACAAACAGTCTGGGCATTACAGTTTCACCATGTTGGCTAGGCTGATCTCGAACTCCTGACCTCAGGTGATCCACCTGTCTGATTTCTAAAGCAAGTTACTTTATTCAATTCAATGTAAATATCTATTTTGGCAATAATTTACGTTAGCTGTTATACCAAGAAGCTGTTACTTGACAAAAGAAGACTTTCTATGAGCATTTTCAATTGAATTTCTGTTTATGTGTTTGTTTAGTAACTGAGGCCAGTTTTTGGTCCCACTTACTTGAAATTTTTTTCTAGGGAAAAGATCTCTTCTGGCTGTAGGTCTTTACATCTGTTCCCACCTCCCACCTTGTTAAAAATACCAAAATTGTTAGAAATAGATAATCGATGCCATGAAGAAAAGTCAGTACAGAGACAAAAGACCTCTCAGCAAGGCCATCTTTACTTTCTGCAGAAAGGGCGCTCAATTGCAGATGGAACAATGGTGAGAGCACACTTGAACAAAGGAAAAGCAGACTTATTTATTTGGGTCGTCCTTACTGCAGTGTCCTCCATCCATTGGCTGGAGCGTGACCTCACAATCTTAAACTGATACCCGATTTGCTATTAGCCTAAAACTTTCCTAAATAAGTAAGTGCAGGGAAGAACAAACAAGTTGCTTACAAAAGGTTTAAGGAAGCAATAACATTTCCAAATAAGGAAGGGGCATAGGCTGTGAGCTGGGATGTGCCTGTGAGCATGTCCGACAGTTACATGGGATAGGGCTTAACTAAGAGTTATTAGCACAAAGCAAAGAGGCTTGAAGAAAGTTGGCCTTTAAAAGGAACCATTATTTCTAACACTTACGATTTATTCTTTAACAAGAAGGGGGAACTTTGAAGAAGAAACTTTTTACTTTCTACAATCCCTCCTCTTTTACTTTATAGTTTTCCTCTTGAAACTTGCTTAACATGTCTTGGCTTAGTTGCTTTGATTAACTGTGGGATGTATGGTACAACGTAATACCTGATTTGTTTTACGCGACCACCGGAGCAGGCGCCAGAGATGAGGCAAGTAGGCAAGGTAAAAAAACTTTATTAGCTAGCCGATGTGAAGGACGAAAGGGCGAAGTTCACCGGTCTCCGGCGGTGGAGGCCGAGGAAGTCGCCCCGGCGTTCTCCAGCGAGGTTCCTAGGTCCGCATATGAGCCGAGGAAATTCGCGCCGGACGGCTGCCCGGAGCGGTTTTTTATGTCTAGGGCCTGGGAGTGGGAGGGCAGTAGGCAGGACATAGGCGTGTCTGGGGGCGTTCCATAGGCGGGGCTAGGTAGGTTTCGGTCTCCTCGGGTCGTACGTCACGTTGCGCCTGCGCAGTTGGTCTGCATTTTTCCCGGGCGCGGGCTGCATTTTCCCGCGCCCGGGTAAGTTGGTGATGAAAAACCCGGAAATGCGCCATCTTAGTCGTCTTTGTCCTCTCCCCCCGTCCAGACAATACTGAAGAAGAAGGAGTATACGTATTATAGTTGTTAAAGAGGTAAGAATTGAAGCTATGTTTTTTTGTTTGTTTTTCTCTTTTTGGTTGATGAATGCCACAGTAAAAGGGATAGCCAATTGAACTAGAGCGTAAGTACTGCTCTAATTATTTGGCAGTGTCCAGTAAAGGTCCTCCATAATCCCACAATACATCCGCTCAGAGATGAATAAGGGCAGACTGATGCGTCAGCTCTTGGAAGTACCTGACTTCACTGCATCCTGTTAAGTCTCCAAGGAATGCCACATTTTTCCCCTTGTCTTTGGAGACATGAGGTAAAATTGGTTTTCGAAGATGGAGACTGGGTGGCCCTCAGGGGCTGACCCACAGGGTGTTGAACTTCAGGAAATAGCAGAGAAAGAACTTGGCACAATTCATTATTCCAGGCAGTGGAATCTTGAAAAAGAGCTACCATGCACTCCACATCTGCTTGATTTGCCGACCATCCCAGTGGAAAGGAAACAACCTGGGCCTCTGGCCTACCGTGTGCACAAGTGTAACAGTCGCTTTTGTTTAAAGTGTGAGCAGAATACTTAATCCACTTTAACCAGGCGTTTATATCTTTATATCCTGTTTCAATGGCTATGGTTTGCCTTAGGTCTCCTATTTTTACTACTGAGACCTTGCTTCTGTCATTTGGCATGAGGCGAGGCATAGTTTGATTGCCTAGGTTTGGGAAAGGGGCAGTTGTAGGAGGTGGAGGAGGGAGAACAAAGTACATCTTAAAGAAGCCTATAGGATCCTTTCCAGCGACCTCTGCTCCTAAACCATAGAAATGCTTTAAAGTGGGGTTAGAGTTGCTCCTGGTAGGAATAGTAATAGATATAGGCACTGGGTTAGGAAAGGAAAGGAAAAGATAGACTAAGCTTTTCTTAGCTTTAATTTGGTAGGGCTTGATCCAGGAACAATGGCCCATAATTCTGATGATAATGGTGCTTGCTTGACTCGGGTGTGATGTGTCCATCCCTTTCCACTGTAGGAACAGCAGTCTCCGTGGTTAGCAGCACAAGGTAGGGTCCTTCCCAGGCTGTCTTGAGTTTCCCTCCTTTCCACCCTTTGATGTGAATGTGATCCCCAGGCTGGTGCCGATGTACTGGAGACTCCACGGGTGGAGGCTGTGCTAAAAGACCTTTTGTTTTAAGGGAAGAGAAGGTGGAGGACAAACCAAGTATATAATTTCTAAGAAACTGATCTTTTGTTTTAAATGTGGGGACATCAGCAGTGGACTTTATAGTCCTTAGTGCCTTCTTGCTGAGACATTTCCTTTGGCACCTATTTTTATTAGTTTTTAGACCAAAGAAAGCCAGACACCATTTTATATTTGACAGTGCTTCCTGTATGATTTTATACCAGATAAGCTAAATTTTACCTTTATATTAGTGTGCTGTTAATGTTAAACTCAATTTTAATAAAACCTTGTAGACATATTTATCCATTTTTAATGTCTGACCATAAGGTAAGAATTTTATAGACTCTTTTTAACCTTTTATAATTTTTGTTAAAGAGCAGGTTAGTGCTTTAAGAAAAACCCGTTGTGCTTTTACTTTAATGTCCAGCTCACAGAAAAACTGGATGATACCCCTTTAACTTTAGCCAATGTTTACACACAGAATTTCCTTTACAACTAACATTTCAAAACTTGCTTAAACCTTCAAAACAAAAACTGTTTTTTCTCTCTCAAAGATAACCATTCTTTTCTAAAGTGAAATTCCTTCATGTTTGTGGACTAGACTGCCTAAGGCCACAGGATTGTAAATTAGGATTATATATGTTACACCTTTAACTTTTAACAAACCTTCCTTTTGTTGAAAACCTTGTAAGTTTGGGGTTTCAATTGTTCCTTGCTATTAATAAGACTTCGTTTAGTCCATATTTAACTTAGAATTGGTAAAGATGGCTCCTTCCTGATTCTGTAAGTATTTTAAGGCTTGTCTGAGCGCAAACAACTCGCCATTGGGCAATTTTCCTAACTCTACTTCTACAAGAGTTTCCCCATTACTTACTGAATATCCACTGTTGCTTTTCCCCCAATCTTCCAGAGGAACCATCTATTGTCCTGACCTAAAGGGAGTTCCTTCTAGGTCTGGTTGGACCTTTGTGTGGTAATTAATTAAGATGTAGATCCTCAGTTAGAAAACCTGCTGGGTTAAGGGAATTATTCGTGGTTTACGTCATCTTTTTCTAACAGAATAGCTTCATATTTTAAAATTTTTGAGTTAGTAAGGTTTCTTTTTCTTTTTTTTTTTTTTTTTTTTTTGACTTAGGATAGTTCCGACCTGGTGAGGTGTGCTCACTGAGGTTACCTCTAAAAGTTATTTTTCTACTTTATTCTGTTAGCAAAGCAGTTGCCACTACAGATTGAATGCATTTGGGCCATCCACCAGTTACTGGGTTAAGGATTTTTGATTAAGAAGGCTACAGGCTACGGGTTGTCAGTGGCCTCCAAGGTTTCGGGCTACGCCCTTGTTTACACTGACAACAAAGTGGCTGCTTAAGGAGGGTAAAGCTGGGACAGCAGCTGCTTTTTGTTTTTGGTCCTTTCGTTATCCTTCTAATATTTTAACATAACGCCCTAAAGTACTATCAGAAGGAATCTGATCACCTTCACCTCTCCCTGAGTCCCTGAGTTGGCTTTTCTCCCTGTCCTTGTTTTACTAGAAACATTTCCCATGTTGGGTAGTTGGTCAGGTTCAATCTCCTGAAATTAGTGGAAGGCTCAACCCCTCAAACCAGGGGTGCTTTGCTTTGCCTGTCCTGAAAGGTCGGAAGGTTGACCTGTCTCTTTTTTTATGTGTGTGTGTATATGTGTATATGTGTGTGTGTGTGTGTGTGTATATTTATCTTTAGGTATCTCTCTTTATATCTACCTGTTTATCCATTCATCCATCCCTCCATCCATCCATATATAAACTCTTTTGTTGCATTGATCTGTATGTTTATCCACAGGCACATTTCACAGTCTTGATTACTGTTTTTGCTTTCCTGGGTCTTTCCCATTTCTATATAATTTTAGAGTTAGCTTGTCAATTTCTACCAAAACAACTCAAAAAACAAACAAACAAAAAATTTTAAAAAGCCCTGCTGGGATGTTGATTGGGATCATGTTGAATATATATAGATCGATTTCACAATTGGGGAAAATCAATCTGGGGAGACTTATATCTTAATAATATTGAGTCTTTCCATCTACAAATTACTATATTTTTCTTTTCATGTAGGTGTTCTTTAGTTTCCCACATCAATATTTTATAGTTTTTTGTGTAAAGGTTTTGCATATTTTTAATTAAATTCATCTCTAAGTATTTAAGATTTTCTGATGCTCTTTTAAATGGTACTTCAAAATTTTTTCTTCTTCCAATTGTTGTTGGTCTATGGAGATAAAATTAATTTTATGCATTCATCATATAACCTCTCAGCAAACCATGAATACAAGGGACCTTTCTTAGCCCAATAAGAGGCATCTATGAAAAACCTACAGCGGTCATCATACTTAATGGTGAGAGACTAAATGTTCTCCTACAAAGATTAAGAACAACATAAGGATATTTTATCTCAGCATTCATATTCAACTTTTTACTGGAAGTTCTAGCCAGTGTAGTAAGGCAAGACAAAAAAGACACAGATTAGAAAGGAAGAAATTTTAAAAGTCTCTATTTGGATATGACATAATTATTTATCTAGAAAATTCCTAAGAATCTAGAAAAAAATGCTTCCATAACTAGAAACTATACACTATATAAACCTTATAGCTATAATTAGTTGGGCAAGGTTGCAGGATGCAATGTTGATATATGAGAGTGAAGCATATTTTCTATATACCAACAATGAACAATTGGAACTTGAAATTTTAAAAATATTTACAAAAGCATCAAAAGAAATAAAAGACATAGGTATAAGGAAGAGAGCCCTCACTAGCAACCAAATTTTGCTAGCACCTTGATTTTGGACTTCCCAGAGTTCAGAACTATAAGAAATAAATTTCTGCTGTATTAAGCCAAAAGTAAAAAAAAGTGTAGGTATAAATCTAATAAATTATGTGCAGGATCAGTATGCTTAACTACAAAACACTAAAGAGAGAAATTAAAGGAGAAATATATCATGTTCATAGTTTGGAAGACTCAATACTGTTAAGATGTCAATTCCATCCAATTTGATGTGGAGATTCAACATAATCAAAATCCCAGTAAGCTTTTGAATCAATAATAATCAATAAGGTGATTCTAAAATGTATATGGAAAGGCACAGGAACTGTTTGGAAAGGTCAAACAATATAGTTAATTGATTTTTGACAAAGATGTTAAGATGAATTATTAATAGTAATTTCAACAAAGGATTAAAGAAAGAGAACCTTAATGTACACCTCAGAACTTTTTCAATATTAGCTCATGGATTATGACCTAAATATTAAACATGAAACTAAAAAAAGTGCAAAAGAAAATGTAGGGGAAAATCTACATAACCTAGGGTTTAGCAAAGAGTTTTTAGCTATGACTTCAAAAGATAAATTTAATTTGATCAGTTTGGGCACAGTGGCTCATGCCTGTAATCCCAGCACTTTGGGAGGTCGAGATGGATGGATCGCTTGAAGTCAGGAGTTCGAGACCAGCCTGGCCAATGTGGCAAAACCCCATCTCAAGTAAAAACTAATACAAAAAAGTACCTGGTCGTGTTGGCGGGTGCATATTAATCCCAGCTACCCGGGAGGCTGAGGCAGGAGAATCGCTTGAACCTGGGGGCTGGGGCAGTGGTTGTAGTGAGCCGAGATCGCACCACTGCACTTCAAGCTGGGTGAAAGAACAAAACTCTATATCAAAATAAATAAATAAATAAATAAATACAAAAAATAAAAATAATTTGATCAAATTTAAAAGCTTTGCTCTGTGAAAGATACACAGAAATACAAAGTGAATAAAAAGATACCCAGAGAATGAAGACAAACCAAAAACTAGCAGGATATGTTTGCAAGTCACAAATCTAATAGAGAACTTGTATATGGAACATACGAGGAACACTCAAAACTCAATAAGGAAACAAACCACCCATTTCTTAAAAAATGGGCAAAAGATCTGAATGCACACCTAACAAAAGAAGATACAAGGAGAGCAAGTCCCAAGCATATGAAAAGATAGCAAATCCTAAGCGTATCAGCAGATACCCAACAATACTAGTCATTAGGGAAATGCAAATTAGAACTACAAACTTTACATACAAAACGCAAACTTGGAAATAAAATTACTATGAATTTCAAGATGGCAACAGCAGAGCATCAAGCGAAGTGGGGAGCCCCTCTGAGCACAGGGCCCCATGTGACTGTGTAGGCCACCTGCCTGCAAAACCAGCCAACACAATTTGTGCCAAAAAAGAAAAATGGCGAAGTAGAAGCTTACTGTCTTCAGCAGGTAAGCCCAAAATTACTGACAATCTTGATATTCATAATGATCAGAACTAAAGCAAAATCAATTCTGGTTAGATGCGAAGGTGGCTGATAACTTGTTAAATTATTTACCAGTTTGTTTCATGATATAACATTTTCTCAAAACATTTTCTTTTTTTTTTTTTAAATTTATTTATTATTATTATACTTTAAGTTGTAGGGTACATGTGCATAACGTGCAGGTTTGTTACATATGTATACTTTTGCCATGTTGGTGTGCTGCACCCATCAACTTGTCATTTACATCAGGTATAACTCCCAATGCAATCCCTCCCCCCTCCCCCCTCCCCCCTCCCCATGACAGGCCCCTGTGTGTGATGTTCCCCTTCCTGAGTCCAAGTGATCTCATTGTTCAGTTCCCACCTATGAGTGAGAACATGCGGTGTTTGGTTTTCTGTTCTTGTGATAGATTGCTAAGAATGATGGTTTCCAGCTGCATCCATGTCCCTACAAAGGACACAAACTCATCCTTTTTGATGGCTGCATAATATTCCATGGTGTATATGTGCCACATTTTCTTAATCCAATCTGTCACTGATGGACATTTGGGTTGATTCCAAGTCTTTGCTATTGTGAATAGTGCTGCAATAAACATACGAGTGCATGTGTCTTTATAGCAGCATAATTTATAATCCTTTGGGTATATACCCAGTAATGGGATGGCTGGGTCATATGGTACAACTAGTTCTAGATCCTTGAGGAATGGCCATACTGTTTTCCATAATGGTTGAACTAGTTTACAATCCCACCAACAGTGTAAAAGTGTTCCTATTTCTCCACATCCTCTCCAGCACCTGTTGTTTCCTGACTTTTTAATGATCGCCATTCTAACTGGTGTGAGATGGTATCTCATTGTGGTTTTGATTTGCATTTCTCTGATGGCCAGTGATGATGAGCATTTTTTCATGTGTCTGTTGGTACCAAAACAGAGATATAGACCAATGGAACAGAACAGAGTCCTCAGAAATAATACCACACATCTACAGCCATCTGATCTTTGACAAACCTGAGAGGAACAAGAAATGGGGAAAGGATTCCCTATTTCATAAATGGTGCTGGGAAAATTGGCTAGCCATAAGTAGAGAGCTGAAACTGGATCCTTTCCTTACTCCTTATACGAAAATTAATTCAAGATGGATTAGAGACTTAAATGTTAGACCTAATACCATAAAAATCCTAGAGGAAAACCTAGGTAGTACCATTCAGGACATAGGCATGGGCAAAGACTTCATGTCTAAAACACCAAAAGCAACGGCAGCAAAAGCCAAAATTGACAAATGGGATCTCATTAAACTAAAGAGCTTCTGCACAGCAAAAGAAACTACCATCAGAGTGAACAGGCAACCTACAGAATGAGAGAAAATTTTTGCAATCTACTCATCTGACAAAGGGCTAATATCCAGAACCTACAAAGAACTCAAACAAATTTACAAGAAAAAAACAAACAACCCCATCCAAAAGTGGGCAAAGGATATGAACAGACATTTCTCAAAAGAAGACATTCATACAGCCAACAGACACATGAAAAAATGCTCAAAACATTTTCTAAAAGGAGACGAAATCAACAACAAAAATGTAAATACATTCCATTCTACTATTCTCTTTTTGCCTAATTTTACTACACGATCAGTGCCTTAAGTAGCAAGATGATACAGGTAACCATAAAAACAGAGTGGGCTTAAATCCTTGCTTTTTCTCTGGTCTGAATTTTAAAATCTTACTTGGGCATAGATTTCTAGAAATTGTTGAAAATAATGTCTTCTTCTAAAGAAAAGCATAAACGCACTTAGCATAGTACAAATGACTGTTTTCTTTTCTTTTCTTTTCTTTTCTTTTCTTTTCTTTTCTTTTCCCTTTCCTTTCCTTTCCTTTCCTTTCCCCTTTCCTTCCCTCCCCTCCCCTCCCCTCCCCTCCCCTCCCCTCTCCTTTCAGTCTGGCTCTGTCACCCAGGCTGGAGTGCAGTGGTGTGATCTCGGCTCACTGCAACCTCCACTTCCCAGGTTCAAGAAATTGTCCTGCCTCAGCCTCCTCAGTAACTGGGATTACAGGGGCCCACCACCACACCTGGCTACTTTTTGTATTTTTAGTAGAGACAGGGTTTCACCATCTTGCCCAGGCTGGTCTGGAATTCCTGACCTCATGATCTGCCCGCCTCAGCCTCCCAAAGTGCTGGGATTACAGGCGTGAGCCACCGCGCCCAGCCACAAATGACTTTTTAAAAAGTTGCAGATCTTAGAGCGTCATCTTGGCTCCAGGAAGAATAAGAACTTTTTATAAGGCAAAATCATTTCTGTTAACAGGGGCAAATTTTTATCTAATGACATTTAGTGGGAAATGGGAAAATTCTCATTGTCCCCTGCCAAATGCTATTGATAGAACAATAACAGAAAGAGAAAAGCATGTCTGTGAAGATTATGTGAGAATTTCCAATAGCTGGTATTTGAGAATTGCTCTGGTCAATTGCAGAAACTGCTTTAAAAAGAAAGAAAAACACCTTTCAGGGATGAAGCTATCATACCAAAATTTAGAACGTCCTATTCCTCAGTTAGATGAACTAAGGGCTTCTTTTTCACCCCCACCAGGACAGGCAATTCATTCCAGAGATCACTCAGTAAAATTCATGATGGGAGTTGAAGTTTCTGCACGTCTAAAATACAACTGTTTTGTTAGTTTCTTGCCGGAAGTTGTCTTGTAAAACATACCTAATCGAGTGTTTGTGTACCTGTGATTCACAGCTGAAATATGACAGGAATGTAGTTTTTAATTTTATTTTATTATTACTATTATTTGAGATGGAGTCTCACTCTGTCACCCAGGCTGGATCTCAGTTTACTGCAACCTCTGCCTCTTGAGTTCAAGCAATTCTCATGTTTCAGTCTCACAAGTAGCTGGGACTATAGGCACTCGCCACCACGCCTGGCTAATTGTTTTTTATTTTTAGCAGAGGCAGGGTTTCCCCATATTGGCCAGGCTGGTCTCAAACTCCTGACCTCAGGTGATCCCCCTGCCTCGGCTTCCCAAAGTTCTGGAATTACAGGCATGAGCCACCGTGCCTGGCCAGAAGGTGGTTTTTAATGCTCTAGATCATTGCAGATCTTGCTAAAGGCCTGGAAGAAAGAGGAAGGCAGGAGAACTTTTTAAAAAAATTGTCAGTGAAGCTCTGCATTGTGGTTCAATAAGTTGGCTCAGGTAGACTTAAGGTGGACAACATCTTGAGCCAAAGTTGGCTCAAGCAGGTATAACTGCTGCTGTTGGTAAGTTCTTCCTCTAGCACTGATTAGAGTCCAGTAGAAGCTGCTGTTCTCATTCTGGGCTGGGTACAAAGGGAAGAGATCCATCTATGCTTGTCCCTGGGTGAATATATTTAGTCAAAATGAATACAGATCTCTCCTGTCATATTAGATTTTATTTTCCTGGGCACTGAAGATTTCCAGACAAATAGCTGGTATGTACTTTTTAGAACAATCACATTTGGATTTTAGAGGGATATTCACAGAAACACAAATGTTTTTACGTCTCAACTTCACTAACATTTATAGGGTTTTCCTATATATGAGCATATAGAGGAAATAGAATAGAAAGGGGAATAGTAAACTAAACTAGGTTTGTCTGCCTTTATCTATGACCGTACTACAGTACAGGAGATAACATATATGGGTAAATAAATACGACAAAGAAAGTGGTAAGGGTTATAAAGCAGGCAACACAAGACACTGTCATTGTTCAGAATAGCACAAGATTGCTTCTGACCAGGTCGATCCAAAAGGAAAGCTCAGCATGGAGAAGCCAGTGTTGTAGCTGGGTGTCAAGGATGGAGCCATATGGCCACTTTGTGTGGGGACCATAAAAGCAAGGCAAATCTCTTGGAATTTCAAGACTCATAATGGAAATGGCAAGTTCATCTTGTGAAGCTACACAGTCAGGTCTTAGCAAAAGAACTTGCAGAGGTTGAATTTACATTGTAGAAAATTTAAATAACTGGCTAAGGCGGGAGTCACTGAAGCTTTTGAGCCTGGAAGTGACTTGATCTTGCAATCATCAGGAAAATAATTCTCCAGGAGAGTGCAAGGTAGATAAAACTTGAGAGAGAAAGGAACAGGGGAGACCATCTGGTGGTTACAAAAAATATCTAGGTAAGAGACAGCAAAACTCTGAACTAGTAGGGAGGGATGAAGACGGAGAAGAGTGGGCAGTTGTCGGGTTTGGGGAATAAGAGACCCAGTGATGTTGGCACTGAAGATAATGGTGCCTTACATCACTTTGTCATTTTGCAGGTGAGAGAAGGGTCCAGTCCGTTCAGAGAGAAGGGTTGAGTCCTGCACAAGGGGAAGTGGCTTCCTGATAGAAATTTCCAACCACGTGTGTTTGTTTCTCTAAACTCCACTGTTGTTTTTCAGCTGTGTGACATTTTTGGGACTTACTAGCAATCACTTTATTTTCTCATTTTCCTAAATTTGTGGACAGGGCAACTGACATGATCTAACTGAACTGAAAACTTTGGAGAGGTATGAAACGCTAGTTGCTAGAGTTCCTCATCTGGGAACATGTTCGGTATATATAACTTTCGACTTTGAAGTAGTAGAAGGGAGAAGTTCTGCAGACCAAAACTTCCTTGCAGCCTATAGTTTTCCATTTAAGAAGACTATATGGAGGTTTCCTGGTCCAACTATGCCAACTATGGGGCGGACAATGGTGACTCTACTGCAGGATCTCGGTTACTGGGATTGACCTAACATTACTGCTTCCCAAGGTATGTTATAAAGATGGGGAAAAACGTTTTCTAAATCAAATACATTTGAGAAATGCTAGATTGAATAACATAAACAGATGACTTTGCTATGGGACTGTTCCGTCTTCAGCACATGAGTATGCACTATACATATTGAAGGGAGCACTGTGTGCTGTTCTTCCCAAATGTAGTTGATTAAAATCCTTATTTCATGCATTATCTCAGTCCAGCATTCTTAGTAAGCACCTACTCACTACTCACAGTGACTTCACAATGCCTGGTGGGATGACCCCACAGATGTACTTGAATCTGGACCTACATAGCCAGAACTGATAAATCAAGCCACTTCCCGAGTTCAAGGCTGAGGGACTGAGACAAAGACCCCCTTTGTACCATTGCAGTGTCTGTCCCTCAGTGCTTGACATTAAGTACTGTTCGGTCTCGACTTGGCATCCTCATTGCATATGGGGCCACAGGAAGGGGCACGAGGGCTGGATTTGGAGTCTGGAGGCCTGAATTAGCAGCCTTGAGATGGCTTTTACCAGCCTCCTCATCTTAGGTAAATTGCCTAATGTTTTGAGTCTCCTCTGGAAAAATGAAGCTAAAACGTCACTTTATCCTGTAGTAATTATCAACCACTTTCTCAATGCTAGGCATTGCCCTAGATGAGGGGATAGAACGGTTGCTCAGCCCAGGACCTTAAACCTTCCTTGGTGGAAAAAATCCCTCTGCCTGCAGCAGTGGGTCGCTTGGGCTCAGATTAAGTTCCATCTGTCCCCAAATAACTCACAACTGAGTGAGCAGGAGCCCCCTTGCTTCTGAGTCTATGAGTTATTTGGCCCCACACCAGGAGCCTCTGGTCCCCTCCCCTCCCTTCCCTCACTATTGGAGAAGGGGGTACAGCATTTGAACCCCACATAAGTATTACCCATCAGGCTCACTGCAGGGTTCGTGGATTCCCTGGTCCTAGGTTTGTTTATAATAACTCACGAGTTCTTCACAATTTGCTCACAAGGAAATGGTAACCGCCGAAGTTGGAAAACCAACCATTTGGGGCCAAACAAAAGCCTGAGGTGAGGGTGCAGTTTGGCTGCAGCGCCATGGGAATTTCTAAAGGCAGAACTTGGCTGTTTTATCTCGTCCCATCTCCCCACGGAATTAAAAACTGATGAATCAAAGCTCTTCTCCAGAAATGTGCTACAGGAATGACAACATTTCCCCTGACAAGTCTTTTATGTATTAAAGTGGCTCCACATTAAGGCTGAGGCGCAGTGGGAGGACTGAAATGTGGAATTGAAAACGTCTTTTTCACAGAGCTGGATCAAGGCATGGAAGGGAGGCAGGATTCTGGGGAGCAGCCAGCGCTGGTGGGAGCGTGGTTCCTGCAGAGACATGGGAGGACACCCTGGCACTCAGCCCTGCATGCGCAGTCCAGCCCACAGCTCCTTCTCAGGAAGTGATACTCTAGGCTTACAAAATTAACATGACCAGGTCCGATGTTTCCCTCACTGAATCCACACAACAGCACTTCAACCCCTCCGCACTCCCCGATGGGGAAACCAAGGCTCCCAGCGGCAATGCCAGTCACCCGAGAATGTGTGACTTCCTAACGGCACATTAGGAAGCTTGATCTATTAAATGATACTTATTTATACCGACTGTACCACCTGTATCAGGAAACAGATGGCACACTCAAAATAGATAAGTCAAGGAGATTTCTTTGTGCACTACTGACAAGGTGTGGGTGAGTGTGGTGCTGGCTTGGTGGCAGCCAAGCTGTTAGCCCCTAGGAAGGAAAGGCAAGAAAGTGGGTCTCAAGCCCAGGAGGGGACTGTGCAAAGCAGCCTCTGTAGACCCAGGACACAGCCCTCTCCAGGCGGCCCTGTGGAATGGAGTCACTGAGACCGCTGCCCTGCCCTTGTCCTCTCCCCTCACTCCCTCTCACTCTTGCCAGATCTATCCCAAGCAGAAGCCCGGGGCATGGGAACCCTTGATGTGGTTCCTGCAGGTCAGCCTCGGGGCAGAGAGCAGGGAGGAGAAGGCATGTGGAGCCGATGAACTTGGACTAAGAAAGTAACACTGTGCCTGGCCACTCACGAGTCTGGGATAACAGAAATAGACAAAACCAGCTGGAACATTGCTAATGTTCGTTCCAAGGACACGCTGAAGCTGTGACATGTCAGAACGACCACTGCTTTCTCATTCACAGAAACACCTTGTTCTCTCAAGCCACAGGCTGTTGAAAACTCTGCTGTCTGCAGTTGCAGTAGCAAGAGGCAGTATCCCACCTCTGGATGGAAGTCACTCTGATACAGAGAAGCTGCTTCAATTTCCACTCCAGCTGTAAAGTTTCAGATGAAGGAATCCTAGGCACAAAATTCCACATCCGTTTTAATGTCATGATTTCCAAAGAAACAGGACCCTCCATCCACTCTGCCATCCAGTCCTGAGGCTGACCCATTGTATTAGTCCATTCTCATGCTGCTGACAAAGACACACCCGGGACTGGGTAATTTATAAAGAAAAAGAGGTTTGCTGGACTCACAGTTCCACATGGCCGAGGAGCCCTCACAATCATGGTGGAAGGTGAAAGGCACGTCTTACATGGCAGCAGACAAAAGAGAATGAGAGCCAAGTGAAATGGGTTTCCCTTTATCAAACCGTCAGATCTCATGAGGCTTATTCACTACCATGAGAACAATATGGGGGAAACCATCCCCATGATTCAGTTATCTCCCACCAGGTCCCTCTTACAACATGTGGGAATTATGGGAGCTACAGTTCAAGATGAGATTTGGATGAGGACACAGCCAAACCGTGTCACCCATCGACATGCAGCACTGCTTTGTTTCAGCTTATAAAATCAAGACTGCATTTAAATTTCACCCAAGCTCCACTCTTCTGCAAGTCCTATAATAATTTTGTCTCTTTGTTTTTTAATTATTTATTTATTTATTTATTTTGGTGAGACAGGATGTCACTCTGTTGCCCAGGTTGGAGTGCAGTAAGTGATCATGGCTCACTGCAGTCTCAAACTCCTGGGCTCAAGTGATCCTCCAGCTTCAGCCTCCGGAGTAGCTGGGACTACAGGTGTGTGCCACCATGCCTGGCTAATTTTCCTTCTTTTTTGTAGAGACAGGGATCTCCCTATGTTATCCAGGCTGGTCTTGAGCTCTCAGCTTCAAGCAATCATCCTGCCTCAGCCTCTCAAAGTGCTGGGATTGCAGGCATAATAATTCTGTATTTTCCCTTTCAGGTGAATGCCCCAAAACTGGTGTGCACTGTTCCTCACTGCTCCAATCCAATAACCCTGACCTAATCAGACTTCATGTGTGCCCCTGGTGTTTGGGCTTGGGCAAGGATCAAGGGAGAAATTGGCTTACTCTCCCTTCCCCCTTACGCTTGAGTGTAATGTGATGGCCACTTTCTATCAGACTGTGTTGGTGTTTACGAGCCTCCCTCAAGCTTTCAGGAAAGAGCATGGGTTATAATCCTAGTAGGGAAACTGCTTTTCCACACAGGACATGTTTAGCAATTTTCTCTCTTCCTTTCGAATTTTCTCTTTGTCCAGTTCACTGTCATTTTTTTCCCCTTCTATTCTGCTGGGCATTCTGTGAGCCCTTTTGAATGGAGGTTGGACCTCTCCTGCCTCTCTGCCTCCAGGGGAGGACTTTGAGCTCTTACATAGCAAGTACTTTACAGGGAGAGATGGGACAGGCTGCACCACACACACCTGGGGTGTGGAGGGCCCCCCGCCCTGGCGAGTGTGAGGGCAGTTGAGAGATGGGTTGGGTTTTTTGGTTCCCTTGGAGGGAGTTCTCAGTTGCTTTTCTGATTCAGAAATGGAGCAGCAGCCCTCTCCACACACATCTTCCTTGGCAGAGCCCCTCTGCCCGGAGCAGCGGGTCGCTTAGATTCAGATTAAGGGTCTTCCTGCTCCTGAGGTCTAAGAGTCACCTGGCCCTAAGCCAGGGCCCTCTGTTCCCTTCTCCTCTCTCTCTTCCATCACTGTCAAGGATAAGGGGTGCAGCACTTGAACCCCACGTGGATATTGCCTATCAGGCTCACTGTGGGGCTCATGTTGGTGTGCTGAGGTTTGTGCACCCCCCCACCTCCATTCCCACCTTCCACCTCTCACTGGGGAGGATGCTGTCTGCATTCATCACCATCTTGACTCAGGACTAGACTTTAGGTTTCTTCAGAAATTGGTGGAATCTTCACTCTTAAGCTTCCAGTTTGGGTGCTTCTTTCCAGTGGCCACTATCACAGGACCCCTGAGACCCTTACGTTCAGACCCATGCCAGGCTGAAAGGAGAAGCACCACATCAGACATCCAAGTGTTGATTCCGCCATGGGGTCAGCCCATGCTGTCAGCCCAGCCAGGCAACAGGTTCGGGGAGCTCGACTTTGGGCTTGGGTATAGCAGAGGGGAACGTTGCTTCCTCTCTGCCCCTTGTTGGTTCTGCCAGTGGGGATTGCTGGGCAGCCCAAACCCCACGAATGAGGAGCGGAGCCAGTGCTGCTTCGGCGTGGCCTGTGAGAGTGGGTTAGGAAGCCCAGGCATCGGCCCCTGACTGCTACTGTTTGGATGGAGACTTCCCAATGTGTCTAATGAGGTTCTGTCAAAACCCCCGGGCTGCGGGCTCTTGGGAGGTAGTCGAGTAGCATTTGACTTCTTATATTTCTTCATTTATTTACTTCTAACTGTGGTAAATGCATATGATGTAAAATTGGCCAGCGTAACCATTTTTAGGTGTACAGTTTAGTGGCATTAAGCACATTCACACTGTTGTGCAGCCATCACCACCATCCAGCTGCCACGCTCTTCAACCTCCCAAACAGAAACTCTACACATTCAACAACTCCCCACTTCTCTCTCCTGCCAGCCCGACAACCCCCATTCTACTGCCCGTCTGTATGAACTTGACCACTCCAATACCTCATGTGGGTAAAATCATGCAATGTTTGTCCTTTCATGACTGGCTTATTTCACTGGATAGAGTGACCTCAGGGTCTATCCACGTCACAACATGTGTAGACTCTCCTTCCTCTGCAAGGCTGAGTAGTATTCCACTGTATAACATAAGCCACGTTTTGCCCGTGCATCCATCCATCCATGCACACTTCACTTGCTTCCACTCTTGGATTCTTGTGAACACAGGTGTTTGGGTGTCCTCTCGGCGGCATACATTTTGACTCCTGCCAATCAAAGATATTCAACAGACATCTTCTGATGTCTGTTGAACAGAATGGATCTGAGCGAGGAGCTCATGAATCATATGATCTCCCCATAGCCCTGGGACCACAAAACTGTGAGAGGAGGAGGCCTGAGGACCTCTGTAAATCAGGGATGATAGTTCAAGCTTGTGGGGAAAATTCCAACTGTGTGGCTCTTTAGACTAAACAAGTCAGCATCCCCCATCCTTCCCAGTCCCCATAGAAAACAGAAAGAGCATGCCTGTTCTAGAGATTTTGACTTCTTGGAAGTTCTGCCTCAGCCAGCAACGCCATCCCTGAAACCGTCAGGGAAAAGTGCTCTTCATTTGTCCACGTGCCCTTGGCTGTTCTTAGTGGGAAGAAGCAAGCCTGGCTCTAATTTAGTATGCATTTCCTCCCGCGAATGTTGCAGGGGTCCTGCGTCATCTTCAGGACCCTGTAATGGAGTTTCCAAGGGGCTTGCCTCTCTGGTCCTCAACTCACTCGTGAGCCCTCTTGGCAGTCTGCACAACACCATGTTGATTCGTGACAGTTCTCCCAGTCCCTAAGCGGGATGTTTGTGCATTAGGAGGTTTGTGCCCTCCTTGCCAAGGGCCCATCTCTCTCCCTCAGCCACTGTTGGCAGCTCTCAAGCTTCCCCTACCTTTACCAGATGAGGAGAGCAGGACGGGACTGGGACTCTGAGCACAGCCTCCGCCGCAGACCCATGTGTGTCGGGCCCCACACCACCCCAGTGGAGGGGGGTGACTGATTTGGTCCTAGTTCCCCGGGTGGAAACCTTGCCTCTCCACCGCAGGTCCCTGATGCTGGAGAGTAGAAGGTCACAGTCTGGGGGAGTTGACATCTGGCACCAAAGGCTACTCAGGAACAAGGTTTTGCTGGGGGGAAAGCTACCCTCCTCTCTTACACTGTGGAGGCTCAGCTCTCCAGAGGAGCTGAGTTGTTGGCGGTATTGCAAACTCACTCTGGCATTGGGCCTGGAGCCCACAGGCCCAACACAAGAAGCTGGGCTAATTATAGCCATCTCCAGCCTCTCTCAGACGTTCTGGGACCATCTCCAGCAAGAAGCTCGGGGGCACTGGTCTATGGCGTCCATACCCCGTGTCACAGCAGGCAACACATCATCAGCGGAGCTGCGAGCAACCAGCTCCTGCTGGGAAGGCCCAGACACTGGAATTCAGACAGCATTGACCTCAGAGATGGCCCTGCCCCTGAGGAACAGAAAAGGGAAACCAGCTGGAAGTCGAGTGTGTCCTTCCATGAGCCTGGCATCAGCTACAGAGGGTAGCAAGAAAGGCCGGAGCCACAAGGCAGTGCCAATGAGACAAGTAACCAAGGGACTCGTTGTAAAAAGCCTTCATGAATGGCACCATGGCCAAAGCTGGGAGTGGGCTCACATGCTCAGCACAAGTGTGAATCTTACACTGTGTGGATCAAGGCTCCCAGGCCTGTCAGCACCACAAGGCAGAGCCCCAGACTCCCGAGGCCTCAGCTTTCCACCCTCAGCACTACTACAATTTGGACCACATAATTCCTTTTTGCTGGCTGTCTTGTCCATTGTAAGATGTTTATTTAGCAGCATCCCTGACTTCTACCTACCCTATGCCGGTAGCAATCCCCACTCCCAGTATGACAATCAAAAATGTCTCCAGGTGGGGCACGGCAGCTTATGCCTGTAATCCTGGAACTTTGGGAGGCTGAGGCAGATGAATTGCCTGAGCTCAGGAGTTCGAGACCAGCCTGGGCAACATGGTGAAACCCCATCTCAACTAAAAATACAAAAATTAGCCAGGGGTGGTGGCATGTACCTGTAGCCCCAGCTATGTCGGAGGCTAAGGTGGGAGGATTACTTAGGTCCAGGATGTCGAGGCTGCAGTGAGTCATGTTTGTGCCACTGCACTCCAGCCTGGGTGACAAAGGGAGATCCTGTCTCAAAAAAAAAAAAAAAAAAAAGTCTCCAGACCTTGCCAAATGACTCGTGGGGAGCAAAATAGGTATTTATGAAGAATTGCGTATGTGCCCATAAGAGTTTCATATGCAGTAACCTATATAACTCTTACAATATCATGAGGTAAGTATTATGATTGCCCCAGTTTTGCAAGTGGGGAAACTGAGGCTATGAGGGATAGGTAACTTGCCCAAGATCACACAGATAGTGAGTGGCAGAGCTGGGGTGAAAATCACAAGGGACACTCTAGACCCAAGCCCCTATCAGGTGTGCAGAGCTGCCTCACTTATTCTGATGATCTCATTTAATTTGCTTGATAACCCATTTTACAGATGTGGACACAGAAGTCAATACCTCATCCAAGGTCACACAGCTAGTGACAGGCACAGTTCAAGCTGAAACTCTGGCACATGAGCTGCTCAAGTGGGCTGAAGTATTCAGTCCATACTCTGAAAAATAGATTTCAAAGCAGGGGAGGAGGAGTAAAAACAAATGAACAGATGAAGCAGATCTTCTCTGTCATTGGGTGGGATGTGGGATTCAGTGGGCTGAAGGTGGATTCTGCATAGAGTAGTGGCTTTTGCCCTCACTAGAGGTCAGCTCAGCTGACGTGCTGGCTTCTGGTCTCCCTTGAAGCCTTGCAACTGCACCAGGCGACCCCTGGGGTTTGCTTCCTGCTACAGCGATAGACTCTGAGCCTGGTGGCTCCCTTCCATTCCAAAACCACTCACCTGGGTGTTCCTGAGCCGTCTGAGCTCATTCCCGCCTTCCAACGAGGGCAGTTACAAAGGTGTGAAGCAGGCCTGTCTTGGTATCTTATGCCGTTAACCTGCGATGTGACCTTTTAGCAAGTTTCTCAGCCTACGTGAGCCTCAGTGTATAAATACACAAAATGGGAGCCCGGCACCCCCTCATTAGGCTGGGAGGGTATAAAGCACACAGTAGACTCTCAGACAATAGTACTATACCAACTCTGTATTGTCCCACACTCTCCTCTCCACATTCTGTATCTTTCTTTATGTGCTCTGAGCCATAAAAATGGTTTCGTGTCTTAGACTCCAACTGACTGAGTGGTGGGATTGCAGATTTTTTTTTTTGAGCACAGTAATAAGCCCTCAGGCACTCGGCTGAAAGTCAGTGTTGGCGCTTGTGTCTACTTATTCTGATAAACAATAGTCGCTCTCCAGGTTGCCTTCATGTCCATTGCCACATAGTAGCTTTCTGTAGCATCGAAATAGGAATCTGCAGTGGAGGATTCATTTTATTTCCTCTGTAAAATAGCTTTGCCCTTATTTTGAGCAATTTAAGACGAAATAAAGCCAATTGTGAGGAACTGATTCAGTGGAAGGGACTGGGGCTTGGGCAGTGCACACAGCTGCGTGCGGCTCGCCTGGCAGTTCCGAAGCCCAGCACAGGGCAGCTTACCTTAGCTCCAGGCAGCTCCCAATTTAGCAAGGGTGGAGCCATTCTGGGACCGTCATCTCAGCAACATACAGTAGAACAGAAAGCCCGTGAGCAGTTTATTCAGCGAGATCTGGGAAAAGCCTGGCTCCGTTGCTCATCCAGCCTGTGACTTCAGGCTTCAGCACTGACTTTTCTGAATGCGGACTGTCTCACGTGTGAAGTGAGGAGAACGGTCCTGCCTCAGAGGTAGTTTGTGAGCATTCAGCAGGATAAAGACTCCGAGGTCCCCGGGACGCAGAGCGGCCGCTCAGTGCCTTTCAGCTCCTCTGCTGCAATCCCTGTTTTGATCCATCCAGCCCTTTCTGATGAGCAGATGCTACTTCCCCATCGGTTGTGTCCACTCCTTTATTCTGGCTGCCTGACAGTTAACACCCCCTCTGGTGACAGACGTAGCATCTGAGAGTGCTTTGGGATGATATAAATGGAACTGGAATTCATTCAAGCAATTTCTAGTGCATCTGGGCTGGGAATTGCCTTGAATTGTATTTTTGAGCCAATCCCCGCCACCCCCCTCACTGAGAGCAGCCTTTAGTCGCTATACTGAGAACAGGCCATATAAGAAAGTTTCCCCCACCCTTAAGTTGGGACCTATACTCAATCATTACCTAGCAGATTTCAGGGAAGCAACCTTTGTCAGTAGCAAACAAACGCTTCCTTCACATGGTGTGTCCTGGCCATCTCCTGACAAGTCACTAGTTCCTGGATGGGTGTGAATTTATTGGGGGCTTATGGCTGAGAATAAGAACTTGTCCTCTGACACAACAGCTCACCAATGCAGCAACTCCTTCCATGGTTATTGCAATGGGTTAATTTTATGTGTCAACTTGACTGGGCCATGGGATACCCAGATAGCTGGTTGATCATTACGTCTGGGTGTGTCTGTGAGGGTGTTTCTAGAAGAGATGAGCATCTGAATTGGTGGGCTGAGCAAAGCGGACGGTCCTCCTCAATGTGAGTGGGCATCATCCAGTCCATCAAGGGCCTGAGCAGAATAAAAAAGCAGAGGAAGACTGAATTATTTCTCTGCCTAACAAATTGAGCTGGGACTCGGATCTTTCCTGCCCTGGTTCTTCCGGTTCCCTGACTTCAGACTGAAATCTTTACCATTGGCCCTCTGGCTTCCAGGCCTTGAAATGACCCTGTCTGGGTTTCCTGGGCTGCAGGGTTGCTGATGATGGCGGATCACGGGTCTTATAAGCCTCTATAATTGTGTGGGCCAATTCCTTATAAAAATCTTTTTCTAGAGATAAGCATATTTCCTATGGGTCTGTTTTTCTTCAGAACCCCAACAAATACGGTGGTTGTCTTTACTGACCCGGGCTTCAGTGAAGGGCATCTGTATGCTACACTGCCCGCTGCATGTTCTATCTGAGCAGTTAGCAGTACACATCAGGACATGTTAGCATTTCGAGGAAATGACAGTCCTCAGTTGGAACCTAGGCCCGGAAAACTAATTTGCAGAAGGCTTCTCATTGTCTTAAGTGGCTCCAAAGAATATTCATGGCATTGCAGAGAAACATATAGGATAGGGTGCATGCACAGTGAAATCACCCAGTGCCTGGTGCACCCACTCCCAGAGATTTTTTTTTTTTTTTTTTTTTGAGACGGAGTCTCACTCTGTCGCCCAAGCTAGAGTGCAGTGGTGTGATCTCAGCTTACTACCACCTCTGCCTCCTGGGTTAAAGCGATTCTCCTGCCTCAGCCTCCTAAGTGGCTGGGATTTCAAGCGTGCACCACCATGCCCAGCTAACTTTTTTGTATTTTTAGTACAGACGAGGTTTCACCATGTTGGCCAGGCCAAATTCCTGGCTCAAGTGATCTGCCTGCCTCAGCCTCCAAAAATGCTGGGATTACAGCACCCCAGAGATTCTGATTTAACTGGTCTGGGATCAGCATCAGCTCTGGGAGCTTTATGTGATCCCCAGGGTTTCTAACATGAAGGCCAAGTTGTGCATACATTAGACAGGTCTGAGTTGAAGCTCTCAGTCATTGATGAGTTGTGAAATCTTGGTAAAGTCACTGAACTTCTCTGAACCTCAGTTTTATCACCTGTAAAAGGATAGATATATGATTGATCCCAGAGCCTTGTCTTAAGGATGACATAGACAGGATGTGTGAAGTGACAGAGGTGTCTAATAGAACAAGAGTGCCTGCAAAGTGAGGACCTCCCCACTAGGCACTTGCATGGGAGGTCAGGGAATGTGCCTTCAGGGAGGCCTCAGCGCATTCACATCAGAGCCCTTAGCTGGGACCAAATGCTAATGTTCCCTGCGCTTACACCCACTCTCACTGTTCCTCCCTTCCCCTGTCTGGATTGTGCTCTCTACACCGCCCCACCACGGCCTGGAATAAGACCAAAAATATTGGAAGAATTGAGCTTGCTGTTTTCAAACACCTCAGATGCCTAGATCTCTGGTTCTTAAATCACTTAAATGTTAACATGCACTTAGGCACACTGAAAGCAGTTTGGATATGGCTCGAGGGTATTTCTCGAGCCACCGAGTCTATCGCTAACCCCATGTTGAGAGTGCTGGATCTGAGTGAACCAGTGAGGTCTGACACTGAGAAAAGAACTGACAAAGTCGTGGTTTATTCTTGGTTAGTTGCCTGGTAAAGTAGTTGGTAAAGTCAGTGGTGAAGTTAGGAAGAAGATTCCTATTCCTTATCCTGTTTTGCTCGTGCTAAGGACTCGTTTTTACTCTGCCCTTTACAAAGCAAGGAGTTGGAAAAGAGCTTAAAGTTCATTACACTTGATCTTGTTCATCAAGAAGTAAAGGTACAAAATAAATGCTTATTAGGAAGGCTCTGGTAGAGTGTCCCTCCCAGATGTCCCCAGAGGGTGCTAAGCTTCCCCCACCACAGCAGTGATCACCCCATGGGGTATTTACCTGGTGGTCTGCCTATCTCTAACACTATGAGGCGCCCTGAGGACCAGGGACACACCTGTCCTGTTCACCCCGGTGTCCCCACTACCAGGCACAGGTTAGGCAAATGACACGTATTTATGGGATGAATGAATGAATAACTACTCTAAAAACAAACAAAGGAGGGCAGTCAAAATACATAAGCATAGGCTGGGGGCAGTGGCTCAGGCCTATAATCCCAGCACTTGGGAGACAGAGGCAGGCAGATCATGAGGTCAAGAGATTGAGACCATCCTGGCCAACATGGTGAAAACTCGTCTCTACTAAAAATCCAAAAATTAGCCAGGCATGGTGGTGGGCACCTGTAGTGCCAGCTACTTGGGAGGCTGGGGCAGGAGAATTGCTTGAACCCAGGAGGCGGAGGTTGCAGTGAGCCAAGATCACGCCATTGCCCCCAGCCTGGGTGACAGAGCGAGACTCTTGTCTCAAAAACAAACAACAACAACAAAAAAACCATAAGCTTAATTAACTAAACATTCCACACAGTATCCATCCAAACTCAGAATGTGTATTGTGTTTAAATATTTTAAGTGTTTAAATATTTAATTATAAGTCAGCTATGTTTGGGGCTTCTTCCTTTCTCATTGTCCCCTGTGTCTGTAGTTTCTCAGTAAGAAGTGAGACCCTGTGCATTCAATACTGATAGACAAGGACCTGCCAATTCTGATGCCAGAGACTCAGGCAAAACTATTAGGGAGTGTCTGGAATATTTTTAAAACACTGTATCCCCTCCCAGGGAGCGTTAAATGCTATCATTGGGTCAGCACTGGACACCAGAGAGCACACAGCTATGCTCTCTCATTGGGGCACTGTCATCAATATGCATTCTCTCACCTTAGAATAAATGACACCCCTGCAGAACAGGTCTCCACACTGTTGATGGAGCAGCGGACACGGGAAGCCCATGAATATGGAGGCGGCATGGCAGTGAAAGGCAGTGGGGCGCAGCGTGCAAGGAGAACCTTTGAGGCAGTCAGGAAAACACCAGGGTGTGAGGGGTGTCGTTACGGTATGGAGATGACAAAGGTGGCAAGGGAATCTAAAATCCTCCAAGCAAGGGCAAAACAACCATTTGCAGAGAAGCCTTTGAGCTCTAAATGCCTCGCTGCCACCTCAGACTCTCACGGAATTGATTTCCGCCCCTTGGAGAAACTATTTGCTGTGACCTACTTTTTCACATGAAAGACCTCACTAAAGTGTTCTTTTTCCTTCACTGAAGGTTTGAAAAAAAATTCTTTTTCTAACTCTTACACTTCCATCCTATGGGTGAGGACGCCTCGGCTAAGAATGACCTACGCAGTGCTGTCCTGTAGGGCTTTATGTGACGATGGAATGGTTCGCTATCTGCACTGTCCAGCGTGACAGCCATGGCCACATGCGGCCACCAGGCACTTGGGACATGGCTGCTAGCATGATGGAGGAACTGAATTTGAAATTTTATTTAATTTTAATCAAACTTAAATGTAGGCCGGGCGCAGTGGCTCAAGCCTGTAATCCCAGCACTTTGGGAGGCCGAGACGGGTGGATCACGAGGTCAGGAGATCGAGACCATCCTGGCTAACACGGTGAAACCCCATCTCTACTAAAAAATACAAAAAAAAACTAGCCGGGCGAGGTGGCGGGCACCTGTAGTCCCAGCTACTCGGGAGGCTGAGGCAGGAGAATGGCGTAAACCTGGGAGGCGGAGCTTGCAGTGAGCTGAGATCCGGCCACTGCACTCCAGCCTGGGCGACAGAGCGAGACTCCGTCTCAAAAAAAAAAAAAAACCTTAAATGTAGCCATATGTACTAGGGTCTACAGACCAGGCGTATGCATACCCCTATCAAAAGAGTTCCTGTTCACATTGTTGAAGTGAAAAAAGAAAGGCAAATTGTAGTGTTATGTGTTTAGTATAAATATGTACACCCACCCCAAACAAAACAATATTATTACATTTGTGCCTAAAAATGCTTTTTAAATGCACAGAAAAATGACTGAAATTATACCCAACAGACCAATATAAAAAAGGAGAACAATTTAAAAATGCTTTCTTGTCTGATATATCTTGAGTTTTATGTTTTTTTCTTGTGGTCTTGTTATCGTGACAAATCCACCTGGATCTAATATCTAAGACCACAGAAGCTTGAGAACAGGCACACCAGCTGTAAGATGTTTTATTCTTTTCCTTTCTTTTCTTTTTTTTTTTTTGAGATGGAGTCTCACTCTGTTGCCCAGGCTGGATTGCAGTGGTGCGATCTCGGCTCACTGCAACCTCCGCCTCCCTGCAACCTCCACCTCCCAAGTTCAAGCGATCCTCCTGATTCAGTCTCCTGAGTAGCTGCAATTACAAGCACACATCACCACCCCGGTCAATTTTTGTATTTTTGGTAGAGACAGAGTTTCACCATGTTGGCCAGGCTGGTCTTGAACTCCTGACCTCAGGTGATCCACCTGCTTAGGGCTCTCAAAGTGCTGGGATTACAGGCATGAACCACCATGCTCTGTCATAAGACATTCTTTCTAAAGAACCCAGAGATCATCCACAGCCAGTAGTGGGACAAGTCAAAATGCACATATGCATCCACGTGCACCAAGTCGCGTGGAATATGCTGTTCTCAACCTCAACTGTGCATCAGAACTGCCTTTTCAAAATATCCAGAGGCTTTGCGTCCCACCCCAAAGATTCCATTTCAATTGTACAGAATGGTCCCAGGGCAATGGTATTTTTGAAAGGCTGCTGGAGTGATTCTATTGTATAGCCAGGACTGAGAATGCCTGAGCTGGAAGCAGCACACATAGAGGAATACCTAGCACCAGGGAGCCAGCCGCAGAGCTGGGAATGGCCGAGTAGGAAGATGCCTCAGCCCGTCAGCCACTGTGAGTGAGGGGCAGGACACAGAAGGACCACTCGTCTTGGCCTCACGGAGAGAAACATGGCATCTGAACCCTGGAGAACCCCAGGGTTTCATCCTAGTCTCTGGGTACCCTCGCTTCTTAGATAATCTCTCCGCTCCTGTGGCTTTAAATTATGAATACCATCTCCACGCAGTAATTGAAAATCCTCAGCCAGACTGCGATTTCCAACTTCCTACATGCCATCCCTTCCTGGATGTCTAGCCAGCCTCAGCCATCGCACAGCCACACGTATGTGTCTCATCCACCCCCAGCTCCCATCTCTCAGACAATAGCCTCGCCGTTCTGTACCTGCCCCCTCCGGAAGTTGTAAGGAGCACACTGAGTCCTCTCTTTCCCTCATGCTCACATCAATTTCATCCCCAAGCCCTGCTGGCTCTAAAGTTAAAATATATTGTGACCAACCGCTTCTTACCAACTCTATCCCGGTATGCTAGCCCACGCTGCCAACATCCTCTGAACACTGTACCAACCCCCAAATGGGTCTCCAGTGCTCTTTCTCTCTTCCTCCTTGCAGCAGAGGCCACAAACAGCAGCAGGAAGAAACTCGTTAACTGAGCACTGCAGCTCCATAGGTGAGCACACTCACCCTCCAGTGGCTTCCCATCCCCTCAGAGCAACACCTGGTGACACGCTGTGGTGCACAGGCTCCAATGCCACCTGGCTTCGCTCCCTTCCAGACCCACCGCCTTCTACTCCATGCCTTTCCCATTGAGTCCCGTCACAGGGTCTCCTAGTTGTTCTTGAACAGTCTCTCCCCCAGAGCCTCTGCACCGGATTGCACGTGCCTCCATCACCAAATTCATCGAGAGCTCTGCTCAAATCCCACCTCTTGGAGTGGGGTTTGGGGGGCTTTCCTGGGCCCTCAATCTTCATCAAGAATCCTCTCCCTCCCCTACCAGCTTCCCTCTGTGGTCCCCTATCTGGCCTTATTTTTCCACCCATCACTTATGGCTACCTAAAATTACTGCTTGTTTTTTTTTCTCTGCCTCCTCCCCTGTCCTCCCCTGGAATCTAAGTCCCTGCAGGACGGAAGGTGCCTTGCAGCTGCACTGCCAGCTCCTGGAACAGGGCTGGCATGACCGCGGCCAGGCAGGTGCTCCTCGTGTGCTGACCGAGTCTTCGTTAAAAGCTGCACAACAAACACAATGAAGGGTTTGTTCATTCAACTTTTTAAAATTGTGGTAAAATAGATGTAATATGCAATTTCTACTTTTGACATTTTCAAGAATACAGTTCGGTGGCATTAAGTACATTCACTTTGCTGTGAATCTATCACCACCATCCACCTACAGAACTTTTTCATCATCCCAAGCTCTGCACCCATTAAATTTTATCTCCCCTTCTTCCTCCTCCCAGCCCCTGACACCCCCCGCCATTCTACTTTCTGTCTCTGCGAATCTGACTACTCTAGGGACCACATACAAGTAGAACCATGCAGTATTTGTCCTTTTGTGATGGCTTATTTCACTCAGCGTAATGTCCTCAAGATAAATCCGTAATGTAGCATGTGTCAGGGTTTCCCTCCTCCTCAAGGTTGAATAATATTCCACTGCGTGTCTAGACCACATTCCGTTCACCCATTCAACTGTCAATGGACATTCGAGTTGTTCTCATTCGACTTGCAGCCAGAGTGCTTGCAAAATGTGAAGTGTGAACAAAAGGATACTGTGCGATCCAGTGTCACCAAGAGCCCCAGTTTTCCAGGAAGCCAGCAAAGCAGGACATTCCTAGGGTCCCTGTGGAGGCCTCGGGGCAGCAGAGTCAGAGCTGAGCGGCCTGAATGTGTGGTAGGCATGGAATGACCGATGTCATCAACAGCATTACCCTGAGTAATCACTAATCACCAACTCCTTCAGTTACTGCCACAGCACAGCTGAGACGAGGCAGATCTGAAGAGGAAGGGAAATGTGTGGTTTTCTTCTGCCCTGGTTTGAGGCTGAGATGTCCCTGGTAACCCTGAGGGGACTCCTGGCTGTCCTTGGCAGGTGTGGCTGTCCTCACTGGCCACTGGCTTTCTGCTCACACCTACCCAATGTCCCCATGAGGCTGACTCCCCCTTCTCACCTTTCCCTCTCCCCACTCCCCTGCCAGCCCTTCTCATCAGGACCCCAGAGCCTGTTTGAAGGAGCGAATGGGTTCGCTGTTTTATTTCTTAGAACTTAAGACCCCATGAAACAAAGCAAGGTCTGGTCATATCGGGTTGTGTCACAGGTAGAAAAAGGCAAGGACATGTCTGCAAGAATGACTGCTGCTAGGAGGGCAGGAAGGCTGGGATGGCCAGGCTAGACATGCATGGTGGGGATTTGGGGAAGAGAGGTTGGTTAAGGAAGGGAGAACTGATGGTGAAAGGACTGGAAAGAAGACATACAGGGAAAGGTGCTGTTCTCTACCAAGGGGAGGCCTGTCTTGGGTAGGGCTTAGGAGTGAGGAAAGGTGGACGTCTCATTCAGCCTCCATTCTGAATATCCTCTAAGTTATCTCAGCAGGACACATGGCTCCTCAAAGCGAGGTCTATGGGTGGGGCTGGTCTCCGACTGTCTGTTACCAGTCCACAATGAAAAAAGCACAGAAATGACAGTCAAGTGAGTAGAAACTTGTGCCTTTGGCATGGCTGCAGCAGCCACTGGTTGTGATCAGTGGCCTTGGCTTGTCGGTGGGTCTGAGACCAGGGCAGGTGCTGTTCAGTGTGTGCTGAGATGCAAGCAGTATGAGACGCATGCTGTCAGGGACTGTTGGGCCTTTAGGGGTCTGGGAACGGTGGAGGACACTGGTTTTCACTACAGCCGGTTTGATGAGGTGTGCCCCGAGCCACGCTCCATGACCCCACACACTGGCATCTCCTCCAGAGCCCGTTGCCAAGCTGGGCACCAGGTGAAGTCACTGGCCTGCATTTTGGGGCATATGTGCACAAAAGAGAGCTCTCTCCTCCCCAGACTCACATTCTACCCAGTGAGGGAACCTGGGGGCCTAGGTGGTCTGAGGAAACAGCAAAGTCCCTCCTCCAATTTCCTCTCACTCGAAGGTGTTCTCACTTTGAGTAGAATGGGGGGTGGAAATGTCCCTATTTCTTAATTCCTTTAATTTATTTAAATTGGACTCTCTCTGCACATGCAATTGAACATGCACAAGTTTTGTATGTATGATTTGACTCCCCTGTAGAAGTTGCCACACAAGCAAAAACCAGACTGCTCATGTGTTCAGCAGGAATCAGGCACTAGGATGACGGCTTTGGGTGAACTTTGACTCCTCACATTGAATCCGTGAGGACGGTGCTGTCACTATCATGCCCACTTCACACATGGGTTTTAGCTCTTCCCACCCGCTGTTGCTGGTTGAACTGCGCCCTTCCCGTATGTACACCTAGTGATATATGTTCAAGTCCTAATGCTTAGTAACTGTTAATGTGATCGTATTTGGAAATTGAGTCTTTGCAGATGTAATCAAGTCAAGAGGAGGTCATTAGAAAGGGCCTTGATCCCGTATGACTCATATCCTCATAAGGAGGAATCTGGACACAAACACACACAGAAGGGAGACAATGTGAAGAGACGCAGGGATAACATGGCCATGTGCAAACTGAGGATTAGAATGATGCATCGACAAGCCCTGGAATGCCAAAGCCTGCAGCAACCACCAGGAGCTAGAGAGGGGCAAAGAAGAATTCCCCTACCGCTTTCAGAAGGAGCATGGCCCTGCCAATACCTTGGCTTCAGACTTCAGCCTCCAGGACTGTGAGACAATCCATTTCCTTTGCTTGAAACCACCCGGTTTGGGGGGTTGGTTGGTTTGCTTTCGTTTTTGTTTCTTTGTAACGTTAGCAAATGAATGTACCCTGTCCCCGGATATACCCAAGTAACCTAGGCCTGGCCAAACAGAGTCCCTTAAGCACCCTTTATCCTCTATGATTATAGTCCAGGAAGGAGCAAGGAAGCTGAGTTGAAGAGAAGCATCACAGCTTTTTCCATAGCTACAAGGAAAGAGAATTTATTTTGATGGGTTCCTCAACTGCAAATGTTGGCTCCAAGCCTCTGACAATCACCTGGATCCAGCCACACTTAAAGTCATGACACTTTTAGCCACATAAATCCCCAATTCCTCTTGTCTTTTTTTTTTTTTTTAAGCTGGATTTCTCCCACTTGCAACCAGAGAGTGATGGCTTTAGGCGATCTGCATAGTCAGCAAGGCTTTTTTGGGTGGCGTCTGACCTACCAGCCACCTTCCCTCTGCTCTGCAGGCAAGATCCAGCTTGTCACAGGAGAACTACAGGGACCTCACACTGCTGAGCCATCAAGCTCAATTAACATGGACCGTGGAGCAATGTTGCCAAAATAGTAGCCTCTTGGAACAGCTTGATATCTTTTTCGTCATATGGTTTCCCAAACAGGATATGAAGTTGCCATCATTATGTGACGGGGGATTTACTCAGCAGGACCAGGGAGGGGTAGGGTGGGGTGGGAAAGAGCTGTGGTTCTGCAAGGGAACCTCCAGGTTTAACTGCAGCTCCCAGACAGTGATCCATGTGCGCTGCCCTGGGTCGGAACTTCCAGGCACGTGCAGAAGCCTGGGCAGCAGTGAGTGGGGAGTGGAATGCCTGTTGGCAAATCAGCCTCTCTAGACCTTGCTAGAGTGGCAATTAGGCCTTCTGTGAGAGCAAAACAAATTATCTTAATAGATACATAACCCTCAGATCCTATTGGAAAAACGTTACATCATTGGGGGACTATGTATTTTTACTCAAAAGTTGGCATTTTTTTAAAGCGCATATGATTTGAACATTTTTAGTCTATGCCCTCAATGCAATTGAAATATGACATGCTGAGCATACACTCAGTTTTGTTCTTAAAAGAACAAACCTTGAGCCTGGCTAGAATTCAGTAATTTTTTTTCTTTGAACCAACAATGTTGAGAACTGAATCTTTGAAATACATGTCTAAACCAAATCTTACCAAAGTGAGAAGCTTATTTAATTTCAACCAACTCTTACTGCATGACTTCTAATACAGGGAATGGAAAACTAAATAATCTACGGCCCTTGTTCTTGTTCTTGAAAAGCTGCCAGTCCTTGGCAAAGCATAAGAGACCTGAATTTTGGAAAAGCATTTTGGAATGCTTTTGGCTGCAAGAAACAAATGAGCAAAACTAAACTGAAGGAACATAAACAATACAGGAAATTTAAAACTCACAAAGACTTAAAGCCTGAAAATAGATTTGCCTTCAGGTGAGGCTTGATCCAGGAACTCCATGACCCTGTTTGTTTCCATCTTTCCTCTCTTTTCAGATTTCTATTCTTGGCAATGTCCTCTCCTCTCCCAGCCTCAGCTTGTCGTCTCAACCCTTCTACTAGCCTGCTCCCTGGAAACTAAGAAGGGGTTCCCAGAGAAGGTAATGCTTTGAATTTTGAGGCAGAATGTGCATGGGATTGACAATAAAGAAAGCACATTCCAGCAGGGAATATCATTCTAAAAAGCATGGAGGAGTGAATCCACAGGAGAGTCAGGGGAGCTGCAGGTAGTTTTGTGCTGCTGGAGGAGAGAGTCTGCTTGAGGGACTAGAAGTGATGGATGCTCAGGGGTAGGGAGGAGGTAGTGGGAGGAGGGATGGGGCCCATGAGCTCTGTTCTGAGCTGAGCTGAGGTGGAAGCACTTTATCCTGAAGACGATGGAGAATAATTCTAAGCTCGGTATGCCAGGACAGGATCTGCATTTCAAAGTGAAAGCAAAAAAGACCAACTCAAACAAGAAGAAAGTGTATTATCTCATAGAATTGCAAGTTCAGAGGGAGGGTGGGTCCAGGTTTGGCAAGATTCGTGGCTCAAAGATACCCTCAAGGACCTAGTTTCTTTCTGTTTCTCAGTTCTACCACTTTCTATGTGAGCTTCAGCCAAGGTCTGTCTCCCTGCATGGTTGCAGGATCGCAGCCAGAGCCAAGCAGGGCCATATGTCGTTCCCAAACCCATCCAATAATGGAGACAGAGAGGGGGCGGAGAGAAGGGAAGGGAGAGGAAAAGGGAGAGAGAGAAATTCCAAAGGGATCCATCAGGAACGAGGAATACTGAGTGGGAAATCAGCAGCGCCCCTCTCAAAGGCCTTCAGTTCTTTCTTGAACACCCAGAGGCCTGTTGTATTTTGGAATTCAGTACCTTTTGGATTTCAGGAGGGTAACACAGTGCCTGTACCTCATATTTTAGGAGGGTAACGGAGTGCATTAGAACCCCCAGGGGCTCCGAGGTGGTGCCCCCACCCCATCACACCAATGGCTCTGCATAAAGGGCATGGACGCCAGGTGCCCTGCTCAGTCGGGGCAGGTTTTGCAGCCCGGGGACCACAGCGTGCGGCGCCTTCCTTCGTTCTTGTGTGGACCCCTGTGCCCAGTATATTCCTCGGCTGCTCTGTGAGCAAGGGGAGGAAGGCTGGAGGGAGCAGGTGAGGGGGCGGTCAGAGAGGTGACTTCTGAGGCTATGGGGATGTGCCAGTGGGTTGCGAGATGGTCTGAAGGGGAACAGATGCAATGGGAGTGGGAAACCATGGGGACACGAAAGAGATTCAGGAGAAATGAGGAGGCAAACGTGGAAGCGGATTACCTGAAAAAATCAAATAGCAGAATCCTCCTTCTGCCACTAGAGGTCATGAAGAATTAAGACTAAGTCGCTTCATAAATTCGTGAGGTGTTTGCAGTTCCTTTCTGTGGAAAGATCTCCAGGACAAAGAGACAGAACGTCTATTTGTTGATGTGTTTCAGATCCAGAACCATGAGCTACACACTTTCTGAAATCCACGAGTGTGTGTCTCATAAGCTCCTATGAGTGTGGACTTTCCTAAGAGCTCAGGTTCCCTCCAGTCTTGAACTGCCTTGATGTCACACACTCAGGTGGGCCCTGCCTCCAAGCCCACCTTGTGAAAACAGGGATGGGGGACCGCTATTAGGGAGAGAACATGAGAGTTGGAAGGGGCCCAGGCCCCTGGGGAGTCCAAAGTGGCCTTTCCAGGTAGGGAAACTGAGACCAGTGAGGAAAGAAGGACTTTTTGAGGCCACAGAGCTGTGTGGGGCAGAGGTGGCACTAGAGTGAGTTTCCTTGGTGTGAGGCCCAGGCTCCAGCCTCTGCGTGATCTGGGGGTGGGGGATGCTGGAAGCCTGGGTGACTAGAAGGAAAGAAGCCAGAAGCCAGTGCTACTCTCCACTTCTGCCCTTTGCTGAACTGGCCCTGACCCCTTCCAGGCCTCAGGGCCTCCTGCTGTCCTGATTTAAAGCTCCCTTTCCCACGATCTGCACAAATCCTGACTCACACCCTCCTCTTCGTGGCCTTGGGCTACTTTCCCTTTGACTAACAGTTTTTTATTTTTATTTATTTTTATTTTTGATACATAGTATTGTACACATTTATTAGGTATGTGGAATATTTTTTACATGCATAGGATGTGTAATGATTAAGTCAGTACAAACATACAGTTAGACAGAAGAAACACGTTTGTTTCTTTTTTTGTTTTTTGTTTTTTGAGATGGTCTCGCTCTGTCGCCCAGGCTGGAGTGCGGTGGCACGATCTCGGCTCACTGCAAGCTCCCTCTCCCAGGTTCACGCCATTCTCCTGCCTCGGCCTCCCGAGTAGCTGGGACTACAGGTGTCCACCACCACGCCTGGCTAGTTTTTTGTATTTTTAGTAGAGACAGAGTTTCACCATGTTATCCAGGATGCTCTCGATCTCCTGACCTCGTGATAATAAGGTTTTCTTTAACAAAATAATTCAAACTTTTCGATTTGGGGTGCACGTGGAGGTGTGTGACATGGATGTGACATGGGTGTATTGTATGATGCTGAGGTTTGTAGTATGATTCATCCCATCACCCAGGTAGTGAACATAGTATCCAATAGGTACTTTTTCAGCCCCTGTTCCTTCCCCTTCCTCCCCCACCCAGCAGTCCTCAGTGTCTATTGCTGCCATCTAAATGTTCATGAGTATCCAATGTTTAGCTCCCACTTATAAGTGAGAATATGTGGTATTTGCTTATCTGTTCCTGCATTAAGTCACTTAGGATAATGGCCTCCAGCTGCATCCCTGTTGCTGCAAAGGATATGATTTTGTTCTTTTTTATGGCTGCATAGTATTCCATGATGTGTAAGGACCAGGTTTTCTTTATCCAGTCCACCATTGTTGGGCACCTAGGTTGATTCCATGTCTTCCCTGTTGTGAATAGCACTATGATCATCGCATGAGTGTACGTGTCTTTTTGGTAGAATGATTTATTTTAGATGAAATAAGTTCTTAAGCTCAATAGCAGAGTAGGATTACCATACTTAATCACAATGTATTGTATATTTCAAAATACCTAGAAGGGAGGGTTTGAAATGACCCAATACGCAGAAATGACACATACTTGAGGTCATGGACAAGTGATGATTGACGGGCAGTTTTGAAGCCTGGTTTTGCACAAGCACCTCACCCCAACTGCAAATACTGATAAGGGCGGCTTCCCATCCTCAAAGGCTCACACCTGCCCATGTCTTTCCTGGTATGAACCCGTTCTCCTGCTGCATCACAGAGCCGGCCTTATGGGCCATTTTTCTGGATTTTTGTATCGTGTGATGCCGTCATGGGCCAAGCTCCTCTCTGCCCCAGCCCAGGTGCAGTGCCAAGGAGATCACCTGAGATGACAACCCTGCATCCTGCCACGCACATGGTCCTGTCTGATGGCTCATTTGGGGGCTAAAAATACGGGCTTCTTTAAGGTGGTAGCTAACATCTTCACCCTGACAAGGTGCAGGTTCTTCCTTTTGGAGCCTGAGAAAATAGACAGAGTTTTAAGAGTAAACATGTGGGCAGGGATGCCTAAAATTGAGTCAAGAAAATGAAACTGGAAGAAAGCTGATTCATATGCAAGGAGTATCATTAGGTCCATTGGTAATAAACTAATAAAATGTTCTATAAATACTCCATGAGAAATATCCACTGGGCATCATCAGGTGGTCGGTCTGTGGTAGCTCCTGGGAAACTAAAGGATTAATGGATTTCATACATGTTCCCATAAAACCCGGAGCTCATTCCCAGGATGGGGAAGAGCCAACGGGAAGACTGAATGAGGCCAGGCACAGGGACAGGCGCTCTTCTCTCAGGCGTGGCAGGCCCATTCAGAGCAAGATCTGATCACCCTTTATCATAAAGGAACAAAAGGATATGGATAAATTCGTTTTGGTATCAAAGTTTGTTGTTGTTGTTGTTTTTTGCTGCATTCAGCATTTTATTAACTCACATATTTGAAAGCTCTTCGTGGGGTAGTGAATGGAATATTTTCCATGCTGTGATTTGTCTGGCAATGGGAGTGAAAATTGCGTTATTAGAAAAAAATCTCCTAAGAACCCTGTCACAGATTTTTTCCCTTCTGTACTATTTTCTGGTTTTTTGTTTGTTTGTTTGTTTCAGTAAAAAAAAAAAAAAAAAAAAAAAAAATCATCTTTCACTCTGGTGCAGAGAACTAAGGAGAATTTTCAAGGTAATTTTAATCTGAGGAAAGAAACATTGAAAAAAAACAACACCGTGTAAGTCACTTGGAGGTCATTTGTTCCCGTGTGTTGTTGAATCTGTTGAGCCTCTCCGAGTCCTCCAGCAGCCTTGAAGAAGTTCCTGAAGACTCAGTTCTTACATTTCTGCAAGTGGTAACTTGATTCAAACTTGGAACCTTCCACTCTTTCGTAAGAGTCGTTCACACAGTTTCCTTTTGTCCTCGTGGAGTGTTGCTGCTCCCCGCAGAAGGAACTGCCAAGCACCAGCCCCTCAACTTGCGAAGATGTGGTGGAGCCTGTCTGCAGTGCTTCCCTCAGCTTCTCTTTCACTTTGGGACAAAGTCTGCCCCCACAGGCCTGTCCTCCTTCCTCAGTCTCCTTCCCTTCTTCTTCTGACCCCTCCTTCCCTGGGGCTCCGCTGAACTGGCCTGTCCACCTTGCCTCCTTGAAGATGGGGCACTCATAAGGCCAGCATGCTGAGGATGACCCACGGGCACCACGTGACTTCAGCATGGTCATTTAGTAAAAGGCTGGCTCTCCTTAGGGGTGATGGTGGAGAGGGAGATGCTATGGAAAACACAGAAAATCCCACCCTGCCCCTGGGGATAGAGGAGCCATGGAGAGGGGATGGGCAAGGACTCTCTTCTGGCCTCATGTCATGGGCTTCAGGGCCCCCGTGACAACTGTCGATGGGCACCCACACACCCAGGACCCTCCAGGTGCTGGGATTGGACCCCCAGGCAGGCCAGTGGTTCTCGGGCTGCATGCTCAGCACCCTGGAGGGCCTGTTAGAACACAGAGGCCTGCACCCCACCCCGAGTTTCCAATTCAATAAACCTGAGGCGTGGCCCCTAGATGTGCGCTTCTGACAGCTTCCCACGCGCTGCTGAGGCTCCAGGTCCGGGGACTCCCTCACTTGGAGAACCACTGGGGTTAGCAAATGAGGTAGAAAGTAGGTAAGCGGAAGTCCTGATTTGTTCGACCTGCATGATGAACTGTTCAGTGACGACTTGCTGCAGTTTCTCACTCACTTTCTAAATTTTATATCTGAATTTCTCTTTGTCAAGAACCGTGAAGGGCCTGAGATTGACACAGATTCGAGAATGCTGGCAGAAGACACAAGACCCCTGGGTCAGAGACAGAGGACTGTTTACAACTCACAGCCACCACAGCAGCTGAGGTGCCAGCACTTGTGCTGTTTTCCTAAGCATCAAGTCCCTGAGGGCAATGGTGGCACCTGCATTGTCTTGGGTCATGCTGTACAAGAGGAGCCCTATGCTTAGGGAACCTGAGTGTTTTCTAATGGACAGAGAAACATTTGAAGAATGTTTCAAAGAAATGGAGAGAGACATTTCTTTATTATACTGGCAGTAAAAATAACAACCACCACCACCAGACCAAATCAAAACAAAACCAAAAATAAAAAAAATCCTTTTTGTTCCAGGGATAGACATTATCCGCATATATCAAGGCTATTGATGTACAAACATTCTTAAAATATAGTCTGGAACAAAGGCATCAAACACCTCCACTCTCAAGATGTTCAAAACCTGAGACCCATGGAGAATTATCTCCAAACATCCTTCCACTTCTTCTCATTGGAAATTACTAAAATTCAAAATCCCCTAAAGGCTATCATGGTAGGCAGAATAAATACCTCTTCCTCCCCAAAAGATGTCCACCTTGAAACCTGTGAATATGCTACCTTACAGGTGTATTAGTTTCCCTTGGCTGCTGTAACAAAGTACCACCAGCTTACTGGCTTAAAACAAGAGAAATTTATTTTCTCACAGTTCTGGAAGCTGAAAGTCTAAAATCAAAGTAGAGTAGGGTCAAGCTCCCTCTGAAGTTTCTAATGGGGGGATCCTTTCTTGCCTCTTCTCATGCTGATCATTCCAGGAGTTTCTTGGCTCATCAATGCATCATGCCAGTCTTTGCTAGTGTCTCCGTATGGCATTCTCCCTGTGTGTCTGGGTCTTCACATGACTGTGTACTTATAAGGACAGTCAGCCAGGCATGATGGCTCACACTTGTAATTCCAGCAACTTGAGAGACTGAGGCAGGAGGATCTTGAGACCAGGAGTTTTGAAACCAGCCTAGGAGACATGGTGAGACCATGTCTCTACAAAAAATGAAAAAATTAGCTGGGTGTGATGGCATGCTCCTGCAGTCCTAGCTACTTGGGAGGCTGAGGTGGGAGGATCCCTTGAGCCCAGGAGTCTGCAGCTGTAGTGAGCTATGATCATGCCATTTCGCTCCAGGCAACACTCTGAGCAACAGAGTGAGAACCTATCTCTAAAAAAAGATAGAGAAAAGACACCAGTCATACTGGATAAGGGGCTCACCCTACTCTAGCATGATCTTATCCTAACTAATTACATTTCAGTGGCCCTATTTCCAAATAAGATCCCATTCTGTGGCACTGGGTGGGGGGTTAAGACTTCAATGTATCTTTTTTTTGGAGGGGTGAGATGCAACTCAACCTACAGCATCTGACAAAGAGGAATTAAGGTTGCTCATCACCTGACCTTAATAAGGAGATAATCCTGAATTGTTGGGGTTGAGGGACATAAGGGTCCTTAAAAGTGGAAGAGGGAGACAGAAAAGGTCAGAGCAATGCAACGTGAGAAGGACTTGGCCTTACATTACTAGCTTTGAGGATGGAGAAAGGGACCATGAGCCCAGGAATGTGGTGGCGCCTAGAAGCTGGGAAAGACCAGCAAACAGATTCTCCCCAGATCCTCTAGGAAGGAAGGCCATCCTACAAACACCTTGATTCTAGCCTGGTGAGACCTCTGTTGGACTTCTAACCCGCTGGAATAGAACATGATAAATTCATGTTGTTTCAAGCCACGACATTTGTGATAATTTGTTCCAACTGCCATAGAAATCTAATAAACCCATCAAGCTTAGCACAGTTGAGGTAGCATGACTTTATTGCTACAGGCTGTTTCCTCTATTTTCTTGGATACCACAACTTAATATATTTCACATGCATTGTTTGCCACTTCTAATCCCATGACTGTAGTATGTTTATAATTGTTTCTGCATTTCAGAAAGAAGGGATTTTGCTCAGAGAGCCAATTTCTCTTTGCTTACTTCTTTTTCCCTTATTTAGAGTTTTGCATTTCTCTGTACCATTTCCAGGTGTTTGAACTCACAATGACTACTCTATCTTGGGCTTTACTTTGCTTTTCAATTAAAATTTTGTGTTGATAAAAGATAGGAGTGCTTACTTGTTTAATATCTGTTTATCTAGCTTGATGATGCCATGTTTATATAATAGGAGCTCTGGAAATTAATCAATATTTCTAGTGAAGCAACACCCCACTCCTCCGTATGTGTAATAGCTGGAAAAGTTTGAGATGCTTGCATATTGCAGCCACTCTGGCCATAGATTGCATGTATGTTAAGTGCTTCCAGGGAAGGAACTAGATCTTACTCATCTTTGAATTCTCTTAAGTGTGGAACGTTGAACATTTTAGACTCTGACTGAATAACTGGTAAGTGATCAAAGTTGGGGAGAGTTGCTTTCTTGAGATTTTTTTTTTGTTCTGGAAGCTTTTATTTGCTGTATCTCTGTATTGTTTCCCATTGCCCTGCCATCCCTCCAGTTACCTCATCTTTCTGTAACTAAGCTTCCTGAAACAGAACAAAGTCCTCCGGGTGTGGTCTCATTAGAGGCTCTGAGCTGTGAGGTAATGCTTCTCTTCATAATGATGCCTTGATCTTACCTGGCACCTTACTAATAAAATTCATGGCTGGTGAGGAGCATGTACATACACACACACACAAACACACACACTCACACACACACTCACTCCCTTTGAAGAGCTGAGCAAAAGTAGGTTACCAGCTACCTCAGAAAACATAGAATGCCAGGCAGGCACCCCCATATTTTTTTCAAGGGATCCCCCCTTAATTGCCCAACGTTTCTAAAGAAAACATAATATTGCTTTGAAATGTTAGAGTCTTTCCTCTTGGGTCTCAAAGGACAGGTGGAAACCTGACCTTATCTCTATAACATCCCCATGAGATCAGCACTTCTGCATTTGAATGAATGCGACCTATTTAGTTGGAGTGTAAGGCAGGGAAAATCCCTCAGACAGTGGAGATTTCCGTGAAAGAATGCCCAGGAATATGGTCACTGTGTAGGGAAGACTGAAGCACAATTTATTTGAAGGACAATGTAATTTTTCTAGAAGAATCAAGTAATTACTGAGAGATGTCAGATGAGGAGATTTCTGGAACTCTTAGGATGTTTTGGAGTCAACTGTAGCTTGCCACTTACTTTGCTTGATCCAGAAATGTGCAGTTAAATGCTTCAAGGTTAAGTGAAGGAGAAGGAGGATTTGGATTTGCACAGCAGTTTCCAAACCAACGCTGAGGTGTCTGAGTTCAGCCTAGAGTGGATTACACTAAACTGCTAAAGTTGGGACATTGTGAGAAAATTCCTGATATAAATCTTGGTAGAAAACCTGAATTATGTCGCCTTTCATCTGCGTGTGGAAGCTGCCTTGCCGTTGACTAACCCTCAGTATACTCCAAATGTCCCTATAGATTTAAAAACACCCATGTCAGGGCTTCCTTCTTTGTCTTGCCAACATATACATATGTTGTCTAACTCTCTAAAGTCTTTCAAAAAGGTGTTGATTGTGATGAAAGAAATATTACTTGTGGCCGGGCGCGGTGGCTTAAGCCTGTAATCCCAGCACTTTGGGAGGCCGAGGCGGGCGGATCACAAGGTCAGGAGATCGAGACCACAGTGAAACCCCGTCTCTACTAAAAATACAAAAAATTAGCCGGGCGCGGTGGCGGGCGCCTGTAGTCCCAGCTACTCAGGAGGCTGAGGCAGGAGAATGGCGGGAACCCGGGAGGCGGAGCTTGCAGTGAGCCGAGATCGCGCCACTGCACTCCAGCCTGGGCAACAGCGTGAGACTCCGTCTCAAAAAAAAAAAAAAAAAAAAAAAAAAGAAATATTACTTGTGGGACACATAGATGTGTCCATCCATCTTGGACACATTGATCTACCACATGCAAATTAGTTTAACTTTCTGTCCAAAAATGCTTTAGACCAGACTGGATTTAGCCCTCATTTCTGGAATGTTTAAGTACTTTACATGATGGACAATTGAAAATACAGTTCTCAGCCTCTTACAATCTTTACTGACTGATGTGATCATGAAAATACCAAGATGATCAGGACTTCTGGAGCAAGGTCATGGACTGGACCAGCGCCATGCTGAGCCATATGGAGCATAGGGCAAATGAAACATCATTCACATGGATCCTTTATTTAAAATTGTGACTTTTTGTTCATCATGGATTTCCCACCACAATGACTGTAAATCTTAGGAAGACAGAGAACATTAAAGAAGAGACTGGAAGTTGGAAATCAAATAGAAAAATGGTACTTGACTTAGCAGATGAAGAAAATGACATCCTTAGCTGGCAGTGACAACAGCTGAGAAATGACCTTATTTACATTTCGGTACCCCTCTCCTCCCACACGCAAACACTTACCAACTGGGGGAGTGTATTTCTATCAGTGGGGGTGAGGGAGGACTGGGCGAAAGCCTTCCTTAAGGAGTGGGTAAGTTCAGCAGCAGCAGACAGGAAGTTTATTTTCCGGAGAAAGTAACCTGAGGCTGTCTGAACTTGGGCACCAAGCATGCTAAAGGAAGGGTATGGAAGTCAGACAGTGAGTAAACGTTCAAAACTCCAATCTCCTTCCCATTGTAGGATGGGGACCCTGGAAAATAGCCATTTACCCTCCAGGCAGGGGATTAGAGGTGTCTTTTCTAGAGACACTCACCAGCAGATGAAACTGATCCTGGGACTCCTAAGAAAATGGCCTGCCTGACCAGCTTCCAGTGCAGGCCGTGGGTGGAAGCCCAACAGAACCTCCAGTCAGCCCTTAGTGGCCCACTCAAGATCATCAGACAAGATGCTCAGGGAGAATATGTCAATGCAATGACCAGAAGTCAAGCAACCGAAAAAGAGCAGCCTGCCGAAGCAGAGGCTACTGGGACAGAAGAAGAGAACAATAATAACCTCAGAGAGACAAGAAAGGACACTGCACCTGTAAAACAAGAAGAGGGTCTTATATCAAAGAAATACTCACGGGACCAAAAAAAAAAAAAAATTAGAAAATAAAGATGTAGTAGGTGAAATTGAAAACCAGGTGAGAAAGTTGGAAGATAATGTTGAAGAAATGCCCCGAAAGAAAGCAGAGTAAAAGGACCAAAAGATTGGAGAGAGGAAAAAAAAAAAAGAAAAAGAAAATTGGAGAATGGCCTGACACGGTGGTTCATGCCTATAATCCCAGCACTTTGGGAGGCTGAGGTGGGCAGATCACCTGAGGTCAGGAGTTCAAGACCAGCCTGACCAACATGGTGAAACCCCATCTTTACTAAAAAAATACAAAAAGTAGCCAGGCGTGGTCGCTCCTGTAATCCCAGCTAATCAGGAAGCTGAAGCAGGAAAATCGCTTGAACCCCGGAGGTGGAGGTTGCGATGAGCCGAGATCACACCATTGCACTCCAGCCTGGGCGACAAGAGCCAAATTCCATCAAAAGAGAGAGAGAGAGAGAGAGAGAAAAGGAAGGAAGGAAAGAGAAAGAAAAAAAAAGAAAGAGAAAGAAAGAAAGAAAGAGAAAAGAAAATTGCAGAATCAATGCAGGTAACAGAAATCCAACAAACAAATCACAGGAGTAAGTATGGGCAGGAGATAGTGGGGAGGAAACCATTTAGGAATTAGCAGAGGAACATTGCTCAGAACTAAAGGACACTATTTTTTTGTCCACCATGTACCCTGCTCAGAGTATAAAAATGATCTGGGCCAGGTGTGATGGCTCACGCCTGTAATCCCAGCACTTTGGGGGGCCGAGGCGGGTGGATCACTTGAGCTCAGAAGTTCAAGACCACCCTAGCCAACATGGTGAAACCCTGGCTTTACAGAAAGTAGAAAAATTAGCTGGGTGTGGTGGCACACGCCTGCAGTCCCAGCTACTCGAGGCTGAGGCAGGAGGATCCCTTGAGCCTGCGAAGTCGGGGGTGTAGTGAGCCGAAATTGCACTACTGCACTCCAGCCTGAATGACAGAGTGAGAACCTGTCTCAAAAAAAAAAAAAAAAAAAAAAAAAAAATCCACAACAAGGTATATCATTGCAAAATTTTGGAAGACTGGGGGCAAATACAGGAAAGCACTTCCGGAAACAAGTAAGAGTGTGCAGATGAAGAACCAAAAATCTGAATGACAGTGGATTTTTTTTTGTATCAGCTCCAGAGCTAGAAGACAATGAAGCAATGCTTTCAAATTTTCTGGAGAGAAGTCACTTCTATCCTAGGATTCTGTTCCCAGTTTGAGAATCACATAAGTGTGAAGGTAGAATATAGACTTGGTAGGATATGCAAGATTTCAAGAACTTTGCCTCACAAGAAATCACTAAAAAACTTACTACAGGAACACTGGATGAGGAAGAAATGAAATGCCAAAAACAAATGATGTGACATAGACATTTCTTCAGGAAGAATGAATGGATCCTGACACGTCTGAATAGGTCAAGAGGAGATTGACACAACTAGGTAGAGTTTGGGTATGAAGTTGTAACAAGTTCACAGAAAGTTAAGTGTGTGCATGTACACACACATACACACCCCCTCACAAACCCAGGACAGCTATGAGCTCCAGGGAATGCAAAATATTGTGCAGGAAAGAGAAAGTAATCATAGTAGACTGTGTGACTTGACTGCAAATAGCATTTGCAAGCATAATTATGTGAACACCGACTACTGCTATAACCAAATTACACTGTATGTGTATTGATATTGAGAGGATGGGAAAACGAGTGATGGGTCTGAATGAAATAGCGGTAGAATGGCTGGGATTGGGAGAAGGTATGAAAACAGAGTTGTCATCCTCTACAAAGGGGAGTCAATAGATAATGCCTAAGATGGAAGAATCAAAGGAAGAGGATTGCCAGCATGTTATTTGGAGCTGTGAAAGGAATTACCAAGAATGTGCTACAGGAGGGGCTAGGGGGTTGCCTTTGGGGAGTGGAAAATGCTAAGGATGCACTGCAGTTGTTTATAAAAAGCCTTGTAGAACAATTTGAGTTTAAAATATGTGCCTATATAATTTTGTCAGAAAAGAAAACTAAATTAGAAAACGAAGAGGACATGGATCCCTAAGAGCAGTTTACAGAGCCATGATGGGGCTGAGAGAGAGGGTAGGTCGTTCAGACATGAGTGATTCTCTGCATGCAGTGATTCTCTGCTACAGGTGGATGGGAATTTTCAGTGACACTTTCATCCTCCGAGTGATATGCAGAGACCTCGCTTTTGAGAACTTGTCACTTCTGTCGGAAAACAACCACTCTCCAATTATGCTACTGCTTTATGGCTTTGAAAAAATAGGAAGTATATGAGTATGTTTCTAGGGCAGGAAATACGGATAATAATTAGAGTTAATGAATAAAGCTTCCAGTGTTAGCCAGGGTAGCATAAGAATTAATTATAAATTTGATTAAAGAGATTAGAGTTCATTAAAAGTTAAGTGTTCTGCTTCCTCATGTTTTGATCTCAGGTTAGTGAATGAGGTTCGCTGTTGTGGAGTGTGCTGTACTCAAGATCCCTGAGCTAAAGCTAAATCAGGTTAAGTACATCCTTTCCTTCCCTCCCAAACTCCCAACCTAGGAGTCATGCATAATTTCCATGCACATGCAGGGGATGAAATCTCTTTAATCCTTACCACTTTTCCCTCGGGCCTGCCGCTCTCACTGAATTCTGTGAATTTTTAATTAACCTAGAGTTGATGATGTATATGCAGTTACATATTCTCAAAGATTCAAATGGTTTTTCAGCTCCCGTTTGAATGGCTCTTCTAACAAGGCCTGAAATAAAACTGTGTGAGAAATGAAAGTCCAAAAGAGTGCTCACTTTAGAAAAATTGAAATAGACAATTATCATAGTTAATATTGACAGAAACAAGAGCTAGGGAACAAAACCATTTTCAGTATTGTGCTGGTGATTTCCGTGTGCCCCACCCTGCAGTCATTCTCAGTGTTTCCCTGCCCTTTGTGCCTCGGGTTGAACCTTCCTTGGCTGCTTCTCTTGGGCTCCTTGGCCCTTTGCCTTCTGGTTTTGGGCCTAGGTTCAGTGGGTGGTGGCAGAGGTGGGGAAGCTGGGTAGCCAGTGGCTGCCTCTTTGGTTACAAGTTACAGCTCCACTTATTCTGGCCCCTAGCTCTCTCTGGGCTCCAGTAACATTGCTCCTTTCTTCTGCCTCTTCAGGCCCAAGGCGGTAACAGCTTCCAACATATACAAGTCACCATCCTTTGTTGGTTCCATTAAACCCATCTGAACAGCTATTTAATGAAACTTTCTTCAATGAAACTTTCAGAATGTGCCAACTGCTTTCTGCCAAGATCCTGAACTGATCCGAATCAGGTTCTTGGCCATGTCATCTATGTGTCTCCCTGTCTCTCCCACCAACTTACAAGTATCTGAGGGCAATATCTCTGACTTACCATAGTTGTGTTGCCAGTGTTTAGAACATGGCCTGATCTGCTATAAGCATTCAATATTTGCTTGATGGATGAAACAGTGTACCCATTAGTGAATTCCTAGAAGTAGTGCTTTATTTTTGAGAAAAAGTTGAGGTTATCTAACATCCAGACCAGAAGACATGAGTGGAAATGGTAGTTTGGGACAGAGGCATGTGCCACTGTCTATGGTTGGCAGTCATTAATGTGTTTGGGTTAAGCTCCCTCCTTCACCCCACACAAGTCTCCATTAGAGGCCTGTAAAACCAACTGCTTCAGAAACCATTTCATCTGCAGAACTGGATACAGAAGCTCATATGCCCAAAACATGGCATGGGTTTGGACACCAAGTCTATCATTTAGATGCTTTTGGTCATTAACAGCATATTTAATTTCCAGAGGCTTAAAAAACAAAGATTATTATTATCTCGTGTAATAAAAATCCTGGAGCTTGGCAACTCTTCCTTTTTGTCCTTTCCATCACTCCCCAATCTCCCCAGCATGGCCACAAGATGGTGGCCACTGCCCCAGGCATGATTTTCACACAGGTCCACCAAAAAGCAGGAAAGGAGGCTCTTTTTGCTTATTTTGCTTTATTAGGGAGTCTTTCAGCAGACACACCATCATGTCCATTGGCCTTGATTGGCTCTCATGCCCATGACCTAGCTAACTGTAAGAGAGACTAGGGAAGAGAGTCACTGGATTTTTTTTTTTTTTTTTTTTTTTTTTTTTGACAGTGTTTCACTGTGTTGCCCAGGCTGGAGTGCAATGGCGCAATCTTGGCTCACTGCATCCTTCACCTCCCAGGTTCAAGCGATTCTCCTGCCTCAGCATCCCAAGTAGCTGGGACTACAGACATATGCCACCATACTTGGCTAATTTGTGTATCTTTAGTAGAGACGGGGTTTCACCACATTGGCCAAGCTGGTCTTGAATTCCAGACCTCAAGTGATCCTCCTGTCTCAGCCTCCCACAGTGCTGGGATTACAGATGTGAGCCATTGCACCTGGCCAAGTATCTGGTGCTTTCAGCCTCTGCAGTGAGAGGTTATCTCCATCAGTACGTTAGACTGAGTGTTTTTGTCCCCATGTATATAATGAAGCTCTTACCCACAAGGTGATGGGATTAGGAAATGGGGCCTTTGGGAGGTGATTCAGTCATGAAACAGAGCCCTGTCAATGGGATTAATGCCTTATATGAGGAGACACAGAGCTTACTCTCTCTCTGGCCTCTGCCATGTGAGGATATAATGAGAAGAAGGCCATCTGTAAGCCAGGAAATGGGTTCTCACCAGACATTTAATCTGCTGACACCTTGATCTTGGACTTCACTGCCTCCAGAAGTGTGATGAATAAATGTCTGTGGTATAAGCCACTCAGTTCATGGTAATTTGTTATAGCAGCCTGAACAGGCTAAGACAACCAGCAAGGAAGAAGGAATAGAAGAAAAGCTGTTGGATGAACAACCAACAGTGTCAGCAACATAAACCAAAGAAGCAGATGAGAAGAATGCCACAATCGCTGAGGCTTCCACACATGCTTGGTGGATAAAGTTACTTTTTAGCTAAACTTGCGTGCATTCTTCATGTTGGTTGATTTATCTGAATAGAGAAACTCCAGGAGAAACCATGGTGACATCAGTCTGTCCCTCTGTAAGATGAAAATAATGATGCTGGCAACTGTTTCACAGTGAAATGTAGGTTACAAGTAAATATTTATAAGGGCATTATGAGATCTACAGATAAAAGCTGTCATGGCACTAAAAATACATACACACCCTCACACCTGACACTGTTCTTTCTTCTCAGTTGTATTTTCATCACCATCAGGTGTATTCACAAAGCCCCTCACATTTCACACAATGCTCTTGCACACAGTACCCTAGTTAATTATTCTCGAACACACCCAGAATGGTTCTTAAGACGATGTGTCTGTCGTGCTGATGAAAAGAGCAGCTAAGTAAGGAAGCAGGGACTTAAACCCAGGTCCTCTCACTATTAAACCTGTGGGTTTTTTTCTCAATGCCTTTGTAAGCAGGCAAGTAACGCAAAGGTAGGACATAACCATCAGACAATGGGGAGTGTGAGGACATGAAGACCCAGAGACGAAGATATTCAACACAGATTCAGATCTAGTTTTTAAAAACTGCTCTGTTGATGCCTTCCAAAATTATAAATACATGTGTCCTTTGATTCGGCAATTCAACTTCCAGGAATTTATCATACAGATACACTCATATAACCCAAAAGTCATCAACTGGTTAATTAAATGTTGGTATGTCTGTACAAAGGATTAGTATGCAGCTATTTAAAAGGGCGTAGCTATTATCATGCTAATATGAATCTATCTTCAAGATATACAATAAAGTGAAAAGAACATTTGTGCATACCAGTACATATTTTCTTGCACATTCATGAAATACCTTTAAGAATATACAGGAAACTGGTAACACTAACTGAATCCGGGAAGGGAAACCAGGAAGCTTTTTGCAAATATCCTTTCGTAAGTATTGATTTTTGAGACATATTAATGCATTTCTTATTTTTAATAATTAACTAAAATACTGTGTAGTTAAAAAAAACCTCAGTAGGGGCAATTCGGTCAGCTGTTCTGTGACCTCTTCCCTGGGGCCCAAGCTGCGTCACCGCCACCGTTCAATCTTTCCACCCCTCATGCTGGCCTGGCTTGCCACTGGGCTCATTCAGTGTGTAATTTGTTGACTCAGATCATTTCATTCTTTTAGCTTTGTGGGTCAGTACTTGAGGCTGTTCAGACCCAACACTGGACTCATTATCTGCTCAGAGCTGCTGTTCCTCCTGGGCTCTCTCTGAATGGTGTTTCCACCCTCCCCGCCATCCAAGGTCAAACCCGTTTCCTCCGGGCTTTCTCTGTCTCACTGGACTCCCTCTATCTACCCAGTCCCTGGGCCCCAGCACACCCACACGAATTCCTTGTCTGTCACCCATGGAGTCCTGCCCGGTCTGCTTTGTGAGCACCACTGGAACTATCCTTCTCCCCACTCCTGCTCCAGAGGAGTGTCTCATTATCTTTCACTTATGGCACTGCTGTGGCCTCCTTGCTCACCTACCTGTCACCCCCTTTTCCCACCTTAGACCACTCTACCTCCTTTCTCCAGGACCACCTGAAGACACAAGTCTCATCCTGTCCATTTCTTCATTTAGAAGTCCATAGACTCCTGCAACAAGAGTTGGACTCCTTTAGAATGACAGGCGGGGACTTTCACAGCCTTCCCCTCGCCCACCACCCCCATGCCCACCTCCATGTCTCCCTCCCTCCTGGCATAGCTTCTCCACTGTTGGTGCACAGTAGGTGGGCGGAGCCCTCCTATGGGGCTGGAAACTTACACAAAATGTATGCAAAACTCCTTATACAAAAATCACACATGAAATTGAATGTGTGTTTACAACAAAAACCCGTAACAAGTTATGCATTTTTTAAAGCCTTGGGATACCCAGAAAATAGGAGAACATTTCATTAATTAACTATATGACACCTCTATGCTACATCCTCTGGTAACCTTGTTATTGCCTTTTCTACAGAGAACAGAAGAGAATGCCATCTTTCCTCTAGCATGGTTGATTGAAAATCCCTTTCATTATTTGTAGTGAAGTGAAGTTTCCTTTTCACAACTCACTGTTAGTCATGCATGCCGGGAAGCAATCCCCATGTTGGTGGAGATGCTTCAAACATGCGGCCTCACACGCAGATGAATTCACCATCTATATAGCACGCCACATGCTTGGGCTCCACAGACACGAGCATTTCAGTCAATCTGATTTCATGCAATTCCCGTTAAAAAGGAAAAGGGCTGTATGGTGTGTTTTTAATGGTACCAGCTGCATTTATTCCAGGTGGTCAATTCGATTTTGTGCAGTTCTCATCAGAAGGGAAAAAGACTGCATGATGCGTTTGTAGCAGTATCGGCTGTGTTTGTTTCAGGTGGTCAGTGACGCCATCTGGTGCTGGGAGGAAGTCCGGCCCAGCAGCAGAGGTGGTGTTCCCAAAGGGAGACAGCAGATGACTGGCAAGCGGCTAGCAGGGGTCTCCTGGCCCTGGAAAAGCTGCCTTGCCTGAGAATGCACATGGCCCCAGGCAAACTCCCTGCTGGGCCTCTGCTTTCTTACCTGTAAAAAGCAGATGAGGACACTTAGCCGCCAGTGTTCTGTGATGTTCAGTGACAGAGCATATGCACAGCATCTGTCCCAGGGCAACCCCTCGCTCCTGACAGTCCTCTCCTCAGCCTTCCCCACAGCTGGGGGAATCACAGTGACAACGGGTCCAGGTGGGCTGTCCTCACCACAGCCTTGGCTATGCTCATTCTAGGTCTATCTCCCAGCCCACCTGCCCAGCCCTGCTCATCCAGGCTATGTCCCGAGGTACGGCAAAGACAGGACTGTGACAGGGTGCTCCAACCTTCCCGGTGCTCAGCAATATCCCTGCAAGAGAGAAGCCACTTAACCTAATTTCCAGGGAGCCTTCAGCCTTCCATGAAGTGTTGATAGGCCTCCCAGGGCTTCTGCCTTATGAAATGAAGACAGTAATTCACAAGTCTGATCCAAGTCTGGTGCCACAAATGGGCAAATCAGAAAGCAAAAAAAAAAAAAAAAAAAGAAAGAAAAAGAAAGAAAGAAATCCCTCAATCACCTACCTTGCTAGATTCCAAAAGCCATATATTTGATGCTAAAAATAATCTTGAAAGATTAGTCTAACTCATTTGTTGTTCGGGTGAATAAGGTAATCTATACCTACAACCAAAATTAAACCCCAGTAAGTGTTATTTGTATGGGACCCTGGGCTTCTTTGGGGACAATTATTATTTGCTACAAAACTCAATTAGTTTCAAATCGCATATAATAACTATGCATGTAATAGGAACCTTCTAGAGAAATGTCTGAGCCCAACAGGTGGCTTGAGCATACCAGGCCCTCAAGCAGGTCAGCAGGGGACTTATTTTGGCTTTGTGCGTGTGGCTGCCACTTGCCACAAGACCTTGAGAACCCGTCAAGTTCCCCAGCAGTCGCCCTGTCTACCTGTTTCTGACACACCCAAGAACAGGAGCCTAGAATATGGACAAAAGTAATTCACTATTGGAAAAGACACCGGGAAAAAGAGAAATGCCTGTGGTGAGGACCCAGCATAAGATTCCACCAAGTGATGAGGAGCTCAGGCCGGATGTCCCCAGCACCAGGTGGCAATCTGGCTTGGCCTCAGTGGCAGATACAGTCATGTGAGGCAGAAACGGCAGCATCCTTGCCAGGGGCTCTATCTGGTGTCTTAGCAAGAAAAATGGGCGAAGGAGACCTCTGAATCATCTTGGAGTCTCCTCCTGTCTAATTAGCCCCAGAGCTGGGAAGAAGTCCCACAAGCAGGCTGTACAAAGGTTGGGAGAACGTGACCTGTTAAGCCTTGGAGTAAACCCAATTCCTGGATTGGTCAGGGTCTGGAGGGTTTGGGCCCCTTTCCTATAAGTGGAGTGAAGGGAGGGAGATGGGTGATGGCTGGTGAGTGTCGAGTCGTCCAGGACAGACTCCTCCAAACCTGCCTGCTGTGGCTGGCCCTCGCAGGTGTGAGCCACCACTTCCCACTGGCCTGCCCTGTTCCCTCTCCCAGGCAGGGAAGGCTTAGTTCTCACTGATTTCTGCCTTTTCTTCCTCCTGCCTTGTTTAAACAAGGATGGCTCTCCATTCCATCAATCCAGAGAAAGTCCTGCACTAATTACTGGAGCAGTGAAATGGGGCAGTAAGGACCTCAGGGGGTATAAAATATTGGCCCTATTCTTTAGGAGCTTTATTGGGGTCAAAGATTTTAAATAACAACGCCGGGGGTAAGGCTGAGTCACGTGTGGTGAAATAGCTTTGTTGCACTAGCCCCCAGAGCTGTTCCACAAGGGCAATCCACGATTTGCAGGAGGGCAGCTCCATCTGGTTGAAAGCATTGTACCGGGAGGCAGAAGACACAGACACTAATGAGGCTGCTCGGCTGGTCGTGTGAGCAGGGTTGAGTCACCCTGCCCAGTTATCTCACCTGCAGCTTGCAGGAGTCTCCTCTGTGGGGAATACTGGTCTGAGTGGTCAAGAGGCCTGAGATCTCTTCCTTGATCACCACCAACAGTGGCATCCTGTATGCTTCCTTAGCCTGTATCTCCATAAAATCATAGTGTGACGGTTTGTAAGTCTTTTCAACTCTGGAACTCTAGGACCTTTGAATGAGGTAATGGATAGGAAAGCTCTAAACCATTGCATGCTTGCAGGGCATCATTGTGTTTTTAGTACCTCTGGCAATAAAGATTCCATAAAGCAATTGGAATTTGAACTTGGCCTCGAAGGAAGAGAGAGTAGAGCTTGGATGATGGTACAGTGTGCAAAGAGCATGATGCATAAGCTGGGAAAAGCGAGGGGGAAAAGGAGAGGGGGAAAGCAGAGGCTCTGGCTAGGGACAGACTGGTGGAACTTAGACGGCCATGATGGGAGACTCAGGCTCATTCATCCATGCATCCTCTGGGGACAGGGGCTCAGGTAGGCGGCAACATCCTGGAAATACCTTGGGGGCCTGAGTTAAGGCCGCACAGGCCCCATCTCCTGTGGCTATGTCTTTCTCAAAGCCCCGTGAGCGCCACAGCCTGCCCTCACTGTGAAAGGAACCAGAAAGCAGGCTGAAATCCAGCACCACTCCCCCTTCAAAAAGCAAGTCTGTCAAGGGATTGCGATTTTTTAGTTGGCTGTACTGGAGAGTCTTATCCTCCCGTTGAGCTCTGATCTGAGTATGCCTAAGGCTCCTTCTTTCTGGGGCTTTGGAAACTCCTTCTTTGAACAGGGAGCCGGCCATGGCATAAATGATGACTTTTATGAAAGTCAATTTTTGAGTCTTTGGCACACAGCACTGAACATTTCATAGGCCTCACTGGCACTAAAGAAGTCACAGACTGCATAGCTAACATTGCATTTGAAGTTGTCTCTGCGAGGGGAAGCTGTCTTTGGCGTGGGAGGTAGCCACGTTTAATTATCATTCACAGACACTCCTCAACACTGTTCCTGGATGCCTCAGCTATTATTCTGGTGGCTTCTAAAATAAAGTCTGGTGATTATTTTGTGTGAGTGTGTGGATGGCCTGTAAGGACACCTGTCTTGTTTTTGCCACACTGGTTTTTCTAAAGAAAAGTGCAGAGCTCAGTAGCTCTTCTCCCCTGGAGCCGAGAGGATCCTTGGTGGAGAGAAGCAACAGGGACTGTGTTTGGGTGAGTCTGGTGCATCTTTGGGCAGGCACCACTCATCTTGTATCGTCCCCGCACAGAGCCCAGTCTTTAGGGTGTCATCCCTGGAGAGGAAACACCATCACTGTCACTTTTCCCAAGAGTTTTCAGGCCTCGTGTGCTCATCCTCCTGGGGCTGAGCTGTGCAAGCTGCAGATGGCCTTGTCCGGAATCGGTCGGGAAACACAGGCACAGGTTCTGCCAGCTGGGGAAGGGAGAGGCAGGATCTGAATGGACTCAGCCTCTTTAGGCCACCTCTCCCTGTTATCTGCCTACTGTTGAAGCTGGCCTTGCACAAAGGGGCCACCAGTCTCAGCTGGTGACACAGTAGAGTAGGTGGGTGAGAGTCAGCACACACACAGGAGTAAAAATAGGAAGAAATGCATTGCTAGCCAGGGCGACTTGCTATACCAGGATGCAAATGACCATATAGTGATGCTGCCGGTGTTATCAAGGCAGAGATAGAGGCAGGCTTTAGACACCAGCACCAAGCTCCCTCCTCCCCAAGGACAGTAGTTTAAAAAACCTTTCTCGTGATGTCATCCTCATTTAAAATGAGCGTAGAAACACAGTGAAAATGGTTTCAAAGAAAAACACAACATGATGGAGGACACCTAGAGTTCTGAGTCTCAGCAACACAACTCCTGTCCCCTCCAAATTGAGGACTCACAAGGAAATGCAAGAGGAGGGAAAAAGGCCCAAGAGAATCACAGAACTCTGTCTGTCACTTGGCATCATGCAGCTGGGTAAGAGACTCTGAGACCTTGTCATTAGAGACACGCCGAATTCCTAAGCTAGGTAAAACCTAAATCCTGTAAGAATGGCCTCAGAAGGGGTCATGGTGTGTGCAAGCCTCATGAAATAACTAACCTCGGCCAGTTTTATGAGCATTTATTTGCTAACTTGGGGGATGTAAGAAAAGCAGATCTCTGTGAGTGTTTCATAGGATCTCAGTGCCAGGAAAAGCCTTCAACATGCCATGTCATCTGTCCCTCTCCCAGGGCCATCAGCCACAGCCAGAGCAAGGGACCGACTGCCACTCAGAGGCCAAACCCTTCCCTGCCTCCCTCTGCCTGCTTCCCTTCTGTGTGCTGTTCCCACACTGGAAATTTCTACCCTCTGAATAATCCGATTAAGTTGTATCCAGCCAGCCGTTGCTAAAGTGAAAGCACATTGCCTGGGAGGAAGTGAATGAATGAATCCATTGGAAGCCACCAATGCACAGACGCAAGTCAGTTTGTCGGAATGGCTGGGCTTGGAATCGGGAGTACGGGGCTGCCCTGGGGACCTGGACCGGGAATGGGAAGCTGCTGACTAGAGGAGGAAGGGAAAGGCCTGGCACTGCCACCAACAGTGCCAGAGTGGGTGCACAGGACGCTGGTGACAGCTGGGACCGGGCGCTGCTAATAAGGAAGAGAAGAATGTGCTGAAAACAGACTCACTTACTTTACAATTTTGCCTAGAGCCAGCCCTGCATTTAACTTTCCCAGAAACGAACCTGTCAGCAAACCGGGGAAGGGCAGTTTGTGATTTGCTGGGATTTGCAAAAGCTCAGGTGGCTGCGGCTAGACCTTTTGCCCTGCACGTCACCTCCCCCATCAGGTGCTTGGGTGGGACCCTCAGTCGGAGCGGCTGAGAGCCTCGGGTTTCTGACTCAAGGTTAGGAAGGACCATTTCAGCCAGAATTCCACCGTCTCACCTGTCTGAGCAATTCAGCACATTCCTGAAGATCTAAAGGCCTCTGTAGTTACTACCTTTTAGGACTTGCTGAGACCTCAGTGGGCCTTCTGCTGTTTGGAATTCTGCTGATTTATTTCTTTATGTTCTTTTTAATTTTTTTTTTTTGAAGGGGGAGGGAAGAAGCCATCTGTCAGTAGCTCCTGCTACAGGCAAGGGAGGCTGGGCTCCTTCTTGCTCTCTTAGAACTCCTTCTCATGCATCCTCAGCACCCCAGCCAGAGCCCTGATTTCATTCTCTTTTTACATAAAGACTTGCCCCCAGGAGAGTGTCAAGAAGCTAAAGCAAAACACAGCAAATCAAAAGAAAGCAAAACTCCCCTAAATGTGCCGTGGCCTACCTGAACTGTGGCCTGACTGTCCCGCTTTTGAGCTGTGTGGCACCCTTCAGGCTGGCTAGCCTCTCTAGTTTCATTTCCCTCGTATATAACATCACCGACTTCACCAGATACACTCTGAAGTTTCTCTAGGCGTTGACGTTTTTTGATCTCAACGTCTGGGGAGTGCCATCATTTCTGATCACTGACCACTTCCAAATAACAATGAGGTCTGTCCCCAAAGGAACTGAAAAGAACTTCCAGAATTGCATTGTTCTTTCTGTTCAAAGCACCCAAAGTCTGTAGAGCAACCCGACATGTCTCCTTTAACAGTATACAATTTACATAATCTTTACAAATCTTCTCATCACTGCAATATGAAATCTATAAATATAGTAGCTACTAAGCCGCAGTCAGGGAGGAAAGCAGCTGCAGTCCGTCCATGAACACAAAGGAAGGAGAACAAAACTAAAAAAAGGAGGTTTAGAAATCCCTCCAGAAGGTTGCCTACAAAAGGGAAAAAGTACATAAGAAAGTTTTCCTCTAACTTACCTCTGAAACAGACCGGGATGAATGGATGCTTCCCCGACAAGGAAGAGAGGTAGACAGTTTTGGCAAAACTTTATCCCTTCGTCATGGGAACAGGAGGCATAACCAGTGCCAACAAACAGGATACCAAGGAGGACACTCTATGCATTTATTTCTCCCATTCCTGATCTATGAATAGCTTCCGAGTGTACTTTAGGATACACCGCGCTTATACGTTAGTTATGTGTGAAGTATGAAGATAGACTGCCTGAACTCAATGTGATGCATCTCTGAATATGAGAGGAAAAAAATTGTGTACAAAACAGCAAACATAAGTTGTGGGGAGTCTTGTCTAATGGGACCAGCAAATGTTTCAGCCAAGACATTGATCATAGGAAGGCTTGATGACAAATGCCGAATCTTAATGCATCTTCCCTCCAGGAAGAAGTAATTCAATCAGAGAGAATACAAATGGATAACACTCGTCGAGGAAATAAAATGGATCACACTTGTTTCTTCTCTCGATTTTACAGTGTTAAATTGGCAGCTCCAGGGATGAGCCTAAAATAATTCCACACATAACTGTAACAAAGTAGACAGCACCGTGTAACAAATGGGGCTCCATTTCTTATCACTATGGACATGGACATCTTAGACCACAGCTGTAGGCATTTGCTCCCTAAACTCACTCCTGATGCTCCGAACAGTTTTTGTTGAGGCGACTGCAAACGTGGCCAGAACAGCACAGCGGACGGGTCCGTGATTAATGGTGTGAGGCACAGTCCAATTCCTTCATTAACACTTTGAGTTCCAAGGCAGAGGTTTGAAAGTGTTTACAGTCAAAGAAATCCTTCTTCAAACAAAGTCTAATGCAGAAACCCAGTACATCAAACAGAAGAGTGAAGGTGCTCTGTTTGAGGGGATCATGGTGAAAAAGTTGGGGGTGGGATGGAGTGGTGGGGAGCGCTACTTAAAATGGGTGAGTTCCCTAGGGGCACCTCGGCAGCCCCTGAGATTCTAAGGAACAGTTTAAGGACCTCTGATGGGAGGGGTTTATCACATTCTGTGCACGATGCTTGGGAATGTTAACTAAAAATATCACAAATTTATAAATTGTGAGAAGGAAGGAGAGGAGATTTTGTTTCTCGTAAAGGGTTACAGCCTGCAAGGTGGCCATCCTGCAGGCTCAGAAGTGTGCCTCTGGCCAAGACCAGAGACAGGCACTTCAAAGGAGGAGGGGCTGCGATAGAAGCTTTATGCTGGACAGGATGGCTAAATATACATATTCAACAGCTTACAGGAAGAACTATGAATATTCATGAAGGTAGTCCCGACACACGCATATTAAGCAGACATGTACGTAACATACAACCCAGGTTCATTTTGGGGTAGAGATTTAACATTTAAATGTATTAAAATTAGGCCCCATACCCCAAAAGGTCTTTTCAGGACATGAAGGCAGATGAATGTACTTTCTGCAAACCAGCCAGAACCAGTCCATGGTCTCTTATCAGGAGAAAGTTACTGGAGTCAGTCTCTCTCATCCAATCAAAGCTATAGTTATGGCTGGCAGAACAGGGGTCAGTTACTCAGCGCCTGTGAGCTGGGTGAGTTGCAATTGTTTTAATCTTGCTTATCTTGAGGGCAGTGCTTGTTTAGCTGCTGGAGAAAAGGAAAAACCTTGTGATAGTTAGAACCTAGTTTGTTCTTTAAGTGTTGTGTGTGTGGTATGTGTGACTTAACCCTTGGCTTGGCATGGCCATAGGTCTTGTTTATAATTTGGTGTCTTATGGCCACAAAGAGTCCATTCTGTCGGCCTTACGATCTCTATTTTAACATTAATGCTAGTCAGTTTTTGCGTCTAAAGAGAAAAAAGGTAGGGGTATATCTGACCTCCTGTCCCTCCATGGCTGGGAACTCAGTTTTAAGGTTTTCCTGGGGTCCCTTCGGTCACAAGAGGGTCCATTTTGTTGGTGGAGGAGCTTAGCATCTTATTTTTAGTTTACAGGACAGAGCAAAAATTCCTGATACTGGTTTGACTTGCTTTTGTTGGAAAGCTGAAAACCAACGAGGCTATTTTTTTTTAATGTAATAAACGCATTGGAACATACATACATATACACATACAAAAGCAACATTTTAAAGATGTGTCACATACGGACTTCGGTTGGAGTCCCCCTAAAACTCATTTGAATTTGTATTAAGCCCAACTTGGAGGAAGGTAGGGATGCAATTACAACGCAGTGATAGGCCAACACTGGCTCACACCAGCGGATGAGAGCCTCTTGTTACATTTCCAGGAATTTTCCAAGGTGATTTTTAAACACAACCACTATTAAAAATTAAACTATGCATCGAGCAATTTCACTCTTTGCTATTTACCCAAATGAGTTGAAAACTTATGTCCACATAAAAACTTATAATATACACAAATATTTATGGTAGCTTCATTGATAAATGCCAAAATCTGGAAGCAACCAAAACGTAGGTGAATGGATACATAAATTGTGGTACATCCAGGCTGTGGAATAGTATTCAGCATTAAGGAGAAATGAGCTACCAAGCCATGAAAAGACATGGAGGAATATTAAGTGTATATTACTAAGTGAAAGAAAAAGCTGGCCGGGCGTGTTGACTCATGCCTGTAATCCCAGCACTTTGGGAGGCCGAGGCAGGAAGATCACGAGGTCAGGAGATCAAGACCATCCTGGCCAACCTGGTGAAACCCCATCTCTACTAAAAATACACAGATTAGCCGGGCGTGGTGGCACATGCTGGTAGTCCCAGCTACAGCTACTCGGGAGGCTGAGGCAGGAGAATCGCTTGAACCCAGAAGGTAGAAGTTGCAGTGAGCAGAGATCCCACAACTGCACTCCAGCCTGGTGACAGAGCGAGACTCTGTTAAAAAGAAAGAAACTCCAAGAAGGAAGGAAGGAAGGGAGGGAGGGAGGGAGGGAGGGAGGGAAAGAAGGAAGGAAGGAAAGAAGGAAGGAAGGAAGGGAAGGAAGGGGAAGGAAGGAAGGAAGGAAGGAAGGAAGGGAGAGCCAATCTAAAAAGACTACAAACCGTATGATTGTAACTATATGACATTCTGAAAGAAGAAAAATTATAGAGATAATTAAAAGATCAGTGGTTCCCAGGGTTCGGGGGAGGAAGGGATGAAAAGGCAGAGCACAGACTTTTAGGGTGGTGAAACTATCCTTTATGCTACTATAATGGTGGATATATATCATTATATATTTATCAAAACCCATAGAATGTACAAGACCAAGAGTGAACACTAATGTGAACTATGGACTTTGGATGATAATCATGAGTCCATGTAGATTTATCAGTTGTAAGAAAGTACTGCATGGTGTAGGATATTGATAGTGAGGTAGAAGGAGCTGTGGGAGAAGATGCAGGGGATATATGAGAACTCCGCACTTTCTGCTCAGTTTTGCTGTGAACCTAAAACTGTCCTAAAAAAATAAAATCTATTGAAAAATAAACTGTATAATGTTTAATTAAATAGATTATATTAAAAGCAGAGGTAGTTGGTATTCAAAATGGATGACCTCCTAATTGTTTTATGATATATTACTATTATCTATACTCTTATTTCTATCTATTGTATCTGTATAAAGGAGTTATTATACAATGGTGTGCATCCATATAACTCTTCCCAAATCCGTGTTAAGTGACCTCAATTTGGTAGCTTGAAATCAACTTGGCCATAGCTGGTGGTGTTTGCAGTAAAGAATAGGCAACCACGACCTAAGAGCACTCTTCCCCCAAGAGAGCTGGTTATTTTTAAAATTATTATTAATATTTTTCAGAATCAAGATCTTGCTCTGTTGCCCAGGCTGGAGCGCAGTGATGTGATCATAGCTCATTATAACCTCGAACTCTTGGGCTCAAGCAATCCTCCTGCTCCAGCCCCTCAAGTATCTAAGATTACAGGTACACATAACAACATCCGTTTCTTTTGTTTGATTTTGTACAGATGTGGTCCCACTATGTTGCCCAGACTGGTCTTGGCCTCCCAAAGCATTAGAGGTATTGTGAGCTGACAAGCCCAGCCCAGAGCTGGTTATTGAACATCTGCGGTACACCACCGATAGTGGGAATAGTTATTGGACTCATGTTTAGGATCAGTAACATGTATATACCTGAGAATGTCAATCAAAATATGGCTTTTGGAAACATTGTGGACGCATAGATCTTCACATATGATTAATTTAAGGTTTACTCTGAAGTCATCCAAAGACCTCTTTAGGATGGTTCCAAGAATCCCCTCTTTTGAAAGCCAGGAAATCCAACCAATCTAAAGAATTAAATCACTCCAATTTGAAGAAGACAGATATGGCTCAGGAGCAGCTCTCTTGCTATCGAAATCACTCAGATCGTGTTCTGAGTGATAGATCCTAATTGCTGAACTGTTTACTGTAATTAAGTCTATCAGCATGATTTTCTCCTGATGAAAATAAAGTTTGGTATATTATGTCTTTTGCAAAAGGAGTCTCTTAACCTCCTTTAACTTGTAAATCTATGAGTCAGTAAGACTTCTCTTCAAAACCTGATTTTTTCCCTCCTCATGGATATAAAGAACTTAAAAAAATCAAATTCACATTGCCCACAAGAGAGAAGCTGGTTGCAAGCACCATTATTTTATGCAAGCGCTATTATATCCTGCTATATCTCATCAAGAATATTTGTGTGTCTGAGGAACGTGTAGATCTTTTACCAGCCTTTGTTTCCATCGATGAGGTATGCAAGTTTGAAATAGATTCCAATCTGTCAATGCTTCTTTTGAGTCTGTATGATGGTGCTACTGTACAAACCAAACATGGAGGAACAGTTTTGATATGGAGGCAATCTCACTTGTAATTGGTGTTAGCACAACTGTTTGCTTTTAGCCCAGCGACTCTCAGCACTGTCTGCCTGTTAGCATCAGTGGATAGGGGAAGGAGAGCTTTAAAAAAAAAATACTGAAGCTCAGGTGCCAACACCAGGGATTCTGACTTAATTGATCTTAAGAGGGTTGAGGGGATCAATAAGTTTTGGAAGCTTTCCAGGTGATTCTAATATATACGCATGACCAAGACCCACTATTTGAACCTATATAAAAATCATTTGATGCAGTTGATGTGAATTTGTTATTTGTCGACCTGAGACATAGGGGAACAAGTCAAGTCAAATAAAAAACAAATCAATCATCCTTGATTATGGCATGATTTCAGTGTCTTTTGGTTAAAAAAAAAAAAGTGGTGGTTCAGCGTCAATAATATCACATAAAATCATCCTCTCCGTTGGGCAACTTCCAAAGTTAAAAGGTAAGTCCTATAAAGTCAGTTCAGTTCTATCCCACTGAGGGTCCACTCTTCAGCCAGTGAGCGAGCGGTGGAAGGCGCCGGCACCACCATGTTCCAGGCTGCTTTGTGGTTAGGCTTCATTTTGCTTCCTCTCTTGGCACTGCCTTGCATCTGACCCATTTTCTAAGCCAGATCTCTCAGTCTCCTGCCAATTCTGAGCCTCATATCCTTGTGAAAAAATTCTTCCCGTCACCCCCCTTTCTTTTTGCTTAAAATAGTCAGAAGCACTTTTTGTTCCTTGCAAGAGAAAGATTCCTAACTGATACTTTGTCATACCCCTAAAGGAAACAGAAACCAGTGACCAGTTTTCAGAAACATTTCTGAACCTAAGAACAAAAAAAATCAAGAAGAAAATAGTTGGGAGACTTGCCCTGCAAAAAAATAAACGTTGCAAAGTATACAGAAAAAGCAAATGGGACAGAACAGAGCATCTGAAAGCAGGCTCAGGCATATGGAGACTCGGGCTATATCAGAGACGGCGTGATACATTACAGAAAGGACAGGCTACTCAGCAAGCGGTGCTTGGAAAAATTAATGCTCAATGTGAGAGAAAATAGATTGTGAGGTATGAAAAATCTAAGTGCAAAATCAAAACTTTAAAACATTTGGAAGAAAATATAGGCCAGGCGCAGTCGCTCACACCTGTAATCCCAGCACTTTGGGAGGCCAAGGTGGACAGATCACTTAAGGTCAGGAGTTCGAGACCAGCCTGGCCAACATAATAAAGCCCCGTCTCTACTAAAAATATAAAAATTAGCCAGTGTGGTGGCGAGCAGCTGTAGTCCTAACTACTCGGGAGGCTGAGGCAGGAGAATTGCTTGAACCCGGGAGGCAGAGGTTGCAGTGAGCCAAGATCGTGCCACTGAGCTCCAGCCTGGCTACAGAGCAATAGTCTGTCTCAAAAAAGAAAAAAAAAATCAAAAAAGAAAATCTCTTTATGCCATATAAATGTACCCAAAACTGAAAGGGAAAGGCTGATGTATTTGACCACAATTAGGTAAACTTTATTTATTTATTCGTTTTTATTTTTAGAGATAGAGTCTTGCTCTGACGCCCAGGCTGGAGTGCAGTGGTGTGATGGCAGCTCACTGCAGCCTCAAACCCTTGGGCTCAAGGGATTCTCCTGCCTCAGCCTCCTGAGTAGCTACAACTACAGGAGTGCCCCACCATACCATGCTAATGTTCTATTTTTATTTATTTTTGTAGAGACAGGGTCTCTCTTTGTTGCCCAGGCTGGTCTCAAATTCCTGGGCTTAAGTAATCCTCCTGCCTTGGCTTCCCAAAGTGCTGGGATTACAAGCATGAGCCCCACTGCACCCGGCCCCAAAATTTTTTCTATGAAAAGCCACCATAAACAAACTGAATAGGCAAGTCACCAGTTAGAAGAAGATTTGCAATTCAGATAACCAGAAAAGGATTAGAACCTAGTATGTGTAAAAAATTCATGCAAATCAGTAAGCTATAAACAGGCCAATAGAAAAAATGAGCAAGGGATATAAATGGATAAAGCACAGAAAAGAAAAACTGAGTAGCCTATACATATGAAAACATGATTATTCACTAGTAATAAGAAAAATGAGTTATTTTATACTCAAAAGTATTGATGAAGATGCAGAGAAATGAGAACTCACACACTGCTGGCAGAAGCGTGAATTGGCTCAAGACTTTGAAAGACAATTTGGCAATAGTTGGTTAAGGCGAAGATTAGTATGTATCGTCTACCCAAGCGGTGTTGCTTTCATGGTTCCATGCTAGAGGAACTCACACTTGGCCATGTGACATGTATACAAGTGCTCATTGTAGCATTGCTTATATCAGAAGAAAACGCAAAAATCAAAATGTCTATTAACAGTAAATGGGTAAATTATAGTATATTTATACAGTAGAATACTAGACTTATTACACAGGAGTAAAAGTTAATTAACTAAAGCAGCATAATTCATCATGAATGAATGTCAAAAACATAATGTCAAGTGGGAGAAAAGCAAGTTGCAAAATTATATCAGTTAAACCAATTATTTAAAATTGGTATATTATGTCTTTTGCAAAAGGAGTTTCTTACCTCCTTTAACTTGTAAATCTATGGTAAGACTTCTCTTCAAAATGTGATTTTTTTCCCCTCCTCATGGATATAAAGAACTTTAAAAAAATCAAATTAATATTGCCCACAAGAAAGAAGCTGGTTGCAAGCACCATTATTTTATGCAAACACTATTATATCCTGCTATATCTCATCAAGAATATTTGTATGTCTGAGGAATGTGTTGATATTATCTATAGGAAAAGTACAAAAACATGATCAAGAAGAACATTCACTAACTTCTGCGTAGTTACTTCTTAGTGAGGGAAGGGAGGGGATGACATCGGAAAGCCAAAGACACTTCGATTGCATCCGTAGTTTCCATTCCTTAAAAAAAAATCTGAACCTAATTTACTAAATCTGGGTAATGGTATGATGAGAGTATATTATTTTCTGTACTCATTTGTCCTATTTTAAATATTTTTATTAAGTGTCCCAACCTGGCTTTTTCTCCTTTCAACTGAAGATACTGAAAGGCTTTTTGCCCCAGAACTACTTTTGAAAGGCTTTTTTCAAAAAAAGATACCAAAAGGCTTTTTGACCCAGAGACCCTTTTGAAAGGCTTCTTTTTTTTTTTTTTGGAGACGGAGTCTCGCTCTGTTGCCCGGGCTGGAGTGCAGTGGCAGGATCTCAGCTCACTGCAAGCTCCGCCTTCCGGGTCTACGCCATTCTCCTGTCTCAGCCTCCCGAGTAGCTGGGACTACAGGCGCCCGCCACCTCGCCCGGCTAGTTTTTTGTATTTTTTAGTAGAGACGGGGTTTCACTGTGTTAGCCAGGATGGTCTCGATCTCCTGACCTCGTGATCCGCCCGTCTCGGCCTCCCAAAGTGCTGGGATTACAGGCGTGAGCCACCGCGCCCGGCCGAAAGGCTTCTTTAGGCCAGGCGTGGTGGCTCACGCCTGTAATCCCAACACTTTGGGAAGCTGAGGTGGGTGGATCACTTGAGGTCAGGGGTTCGAGACCAGCCTGGCCAACATGGTAAAACTCCATCTCTACTAAAAATACAAAAAGTAGCCGGGCATGGTGGTGGGCACCTACAATCCCAGCTAACTGGGGAGGCTGAGGCAGGAGAATCACTTGAACTGGGGAGGCAAAGGTTGCAGTGAACAGAGATTGCACCACTCACTGCACTCCAGCCTATGCAACAGAGTAAGACTCTATCTTAAAAAAAAAAAAAAAAAAAAAAAGTAGAAATTCTGAGATGGAAAAGCTTTTTGCCCCAGAGCTTATGCTTTCATATGTCATTAATGTAGCTCCCAGCCCTGTGGGTTTTCACTCTAGGTGTTATCACTTGCTTTGATTATAAGACTGTAGACCACAGCCCTGGGTGAACCCTGGCCCATCTGGCGTGAAGACAGAAGAGCATTATACAATTGCCAGCCTCTTCTTTTTACTCATCCTCATAGTCAAGAAATATGTGTATGTGTCCACTGCAGCCTGTGTTTGCTCTGCCTCCTCTCTTCCCGCCACACTCCCAGCTTGATGTTTGCCAGCTCATGCTTGTGTCAGTTGTTGGCACTTACTCCTTGGCGAGTCTACAGCTGACCTTACTGCCTCTGGCTCCTTTTTCCTGTGCTCTTGCTCTTCCATCCACCAACTTTATTAATACTCTGTTTGATGACCCAGGTTACCGAGGAGATGTCAAATCAGGGCGGAGAAGGCATGTCTGCGTACCATGCTCTCCCTCCCCAACCTCTCCTCTGCAGGTCCATAGTCACCTATTCGTGATGCTCCTCAGACGTGGCCATCCAGGCATTGCCCGCCTCTCGTTGTTGTCAACAACGAGATTGATCACTATCTATCGATACCTATTTTGATATTTTACTACAGTAGCAATAAAAAAATTATTTGGGGGAGAATAGGTAGTAGGATAGCTTTATTAAAAGAAAAATAAAGATCACAGATTTTGCTGTATACATTTCCAAATTTTTCACTACAGTTTTTTTTTCTTCATGAAGATTGGATTGTACTGCATCTGGCACTTTGAAACCTGCCTTTTCCCTTTATTATTTATTCTGGGCATCTTTTTTCAGATCAATGATTTTTTTCTTTTTCTTTTTGTTTTGTTTTGTTTTGAGACAGGGTCTTGCTCTGTCACCCAGGCTGAGTGCAGTGTCCTCATCTCGGCTCACTGCAACCTCTACCTCCTGGGCTCAAGCAATCCTCCTGCCTCAGCTTCCCAAGTAGCTAGGACCACAGGTGCGTATCACGACACCCGGCTTTTTTTTTTTTTTTTTTTTTTTTTTTTGATAGATAGGGTTTTGCCACATTGCCCAGGCTGATCTCAAATCCCTGGGCTTCAGCAATCCGCCTGCTTTGACCTCCCAAAGTGTTGGGATTCTAGGAGGTCAAGGACCTCAAACTCCTCTATTCCCAGCAGCACGTCTGAGCTCCTGGCAGGAACATATATTTATGTATAAGCATGAAAAGGGGGGTCCCCAACTCTGCCAAGGGTGGAAGTAGGGAGCCATGGTAGACTCCCTCACAAACACATCCAGAGATGACCAGAAGGCTAAACATGGTGCCTTTGGCCTTCAAGATCCCTTTTAGAAGAAAATTATTATTATCTTCTTGAGTGTGAGTGGAGACAGGGTGGGAGGAGAAGCTTCCAGGACTCTGCCCCACGGCAGACCAGCCTCTGCCCTGTGCATCCCAGGACCCTGCCCCACAGCGGGCTGCCCTCTGCCCTGTGCATCCCAAGCACTTTCTCTGCACTGCCCGCTATTGCAGAAACCCTGCCTCGCCATGGACACTGTGGAAACGAACGGGCTTGCTGAGTGACTGTCATTTGCACAGCTTTCTCAAATAACACTAACCACCGTGATTTCCTCAAGATTTTCTGGAGCTCTCATAGACTGGGCCCTCTCCGTTGTCGGGGGCACAATCTCCCCAGGCTCAAGCTGCCCCAGGGGTGAGGCCATGCAGCCCCTATCGTCACCCTCACTACCCAGGCCTCTAGCCCGTGCTCTTCCCTTCCCTACACTCCCCACAGCCAGATCTCATCAAGCAACTGCTTCTCCAAGTGCTGGTGACTAAACCCCAAAGAGACCTGGAAAGAGGATGTTGGAAACAAGCAGGGGGTGCACTTTGGGGGAAGCAAGGCCTGGGAAGCCGGCACTCTTCTATGTGAGCAGAGGCTGTTGGCTGATGGGCCACTTGACCTTTGACCTGAGCCCCAGGGAAAGTGCACCCTCCCTCTTTCATTTTGTTTATGGCTTCATACAAGCTTCCCATTTATGTGAACATTCTGACAGAAGAGGGCTCTCATTTGGCCAGATCCTGAAAGCGGAGAATTCTGTCCCCGCTGTGGGACCAGCAGCCTCTCTTGCGGGCCTTTGGCTCTGCCTGTGAGGCAGGTGGGCTGCCAAGGCTTCCCAGCTGGGCTTTTCTGCTTTAGATAAGCTGAGACATTTGTGCATGAAACCTTCTGGGATGTGACTCTGCGAAATGCACGCTGCGCCACACCCCTTTTATCGCTGTTAATTGGGAGCAGAGTCTTGCTAAACCCATGTGACGGATATTTCTCCGTTTTGATATTGCACAGAATGAAGAAAATAGACAGATGAAGTAGGCCTGGTGGTGCTCTGAGAAGAACAAATCCTAAAGCCAGGTTAGACTAGCTGTGCACTGTTTCCCTCGTGTCTAGATTTCTGAAGGATGAGTCTTTTGATTTGATTCTAACCTGCTTAAAAGAGACGGGGAGGCGGAGGAAGCAAGGAGCGAGGTGCGGGCGGGTGCCTCCCAGGATGAATAATGGCAGCAAGAAACAGAGTTCCTAAAGCCCAGCTGATAAGGGCCTCAGTCTGGGTGTGAATGAACTTGGCCTGACTTCTGTGCTGCCATCATATGAACCGGAAGGAGACAGCCTAGATAGAGCAAGCCTGCTCCTTCCAGAAGCACAAGGGCCCTGTGGCGATTTTTGCTTCAAACACCGCGGAACACAGAGCAAACCCCATGACGCCGTCCTTCAACTAAACAGCCCAAAGCAGCAAACTAGAGGTTTCCGTTTTTAGATTGCAAGGGGGAACAACTGAGCTTTCATGAGTTGGAATTTGCTAACGTAAATTGAGCCTTTGTAAAGGCTGAAATTGACCCTGGAGACGGAAAGCACAGGAAATATTTGCTGTGGTCGGTGGGCGAGGACGCTCCGCAGACAAAGCCGCTGCTTCTGCAGTCAGGCCTGCCTCCTCTCTAGGCAAATATTGGAGGGATGACTTTTTTATTTGCAGAGAGGATTTGGCTAATTTTGTTTTATTTGTGTACCTTACATTCACGGAGCACTCTGCACAGTCTGCTGGATAATCTCAGTTATTGCTTTCCTCTTCACACCTGTGAGGCTGATGCTCCGCATATTTCAGAGGAAACTGGCACCAGGGGATGAGGGAATCTGCTCAAGCATGAGTCACCCAGAATATTAAACCAGAACCAACACACAAACGATCTGTGCAAAGAGGCCAGCAAAATGAAGGATTCGCTGCAAACTGTCCTTCTGTGGGCATTGCCGGGCTTTGGGCTCCCATCCTTTCCCGGCTCCCCCATTCTGTATCCCTTGTCTGTATTTGCAGGCAGCACCATGGAAATGTGTTTGACAGACAGAACTGATGTTTTGAATGAACCCTCTGAGATGTCTAAATCAGCCTGTCAGACTTTGCTCACTCTATCATATTTCCCAAGAAGAGGATCAGAGATAAAGACAAATATGGAAATTCGGAGTAAAAGGTGAGTCTGGAGAACAACAACAACAACAAAAAGTGCCTCCAGAGACTACAACAAAGGAATGCAATAAAATATAGGACAATCTGGTTACTGTGGTGAAGTCACAAATGTAAAGAAAATAATGTATCGAAACGTTACTGTAGCCAAGTGAATGACGCATTAGCACCATAATGAACAATTAGAATTAAAACTTTTTAAAGTGTCGTACAAATATTTCTTTATTGTTTAAAAATGAGCCTTCAGAATGTTTCCAAACCTCATCAGTGAAGGACATACCTACATTTCTAACCCAGGTGAGGTTTTTGAAACGTGGAGCATAGCAGTCCCTTTACAAGGAAAAAGAATGCCTTTCATGTTGGATTTGTACAATTTCCGTATGTTTTAGTAATCATGAAGTACCAAATCCCTTGAAATGTGCAGAGATTCGAGGCTAGAACGAACACAGCATTCAGAGTTTTAAATAAACAGAAAGTGTTTGGGAAAGCAATGTTCTGGAGGTTAATTTTCAATCTCTAGGTATACCTGTCAGGCTTAAAGATGGAAACTTCTGCTTGTCAGCGTCTGAGGCCTCTGTGAACTTGCTGGGGATGAGTCCTGGCGCGGCCCACTCACTGATCCCTCAACGCTGGCGAGGAAGAAACTGAAACAGCTGTAAGCACTCATTTAAAGAGACCACGGCATTCACACAAATGATTGTCGACTTTGAACCCAAGAGCTGGGGTCCCTTAGGGAGACAACTCCAAATCAGGCCTTAAAAACCCGGTTTCAGAAGACGCACTGCTGCCTTGCCTTTGTGGGTTTGTTTATTTGGCAATTGCATGTTAAAGAAGTGGGAGTAGAAATCACTTATTTGGACACTTACTAAGCTGGTCAGATTCTCGTAATTCTAGAAGCCAAAGTAGAGCATTTATGGAAAAATACAGGGGATGAGCTTATAGAGAGGGACACCATCCTGTATAATGCTAAGAATTTCTCTCTGGGGGTGCTAGACACGTGAGCCCACCACCCTCACCAGCTAGGTTCATTGTTTTTTTTCTTCTGAAAATTGCTCAGTTTCCAGCTTGGAAAACATTGGACATAACATAGAACCTTAGATCTTTAGCTAATAACCATGTTTATAGATGCTGAGGACCTGAGATCCTGCCTAGTTAGCAGCAGATCTCAGGCACTCAGGATGGCCTTCAGGGGTGAGGTGGCCCAGTTTGATTCTCTTCTGGAAACCGCAGACGTAAATAGTATAATCTAAACACTAACATACCATGAATCATGGTTTATAGTTTTAAGTATTATTTGCAAAAACATAAAATTGAAGTAAATCAGTTGCCCCGTTGGTGAGCAAGGCTGTCTTAAGCAGGCACGCAAGATTTCTAAGTGGACCATTTCAGGCCATGACGACCCTGCCCTTGAACATGGTCAGAAAGCCCAGACTCTGCTTTTTATAAATAGGATTCATGTCTTATTGTTCTTTACTCTGGAACCTAGCACAGTGCCTGGCCCAAAGCTGGTATTCAACAGCTATTCATACAGCTAAATTGGGGAGCTTCTTAGCTGGTCTAACTTGTTCACCATTCATTCTGTACTTTGCTACAATGTTAGTCAGCCTGATACACTACATACAAGAAGAATGTGAACCCAATCCAGCCCCCAAGGCCCTTGTTTCAGGCCTTAGAACCTACTGTTCTTTCTTATGTATCCGTTCATGAATTCTGCAACGGCCTTCTGAGAATCTTCTATGCACCTATAGTGGCACCTACTATATTACTTTTTATACCTTAGTTGTGTCTTTTTTCTTTTCTTTCTTTTTTTTTTTGACAGAGTTTTGCTGTTTTTGCCCAGGCTGGAGTGCAATGGTGCGATCTCGGCTCACTGCAACCTCCACCTCCTGGATTCAGGCGATTCTCCTGCCTCAGCCGCCTGAGTAGCTGGGACTACAGGCATGCGCCATCACTCCCGGCTAATTTTGTATTTTTAGTATAGAAGGGGTTTCACCATGTTGGCCAGGCTGGTCTCGAACTCCTTACCTCAGGTGATCCGCCCGCCTCGACCTCCCAAAGTGCTGGGATTACAGGCATGAGCCACCCCACCCGGCCCATAATTGTGTCTTAAATATCCCCCCAAGATATGTTTTTAAAAGATCTTATTTTGCCTTCCAGACTTTCTAGGCTGCGTGTCTCGCACTTGCGGCTGCGTCTGTTTGCACCAGGAGAGCACCGTTTTCTTCACCTGAATCCAGGCTGGCTCAGCAGCTGCTGGGGCCACCTGCATTTCCTGCTTCTGCCTTGTCTACTTTAGATCCACAAAATGCGCCTTCACCACATGCAGCAGCACCTAAGAAAGGCAGTGCCTGATAGACTAGGAAGCTGATGACTCTTAACAGTGCAGGGAGCGTGCATGAGGTGAGGGACAGACCTGGGGGGCGCCGGGAACCATTTCACCCAACTCGACGGCTCCTCTCACCCACAGGCTGACCCAGATTCCTGTCTCAATTCCTGGCCTTTCAAAGGATCGTTTTGGGGTAAAAGTAGCATTTCTGTATACATAGATAGTAAAAGTAAAAAGAAATGCCAGGAATGACCACCAGCAAACTCAAGATGCGTGCTTTCCTCCCAACGTCAGTCACAGCATGGATGAACCTTGAGGACATTGTGCTGACAAAGCAAACCAGGCACACATAGACAGGTACCACATGATCTCACTTACATGGGAGAGCTGAAAGGGTTAAACTCATAGCAGCAGAGAGAGAATGGTGCTCCCAGGTCCCGGGGCTTGGGAGATGTAGGTCAAAGGATACAAAGTTTCAGTCAGACAGGAGACACAAGTTCAAGACCTGGGTTGTACAACATAGAGACTACAGTTAATAACAATGTATTGCACACTTGAAAATTGCCAAGCCAGTAAATCTCAAGTGTTCTCATCACAAAAAAGTGAGCTAATTCATATGTTAATTAGCTGGATGGAGCCATTCCCCAATGTGTACATATTTCAAAACTCTTGTTGTACACCATAAGTATCTACAATACTTATTCGTCAGTTTATATATTAATTAATTAATTAACTAAAGGAAACAACTCGGGAAAATAAGCGGAACCAAGACCTTCATCTTGTTTTGGAATAGCACATGCAATGTGTAAGTTGAAGAATATGCAAAAATAGGCTGGCAGCAGTGGCTCACGCCTGTAATCCCAGCACTTTGGGAGGCCGAGGCAGGTGGATCATTTGAGGTCAGGAGTTCCAGACCAGCCTCGCCAACATGGCGAAAGCCCGTCTCTACTAAAAATACAAAACTAGCCAAGCAGTAGTGGCACGTGCCTATAATCCCAGATACTTGAGAGGCCGAGGCAGGGGAATCACTTGATCCCGTGAGGCAGAGGTTATGGTGAGCCAAGATCCTACCACTGCACTCCAGTCTGGGTGACAGAGTGAGACTCTGTCTCAAAAGGAAAAAAAAAAAAAAAAAAAGGATATGCAAAAACATATTAATTTGATATTTATATAAATTAATATTTTTAAAAGAAAAAGATGGGTGCTTTCCTGGAGAGAGAGAGGGAGAAAGACATGATCTAACGGGTTGGCAATGATTCGATTTTTAAATTATTGGTAGGTACACACGCATGTGCTGTATTACTCTTTGTAATTACAAATATGTAATGTATCTCATGTTTGTGTCTTAAGTATCCTCCCGAGCTGTATTTTTTAAAAGGCTTTATTTTGCCTTCCGGACTTTCTAGGCTACGCGTCTTGCACTTGCGGCTGTGTCTGTTTGCACCAGGAGAGCGCTGCTTTCTTTACCCGAGTCCAGGCTGGCTCAGCGGCTGCTGGAGTCACCTGCATTTTCTGCTTAAACCCCGTCTACTTTGGATCCACAAAATACTCCTTCACCACATGGAGAGAAACAACAGCTCCAGTATCTTCTACTTCTTTCTGACCTTGTCTAGAAATATTTTCTTACAGCCCCGTACCTTGTTTCTTAAAGGGCCCATGCACTTACCCATTTATGTTCCCAAACCGCACGCAACGCTGTTTGGAAAACTGGTGCCTGGGTCAGGCTTCCTACTGATCAGCCTTCTCCTGTTCAGACAGAAGTCTGCTCTGTGCTCTGTCTTAGTTTTGTTTCACATCTGTTTTTAGTGATGGGGAGGGTGATGGTTAATCTACCTTGATGCGGCAGTCCTCCAATTCTTGATTACCATCCAGACTGTTTTCATCTCTGTACCTTTCTTGAGGTGTTGCACAACTCCTACTTGGCATCCACAATGATCAAAGAGAAATGTTCAGGGAGGTTAGGCCTTGCTCCTCTGTCCCCAGCAATTCCTCATCCTTTTCAGCTTCAGTGTCACATCAGGCTGATAACTTTAGGGGCCAGTCTCCAAGGTTTTTTATTTTTACTCTTAACCCATCAGGAGGAGCAGCTACAACTCGAGAAGACATCGAGATCTCATTTGGATTGCTTTTCTTTGCACAGAATGCTTTTGCCACCTTGGACATTGTCTCCTGCCTTTCTGGACATCCGCACAGCCCTGCGATATGCCTTGGAGCTGAGTTTTACCTCTGGGTGTCATATTTCTTTCCTGGGAAAGGCTCACACCACTTTGGAGCTTTGCAATTTCAGCTCGTAGGCCCTCACTTATAAATCCATTCACTCCCAGATTCCACATTGAAATGATTTCTTTTGCTGTCTCTCCACCACTGGCTGTAGCCCCTTGAAGGAGGGAGCCGGCTTTACCGCGCCTGGCCCTGCAACCTGATGCTTAACACATACTGACCAGGTAGGCACAACCACTTCCAGAGCTAATTCCAGCCTTTCCTCCTGTTCCCTGATAACTCTACCTTCATACCAGAACAGCGTTCTCAGAAATCATTTTAGCCACGAAGACTTTTGTTCAAATGAAACAGAGTAAGACTAAACTAGAAAAAGTGCAAATCTATAGACAACTGTTATTTTTTCTAAGCAATCACCCAAACCCTCGCCTCATCTATTAACCAAAAACTCCAGTATGTTTCATATGAAGCCTCCCTTCCAAAACATAATAATCACACACAACAACAACAACAACGTATCTTCTAGGACCCCAGGGGTGACTGCCCACAGTCTCAGCCTGGCTGCCTGCTGGGCCCCTGCGTGGCTGCTGCAGCTGGACTTCGGAGAGCACAGTGGACATTCCCCACTGTTGCCAGGAGCCTTTCCAAGGATGAATTCCTCCCCTGACGAACAAGGATTTTCAGACAATAGAGGTCCGCTTGGCCAAGGATGCCCCACCCAGGACTCATAAGGCCACTGTTCTGAGTGCTCCACTTGGTTCCCAACCCCAGCTGGTCCCAACAGGCACCATGGAGGCTCCCAACCACCATCCTTCCCTCCCTGGGCTCCACCCCAACCTCAGGCAGCTTTTCCTTTTACACCTACAAAACACAAAAAGCCTAGCTGCCCTCATCACCTTCCTTAGACCACGGTGCTCCCCTCCTCCCACCCTCCCAAGGGTAGCCCCTCTTTGTCTCTCTGCTGGGTGAGATTGCCTTCCTGAATCCATGGTGACCAAGGAAAGGAAGCATCTCACAAGCTGTCCCAAGGCGACCTCACTGCCCCAGAAAGCCTGACAAGCACAAATAAATTACAGCCAGCCTTCTGGGGATGACAGAGGGGACTCCTCCCCTGCCCTCATCCCAGGGCTTCCCAGAGCAGTCTATGAATCACTGCCCTTGCGGTGCTCATGCTTCCTGAGCCATCGACTCCTCCATCCCAAGGGTCTTTGGAGACTCCATCTCATCCTCAGGTACCAATCTTTGCAGTTGTTTCTTGCCACAGGCAAGGGAATTTGGGGTCCTTTGATTTGCTCAGATGGTGCCATGGTAAAGAGGACAAACTCCAGGCAGCTTCGTGTCTGCTCTGCTGACGGGCAGGTTGTCTTAGGATTCCTGCCACCCCAGTGGTCAGCCCTTTTGTGCCTGTTTTTACTCCTCTAGGGTGATCTCTTCATGTAGCCTCGAGTTAACAGCACTTGTTTGCTTACCTGTCTCCATCCCAAGGCGGTGGACCTTTCTGATGACTGGAGCATTTTCCTCACTAGTTCATTCAATAAGCACTGGTTTCTGTATGCCAGTCTGAAACCCCAGACCCCCCGTTCTGGGTCCTGAATCTCGTCTTCCGACACCTAGAGCATTACACATTGAGACCTCAGTCCTGCCGAAAGCCGAAACAGTCTAATAAGGCCTACTGCGTGGGGTGGTTGTCAGAACTGACTTAATGCAAAAGAGGCATTTAGAATAGCACCTGTATTGACACTGCGCACGGGTCAGCAGTCACAGCGATCATGGAAAGACAGGGACGGCTCGGCTCGTGTAGAGGGTGCTGTGCTGCTGCACTCAGGCCCCTCGGATGGGGCATTGCGTTTTCCTGGAGCTGGGGTTGGGGTAGGGCGGGGATTGGCTGCCGGCTGCTCACAGCTACATTCTGTTCTGGGAGTTGACCTTGGCCCAAGGGATCTGCCTCGCCCAAGGTCATGCTTCCTTCCTGGGAACAGTTGGTACCCTAAGAACGGTCCGTGCCCGTGTGCAAAATCCAGGCCCCCTCATTCAGGATGTCTCTCAAGGGAATCCTGGCCCAGAGCTCCTTGTGGGATGGGTTGAGGCCTCTGCGGTAGCAGCATTGCAGCTCAACCTCTCCCTCCGCCGACCGCCACCTTAACTTCCCACAGCACTGTTCCCTAGCGCACTCCCCCAAGACCTCCTCAGGAGACTCAGGGCCTATTTCCAGGGACCGTGACCTGTGACAGTGACTCAGTGTACACACCCTATACCCAAGCCCCATCACGGTCACTGCCACCTCCTCCACAACCCAAGAAATTAGGCAGAACAAGGTAAAAGGTGACCTCTCTGTCCTACAAGACCACGTTAAAATAAAACACACTTGAACTGAATTTGAAGACATTTGAAATGAGAGCTAGATAGAGGTGTCCAGACTGAGATGGTTAGAGAGGGCAGGGTGAAGACAGATGTTTTCTCTCCTCTCCTTCTAGAAACCCCAATAAAATAACAGGCAAGGAACACACAGTATGTAAACAGGCAATCGATGAGAAGAATCACTAGCAGAAAAGATCTTTCGACAAGACCCTGGGAGAAGGAAAGCAGAGATGGTGAGGCATGAAAGCTGCAGGACGGCCTGTTTGCCAAAGGTCTGGGGGAAATGGGGCCCCGTGAACCCTGAAGACATGAGAGGGAGGCTGGGGCAGGAACTGCAGAGTGACAGGTGTGATGGGCCTGTTGGAAACTTTTTCTTTACAGGTTTTCTAGAGCTATTTAACTTTTAAAGCCATTTGCCTGGACTCCGTAGTTAATAACAATTGAAAAGCATTTTGAATAAAAAAGGATAATTTTGAAGAGAATCAAATAAAGTCTCAAACAAAGGCCATAGGAAAGAAATGCGGTGAAGGCAGATGAGATAAGAGTTTTCTGGACCTTTGATCTTTCTCTCACCTCCTGTGGGGATTCCTAGGTAGCTCCGTGGAGACCCCAGGGATAAAAGTTGGAAAACCACAGTGCAAAGCAAAGGACTAGAGAATTCATCTGCTCGGAAGCAGCTGTGTCCCCTTTGGAAAGCGTGGGTTACATTCCCCAGCACTCAGTTGGGTGTTGTACATGGAATTAGCTGGACTGTAATTTCAGTAGCTCTCAAATCTCTTTCTTATCAGAAACCAGAGGCATGAGGGCTTCCATGAAAAAAGAAAGGGACATCCTAAAACAGCTTACGGACATGGAGAGCCCTGAGAGGCTTGTGGGGTTTGTCACATTCACGAGCATTCTTCAGCACCGGGGAAAGGGGTCTAGATGACTTAGGCAGGCAAAGGCCCTGGGAATGCTTCAGAAGGGGGCTCTTGGCAGGGTTCTCATTCTAGGCCTCCCACCACCTGTGTGAGGGTGCCACAGAGAAGGTGCAGGTAAAAAAAATAATGTGGAAGGAAGACAATTTAAAGAAGAGGTCTCAATGGTGACAAGGGGCAGAAGTGAGTTAGTGTGCACCGAAGTCTGAATGATCTGGAGTGATTTGGAACATACTCTCTCCAGGCGATTGAGGAGCTGCGAGAATGTCTGTGTTTCACCCAGGAGAGCGTGTGGGAAAGCAGGTGGCGTTCCCATCTAGGATGCCGTTGCCTGCATCCAGGCCGCGGTGCAGAGAGGCTGCTTGAGTGGCAAAGTGAGAGTAGAGATGCTGTGAGATGAAGGGAGCAGAGAAGTCCATTCCTTTGGTTAACAGCATTCCAACCCACCGTCATGCATGGCTTTCTCATAGCATCTTTCTAAAGAAACTATAAAGGTTTGATGAAACCGGCTAAAAATGGCCATTTATGGTCAGGAGACATCAAGGCTCCAGGCCACAATGGTGGTGACCATCCAGGTTCTGCTGATAGTTTGTGCCTCCCTGCCACTGTGTTATACTGAGCTTTCACAGTGTGGATTTCATTCAGGCTTCATGCACCCAGCAAGGTCAGCCCAGCAGGTGGGCTCATGTTGCAGGGATGCAGGCAGAGACTCCGGGGCCTAGAGGGCTTTGCTAGTCAATGGCAGTAGAAGATGGTGAAGCCAAGGTCTCTTTTGCTGCTGCTGGGTCCTAGTGCCACACTCTCCAGGAGGGAATACACCTCAGGCCTGGCGGGGGTGCATCCCTACCCACCACCCCCAAGTTGCCAACGATGCACTTGCTTACCTGGCCTTATGTGGTCCTTCCACCACAAGCTGCCTCTCTTCCACCTGCTTAACCTCCACCTCCTGCCACAAGCTCTGCTCCCAGCCGGGGCTCCCACTTTCTCCTGCTTTTTGAATGTCTACCTCTTTGCCTGAACCCAGCCCTGACCTTATCAAAACTTACCTATTCTCTGTCCTTTTGTTTTCGTTACTGTTTCCAAAGGTCTCAGCCAGGTCATAGGATGAACTAAAATGTGAGAACGCCTCCAGGAAAGATGAATTTGTTCTGGCTGTATTTTATGGGGATGATGGCTTAGCCCAGGGCAAAACCCTCATAGTTGCAGAAGAGACTTTGAGCAAGGAGACATCCCCTGTGCTTCCTTGGTTCATTTCATCAGGAATGTTCAGAGATGGCTTCCTGGAGGGTTACTCTTACATGTCTGTCTATGGTTTGGAGTCGTTGAAACCTAGGCTTATCCTGAAAACTGCAGAGAGCTAACTGTGGTGAACATTCTTGTTTAAACCCTGAAACAATTTGTTCTACTACATGGTAACCAGCATCTTCGTGGCTTTTTTTTTTTTTTTTGGATCGGGGGGTGCGGCGGAGCAGGTCTGATCTGAGTTACTGACAGAGTTGTTAGAGGTCAGGATACAGGGATGGTTCCTTCAGCCTCTGCACTCCCATTCACCCTCATCCAGCAGTCAGATCCCCATAATTTCCACATTGTCTTCCTAGATGCTCAGCATTTCATTAAGATAGCCAATCACAGCGTGCTCCATCTTCCTCAGGTGCTGGATCATGAACGCATGAAAAGCCATCACTCTGAATATTCCACACTACAGACTTGTGTGATAAACAGAGTGTGGAATGTAGGCGGGGATTTTCCTGACCGTGTGCGGGGACTCTGCTGGCATACTCAGTGGTCTGGCCGTCCCCGCGCACATTTTCCCAGGCCTCGTCCAGCCCGCTTCTTGAAGTAAAACACAGCTCTTTGCTCCATCATCAGGGGCAGCAGCTGGGTCTTCCCCTCGAAGAGGCATACCTTAAGCTGCAGACATCAAGAGGCGTCCAGAACCCCGGTGCTGGGAAGACCTTGGATCTGTGCTCAAGATCACACAATCGAAATGGAGGCATGGAGAAGATCCCGCTTCTAGTGTGTCAGAGGCCTCCTCTGGCTCCTGGAAACCCATAGTTATCAGGACCCATCACTGGAAATCTTTTAAAAAAATTAATTCCCTTGTGATTCAAGTTCATAATATTCTCCATTTGACTGTGTTCCGGGTCAGTGGTTCTCAGCCTTGATTGCCTATTAGAATTACCTGGTGTTGTTTTTAAAACCGTGAATGTCCTAGCCCCATTTCAGCATCAGCCGGGAACTTGTGAGAATGCCGACTCTCAGGCCCTGTCTTAGAACTCCCGAATCAGAGGCTCTGATAGGGTCCAGCCATCTGTGTTTTAACAGGCCCTCCAGATGATTCTAACACTCACCCAGGTTTCAGAACCTATCCCCACCTCAGAACAATTGACTCCGAGTATCTGGGGTGAGGTGAGGAGGTGGCCCTAGTTATAAGCTCCCCAGCTGATCCTCAAGTTCAGTGAAGGCTGAGCTGGAGATAACCCTGCCTGGAAAGCAAGGGCTACTGGAAGTCAGAGAGAGGGGAATCATCAAGTGTGAGAGATGGGAAAGGGAGAAATGGGAGGAAGCAGAGGAAATCTGTTTGAAAAACTACCTAGGATTTTGTTTCAATCATGTATAGTAAAACATGACAGACATGGAGGAAACATCCTTGAAAGGAGAGTCTATTACGGTTCGCTAGAGCAGGGGGCAGGGCATACCATGGGGTCACAGGAGGAAGCACTGGAGTCAGGAGGCAGAAGGGGTAAGGAGAAGCCAGGGGCAGGACCTTTCTTGTGGTTTTCATGGGAAGGAATGAATGAGGCAGGGTAGGTATGCCAAGCAAGCTTAGGATTGCAGCTGTGAACAATTTCAGCAGAGCGTGGGCCATAGGGATAGGCCTAGGTGTCTGGTACCTGGCCATGGGGTGATCTGGAGGAAGGGGGGAATATGGGCTCTGGATTGGTTGATTTGCACATCAAAGTTATGCTGGTAACAAGTTGTTTGTTATTGCTAGGAATTAGTGAACCTTGAGAGGAATAGTTCTTCCCAAGCTCCACAAAACCCCAAGATATAAGAACATAAAACATAAAATTAAACAACAACAACAACAACAACATGATTAATACAGAAGTTAAATCACTGAGACCCAGGTTTGACTCTCAGGCTTGCTACTTACCAGCCATGCGAACTTGACTTCTTCCTCTCTAAAATGGGGATAATAACACCTACATAATTTCTACATAGGGTTTATAGAAATTATACGAGACGATGGACTACAACGTCTGGCTCAACTGGCAAATGTTTAATAAATGAGATGATAATAAAAATGTGCAACAGAACACTAGACTTGGAACCTGAAATAAGACGCCATGAGTCGAATAGAGCTTAAACTTTGGAACTTAAGAAAATCATAGCCAGGCATGGAGTCTCACGCCTATAATCCCAGCACTTTGGGAGGCTGAGGCAGACAGATCACTCGAGGTCAGGAGCTCAAGACCAGTGTGGCCAACATGGTGAAACCCCATCTCTACTAAAAATACAAAAATTAGCCAGACATGGTAGTGTGTGCCTGTGATCCCTGCTACTTGGGAGGCTGAGACAGGTGAATCACTTTGAACCTGGGAGGTACAGGTTGCAATGCACCAAGATCATGCCACTGCACTCCACTCTGGGCAACAGAGTGGGACTCTTTCTCAACTAAAGAAAAAAAGAAAATCATGGCCCAGCATGGTGGCTCATACCTGTAATCCCAGCACTTTGGGTTGCCGAGGTGGGCGGATCATCTGAGTTCAGGAGTTTGAGACCAGCCTGGCCAACATGGTGAAACCCTGTCTCTACTAAATATACAAAAATTAGCAGGGCGTGGTGGAACATATCTGTAATCACAGCTACTCAGGAGGCTGAGACAGGGAGAGTTGCTTGAACCCATGAGGCAGAGGTTGCAGTGAGCCAAGATCAAGCCACTACGCTCCAGCCTGGGTGACAAAACAAGACTCCATCTCAAAAAACAGAAAGAAAAGAAAAGGAAAGGAAAGGAAAGGAAAAGGAAGGAAAGGAAGAAGAGGAAGGAAGGAAGGAAAGAAGGAAGGAAGCAAGGAAGGAAGGAAGGAGAGAGAGGAAAGAAAGAAAGAGAGAGAGAAAGGAAGGAAGGAAGGAAGAGAAGAGAAGAAAGAGAGAAAACCATAGAGCTATTGACAAACAAGTGGCAGACAAGAAGTGGTGGATGAATGGACATGGAGGGCAGGCTACTCTGAGAGAGAAGGTGCAGACATAACAGTGAAAGTCACACCTGAGGCCTCACTAGGGAATGGAGAGAAAGAGATCTTAGGGTGGGGGAGGTCAAGAGTGCCTGAGAGGTGATAGTTGAATCACAGGGCTTATAATAAGAGACGCAAAACAGTGGTGTTTCAGGAAGGCCAGGACAAAAGTCCTTAGAGAAGTCAAGGAGAACCACATCTTCATCCAAGCAGGTCATATCACTTTGTTCTCTGAGCACCTTTGGAAGAAGACAAAGATGATCCTCTCCTTCTTCTCAACCCACCTGACTGATCTGTTCAAGGTGGAGACCATCTTTTGTGTCTCTGTATTTATAGGACCAACATGAGCCTTAACCCAGCAAAGAATTGTTTAATGTAGTGAGACTGAAACTTGGGGATAATTTAGGCATCATTCTGTTTAGAGAAGTGCTTTAACTTTGGGGGTGATACTGGAGAAAGCTTTTATCCTCTTTCATTTTTAGGGTGTGTGCATGTGTGTGTGTGCAATAGAAGTCATGGGGTGAAATACATGAGGCAGAAGGCACTGAGCCTGCCCTTCCTGAAAAACAGTCTGGCAGAGCCTGCAGCCCAAGTTCTAGAACTAGTGTGCCATCTAATTGACCATGTGGCCTGTTGCATGTTCCCTATTCCATCTTTATGTTGATATCTTCTTTAAAAACAATTTTGGAATAGATACACTAAACTTATACTGCTTGGGCTTGGTGATTGAGCATTGAAATTTTCTGGGGCCATAGCTATCTTTTAAAAATCTTATTATTGAAGAGATGTTATTAATTTCATTTTTGAGGAATGTATTCATTACCTATGGCTACTATAACAAATTACCACAAATGCAGTGGCTTAGAGCAACACAAATTTACCAGCCTACAGTTCTGGGGGTCGGAAGTCTGATATGAGTTTCAGCTGGCTAAGATCCAGGTCTTGGCAGTTCCTTCTGGAGGCTCTAGGGGAAAATCTGTTTCCCCTCCTTTTCCAGCTTCTAGAGGCCGCCTGCATTCCTTGGCTCATGGCCCCTTCCTGCATCTTCAAAGCCAGCAATGCCTGGCTGAGCCCTCCTCCTGCTGCCACCTCTCTGGCTCTGTACTTCCCTCATCACATCTCTCTCTAACCCTCCTGCCTCCTCCTTGTCCTTTATAAAAACTTGTGATATTTTGGGCCCAAGCAGCACTATCTCCAGTGTCATTAATGTAATTATATCTGCAAAGTCCTGTATGCCATGTAAGGAATGTACTCACAGGTTTTAGGAATCAGAATGAGGACATTTGTGGGGGTGGGAGTAAAGAAGGCATGATTCTGCCTACCCACCACAAGAAAGACATGAACACACACAGGCACAGGCTTGTGGGGGGAGCCTAGACTTTTCTCAAGACGTGGAGAGAGGTGCAAAGACAGCGTCTGCAGGATTCCTGCCTGATGGAATGTGGGTGCAGTTGCTTTATTACTGGCAGCCAGCTCTGGTTCCTCACTAGGTGGATGGTTAGGGGAAGGAAAAGACAAGGGCAGTCACTGAAATGAAAATGTGATCATTTGGGTTAATGTGCTTCTGGGAGCAGAGGAGGTGAAGTTTCTCTGAGTTTGGACAAGCTTCCATCTCTCTTATTAATCCATGAAAGTCAAGAAAAGTCATTAGCTCAAGAATGCTCCTCATCCAATGCTCAACCTGTATATCCAGTCAAAAGATCATAGATCGAAAGCACTGGAACCTCCTCCAAAACAGCGGCCCCAGCCCCACAGCCTTATTTGGGAAAACTGAGGCTGAGAGAGGTGCCATAAACTACCCAGAGTGGGAAAGGCCTGCCTTGAGTGTGCTTAAGCTGGAATGGAAAGCTTACAGAATTCAAGACTAGTGGATGGAAACTTTTGTAGAGAGAGACACAGTAGAAATAACTGTTTTAATTAGAAACATCTAGGCAGAATGAGAAGAAATAAAATTCCATTTTCCAGTCATTCGTTTTTTGTTTTGTTGCAATATGCTGTGTGTTCCAGGAAGATGGTGTCAACAAGCCATCTGTAGGGCATGCAGGTGCTCTTCCTGAGAGAGTGCTGGACGTGCCAGTGCAACCTTGTTCAGCCCTCCTTGTTCCCAAAGGACCCAGCCTAAGAGACCACAGGCCACAGTTACGCATACTCTGTGTGGTGCTAAGTGAGCCACCAACGGAAGGAGCAAGAAACCACCCAGTGATGTCTGCCAAGCTCAACCACTTCCCCTCCAGCCCAGTGTCCTCTCCCCCTGAGACTCTGCTCGCAAACCACCGCTGTTTAATGTGCTTTCATTTGGGTTAAACGTTACCTAAACGTTAAGCACAGTTAATGTTTATGTCCTCCGAGTTGGAAAAATTAGAACTGACTACTACTATCTGTAGAAGGAGGTGGGCCCTTAGTCACTGGGGATGGGGAAGAAGTGCTGAAATCTGGAAAATGGAAGTCCAGGAAACTCATTTCCTGAAGGTCTTGTATCTGCGAGGCACTGTGCTTTGCCTACTCATTGAGTCTTTTCAACAACCTTATATTCCCAGGTATTGTTATCTCATGCAGTGAAGACTGAGGCTCATGGAGCGGGGGCCAGCACTCACTCCTGACCAGCCTATGTGGGGAGTGAACTTGGGATGTGAGTCTGCTCAGAGAGCACCTGTAATTCCTGAGTCCAAAATACTCCTCAGGTCTCGCTCTGGGGCTGGGCACTGAAGGCAACTGAGCAGAGGTTCATGGGCTCATGGCCTAATAGCTCTCATAGAACAGGCCTGCTTGTTTTGGAACTCTGAAAAGTCTCTTTTGTAGAAAATGCAAAATGAACCCGATTCACATACACACAGTGTGTGGTGTAAGTAAGCCCCTTCTGCTATTTGAATGTTATTCAAATAAAGGATTACAAATCATCTCGGCAGCTTACATTGCCATTTCCAAATGCAAAAACAAAAAAAAAGATCCAGTGTTTAGAAGAGGGGATTTGCTATTGGACCGTGAATAAAAAAGGCATCGTTTTCATTTTGAAATAATAGAAACTTAGGTATGGAAAGCACCGAAGAGAACATTCTAGACTAATCCCTTTCCTTTGCCCAATCTCCTACCCACACAAAAGCGCAAATCCTTTCCAAAACATCTCCGATAAGCAATCTCAAACTCCTTCAGTGGTGAGAATAGCCCTCTCCTGGGCAGCTACCATTTGCTTTTATGGTGGATAAGCCCACAATTCATATTTTAACAATGTAGAAAGAAGCAAAGTTAGTGGGTTTGATCCTCTCTTTCCTCTTCTCTGCCCATCCCGCAGGAAAGGAGACCTGTATTATTTTCCTGTTGCTGCTGTAACAAATCAATGCAAACTTACTGCATTAAAGCTACACAAATGTACTTTCTTACAATTCTGGAGGTCAAAAGTCTGAAAGGGGTCTAACGAGGCTAAAATCTAAGCGTCAGCAGAGCTGTGTTCCCTCTGGAGGCTCTAGGGAAGAATATTTTCTTGCCTTTTCCAGCTTCTAGAGACCACCTGCTTTTCTTGGCTCATGGTCCCTTCCTCTGTCTTCAAAGCCAGCAGCACAGCATCTTCAAATCCCTCTGACTCTGTCATTATAAAGACCCTTGGGATTACATTGAGCCCTCCCACATATCCCAAGATAATGTCTCCATTTCAAAATCCTTAACTACATCTGCAGAGTCCCTTTTGCCATATAAAGTTACATATTCACAGTTTCCAGATATTAGGGCACGGATGTCTTTGGGAGCCATTAAACCTCTTTTCTTTATAAATTACCTTGTCTTGGATTTAAAGGCAAGTTGATGGAACACCAGGTGGAACCTTCCTAGGAGCTGAGGAAATAGAGAGCAGGCTTGCAGTGGTAGAGAAAGAAGTGGATGTGACACCCCAGTATCCTGGGAAGAGCCAGGAGATGCTGGATGTTCCACGATGCAGGTAGAAAGGAACCCCAGGCCAAGGGGTCTCAACCTAATCCCAAAGAGTCCTATTCCAAACTTGGCACAGAAGCAATACAGACTCCCTTCAAAGGATGCCAGAACTTAGACAATGAAGATATCAACAGGGCTCAACGTGGGCTGGAGAACAGGGAACTCTGCCAGAAAAAGCTCCAGGGCTTTTGCATGGCTCAGATGGTGATGAGGGAGCCCCATTGATGGCTGGAGTGGTTCTTCTCTGCATCCTAGCAACTGAGACTTGGGCACTGAGCATAGTGTTAATATGATTTAGAAAGATTAAATAATGCAATATTTCTTTACCTGAGTGTAGAAATCCCTGATCTACAATTGTGTTTTATTAATGGTTCTACACTGTTACAATTGCAGCTAAGAATCAGCTTCAGTGTTTTCTTCCAATGACAGCAGCAGAGGGGCAATTCAAGACCCACCTCCAACCCCACCTTCTCTAAATGTCTTCCCTACAGCTCTAGCAACACCTCCCTCCTCCCTGAGCATTTACTGACTCTCCTTGTACTTGGCATTTGGCTTGCATGCCCTTGTGCTGTACTTCTATTGTGTGAGGACACACTCAACATCCCACCTTCCCAATCTAACTGTAGACATTGAGAAGGACAAGTGTACACGTTGTGCATCCCTGAGTCCCCTTTCAGTGCCTGTACCACCACTAGCATGGTAGATCCTGGAAAAATGTTTATTCACAATGAAGAGTCCAAGGAAGCCCAAGAGGATCGCAGCTGGAAAGTACAAACCTGTGCAATGGAAAGAAGAAAGTACATGGAGTGATTTGAGATTTGTGGCTTTGGGCTCCGTGACTTTGTCTAGTGTATAGTTTTTCCATTGGTTTCGATTCCCATATGCATTAGCCCATTCTTGCATGGCTATAGAGAAATACCCAAGACTGGGTAATTTTAAAAAGAAAGAGGTTTAATTGGCTCACAGTTCTACAGGTTATACAGGAAGCATGGTGCCAGCATCTTCTTGGCTTCTGGGGAGGCCTCAGGGAGTTTGCAATCGTGGTGGAAGGCGAAGCGTGAGCAGGAAGGTCACACAGCAAGGGCAGGAGCAAGAGGGAGTGAAGGGGAAGGTCCTGGACTTTTAAAAAACCAGATCTCACATGAACTAACTGAGCAAGAACTCACTCATCACCAAGGGGATGGCGCCAAGCCATTGATGAAGGATCTGCCCCCATGATCCAGTACCTCCCACTGGACCCCACCTCCAATATTGGGAACATATTTCAACATGAGATTTGGAAGTGACAGACATCCAAACCATGTCACCCACTGCGCTCCATTCTCCATTTAACTCTTGGCCTGGATTACACAGTATGATCCCTCCTTCAAACCATGCCCTTTCCCTTCTCCTCCACTCCCTACTTCCAGTCACACAGAATTCCCTCATCTCTGACAACCCCAGCACCTTCTCACACAACCCCACACCTTTGCATACACCCTCTCTGGAAAACTCCTATGGACCATTCTTTCAAGCCCATCCTCCTGGGGAAGTCCGCAACCCCTCCCCCAGATGGTCATCTTTCCTGATTCAGTTATCAGTCCTGCCCCCGTGCTTCTCAGACCTTAGAGCATGCAAATTCCCCAGGAGGTCTTCTTAAAATACAGAGCCTGATCCAGGCAGTCTGGGGGCTGCGAGGATTCTGCATTTGTAACAAGCTGGATGATACTACTGGTTCAAGGCGTGCTCTAAGTAGCCAGAGTCTACGAAATAAACAATGACTTAGTGCATTTTACTATCTTTTGTTTGGTAAGTAAACTTCTACCAGAACTGATCCCCAAGGCAGAAACTTGGGTTTCCTGATTCATTCAACCAATATTTGTGAATGGCGGAGTGCATCTCTGGGTCTCCAGTGTTTCGCTCAGTGCCTGAAACATAGCAGGTACTCATTAGGTGTTTATTAAGTTTATGAATAGATGAACTCTGTAGAATTTTAGGAACAGCTGCCTTTAAAATAATTGGGTTGATTAATTCCATCATCGCTTTTCAAATAATAATATTTGGGAGTACACTTGCATATTAGACTATCAACCCAGCTTTCCATTTCAACAAGAATAAAAATAAGGCCAACTATTTCACTAAAGAAATGGGATGTGTGGAGTTGTGCTATTCATTTAAATGAGAAGCAATAACAGAGGCCCTGCTTTCTTCCACCGGAGTTAGGGCATTGGAAAAGATGAGGATGGAACCCTTGCTTTCCAGAACCTTTTATTCTCCACCGGCTGCTGCCTAATGCCCTTGGTGCCTCTGATATAGCGACCTGAGGTCTGGCTCTCTGTGGCTGTTGAGGTTTAACTGTCAACAAATGAAGCCATAGGTGATTTGCATATTTCTATATCCTTTTCCACCAACGGGTATGTTATAGTTAAAAAAAAAAAAAAAAAGCCAAGCATACACACTAAAAAGGGATGGAAATTTCCCACAATTTCATTTCGACAAAAGAAAAACTTCAGCTGAATTAAATTTAAAGAAGTTTAATTGAGCAATGAATGATTTGGGAATTGGGCAGCCCCCAGAATCACAGCAGATTCACAAAGACTCCAGCGCGGCCATGTGGTGGAAGAAGACTTATAGCCAGAAAAAGGAAAATAACGTACAGAAATCGGAAGTGAGGCATAGAACGGCTGGATTGGTTAAAAGTTGGCATTTGCCTTATTTGAACCCAGTTTGAACACTCAGCAGTGTGTGAATGGTTGAAGTATGGCTGCTGGAATTGGCCAAGACTCAGCTGTTGTTACAGGCACATACTCCTAAGTTAGGTTTTCAGTCTTGTCTGCTTATTAAGCTACCTCGCAGTTTGTCCACAAGGACTCAAATATAGAAGTACAAAGTCCTTCTTAGGCCATATTTAGTTCACTTTAACAATTCGAAGGCCACATTATCTGGCCCTAAAATGTGTAGATAATAGCATCCTGCTTTTCTCACTCAGCTCCACCCCAATCCGTGAACAGAAAGTGCTACGGCTGGGCAGAAGGAGTGAAAATGAGAAGCACTGGCTGAGGAGTAAGTACAGCCCCCCTCCTCCCCACCCTTAGGATGCGTGTTAGTCCAGGTGCTTTGGTCAAAATCAATAGAAACTGAATCTGGCTAACTTGAGTAGAAAAAGAATCAAATGAAAGACAGGAGGCAGCTGATAATCTGGGAGGAAGCTGAAAGGATGCAACTCAGCAGACGCCGGGATCTAGGGTATGGGAACCAAAGGGCCATCTCCCCCAGGGGAGGCTGTCTGGACAAATCAGCCTTCACCACGCTCCATCCTGGCATCACTCAGCTCAAGACCCACATTCCCTGGCAGGACATTCCGACTGGTGCAGCTTGGGTCACAGGTCCGTCCCTGGAACAAAAGTGAGCAAAGTCCTTGACTAAAATGCCATCAAGCACACCCAATGCAGGGTAGGAGTTTCTCGAGAAGAAATGAGCAATATTATCAGAAAAAAGAGGCGGGGAGGCTGAAGAACAATCGTCTCCCACCAGGCACAGAGCTCGACCTCACTCCTAGTGCCGAGAAAGAGGCAATGCTGAAGTACGACACTTACAATACAGTCAGTCCTCATTATTCACGAGTTTCGTATTTGTGAGTTTGCCTGCTCAAGTTTGCTTACTTACTAAAATGCCTTTGCAACTCCAAAATCAATACTGCAGTTGCTTTTGAGGTCATTCAGACATGTGCAGGGTGGTGAAAAATTCGAGTCGCCCGGTCACTTTCCCAGCTTTAGTGGTGCAAGGTAGCACTCTGCCTTCTTGCTTCAGCTCTCCTGCTGTAAAGCAAGTGTCCTTTTCAGCGACTATTTCATACCACTCAATGTTTGTGATTTCGGTGGTGATTTCACTGTGGCCCCCAAGTGTAGTGCTGAAGTGCTGACTTGGGTCTAAGTCCAAGAAGGCTGTGATGTGCCTTACAGAAAATACACATGTGTATTAGAGAAGCCTCATTACAGAATGAGTTACGGTGCTGTTGGCTGTGAGTTCCACGTTAATGAATCAACAATATGTATTCAATTAGGTGTCTTTAAACAGAAACACACATAAAGCAATGTTATGTATTGGTCTGTTTATGAAAATGTGACCAGAAGCTTGAAGGAACCTAACCCTGTATTTCTCCTGGGAGCAATGGATCGGTATTCATTAATTCAGTGTTCAAGTAGCTTTATGGAATATAAGTACTGTGCATAATGAAAATTGAATGTGTATATTTATATATGTTTAGATTCTTGGTCTTTGATTTTTTACTTTCTATGCTATGTTTTCCTCAGATTTATAGTTATTTCATTTTACTTCAAACCAGCTACTTCTCACAATTCTTGCATATTTATGAATTTATTGGCATTTAATTAAATGCCATGTCACCATCTTGAGGCTTCTCACCCTAGGGTAGGGAGGAGAAGAGTTGATTGGGAGACAGGCATAGTCTTCCTCAGAGAGCGAGTGTCTTCCTATCAGGTTTAAAAGATGACAGTGTTTTTCCCATTTAAGGAAAGCAATCAGCTCAGCTCACACAAATGCTGCATTTCCCTTGCAAATGAGCTTCATTACCAGCTTGTTTTATGCTTTTTCTCTTAGCTAGAGTGAGCTGCTTTCTTATGGCTCTGTGTCATAGTAGAAAATGGTCTCAGCCCTGAATTATGTTCCCATCTATAGCCACACTTAATTATGGGTTTTGCCAGGAGAAAGTGCTATGAATGCTCTGTGCGTGAGCACTTCAGAAGGAGTTCTCTGGTCCTCTGAGACTTCTCTCAGGATTCTCCTGGATTTATAGAAAATATCCTTTCTACATATTTAACTTATCTTCAGTGTTAAACCTATTAATTCCAGGCTTATAATGATTAAGAAACATTAGCAAGTGGCTTGACTTGAACTAAAATCAAAACCAAAGTGAGTCCAAAAGTCCCAATCTATGTAATTATTCCCTAATGGTACCATGTGACAATTCCAGGCGTAGACCATTCTACAAAATTGCTTGTTTGCTTAGGGGGAAATTTTCCTACAATGGTATTGATAGAAAGATTTATTTTAAATACCAATGTTTTCTATGTTCAAGCTATCTCATTCTATACTCATTGTAGAAACAGATAACACAAATGTGTTAATAGTTTACAAAATAAGAAGCACAGTCAATTAACATATAAAAGCATAACTGAGCTAGCCAGTGACAAAATAACATACAAATTTAAAGGCTATAATTGTTACCTATTAAGTGGATAAATACTGTTTATTAATTAATATTAAACCAGTATTGATGGATGTGCAGACAGACAGGCACACTCGGAAGCTGCCAGGCAGCAAGGGGATGGGACGTCCTCCGGCAGGGAATTGGGTGGTGTGTGTAAGCACTGTGAGTAATGTACATCTCCATACACTTATCTGTGGGAATGGTCATCAGGCATTTGGTTAAACAATTTTGTTCAAGGATATTCAATGAAGCACTGCTTATATGGTAAAAATTTGGGAGCATACTGCATGTATGATAATAAGGGAAAAATGAATAGATTGTGGCCCCTCTTTATGATGGGATATTATACATCCACTAAAATTGTGTTTTTCAACAATGGGTAAGTGCTAATTAATACCACAGTGATCTTTAAGCATTGTATGAATGTATCACATTAGCACATACACCCCGAAAATATGAACAGTTATTACGTATCAATAATAAAAACACAGTGATACGTCATTTTACTCCCATCAGACTGGTAAATATTTAAAAACCTGGCAGTCTTGTGTATTAATAGGAACTCGAAGCAACGAGAATTCTATACACTGCTTGTGGGAATAAATCTGTTACAACCACACAGAGCTCTGTTGAGCAGTAGCTAGTTAGATAGAAGACACACCTGCCCAAGAACCCACTCCAGGTGTGTTCCCTGGAGAAACTGTCTCACGTATGTGGAGAAGGAAGATGAATCCAAGAATGGCAGTGGCAAGGGTGTCAGCACCTGAACGAACGTGGGGAGCAGTGAGCATGTGCATGAGCAGGATGGTGGAAACTCTGCGGCTCATTCGTACAATGGCACACCGCACACCCGGAAGATGAATGGCCAGGACTGACACACCTCTGCATGGATCCATCTCCCAAATAAAATAATGGAAGACAAAAAGCACACAGAGGAAAAATATGTAGAATAAGACACCATTTAAGTTTAAAAACAATGCTGCGTCTTGCTTAAGAATGCAAATGTATGAGGGAAAGGTATAAAGAAATGTTTAGGATGATCACCCAAATATAAAAAGAGGTTGCCTGTTAGTTGGGGAAACTGATGCCGGCTGGGAGGTGTGCACAAGGACCTTCAAATGTATTACAGTATTTTATTGCTTTGCTGGAGGGCAACTCCAAGGATGTTCTCCTTCTCTTTTTGAAAGCGCTAAACAATGCATGATATTTTTAAAAGAAGACATAGTGGTATGAGAAGATACAAGATAACTGAAATAGGCGAATACATTCAATAGAATTTCACATAAGTGTATAAATACACATATGCATACACACAAAAACATGTCCGTAGTTATTACTTTCAGGCATTGGGCTTATTACTCATATTTGTTTTCTTTTTCTCACACTTATGCATTTCTGAGTTAAATATATTATTTCTATCACAAGAAAAAAAAGTATTGAAATGTTTTTAATTTAAAACTCGTATCCTTTTGGGCACTTGATCAGTGTGTATTTATTTATAGACTCAGGTTAAATTGCAAGCTTCCGGGAGCTCTCAGCAAACGTCCTTCAAGGTCCGACTCTAATACTGTGGAAGCATGTAGAAAAGGCTCTTAGTGACAAGACACTACTCCACTATTCCCCTCTGAGACAAAAATAATCCTAGTGGTCAGGATCGGGGAGAGACACTTATTAGTAATTATAAGTCTTAGAAAAGCCATTTATTGAGAGAGGGAGCAACTACGTCTGGGGAAAGGAAAGAATGCTGATCTCAGTCATTTTAAATCCCTGCATACTTCCCCAGAAGCTTCTAGAAATGTGCGTGGACTGGTTAATAGTTGGTGCTCTACCAACTGAAGGAAACCTTGGAAATGCTTTTCAACCTGGCTTTGTTTTTCTCTAGCACCTCTTCTTCAAAAAGTGTTCATCCACGATGAGGGGTTAGAACAGAAAGGAGTGACTCAAAGCCACACACTGTTTAAGGTAGGAAGGGGCCTGGCACCCATCTCCTGAATATCATCGGATGTCAGGCATGGGAGTTTGGGGCAGTTTTGCACAGACAGGCTGGGACTCAGGCAGACTAAGTGATCCCTTGTGTACACCTGTTCCGCACAGACCCTCCGTTCGGAATTCTGTTTTAGAATATGTAGGTCACACAAACAAGCAGAATAATAGGGTTCAGTTAGCTCTGCTTATAAACTGCAAAACATTTCCAGTGTGCTAAAAATGCAACATGCATAATTGGGCGAGAGCTACTTTGTTTTTAAATCTGTTCTGGTGATATATCTGAGACTCGGAGTCTGGGAAAACTGACAGTATTTTCCTCTCATTTTTCCAGGGTTTCCCCCAGTTCTTTTTAACCTGAGGTATGCTCTCATCCAGTGTACCTTGGTAGTGGCTGCTGGGAACTTGGCAAACCATCACATTTGCCCATCCTGAACATCAAGGATGGACAGAAGGTGGACGCCTTGTGCTGTCTAGGGAGACTCCAGGGGCCCAGTGTCTGGTTAAAGAACAAGATGGGGAAAACCTCAAGAATTTTAGGAATGCTGGTGATGCTCTGATTTGTAAAATGTGATGCTATGTTTATTTGTCAACATTTTATTGAAGGATGACAAACACGGATGATTGTGAAAATAATTAATATACATCTCAATACATTTTCTAAAGGTAGCAGCAGGTTTTAAATGAGGATGTGTGGATAAGGCAGTGGCTCATCTTTCCTTTTGTCTTCAAGGGAAAACACAGGCTCCTTAAAATCATGTCCACGCAGCCTGTGCCAGAGGTGAAATCAAAGCAACACAGAGCATCATACTGTATTTCAGCCCAGGAGACTCTGCAGCCTCTGCAAAATGTGTCTGTGAAACTGTCCTCGGCAAATCCTTAGCCCCGAATGTCAAGCCAGCTGGAGCGGCCACTGCCTCCTGCAGACTCCAGGCTCTTGCAGGACAGCTCCTGCCCAGGCCCCTCATCTCTGCTGCCTCCCTCCACTTGGGCCCTGGCTTGGAGACCTGCGGGAGAGAGAGAAGAGCTGATTTGTGTGCTGCCACCACTCAGGGATGGCGAGGAGAGGGGTAGTGGAGGAGCCAGGCAGGGAACACCACCTGCCCCTTGCTGCCCTTGCTGGACTTCTCTGCATCTCCTCTCTGGCTGCATTTCCCAATGTTCTTTCTGCATCCTTCCCTGGTGGCCTGGGCGGGTAGAGCCAAATGACAGAGTGGCTTCTGAGCCTGTGATGACAACCCCGGGGGACGATGTTGAAGGCGGCAAGGATTTCACTTCTTTTCATTCCCTAATGTAGGCTTTGGGTGAAGAGAAGTGGGAAGAAGGAGGAAAGGCAGGAGGAAGTGGAGCATCATGAAAGGCTGGACAAAGGAACACAGCACCTGCCACGCGCCAGCCCTCAGACTGCTGCAGAGGGCACCTGAGGCATGATTCTGCCTTACCTTAAAATGCCACCTGCAACAGATCTATGAGTGCTCTGCCTTATCCCCTCAGTCCCAGGCCCACAAAGTCTCTCCATAGCCCCTGCTGCGAGGGCTGCCTCGAGGTGCCCACTCATGGCCAAGGACTGACAATTATGAGGGCATAAACCCTGCAGCTTTCCTGCACCCTGATCAGGGCACCTGCGGGCATGAGCCTCGCTGTCCAGAGCTCCCTGTGGGATTGAGTGGGCGTAACCCTGCCTGCGTCTTTGTTGAAATTGCAGCTGGTTGGGCTTTCGTCCCTCCTCACTCCGCAACAGTGGGGTTTTCCTGCCAATGCTCTCTAAGAAACCCCTTTGAGATCTTGCCTCAGGGTCCACTTCTAGGGGAACCCAAACTAAGACAGTGCTATTTTGATTCCTCATAAATATTTTCAATCCTCCAATTTTGATTCATGAAACTCAGAAAATGAATCTTAAGTAAAATGTCTGCAATTGTGGCATCTCATATGATCTCTAGTTTTACTTTCTTAAGGATTTTTGTGGAAACCCTGCCTTGAGGCAGAATTACAAGACAAGTGATATTGAAAAGGAGACAATCTATTATCCACATGACCGTTTTAACCAAATTGCCTTCTGAGGTATGACTCGGGGTCCCTCAAAATGTGAGAAAGAATTTCAGTTCTTGTCATCTGTATTAGTTCACGGAGAATGAATCTTTCAATGATGAATGAAGGGGTAGGAAGATGTATACAAAGGCAAGGCTGCTCTCTGAGCCCCACAGGGTGGTGTCTGCCCTTTACTAAGAGACCCCCTCACCAGGCCCTGCCTCTGCAGCCCCTGCGATCACCTAGCAAATCCACCATCCCCCCCACAAACTCTTCTTTATTAGATAGAAGTAAAGGCACAGCAGCAGAGGGGAGCAGGTCCTTCTCCAGCCACTGCACGCATCTGTGAGCTTTGACCTCATCCCCTGTGCCACCCTGAAGGTCAAGAGAGGCCCAGATGCCTTTGGTTTTCATGTGGTGATGTCACTTTGGTACCACAGTCCACTCAATATATACAATTCATGATTTTTTAAAAAATCAAGGCTAAATTTATAAGATGAATTTGCCTAAACCTCTGGTTTTTAAAGCATATGACAGTACTTTTATTGTTGCCGGGAAAGCTGTTGACTTAGGCTTCACGGTGATAGCATGGAGGTAGGTGAGTCAGTCCAGTGAAGGTAAAAGCTACAAGAGTTCATTCTGTTTAGCTTTTCTACTTACGCTTTGTGATGTAAAATTTGTAGCAAATTCCCTGTATGTGTTTTTCTTCAGAGTGCACGTGACACATTTCCTGATACCTGCTAAAAGTTGATTTTTAACAGAGTAAAACATTTTGGAAGAAGGTAGCGTGGAGTGTCGTGTAAAACTGCACTCCAAACACCCACACCTGCTGCTTTGAAGTGTGTATTCTACTTGATTACTGAAGTGGGGTGGGGGTGTTTGTGAAATATTTGGGGACATGTGATGCTTAGGATGCATTTGTTTTGTTTTTACATATATCCCTGGTTTACAAAGCAAAAAGATTTTTTAGTATCTCCAAATTATTGTTTTTCTCCATTCTCTTTACCCAATTTGTTTTTCCACTACTTTTTTCATTTAATCCTGCCCATAATCTGATATATGGACCACCAAATCATCTCCATTGCAAATCACCTGAGCTCGCTGACTTTCCAGCCAACACATGGACAGCCACTTGCCCCTTTTACCCACCACACACATGGTGACAGGGCTATTGTTTTATGGCCCGGTTCTGGAGGACATTTCCTCAGTCATCATTCCACAGGCTCTCAACGAGTCTCTGAGAAATATGCTCATCTTCTGGAAGGATAACTTTTTTTTTTCACTTGTGATAGCCTGAACATCAGTCTTTGGACAGTAATTGTGATTTTTATGATTAACATATTTGGCAGCTCATCCATTTATTCATCTGCTTATTATTCATGCAACAGGCCTTTATGATTTTGCTGCATATCATTATTAGACTTTACAAATGGCTGCCAAAAATGGCCAGAAATCTTGCGTGATGATAGCACCAAATAGCTCATAGGAAAAGAATACGAAGTTGTGAATTAATCACCTTCCTAACATTTAGGGGTAAACCAGAGAGTTAGACAAAGCAAAGAAGAAATGAAGACAAACCTAGAATCACATCCCTCTTCAGATTTGATATACAAGAGACCCTCTTAGCCCATCTCCACTCAACAGGCCGGCTGGACAAATCATCCCTCATGCTTTATTGCCCTGGAAAACATACAGACTCAGGCCCAGCATTAGGCTTATGGCTGGAAGGGCCCCTCCAGGAGACCTAGGTCTGTCTGACCCTGGTTGTTGAATCATATGTACCCCATAAGCAAGTTGTGTCCATTCCAAACTCATTTATGTCCTTTCTTAGAATTGTTCTTTTCCTTATTTATTCATTTATTTATTTATTTGAGACGGAGTCTTACTCTGTCGCCTAGGCTGCAGTGCAATGACACGATCTCGGCTCATTGCAACCTCCGCCTCCCAGGTTCAAGTGATTTTCGTGCCTCAGCCTCCGAATAGCTGGGACTACAGGTACCTGCCACCACGCCTACCTAATTTTTTTTTTTTTTTTTTTTTTTTTTTTGTATTTTTAGTAGAGACTGGGATTCTCCATGTTGGCCAGGCTGATCTTGAACTCCTGACTTCAAGTGATCTGCCCGCTTCACTGCCCACTTCAAGTGATTTGGCCTCCCAAAGTGCTGGGATTACAGGCATGAGTCACCACACCTGGCCTTAAAATTGTTCTTAAATGTTAGCTTATTCTTAACATAGTATAATTTGCTTAAACATCTCAACTTATGAAATAGGAGACCAAAAGAAAAGAGAAAAGTTGCTTGAATAAAAAGAAGTAAGTCGAATGCTTTGGAAAGAATCACTAGCACTAACCTCCACAATCCACAATTAACTTATATTTATAACACATTACATACAGACACAGTTTATAATAATAAAAGAAATCTCTGGACTAGGCGTGGTGGCTCACTCCTGTAATCCTAGTACTTTGGGAGGCTGAGGCAGGTGAATAACCTGAGGTCAAGAGTTCAAGAGAAGTATAGTCACATGGTGAAACCCTGTCTCTACTAAAAATACAAAAGTTAGCCATCCACGGTGGCATGTGCCTGTAGTCCCAGCTACAAAGGAGACTAAGGCAGGAGAATTGCTTGAACCTGGGAGGTAGAGGTTGCAGTGAACTGAGAGCACGCCAGTGCACTCCAGCCTAGGCAACAGAGTGAGACTCCATCTCAAAAAAACAAAAAAACAAAAACAAAAAAACCCTCTGGAATTATTTTTTAAAAGATCAACCATTTAAATGTTTTCAAGGTTAATACAATTCACAACATAGGCAGATGACAAGGAGAACCAGTTCATAAAAGAAGCCACTATATATTACAGGTAAAAACTTTCATCATAAGTAGTTACTTTAAAAATGCAAATTAAAACTAGATTTACTGATTAAACAGGCAGATGAAAATTAAAATATGACTCAGTGCTACGTTCTCATTCACTCTTGAGATAAGTCTGTCCTGGAAAAAGTCTTCTTACAAGCAACTAGTCCATGTGTATCAAGAGTCCTAAAAACCATTAATTCCTTTAAACGCAGTGATCCTACTTCCAGGAATTTATTCTAAATCTATAATCAGATATTTGGCCAGAGATGTAAGACGTTCATCGTAGCACTATTACAGCAAAAGATTTGAAGTCACCCAAATGTGCTAAATTAGGAGAAATATACTTATGTGTGTATATATAAATATGTATTCCATATCAATATATATTATCTCTCTATATACATATGTATACAATATATAAATGTTTCTTAAACATATATATGAATATTACATAGTCATTACAAGTTGGATACTTAAACAATAGAAATGATTCATGGAACTGCTCATTTTATAATTTTAAGAGAAAAATAGTTTCTGAAATTATACATTCAAAATTATACCATTTTAAATTTAAAAGTTACTCTAAATATTTATATTTCTAAATTGAAAAGAGAATAAGAAAATATACCAGAATGTTGACTAGGATGTTGAAATTATTTTTCTTCTTTTATATTTTAATTTACTTTTCTAATTTTCTGCAATGAATATACGTATCAGATTTAAGAGAAAACTATTTTATTTTTTAAAAGGTGCTAACAAAAGACCTCTCTCTCCTTCTCTCTCTCTCTCTCTCACACACACACACACACACACACACACTAGGAACAGCTGTTGATGCTTCCCAGTCCAAAAATCCAGCCATGGTAGTTAGAAATGGCAGGTGTCAGAGAAAAGGGCTTATTTTTTGTGCTGGGAAGAGCACTGGGTGGCTCTGATCTGAGTGACCACATGATTTCATAAATATTTCCAAAGGCTTTTTTCAGACTAATTTCACTTTCTATAAAGAAACACGTATGACCAGGTTTACAGAACCACTCATTGAAAGCCAATTATTGGATGGTTGAATAATTGGATGCTCCCTCCTATTTCACTGGCATTGCAGTCATAAATTCCACCGATTGTCCTGCCTGGACCATCCAGGACTGGAGCCTCTTCCTTGTGACTGACGCAACTCTGTCTATGGTCCCAATGACTTGAACTAGCAAATTGGAATAAAAAGACCTTGGTCTGCGTCTCAAAATTAAATCCAGCCTAGAGTTAATAATAAAGTGCTGGGATGATTTGTTTGTACTTAACAACTGATAAATCACCAAACAAGAAATTTACCAAAAAGTACAGAAGGATTTGAAAATGTCTACAAATTCCGTAACTGCAAAATTTAATCTGTGAATCCCATAATTAATTTTGTTTCCAGTTAAGCAATCAGAAAGCAGCTGAATGCTCCTTTCAATCAACATCACTTAATTTCTTAAAGATCCTTTGTTCGATTATACTGGTTTTTCCAAACATGACAGTCTGATATATTTGGAATAGCATACACATTAGAGAATGAGAAATCAGTGAATAGAAATGGGTTTATCTTTAATTCAGAGTTCCAAAGATCTTAACTCCCACTTATCCACATAGAAATAAACTGATTTTAGAAACGGACGTACTAAAAATTGTTCTTTTTTAAATTAAGTTAAAATAGTATTCAAGCAACATAATATTCAAAAGTATAAAACAATTCATACAAAAGTTCCCAATACAAAGTAACCAGACTCTTAAGTAAAATATTTAGAAGAAGCTGGTCCATTTGATTCAATAAAAAATTAAATTAGAAAAACCTCATGCCTGTTAATGGAACTGGGAAGACAATTTGTCTTTTTCTCCGAAAAGGACATGGGGGCTTCAGATAACCATATGTTTGCTTGGAGTCAAAAATGGGCCATGGCTGCCAAAAAAAGCCAGAGTGATATTAAGCTGTATTAATAAAAGTACAGTGTCCATTGAGGGTGATAATAGTCCCTTTGTGGTGTGCACTTGTTGGAGCACAGCCCATCTGGGGCACTGCAGCCGCTCTGACAAATGAGGCTGCCCGGGCAGAGGCCCCAACGTGCTGGTCGCCTGGAAGCCAAGTCAAATGGCGAGCAGATGCGAGGGCTGGAAAAGGCAAGGGGAAGCAGGGTGGCATGTGACATCCGTATTCTAGCATATGAGGAGCTGTCATGGGGGAGGCGGATTCTGCAGACTGTGTGGTTTCCAGGTCAGAACGAAGAGCCAAAACATGGAATGTACAAGGAGGAAGATTTCAGCTCCCCATAATCAGGCTTTGCAGCAATTAGACGAAGAGGAGTACTGAACCCCCATCGGCAGAAGCATGGGCGATGGCGGGGCCTCAGTATTGGAAGTGTGAGGGATTTTGATTCTATAAACTTATCTTTTCTTACAAGGAAGAAAACGCAAGTGTATATTAGCAAAATATTAGTGTTGGAGGAGACCTCTTTACATGTTTTATTTTATTCTTTTTTTTTTTTTTTTTTTTTTTTTTTTTTGAGACGGAGTCATGCTCTGTCGCCCAGGCTGGAGTGCAGTGGCCGGATCTCAGCTCACTGCAAGCTCCGCCTCCCGGGTTCACGCCATTCTCCCGCCTCAGCCTCCCAAGTAGCTGGGACTACAGGCGCCCGCCACTTCGCCCAGCTAGTTTTTTGTATTTTTTAGTAGAGACGGGGTTTCACCGTGTTAGCCAGGATGGTCTCGATCTCCTGACCTCGTGATCCGCCCGTCTCGGCCTCCCAAAGTGCTGGGATTACAGGCTTGAGCCACCGCGCCCGGCCTTTTTTTCTATTTTTTTAAGTTCTGGGGTCCATATCCTGGATGTGCAGGTATGTTACATAGGTAAATGTGTGCCATGGCGGTTTGCTGCACCTATCAATCCATCACCTAGGTATTAAGCCCAGCATGTACTAACTCTTTTCCCTAATGCTCTCCCCTGCCACCCATGGAAGAGATATTTAAAGATCTTCTGCGACAATCTCCTCACCTTACAAGTGAGAACGGCTTGGCCCACAGCTGTTAAGATCACACACAGGTAACTGAGAGGAAACTGGGACCCACCTCTCCTGATGGTGAAGGCAATGGCCTTCCATGACCACATAGCATTACTGCTTTATTTTCATTGAAAATAGACAACATTTGTATCTCCACCTCACATGTTCACATGGGATGCAGGTTGAGTTGGGGATAAACAAATTCTCCAAGTCTCTAATATTTGTGAAGGATGCTGCTCGGCCACAAAATGTGAATGAAAGGTACATTAGACTAACTCTGACAGTGAAGAGTCTACCATCTGGTTGGAAAGGCGAGAAACTATATACGAGTCAAAATAATCCCATGGCAAGGCAATTTGTAAGAGTCAAATAGTCAGTTTGGATGCCAGATGCCCTAGGATTTCAGAGGAGGAGAGGCTGGACTGGATGAAAGGAGATATAGGACTTGAAGACAGAGGAAGGTACAAAGAGTAGGTGCAAGGGAGAAAGGCTTAGAGAAGGGAAGGTTGGATCGGGGTGAGGGAGACAGCAGGCAGTCAGGCCCAGGGCAAGTACTTGCTTCCACTATCATTACATAGTCCTGTGGTTGGTAAGTAGAAGTGTTCATGAGGGAGGAGTTAATTCGCGATGTCGATCGCCAGGAAGATATACCTCACAGCGTGTTGTCCACATCAAACTCCTCCTTAGGGCTTGCTATGATGTGACCCCCCCATCAGGAGCTCTCAGGCATTTCTTGCTGAGACATTTCTTGCCAGTATGGTTTGGACGTCATACCACAACCCACTGGAACCTACATGCAACAATGTCCAATTGGAGAAAGAGACCAGCACATGGAAAATACGTTCACTTTACACAAACTCAGTAGGGCGAGAGATGAGGGTTTGTGGTCATCTGAAAAAGAATCTCTGTGAAATTTTTTTGTGTGGCTCCTAAAACTCCAATTGACAACCTTGACTATTCCCAGCTGAAATGTGAAGTCTATCAGGACGTGATATTCACTTACAGGTGTAGCCAAAGGAAGGCAAGTAGTATGCCTCGTGTAACTAGATGGATTTGTCAAAGCTAAGTAGTGAGTAAATGATGCAATCCAAAAGCCAAGGCAAACAGAATGATCAAGAACTATCACAGTCCTTCCTTCGCAGAATTTTTCTCTTTCCCCGAAATATTTAGAACGAGAGCAAGACGGTGAGTTTGAGACTACATAAGCTGTAGTCTCAAATGCATGGTGCATTTTCTTTTTTCCAAACTCGGGCGACAGTGATGGCCTCCAACCCTTCATCGTGTTGTAATCACAGGAAGCACAGCTCTGTGTAAACATTCCAGTTGATTTTCAGAACAGCCCATCCCGGGTGTCTATAAAATAGCTACAAGGAAATTCTTGCAAATGAATAACAAACAACTCCAGGTGTTCAAATGAGGAACGTTCCCTAGATGGTACTGCCCAGACAAGCTCGGGTTGTTTCTCCAGGCAAACTTGGTATTTTTTGGTTAAAGAAACCAATACATAAAAAATGAAGGTCTTGCTTACACCGCCCCCCCCCCCCCCCCTTGGTTCTTTGCGAGATCCTGAAAAGGGTGACCGCAGAGGCTGTATTTTAGGGACCATGAGCTCTTTGAGAACAACACTTTTCTCCCCGTTTCAAAGCACTTGTTTGTATTTATCTCCAAATGACACAGTGGCGGTTTATTCAGTGACAATCAAAATCGCAGTTTCTGAAGGGTCCTGACTCCGGGGAGAGAGAGCGCTATTGTCCTCTGTCCACATGCCTGACCACTTTGAGAGAAAATTAATGACTTTGGAGACTGATATTTCTGCAAACCCCGAGAAAGCGACAATGTTCTGTTTCTGCTGACCGGAAAACTCTGGCGTGAGATTCTCGTACTGCAGATGAAACTTCTGGACGAGGATGCTACTTTACCAAGCCTGGGATGGTGCATAACCCACGCGGTGAAGGAAGAGGACTCTGGCTTGCTAAGTGTTTGTTGCCTTGCATTTTCTTGCAAAGATGAGCCGTCCCAGTTACGGTTTCCCGGAATACTGAAGGAGACATCCCACTTACTCATGCCCAAGGAGCACAAGCAAACTCCACATCCTTTATTGCCTGGAATGAGTTACAGCATGAGAAATCGGAGGGGGAGGCAGGAGTGAGGCGATGGGTTAAGGCAGCTGTGCCTAAATTAAAAATTCACTAGACTTGGCGTCAGAAAACCTGAGTGCGAAACGGTGCCTGGCACGCAGCAGATGTTTAATTCAAACAAAATAATGTCAACAACGAAGGCACAAAACTCACATTTTTAGAGAAAAACAAAACACCAAACAGGATGACTCGAGTAAGATTCGGTTTCCTTCCTACGAGTTGTCTCCTTTTTATTCAGCTTTTCCCAATTTTGAACACAATGGTGTTGAATCACGGCAGCCCTTTCTCTTTTCAGAGGAATCGGTATGGGCTTCTGTGGTTGCTGCCTAGTCTCAGCTGGTTTCAGTAGAAATAACCTGCATTCAAAGCCGGACTCTGCCACCTCCCAGGTGCAGGCCCCTGGACTGCTAACTTCCCTCCTTGCTACAGTGCGGGTAATAAACCCCAGACAGACAGGACTGTGAAGAACCACTGAGATAATGTGCAAAACGGTGCTAACTATGTGCTCGTAGGAGTTCTTCTGTGAAATTATAAAATGTGGGAATAGAAGGAGGGGAAAAAAGGCTCACCTGTTTTTGGCCGGCCCAGGTGCAACAGTCCCCGCTGAGCAGAAAAGAAGGCCCACATTTTACTGAAACTGGTGGGCCTCTCGTGAGGTGTGGCGAGCCCAGGGGATCAGTCTTTTGCCAGCCCTCCCTGTATTTTATTCTGAGGGCATTTGTTTAAAGTGGGTCATCATTCAAGTCAACTTTGCTTGCAAGGCCTTGGGAGACTCTTCGTGCTGCCCATGCGGCCACTGCAAAGAGAGGTCCCACCAGGATGGTCTCAAGGTCCCCAGCTCCCACATTCAAGGGGACCCCAGGGAATCAGAGAGGGGGCCCCCGCTCCTTCTCCTCCCACTCGGGCTCACAGGGAACATTCACCACCACCCCCATTCCCCGCCACTCCCATCGTCCTCATCCGCTCCAGCAGAAGCATGAGCATTGCTTCTGAGTCCTGCTACGCTCTACCTCGGAAGAGAAAGCTCACCCCAGGCTGTAAGCGTGCTCAGTCGCCAGCACGTCCGCCCGTGTCTCAGGGACCCAGTCCTTAGCAGATGGCTCTGGGGACACAGAGAATTTGCTCAGAAAGCAAAATTCCGTTGTCACACTCTGTAAAAGCTTCTGGGAAAATCGTATTTGGAGTTGTCTTTTAATTAGAGAGCCTTCCATTTTTCCTTGCCTTTTTTTTTTTTTTTTTTTTTTTGAGATGGAGTCTTGCTCATCGCCCAGGCTAGAGTGCAGTGGCCCGATCTCGGCTCACTGCAAGCTCCGCCTCCCGGGTTCATGCCATTCTTCTGCCTCAGCCTCCCGAGTAGCTGGGGCTACAGGCGCCCGTTGTCTTTAAAATCCACATCGTGGTCTTGACTGCTTCTTTCACAAGTCATCAGCCTCAAATGTGAGACCACGATGTGCCCTGGGGGCAAAGGGTGCTATGCAGATCCTCTCAGTCACTCTCCCTGCAGAAGGGAGCCAGGTTTACAGGGCCAGTGTCCCTCTCAGATGACCAGTTCCTGAAAGACTGGGTCGGGGGCAGAGGATTCTTATTCATCTTTTGACTTCCCATTTTCTAGTGCACACCTGCTACATGGGAATAAATAATAAATGAATAAGTAATGCAATACGTGAATGAACAGCACAGTTGTTACACGGTAAAGACAGGATCCAAACAGCTAAGCAAGCTGAAGTCCTTGTCGATCAAGAGACAGGAGGCATTGCAGCAGTCAATATGCCTCTTTAACTGTGCACCTACTACATGCAGAGAATATTGCAAAAAAAACAAGAAAAGCCTTCACCAGATGTCTCTTATATAGCTTAGACATATGTTTTCCAAAAATAGTTGTTCTAAAGCATTTCTCTCACATGGGTTTCTCACTGTAGTCTTGGAGAAGGTATTTCTATAATGTTTAAGGGATGGGAGAGAAGCAGCGAAGAGAGGAAAAGAAAAACTGGAAGTTACTCATCTGATAAAGAGTCTATTTTAAGACTCCCTTGAACTAAATGAGGCTGCCTCTCACTAAGCTCCTAGCACACCTGATTTGTTCTGTGAAATGAATGTTGCCTCCTCTCGTCAGCTAGTCGTAAGGGTGTTAGGATTTGTTCTGCACAGGGACACATCCACTTAAACTGTGATTTCAGTAACAGGTATGTAAACAGATCAATGGCATGACAAATGCCGCAATACATTTAGTGCCTTTAAGCCACACTACGAAGGACAGCAGAGAACTCTAACATCTCTCCACACCTTTGAGATCATTGATTTCTAGTACCCAGATGATGAATAAAACCATAATGGTTAAGATGGAGCGGATAGGACTCTACAACCTTGCTAAATAAGTATTGGCAGCGATGTGTTCCCAGCCTGCAGAGAAGGTCCGTGCCAGAGTGGAGAACATTATTGATCTATTTGGAGAGAGTGTGGCTTTCATTTATTTTAGGTCCTTAGCTATTTATCTTCAGGCCTGGCTTGGGGCCAGTAAGAGAGGGACTGGTACGTAATGATTAGAAAGAATTACTTGGCATGAGGGCTCTGGGCTCAGCCCCAGCCTCTGCCTCTCCTCCTTCTTCTTGCGTATTGGAGAGTCTCTCAAACCTCCAGGTGTACAGTGGTAAAATGGGAAGAGCAAAGGGCTTTGCACACAATACAGATTTGGTCCAATGATAAAAGGCAATGATGCTGGGGGTGTCGAGCATCCCAGAGGGGGCAGCCGTAGAGTCCAGTGCCGTGGGTCTCAGACTTGTGCTTGCCTGGAAATCACACAGGCTGCCAGCTTCCTCCTCCTTGGGCATTTGGTGCAGTAGGTCTCAAATGGGGCTGAGACCCTGCATTTCGAACATGTTCCCAGGTAATGTCTGAGCTGCTGGTGCAGGAACCACGTTAAGCACCCCCAAGTCTAATGGCTTTAGTAACCCCAGAGTTGGGTAATGTCTGATTGAAATCCCAGCTCTTCTGCTTCCTGGCAGTGTGATTTTGGCCAACGTTCTCATCCTCTCAAAGCCCCAGATTCCTTGTATATAAAATAGGTAGAACCCCCACCTAATTCATAGGTCGGCTGTGAGAATGAAATGAGACACTGTGAGCAAAGGCCAGTGCCCACGGCTATTCAGAGCTCAGTGTCGCGTTTGTTGCTCCTGTCTGCCATTCCGATGAAAAGTTAGGAGGCTGGGGAATTTGATCAACTTTTATGTCCACAGAGAAGTTCAAACGCTTCTCCAGAATTTTGTATGTGAGGAATGAATGAGAAGGAATGGAAGTCAGGGTCTCTATGATTGTTGAAGCTTAGACTAAAGCAGATCAGATGCCAGGCAGGATAACAACGGAATTCCCCGGGAGCCAAATATGGTGCACACTGCAAGTCTCTGGGGAACCAACCTTGTGCTGGCAAAGGACCCACCGCTGGGGTCAGGAGGCCAGGCTTTGGTCCCAGCCTCAGCACTGACCTGCTGCGTGAGACCTCAGTTTCCCTTGACATATCTGGAACATGATTTCCTGATTCACAAAATGGGGAGGTTGAATTGGATGACCTCTTGTGCCTCTGAAGTTCTAAGGAGACATGGAGAGCAAGGCAGGAAGGAGTGATTCTTGAGAAGGGAGGAGATGGCAAGCCCAGGCCCTGGAGGAGGATGGAGGAAGTGCTGGGGCCGGGAGGGAGCGGGAAGGACACAGAAAGGGGTGGGGGAAAGGAAACTGCCTTTGTAATTCTTCCAGCCTCTAGGGGAGGAGCACATCATCTTGTCTCAAGCTGGAATTGGACGGGATTCTGCAAATGGCTCCCAGGTCTGGTGAGTGCTCAAGCCCGGTGCAGCTAAACCTAGCACAAGTTAAGGCTGCCAGGTTACTGGAAATTGAGAAGGGCCACAGGGACCACATGTCAAGGCCAATGTCCTTGAGAGGCTTCTTTTTGTTCCAAAAGAACAAAGGAAAAGGACCGAGGTTCTGCCAGTCCTTTGGGGATATGTATGGTCCTTGTAGAGCCAGCACCATCCCAGGAGACACCAAACACTTGGTGAAATGTGTGTTCTGAGACCACTTACAGTTGAAATGTAGCTAGTCCTAAAAAAAAAAAAAAAAAGTGCTGGGCGTGGCGGCTCATGCTTGTAATCCCAATACTTTGAGAAGCCGAGGCGGGCGGATCACCCGGGGTCAGGAGTTCGAGACCAGCCTGGCCAACATGGTGAAACTTCATCTCTACTAAAAATTAGCCTGGCATCATGGCAGGCACCTATAATCCCAGCTACTCAGGAGGCTGAGGGAGGAGAATCACTTGAACCCAGGAGGCAGAGATTGCAGTGAGTCGAGATTGTGCCATTGCACTCCAGCCTGGGCAACAAAACGCGAAACTCCATCTTAAAAAAAAAAAAAAAAGTTGGGCTTTTTTGAAAACTATTCCTATTGTGATTCCAATTATGCTTTTCCTTAAGGAGAAGGACATGCAATACAATGTGCTGATAGCGCACAAGCCGCCGTGCTCCCTTAAGCCGCTGTGCTGCTTCAAGTCACCATGCTCCCTCAAGCCGCCGTGCTCCCTCAAGCCACAGTGCTCCTTCAAGCCAGAGTGCTCCTTCAAGCCGCAGTGCTCCTTCAAGCCACGGTGCTCCTTCATGCCGCCATGCTCCCTCAAGCCGCCGTGCTCCCTCAAGCCACCATGCTCCCTCAAGCCGCTGTGCTCCTTCCAATGGATGGAGCTCCAGAGGGCTCTAAATTCATAATCGGCAACTCTTTACTCTCCAATCTGATGAGGAAAGTTGGAGATAGATGATAATAACAGATCTCTGTCCTCTAACGCCCCTCTCTCTTGTTTCCTAAGTTCATCTCTCATATTCCCTACATTTGTTCTCAGGCACCACCTGCCTCGATTTCACATCTCATCTCCTCTCCTGGCCACCTTCTGTCCACCTTACAATCCTAGGATCCAGCAGCCAGCACCATCTCCCTCCCGTATGCATCTGCTCTCCATAGCAACCACTGGCTCTTTGTTATATGAATAGATTGTCCTATTCCCTCTCTGTGCTGCCCGGTGTAGCACACTGTCCTATCTAGCTAATTATATGTACAGTTAGTTACATCAAGGTAAGATAGCTTACCATCTTGTCCCATGGTTATAACACGTGCGTGTGTGTGTTACCTAGCCAGCTTGTTTAAGAGTTCTTCCAGGGCTATACTTTCAAAGAGCTAGTGCAAATGTGAAAAACATAATTAAAATAATAGCTGTAATAGCTGGACAAATAAAAGGTGGTACATCCAGACAATGAAATAGTATTCAGCCCTGAAAAGAATCTATCAAGCCATGAAAAAACATTTAGGAACCTAAATCCATATTAGTAAGTGAGAAAAGCCAATCTGAAAAGATCACATATGGTATGATTCCAACTATATGACATTCTGGAGAAGACAAAACTATAGAGACAGTAAAAAGATTGTTGCCTGTAATCCCAGCACTTTGGGAAGCCAAGGCGGGTGGATCACAAGGTCAGGGGAGATCGAGACCATCCTGGCAAACACGGTGAAACCCCGTCTCTACTAAAAATACAAAAAAATTAGCCGGGCGTGGTGACAGGCGCCTGTAGTCCCAGCTTCTAGGGAGGCTGAGGCAGGAGAATGGTGTGAACCCGGGAGGCAGCAGAGCTTGCAGTGAGCAGAGATCGTGCCACTGCACTCCAGCCTGGGCGACAGAGCGAAACTCCGTCTCAAAAAAAAAAAAAAAGAAAAGATTGTTGGTTGTCAGAGGCAAGGGGGAAGGGAGGAATGAATAGGTGAAGCACAGAGGATTTTTAGGGCAGTGAAAATATTCTGTAGGATCCTAGAATGGCAGATACATGTCATGATACATTTGCTCAAACCTATCGAATGTACAACACAAGAGTGAACCCTCAGGTAAACTATGGACTTTGGGTGATAATGATGTCTCATTGTTACCTCATCTAATGCACCAAACGCACGATTCTGGTGGTAGATATTGATCATGGTGGAGCTGTACACATGGGCAGGCACCGGGGAGATTGGAAATCTCTGTACCTTCTGCTCAGCTTTGCTGTGAACCTAAAACTGCTCTTAAAGTATATTCAAACCTGTATAATTAGCCAGGCATGGTGACTCACACCCATAATCCCAGCACTTTAGTAGGCTGAGATGGGCAGATCACTTGAGGTCAGGGGTTCAAGACCAGCCTGGCCAACATGGTGAAACCCCGTCTCTACTAAAAATAAAAATAAAAATAATTAGCTGGGCGTGGTGGCACGTACCTGTAGTCCCAGCTACTTGGGAGGCTGAGGCAGGAGAATTGCTCGAACCTGGGAATGAGCTGAGATCACACTGCACCACTCCAGCCTTGGTGAGAGGGAGACTTCGTCTCAAAAAAAAAAAAAATGTATAATTATATAATGGCTAACATGTATTGAGGACTTCCCCACACCCTCGTATAAAGCACTCTGTGTATGTTATCTCATTCAGTCCTTAAAACAACTCTCTGAAGTGTATACCATTATTAACCCTGCTTTATATATATGGGAAATAGGGCCCAGAGAGGTTTAGAAACTTGTTCAAGGTCACACAGAAAGGACTGCTTCCACAAGCTAGAGAATGTGGCCTTATATATATATTTTATATATATATACACATTTTTTTTTTTTAAGGCATCTAAGCTAGCGTTGAGCGTTGAGTTTTCAGCAGATCCTGGAGGCATCTGCCTCTGCTCTGCATGGATGACGAGCAGCTGACTGTGCTGTCTCCGTGTGGATGCAGATGCAGTTTGTTACAGAAAACTGAAAGGACTGCTCCTTGCCGTTGGTAAGCAAACAGTGAGTCACTGACTGGAGCTTGATGGAAATAGGATCACCAGGCACTTGTATATAAACAAGTGTGTTCCTCTCACCATGACAATGATTCATTTTGAGCAGAGAGCTAGAATTTCTATTCCCGAGAGGCCTAACCTGTATTTTTGTGTACGGTCTGCTTCTGCCCTGTTGTTTAGGATAAACAGCCTCTCAGGCGGTTTAGCCCAGTGGTCCCCAGCCTTTTCGGAACCAGGGACCAGTTTGGTGGAAGACAATTTTTCCATGGACCAGGGGGTGGGGGTTGACAGCTTCAGGATTATGCAAGCACATTACATTTATTATGCACTTTATTTCTATTATTATTACATTGTAATATGTAATGAAATAATGATACAACTCACCATAATGTAGAATCAGTGGGAGTCCTGAGCTTGTTTTCCTGCAACTGGACAGTCCCATCTGGGGGTGATGGGAGACAGTGACGGATCATCAGGCATTAGATTCTCACACAGAGCATGCAGCCTAGATCTCTTACATGGGTAGTTCACAATAGGGTTCTCGCTCCTATGAGAATCTAATGCTGCTGACCTGACAGGAGGCAGAGCTCAGGTGGTAAAGCCAGCCATGGCGAGTGGCCGTAAATACAGATGAAGCTTCGCTTACTTGTCAGCAGCTCACCTCCTGCTGTGCGGCCTGGTTCCTAACAGGCCACAGACCAGTACTGGTACCAGTGGGTGGTCCAGGGGTGGGGACCCCTGGTTTAGTTAACTCTTGATTATTCCTGAAAAAGGTGCTTTCTGTGATACATTGGATTTTCTTTTGAGTTTTTCTGGAAAGTTCTTTCCCAGTTTTTTAGTTGTTAAAATGCACTCTGTAAAATTGGTTATCCTCGTTCCTCTTCTGATTTCAGTTGAACATAAGCTGTGTAGCCAGTCCGAGGCTGGAGAACGGTGTGACCAGGCGTGTTGAGGGGAGGTTCAGAGGCCTCCTGGTCCAGCCTCACAGGACGGGGGAACTTTGGTGCCTGTCTGGTATGAGTGCCTCACTTGTCAATGAGGGCCCCAGGGTGATTTTCTGACCTGCATAGGCCTCCTCAGTCAGGGACAGACAGGTTTAAAACTCAAGGCTGACCGGGTGCTGTGGCTCACGTCTGTAATCCCAGCACTTTGGGAGGCTGAGGTGGGCAGATTGCTTGAGCCCAGTTCAAGACCAGCCTGGGCAACATGGGGAAATCCCATCGCTACAAAAAAATACAAAAATTAGCCAGGTATGGTGGCGTGCGCTGGTAATGCCAGCTACTCAGGAGGATGAGGTGGGAGGATTGCTTGAGCCCAGAAGGTGGAGGTTGAGTGAGCCAAGATCATGGCACTGTACTACAGCCTGGGCAACAAAGCAAGACCCTGCTTCAAAAACAAAAACAAAAACAAACCTGGTAGAGAGCAGCTGAGGGCTACTCTCATCCTGTGTTCTTTCTCTCCAATTGTCCTCTGAATCTATCCTGTCTTCTGTCACCGTACCATGTGAGTTTAAATTCTGAGCCTTTCAATTATACCTGGGCACATCTGCAGATCCAGCCCAGTGCCTAACCCTCCCCGTCTTATCTCAGGGCCTGCCCCATCTGCCTGGCTTACGAGCGCAGATGTTTTCGAACTGCTCGGTGCTGAGAAGTGAGTTCTCACCAACTACTAGGTCAGCTCCCAGAAAGGAAGCCAAGTTCTTTATGGACAAATGAAATTGAGCCCTGGAAAGGGCCTTAGCTGGCCGTCCAGCATATTTGCTCCTGGTCTTCCTTGCCACCACCATCCCCAGGAGAGGGAAATTTATTCCAGTTAAGGGGAAAAAAAAAAAAAAATCCCATAAAGTATCTGCCCTGAAAGACATGTCTTAAATAGTGATGCTCACTTGCTTGAGAGATCTTTGTTTCATTTAAATGATAAAGCCGCATGGGCGAGTCAGCCGGGAAGCCACAGCAGGACCAGTGGAGATGCCGCTGTGAACTGAGTTTCAGCTAAGCGGAGACAGGGGTTGCCTGGGTAGACAGGGCTATTAGGGATTCCCACTTCCCAGGAGTGGTTTGGTCTTAGATGCACCTAAAGGAATGTTTCACTCCCCGAGCTGTGTTTTAGAACAAGATGGAAGCAGCTGCTCTTCCACTCCAGCGCTGGATTCCACTGCTTCTCTCCCAGCTCCCCTGACTCCTTTCCTAACCCCTCCGGTGTGGGTGTCCCCACTGGTCCTATTTCAGTTCAGATCTCTCCATGGCAGGAACATACATTCCAAAGGTCCTATCTACCCGCAGCCCTGCTTCTTGTCACTAAAAGTTTGCCATTTGACTGCTGTGGCCCAGCCACCCCCTTCTATGGCCATCAATATGGGTATCTACCTTGGCTCTGCCACCTCCTACTCTTTTTCCAGGTTTCAGCTCTTTGGAGGTGCAGGTAGTAGGACTGAGCGTTGAAGGAAACCTCCCAGCCCATTAAGTAAGGCACCACAAGTTCATGGCTGATATCGACTGTGAGCTACCTCTAAACACTATTTCTATTAAAAGGGCTGGAGGTAATTCCAAATTACATCCCAACGGTGACGTGAGGATTATGATTGTGACTATAGCACTTCAGAGATGTGTGTTCTACAGATGAGTCCTCATTTTCTATCCTGAGCGTGGTAAGGAGTGTATGTGTTTGTGGTAACCATGGTTGGGTGGTGGATAAGTGTATAGGAGTGAAAGATGAGTGCCACAGCCTCCTGGGAAATGGATTTCTGTAACTCAGAACATGTTCCATGATGGAACCTGAGACTTTTGTCTGCCAGCAAGTTGCAATGGCCTAAGGCCTGGAAAGATAAGATATCGTATTGAATATGCTCCTGGGGCAGCCAATTGCATGGAAGCAGATGCGGTTTCTGTAGATAAATGAAACCAGATACTGACAAGATGACTTCTATAAGATAATCTGAGGAGAAGGAAAATGAACCAGTTTTAAAAAAATAAATAAAATAAAAAAAAAGGTGTTCTGAGTTTTCAACTCCCCTGCCAAAGCAGTGATAAACTTTTTCTTTCTTTCTTTCTTTCTTTCTTTCTTTTTCTTTCTTTCTTTCTTTCTTTCTTTCTTTCTTTCTTTCTTTCTTTCTTTCTTTCTTTTTCTCTCTTTCTTTCTTCTTTCTTTCTCTCTCTCTCTCTCTGTCATCCACGCTGGAGTGCAGTGGCACTATGATAATAGCTCACTGGAGCCTCAAACTCCTAGGCTCAAGCAAACCTCCCACCTCAGCCTTCCTAGTATCTGGGACTATAGGAGCAAGTGACCATGCCTGGCTAATTAAAAAAAAAAAATTTATAGAGACAGGATCTTGCTATGTTGCCCAAGCTGGTCTTGAACTCCTGGGCTCAAGAAATCCTTCCACCTTGGCCTCCCAAAGTGCTGGGATTACAGGCATGAGCCTGGCCTGAAGCATTTTTTAAAGTCAAGTTTTGAGGTACTCCCATCATCCAAAATATAACCTATCAAAAACAAGACTCCAGGGTTAAGTTGGAAGAATATCCATGTAATAATAGAAAGCCACAGGTGAATGAGAAGGTATTTTATTTATAACTATTTGCTTCATTGCTATTATTATTTTTTGGGGGGAGGGAATGTGTATTTTTAGTGATTCTTCTTGATTTCCAAATGGAAGTTCTATAAATACCAGATCTATTCTTAATAATCAATACCAGAGAAATCTGGCTGCAGGCCGGGCACGATGGCTCACACCTGTAATCCCAGCACTTTGAGAGGCCTGGGTGTGGTGGTACACACCTGTAATCCCAGCTACTTGGGAGGCTGAGACAGGAGAATTGCTTGAACCTGGGAGGCAAAGGTTGCAGTGAGCCGAGATTGCGCCACTGCACTCCAGCCTGGGGGATGGAGTAAGATTCCATCTCAAAAAAAAGATCTGGCTGCTGAAACCAGTCTGTGAATTATGGAATTATAGGAGCAGCTTTGAGGAAAACTCAGATAAAATCCAGCTTTCTTTACACAAGTCTAACCGGCTCATGAGAAAGTTATATGGCATTATGATCACAGGCTGTAAATGGAATTTTCAAGATGTATCCTTTTGTGCAAATCTTAGTGTTTAGAGAAAGCCTTTGTGATTATATGATCAAACAAGAATCTTTTTGCTTTCATTATGACTGAAAAGGGAATTTTGACATAAAAATTTCCATTGCACTCTAGCAGGGTACTATGTGGGTCAGGGGGAGGGGAGGGACTCATTGCAGCCTAACTTGAGCTCTGTCTAACAAACTCCTCTGACTTAATAAAACAACCTTTGTTCTAAAGCTGTATTGAATTTTAGCTAAATATTTGGTAAATAATTTTGTCTATAGTCTTATTCATTATCTGAAAATTTTAGAAAATTCTTTAAAATCAATTAAATCTAGGTTTTTAGTGTAAGCATAAAATTAAACATTTGAAAATAAGTATAACTTATAAAATAAGCAAAGTAATTGTCTTCATAAATTTCTTGCCACATTTTCCTTAAAAGGCACTTAAAAAAGAAATGCTGTGTTTTCATCTAACAAAGGAATATAGAATGCACTTTAATAAAATAAATCTCTACGATCCATAATTTAATATATTTTTAAAAGGCAACTTCTCAAATCTACATGCATTTCATGCTAGTAAAATATCATAATGACATGGATAGTCCAATACTTTTTTCTTCTCATTTAAAAAAATTACCTTAACATTATAATTAAAATTCCAAGGAGGCAAAAACCATGTAATTACAGACCATTGCCAGAGAAAGAATGACTTGCACTTTTAAGGACAAAAACAATTTCAGTGAATCAATGTATTGCATAACAATTGTATTCTACATTCACGTTTTTCCATAATATCATGCAAACAGAGAAGGATGGTAAGTACTAGTGTATTTGTTGGGTTGGAAGAGGAGAGAAAACCAAAGTCCACATCCTCTGATATTACTCATTAAGGAGACTTTTGTATTTTCAAAAAAAGATTGGAAAATTATCTTGCATTGGATGGCATCTAATGGCATTGTCTTCATTCTCTTCATTCCTAGATATGGAGTTGCAAATGTTCTCCAGTGGAATGGGGAAACACAGCAATCAAGCAGGCCTTGCCTATGTGTGTCTTCACTGTTGTCTGTGTTACGGCATGTAGATACATTGTGAGTTTTGTACCTACAGCCCCAGCCAATGTAGAGGCCAGGGAGAAGCTACTGATGGAGCTGCTTCAAGAAAGATCCCAGGTCTACGTAAATCTGTTGAACTCATCCAACTTCTTTTACTGTAGGTGACCCAGCACTAACACTGCATGGGATGTAGCCAACTGTGAGCAGAAGTCCAGTAGGAGACAGACAACCTTGTTTCTTTCTTTCTTTGGGTTTCTTTTTTTTTTTTTTTTTTTTTTTTTGAGAGAGAGAGTCTTGCTCTGTTGCCCAGGTTGGAGTACAGTGACATGATCTTGGCTCACTGCAACCTTTGCCTCCCAGGTTCAAGCGATTCTCCTGCCTCAGCCTCCCAAGTAGCTGGGATTACAGGCACCCACCACCACATCCGGCTAATTTCTGTATTTTTAGTGGAGACGGGGCTTTGCCACGTTGGCCAGGCTGGTCTCGAACTCCTGACCTCAAGTGATCGGCCTGCCTCGGCCTCCCCAAGTGTTGGGATTACAGGCGTAAGCCACCGCACCTGGCCAGGAGATCTTGTTTCTAGTCCCATTTCCAACATTTAATTATCCATGAAACTTTAGGCAAGAACTCAATTCCTTGGGGATCTTGGTTTTTTAATCTCTAAAATAAGGTGATAGGTCTAGATGGTTCCTATGGATCTTTCCAGGAGTAAAATTCTATTCTACTTTAAAATAACTACCATCTAAAATTATACAACAAATAAAGTAGACCCAGTTGTAGACCAATCTCTGACTGAGCAATGATTTCCAAGCAATTAATGTATATCTATGTTAAACTTGTTAAACATTAATTTTCCTAATCTAAAGTGAAAGTTGGAAGTCTAGGAGTTAATGCAAAGGTACATAAGTTGTACAAGGAAAGCTAAAGGGGTAAGCCATACATTGAAGACATTAGGATTGGGGCTACCACATCTCATATTTTTTAGATAGACTGTGTGTTTTCATTGTGCGATTCATTGCAGACTTTTAGTTAAAGGGAAAATAGGGGGATTATTTTCTTATTATTTCAAGTGTCTTTTTTTTTTTCAGTAACCATTGTCTTCAGCAAAGAATTTCTGTCTTTAAAAAGTGCAACTTTAAAAGGATTATACACCATGACCAAGTGGGATTTATTCCTGGAATGCAAATATGGTTCAACATATAAAAATCAATCAGTGTAATAAATCCAATTAACAGAATTAAGGAAAACCCCACATAATCACCTCAATTGATACAGAAAAAGTATTTGACAAAATTCAACACCCTTTCCTGACAAAAATAATCAATAAACAAGAATAGAAAGACTACTTCAACATAATAAAGGTCATATCTGAAAAGCCCACAGCTAACATCACACTCAATGGTGAAAGACTGAAAGCTTTTTCTCTAAGATCAGGAATAAGACAAGGACGTGCACTCCTGCCACTTTTATTTCACATAGTACTCAGTCCTAGACAGAGAAATTAAGCCAGAGAAAAGAAATAAAAGTTATCAAAAATGGAAAGGAAAAAATAAAATGATGTCTTTTGCAGACAACATAATCTTATATGAAGAAAACCCTAAAGATCACACACACACACACACACGAACTGTTAGAACTAAAAAAATGAATTCAGCAAAGTTACAGGATACAAAATCAACATGCAAAAATTAGTTGCATTCCTATACACTAATAATAAATAATCTGAAAAGAAAATTCCATTTATAATAGCACCAAATAGAATAAAATACTAAGAATAAACAACCAAAAATACAAAACACTTGCAAACTGAAAACTACAAAACATTGGTGAAAAAAATTAAAGAAAGCAAAAAGAACTGGAAAGACAGCTCTTGTTCATGTACTGGAAGATTTAACATTGTTAAGATGGATGTTAACACTGCCCAAAGTGATAGATGAAGTGCAATCCCTGTCCAAATCCTAATAGCATTTTTTCAAAAATAGAAAAATCCATCCTAACATTCACATGGAATCTCAAGGTACTCTAAATAGTCAGAACAATCTTGGGAAAGAAGAATAAAGTTAGAGGTCGCATACTTTCTGTTTTCAAAACTAATTATAAAGCTACAGTAATCAAAGCAGTGCAGTACTAGCATAAAGACAGACATGTGGACCAATGGAATAGAATAGACAGCCTAGAAGTGAACCCTCATATACATGACCAAATGATTCTTGACAAGGGTGCCAAAACCATTCAATAGGTAAAGGACATTATTTTCAACAAGTAGTGCAGGGAAAATGGAATATCCACATACAGAAAAATGAAATGAACCCTTACTCCACACCATATACAAATTAACTCAAAATGGATTAAAGACCTAAATGTAAGAACTACAACTATAAAACTCTTAGACACCCACATGGGGGAAAACTTCACAACACTGGATTTGGCAACAACTCTTTGGATATGACACCAAAAGCACAAGTAATAACAAAACAAATTAGATGAAATGTACTACATCAAAATTTAAAACACTTGTACATCTAAAGAACATAATCAATAGAGTGCAAAGGCAGCCTGCAGAATGGAAGAAAAATATTTGAAAACCAGATATCTGTTAAGGGCTTAAGTATTAGTCCATTTTCACACTGCTATAAAGAACTGCCCAAGACCAAGTAATTTATAAAGAAAGGAGGTTTAATTGACTCAAGTTCTGCATGGCTGGGAGGCCTCAGGAAACCTACAATCATGGTGGAAGGGGAAGCAAGCACATCCTACATAGTGGCATGCAACACAGCGTGTGAAGGAGGAACTGTCAAATACTTATAAAACCATCAGATCTCATGAGAACTCACTCACTATCATGAGAACAGCATGGAGGAAACCACCCCCATGATCCAATCACCTCCCACCAGGTCCCTCCCTGAACATGTAGGGATTATGAGGATTACAATTCAAGATGAGATTTGAGTGGGGACACTGAGCCAAACCATATCAGCTTAATACCCAGAATATATAAAGAACTCCTACAACTCAGCATCATCATCAACAACAAAAAATAACCCAATTTAAAAAATTGGCAAAGTGCTTGGAGAGACATTTCCCCAAATAAATTATACAAATAACCAATACACACATGAAAAGACATTCATCATAACTAATCATTAGGGAAATGCAAATCAAAGCCACAATCAGATTTACTTCCACCCATTTGGATGGCTACTATAAAAAACAAAACAGAAAACAAGTGTTGGCAAGAATGCGGAGAAATTGCAATCCTTGTACACTGTTGGAATTATAAGATGATGTAGCTGCTATGGAAAACAGGATGCAGATTCTTCAAAAAATTAAAAATAGAATTACCATATGATCCACTTCTGCATATATGTCCAAAAAAATTGAAAGCAGAGACTTGAGAAGATATTTGCACATTCAGGTTCATAGCAGCACTATTTACATAGCCAAAATATAGAAGCAACTCAAGTGTCCGTGAACAGATCAACGTAAGAGCAAAAGGTGGTATAACAGACTATGAAATATTATTAAGGTGTAAAAGGAAAGGAAATCCTGTTACATGCTGTGACACAGGTGAACCTTGAGGACATTATGCTAAGTGAAATAATCCAGTCACAGAATGACCAATAGGACATATAATTCCACTTATATGAGGTACCCAGAGTAGTCAAATTCACAGAGATGAAGGTAGATTTTAGAGGGCACTTTTTAATTTTAATAGTATTTAACAGCACTGAAAAAAACACTACTAACATATCAATCACAGAATTCCACTGATAGTTCAGCAAGCATCATAAATATGCAAAAATTACTCTAAAAATACTGACCAGAGACACCAGAACTAAGGAAACTTTGAGGCTTGGAACAGTTTTGGGAGCTATGGTAGGCTTGGGTGGGGGCCGCCGCACAGGGTTTAGAGAATCATGTGGGTACTGAGCAGGAACGTAGGGGCCAGCAGGAGAGAATATTTCCAAAGACAATTTCACACCCGTCATTCCTTCCTACTTCTGTGAAGTTGCGCTTCCCAACATTCAGACTCCCACCTAAGTCGTTCTCCAGTTCAGTGAAATCACATGTTTAATAGAATTGGTGTAAGTCACCACATCCCCTTATTATAAATCCTAGAGTATGATGACAGAAAGCAAATCAATGGTTGCCAACTCACAGAGCTTCTGTTGTTGTTGTTGAATGTCATTTGGATGGAAATGTGAAGGGTATACACTCTCATGTCTTGCTCCTTTTGTTTAGCATCATTATTTTGAGAGTCATCGTTGTTATTGCATGAATCACTACTTCATTCCTCAATATTGCTGAGTGTGAATGCACAACAGCTTGCTTGTTCATTCGTCATCAGCGGATGAATATTTGAGTTACTAGGTTTTAGATATTGTGAATAAATCTGTCATAAACATTTTCGTACAAGTCCTTCGTGGAAATTGGTTTTCATTTTTTTAGGCACATACCTAGGAGTGGTCTGACTGAGTCATGGTGGAGGTGTTTTACCTTACCAGTAACTGTCATAAACTCTTCCAAAGTGGCTGTACCACTTTGCACTGCCACCAACAAAAGATGATAGTTATGTTGCTTCATTTCCTCACCAATATTTGTGTTGCCATTCCTTTCAATTTTAGCCATTCTAGTGGATATGAAGTGGTGGGTTTTTAAACTTACATTTCACCTTTCCATGGACTTCCTGTCCGTTCGTATGTCTTCTTTTGTGAAGTATCTGTTCAAATCTTTTGCCCATTTTTTAGTTGTTAGTCTTTTTTAAAAAATTGATTTGGAGGAGCTCTTTACATATAAATCCTTTGTCAAATATATATATATATATTTAGTATATATATAACTTAATGTGTGTGTGTATATATATATATACATATATATACATATATACATATAATATACACACACACACACACACACAAAATGTCTTCTCCCAGTCTGGGACTCACATTTTAATTTTTTTAGTGATCTTGTAAAGAGCAGGTCTTTAATTTTTATGAAATTAAAGTAATATTTCTTTTGCAGTTAGTGTTGTTAGTGACCTTTCTAAAAAATGTTTGCCTGCATCAAGGTCATGAAGACATCTTATGTTTTGTTCTAGAAGCTCTAGAGCTACAGATTTTAGGCTCGATCTATTTTTCTTAAGTTAACTTCTGAGTGTGGTATGAGGTGGAAGTCGTGTTCCTCCCCCATCCCCTACATGTACATAACATACACATTTATCCAGTTGTTCCAGCATCATTTTTTAAATAGACTGTTGTTTCCTCATTAAATTGTTTTGGCACATTTGTCAAAAATCAATTGACTACGTAAGTGTGTCTAATTCTGGGCTCACTGACTTCTTTGTCTGTCCTTATGCCAGTATCACACTGTCTTAATTAATGTAGCTTTACCCCAAGTACAAGCTACATAATTTATGTAGCTTTATCTTGGAATCAGATAGCATGAGTCTTCCATTGTTCTTTTTTCAAGAATTTGGCCAGTCTAATCCCTATGCCTAGAATTCACTTGTAAATTTTAGAATAAGTTCTGTGGAATTTTGATTGAGATTGAGTTGAATTATAGATCAAGATGACATCTCATCAGTAATGAGACTTCCAATTAATAAACATGGAATATCTCTTCATTTACTTAAGTAATTAATTTAATTTACTTAAGTTATTAAAGTAATTAAGAAATTAATTCATTTTAGCAATATGTCTGTGTACAGGTCTTACACATCTTTTGTTAAATTTAGTCTGAATTATTTTATAGTTTTGATGGAACTTAATATAGAAATAAAATAGAATCTATTTAGAAAATAAAATTGCATAAAGAAATTTTTTAAAAAATTATTTTTGTATATTGACCTTGTATACTGTGATCTTGCTAAATTTGTTAGTTCTAGCAGTTGTTCTGTAGACTTCAAATGATTTTTCTATATACACAGTCACATCACCTGTGATTCAAATCAGTTTCATACCTCCTTTTAAATCTGGGTCTCTTATTTCATTTTCTTGTCTTCTCACGGTTAAGGCCTGCAACACAATTGTAGCTTGTTCCTGAGCACTCAATATTCCACCACTAAGTAGCCATAGAATTTTTGAAGATGCCCTTTATAAGTTTAAGAAAGTTCTGTTCCTAGTTTGCTGGGAATTTTGATCATGAATGGTTTTGGATTTTGCTGACTGCATTTTCTGCCTCTATTGGGATAATCACCTATTGTCCTCTTCTAGCTTTGCAATATGATAAGTTACATTGATTGATTTTTTAATGTTAAATTCAGATAAGACAAACCCCACTTGAACATGATAAATTCTCTTTAAACATTGCAGGATTTGATTCATTAGTGTTTTATTCATGAGTTTCATTTTTATATTCATGAGGGATATTGGTCTGCAATTTTCTTTTCATGTGATCTGTATGTCAAGTGTGAGTATAAGTGTTTTAGTTGCCCACAAAAAAAAGTTAGGAAGTGTTTTCTTCTTTTCATTTTCTGAAACTTTGTGTAAAATTGGCATTATTTTCATTAACCAATTGATAGAATTCATCTGTGAAATTATCTGAGCCTGGAGAGTTTTTCCTGGGAAAGATTTTGATTATGAGTTCAAGTTCTTGAATTGTCACTAGCTATAGCCCTATTCAGAGTTTTCTATTTCTTCATATGTCAGTTATTTCAAGTTGTGCTTTTCAAGAAATTTGACCATGTCATCCAAATTATTGAATTTACTTACATAAAGTTTTCTATAATATATTTTTATTATCCTTTAAATGCCTACAGGATCTATAATGATAGCATTTCTAATTTTCATAATTTTGTGTTTTGTAGCATTTTTATCATGATTAGTCTTGCTAGGGGCTGGTCAATCTTATTAAACTTTTTCAGGAACTAACTTGTGACTTTGCTTATATTCGCTATTACATTTATGTTTTCTATTTCACTGACTTCTGCTTTTATCTTTGTGATTTCCTTCCTTCCATTCACTTTGGCTTTAATTTGTTCTTCATTTTTGGCTTCTTAAAGCAAAAGCTTAGATTGTTGATTTTAAGTCTTTCTTCTTTTCTTCTATAGATGTTTAAGCTACACATTATCTTCTAAGCACTGTGTTAGCTGCTTCTTCCAATTCAATATGTCATGCTTCTTCCAGTTCTGTATGTCACATTTTCATCATTATTCAGGTCAAAGTATTTTCTAATTTCCCTTGTGATTTCTTCTTTGATACGTGGGCTATGTAGAAGTGTGTTATTTAATTTCTGCGTATTTGTGAATTTTCTAGAGGTCTCATTTTCATATTTCTAATTTAATTTTGTTGTGCTTAGATAGCATTACTTAATCTTTTGAAAACTTTTGCGCTTTATTTTATAGTCCAGCACGTTATCTAGCTTCATAAACATTTTGTGTGTACTTAAAAAGAATGCATATTCTGTCATCGCTGTCAACTTAGTCAAGTCGGTTGATATTGCTCAATTCTGCTATGTCCATATTGATTTTTTTACCTAGTTCTTCTATTAGTTTCTGAGAAAAGGATGTTAAAAATCTTCAAATGAGATTGTGCATTTTCTATTTCTTTCTTTAGTTCTATCATATATTTTAACACTTTATCATCACATACATAAGTATTTATAAAATGTCTCCCTTCATCTCTGGCAATGATCCTTATGTTGAAGTCTACTTTGTCTGTGATTCTTCTAGCCACACAGCTTCCTTTTCTTGGCTTTACGTGGTATATCTTCTTTCATTCTTTTTCTTTCAGCTTATTAGAGTCTTTAGTGCATTTCTAGTAGGTACCATTAGTTGTATCTTCCTTTTTTTAACCCAATCCAACAATCTCCACCTTTTAATTACTGTTTAGTTTAACTACATTAAATGTGACCATTTCATCTAAATTATTGAATTTACTTACCTAAAGTTTTCTATAATATATTTTTATTTTCCTTTAAATGCCTACAGGATCTATAATGGTAACATTTCTGATTTTCATAATTTTATATAGTAGAATTTCATATAGTAGAATTTAGGTACACCATTTTGCTATTTATTTTCTCTTTGTCCCATGCGACTTTTGGCCTTCTGTTTCTCCATTCTTTTTTCCTTTTGGGTTAATTGAATATTTTTTAATCCTTGAATTTAATTCTCTGTTGGCTTTTTAATTATATATCCTACCACTATTTTTAGTAGTTGCTCTAGAAAGTACAATATACATCCTTTGCTTAACACAGCCTACATAGATTTAATATTGTGCCACTTCTCAGAAAAATGTAAGAAATTGTGACCAATAGAATTCCATGTTCCACCTTCGTTTGTGCTATTGTTGTCATGTTCCTGTGCATCGACACACCATAAAAACCTCACAACGAAGTGCTATGATTTTTGTTTTAAACAGTCAGTTCTTTTAAAGAAGTCAGAAGAAAAAATGTAGCCTTTTTAAAAAATGTATCGTCTGGGGGAGGTGGCTCATACCTGTAATCCCAACACTTTGGGAGGCTGAAGCGGGTGGATCACCTAAAGTTGGGAGTTTGAGACCACCAGCCTGACCAACATGGAGAAACCCCATCTCTACTAAAAATAAAAAATTAGTCAGGCATGGTGGCACATGCCTGTAATCCCAGCTACTTGAGAGGCTGAGGCAGGAGAATCACTTGAACCCAGAAGGCAGAGGTTGCCGTGAGCCGAGATTATGCCATTGCACTCAGGCCTGGGCTATAAGAGTGAAACTATGTCTCAAAAAAAAAAATATATATATATACACACACACACATATATATACATGTATATGTGTGTGTATATATGTGTGTATATATATATATAAACACAGTTACCACTTCGAGTTCCTCATTCTTTCCCATAGACATGATGCCAGTTTCATCTGGTATCATTTCCCTTCAGCATGAAGGACTTCTTTTGGTATTTCTTGTAGTGCAAGTCTATTAGCAACAGGTTTTCTCAGCTTTCACTTATCTCAAAATGTTTTTTAAATTTCATTCTAATTTGTAAAAGACATTTGTTGCTGGATATAGAATGTTGAGTTTACAGTTACCTTTTGGGTATGGAGGGTGTCTTTTAGAAGATGTTGCTCCACACCCTTCTAGCCATTGCTGTTTCTGACGAGAAGGCATCTTCATGTAGCGTGTGTTTTCAGCTGACTGCTTACAAGATTTTCTCTTTATTTTTGGTCTTTAGCAATTTGACAATTATGTGCGTACACGTGATTTAGGGATACTTATCCTTAATTTGCAGTGAGACTCTTAGAACTCTAAGTTGATGTTTTTCATCTAATTTGAGGTATTTTCCACCATTATTTCTTCAAACACTTTTCCTAACTAATTTTTTTTCTTCTCCCCTTTGGGGACTCTAATTATATACATGTTAGATTCCTTAATTATGCCTCATGAGTTAATGAAATCTTGTTCATTTTTTAAAATCTTCTGTCTTTCTATTGTTTAGAGCGGAAACTTACTTTTTATTTGTCTATCACATGCTGCAATGAAATCCTGTTCATTTTTTAAAATCTTCTGTCTTTCCATTGGTTAGAGTGGAAACTTTTTATTTGTCTATCACATGCAAAAGCATGCAATGAATGTTCTTTTTTAGATATTGTACTTTCAATTCTAGAATTTCCTTCTTGTTCTTTTTTTAATTTACATTTTCCTACTGAGTTTCTCCATCTCCTCACTCTTGGAAACAATCTCCTCCCTTAAGTTCCTTGAATATCTTTAGGCTAACAGCTTCAAAGTCCTCTGCTACTTACTCCAGTCTGGATCATCTCAGGTTCACTTTCTATTGACTATTTTTATTCTTGACTATGATTCACATTTTTCTATTTCTTCATATGTCTAGTATTTTTTAAAATTTTATACTGAACATTATAGATGATACATTGTAAAGATTCAACTTTCTTTGTTCTTGTTCTGAAGGGCAAAGAATTAAATTGCTGGCCAATCACCTCAAATTTATTGAGACTTGTTTGTATGCTGTGTTAGGGCAAGTCTATTGTGAGTTTCCCCTTAGTACTAAAGTGAATTCTTAGTCCTGGGGCCCAGTATTTACTCCTAAGACATGGACTTTCTGGGCTTTCAATGGCAAATTCAAGATATTTACCAAACCTTGCCAATTTGTCAGGACTCAAATTCCAAATTCTGTCTCTTTTGAGGAGAGCAGCAGCTAAAATCTCTGGTCACTTCTTTCAGTCTTCCAGTTGTTGCTTTCTGTTGGACTTTTTGGAGACTCCCACCGGCATGAACTGTTACTCAGTCAAGGCATTGAGGGGCATTATGTGCAGAATTTAGGATTCATCCATTTATGGCTCCTTCCCTCCCAGGTTTCTTCCTTCAGTTCTAGCTGCTCAGGCAGCTTTGATATATCAAGTTAATATGTAGCCAAGACTGCAGTTTCAATCCTCTCGCAGCCCATGGACTGGAAATGCCCTTGGGAAAATCTTTATAAATATAGACCTCACCAAACATGGTTCTCTTCTTTCAAAATTCAAATCTTTTCCAATTTCTCCCTGTTATTCGTTGTTTGCCAGTGCCTTCAAATAATTATTTTAGTTATAATGTTATTCAGAATATATAGTTGTTAGCCGCAGGATAGTCCAATATAAGCTATTCCACTATACACTATATTGCTGACTTTTTACAACATGCCATCATCTTAGCATACATGGAAGAAATCCTTGTAAAACAAAATATCATGTAAATTACCAAAAAAGTTTACATATACATTTCAAAAACAATTACAATCCCAAGATTTAGGTATGTATCTTATCACTTGAAAATTGGTTTGGATTTCCTTATAAAATTATCTGAACGTACAGTCAAAAATAGATAGACAGGTAGCTATAAAAATGATACATCAAGACGTTTGTTTGTTATTATATTACTGCATGACAAATTACCACAAATTTAGTGACTTAATACAACACTCATTTCTTGCCTCACAGTTTCTACCGATCAGAAGTCTAGCCATGCTGTAATGGGGTCCTCCGCTCCAGGTCTGACATGGCTTCCATCAAAGTGTCAGATGGTCTGCAGTTCTCATCTGGAGCTTGGGGTCCACTTCTAAGATGATTCAGATCATTGCGAGAATTCAGTTCCTTGTGGTATAGAATAAATGGCAACTTTCTTCTTCTTCAAGGCCAGCAGGAGACTGTCTCTCTGATGCTTCACCTTCTTTTAAAGGGATGCCCTGATTAAGTCAGGCTCACCCCAGAGGCCTGACCCTTTTGATTAACTCAAAGTCAACTGATTAGTGACTTAATCACAGGTCCTGTCTACCCTCAAGGGGAAAGGATTATATATGGTATATACACCCATGGGCAGGAATCTTGGCAACAGTCTTAGAATTCTGTTCCACCACAATGTTTATTGCAGCATTGCTTATAGCAGCAAAAATTAGAAACAACCAAAATGTCACTCACTTGGAGCTAGAAAAATCAATCGTAAGTTATAATAGGTACTATAGTAAGTTTTTAACTTACTAAGACAAAAAGGGTGCTTAAAATATTTGAAGTGAAAATTGCTCTCAGATTATTATGGTTAGTATAATTCTATGTGTGTAAAAAAATACATATATACATGAGATGTGATACATCTTATGCTGTTATTCAACACACAGAGGCCAGAATGATACCTTTCTGCATTTCTCCATGACTGAGCCCAGTTTGGTTCACAAACCCTCATGTCTGCTAATGGCAGAAGGCAAACCTGCCTATTTTAAATGTGAGAAATTCAAGGTTTACATTCAAGCCAAGTCCTGATTTTCCTCCTCTTCTTTCCCCCTTTCTTCTCCTGAAGGTAGACCACATTTCTAAGGCTTTGTGTGTGGCTGGGCATCAGAGGGTGACAGTGCTGTGCTCTGCCCTAGCACCTTCACTGCTATAGCTCATCACTCCTGGCCTGGGTACTATTCCACACTGGTATCCATGCCCCTACAGACCTAGGTCCATAGCAAAAGTGCCCCTCAACTTTCCCATTGCCCCCAGTAGAGGAGAGAGGCTACCCTAGGAAACTTCTGCCCAGGTAGAATCTTAGCAGGTGCCATATTGGATATGAGACTTCACTCAGAAACTTGCAGCCTTCAAGGACACACCCTGGGTAAACCAAATAATCCTTCAGACTTCCCTGAAGTTTTAATTGCATACTCCCAATGTTGGTGCCTCAGGATAGGCAAGGTGTGGTGACCTCTCCTGGGTGCCCCCACTGTGTATGACCTGAGCGCATCACCTCAATCCTATGGCCCATGGCAACCCTCATTTTCTTTGCAGAGAGAAAATCACTATTGCCTCATCCACATTCTTCTCTGTTGCATGTATTTGGCCATAAGCATCATGGTTTCAGCTATGAAAACAAAGACCACCCAAATGAGAACAAGCAAAGGCTGTTTGTTCAGAGCTTGCTAGAGTAAGGGAGCCGGCCACTGTCACCTGTGTTGGCAGAAACTCAGAGGCAGGCAGAGAAGCGGGAAAGCTTCATGGTGAAAGGAAGAAGGCTCCAGGTGTACCCTGATTGGAGACTGTTGGTCTGGAGGAGCTGAAAAGTCCCAACTAGATATGGGACCTCCTATGTGATTGATTGGGGAGTCATATTTGGCTTTCTCTTGTGGGTCCCAAGTTGGAAGTGGGGTGAAAATTAGGGCAGCCGTCAGTTATGAATCAAGTCTTGTCTGTGTAAGCTGATTGTTACAGGTCTATGGCTTGCCTTCCTGGACCATTGCTAGAGACAGTGGTCTGACTTCCTACAAATACGACTTACAGGTAGCAGGGTAGATTCCTGGGCTGGTTACTGTAGATATTAGGTTGGCTTCCTTGGACACAGGTGGTGGGTCAAGTTCAATTTTTTTTTTTTTTTTTTTTTTTTGAGACAGAGTCTTGCTCTGTCGCCCAGGCTGGAGTACAGTGGCGTAATCTCGGCTTACTGCAAGCTCCGTCTCCCGGGTTCACGCCATTCTCCTGCCTCAGCCTCCCGAGTAGCTGGGACTACAGGCATCCACCACCACGCCCGGCTAATTTTTTGTATTTTTAGTAGAGACGGGTTTTCACTGTGTTAGCCAGGATGGTCTCGATCTCCTGACCTCGTGATCCGCCCTCCTCAGCCTCCCAAAGAACTGGGATTACAGGCGTGAACCACTGCACCTGGCCTCAAGTTCTGTTTTTTATATGGTCTGACCATTGCCTGTTTGTATGGTCAGCTTTTTATATCCTTTATCTCGTTCTATCCATAGGCTTATCTCTCAGAACAAAGCCTGACTCATGCACAATTTACCTGTTTTTACTGCAAAATCTTCTTATCCGCATCAGTCACAACCCACTCCAAGAACAGAACCAACCCTGGATATTTCAAACCCAGGGAATTGATCATGTGGGTGTTGGAGGACCAAAAGGGAACCAGAGGATGCTACCAATAACCTCAGAAGCAGCTCCTGCCCTAGGACTGATGTAACATGGGAGAAGAGTGATGTTACCAGGAGCAAGAACAAGGGCTCCGGTCGGGGAAGCTCCAGGCAGCTGGCGTGCAGGACTCTCTGGAAGGCACACAACCCAGAAAGTGTGAGAAGACAGCAAAGCTTGTCTTAGTAGATCAGAGGGGCCCCAGTAAGGTTGGGGCTGGCAGTGCTGAGAGAAGCCCAAGGCTGGGGTCATTGTCTGCTGCTCCTGGGCAAAGCTGGCATCAGAATAGAGTGGAAGTTCCTTCTCTCTCCTCCCACCTGCCGACCTCCCATTGACAGAAACCAACTGGAAGACCTCTGAAAAGAGAGTCTGGGGAACACAGGCTGCTGTGTTCCAGGGCAGAGGATGCGCTTGGAGCTCAGGGGTGCTTGGTAAAGGAGCCAGTGCAGTAGCTGAGAGGGCAGCTTATCCTGGAGCTGCTGTAACCATCTCCATGAGGATATGTGCAAAGAGAGGGGATAAGCATCTTCCACGTCATGAGAAATGATCCTGCCACTGTAACTTGTAGGAGCTGACTACACACACATAGATTTCCATATACCTAGGATCTGATAAGAAGGATTTGCACTTCATGCTAAGAATGCTTCCCTATGGATAGCAGAGAATAAAAGCCAAGGGAAATAATGCAGTTAGCATCATTGTCATTGTGTAGTGCTTGTTTTTTCCACAATAAATATATCAACATTACAACTTTTAAATCCTCAACAATGTCCCTAGAAACGCACATCAAGGCTCTCTCTGACTCATGCTGGCAGCTCACGGTCACAGGGTGCCATGGAAGGTGCGTGGCAGCAGCCCCGGGTGCTGTGGTTTGGAGCCAGCATCAGCCAGTGGTCCCTGGCTCTCAGCCTAGCTGTGCATGCACCTCCATGCTGAGAAGTGAGACCTCGGCGCCTCCATGCTGAGAAGGAGTGAGACCTCGGGGGATGTTCTGTTATACATGACGTGCCCACGTGTAGAACGTTCCAGAACATCTGCAGGAGCTATGCACCTGCTGATATTCAGAGAGCTTATTTAAAGAAAAAGATATGTGTTTGAAAGGAAATGTTGTGGGGAATATGATTTTTCTTATTTTAATTTTCCTTATTTGACAACTTTTCCTATTCCTGCCACCTCTCTCTGTCCATCAGAGCCTCCCAGGGTAATCTCTTATTTTATGTCCCTGAATGAACTCAGAGTCCATAGAGTATACTACTGGAGACGTGCTTCTGAGACCTTCCTGTGCTGTGAGCACCCCCTCCACCTCCCACCAGGAGCTTGCTTATAAATGGAGTCTCCTGGGCCTCCCCTATGGAAATCTCACAGAGGAAGAGTAAGCGGGGCTCAGAAATCTGCCTTTTAGACACTCTAGGTAATTATAAGTCCACATTTGAAAAAACGGCTTCAGAGAGGAAAAAAGTCTAATTCAGGAGTCATCACACCCTGTTCTGACACACAGCCAAAATGATTATAGCAGGGATCCCAACTGTGTTGGCTTTATTTCTACGGGCTATTTGTTATTTTAAAAATAAAGAGTGCTTAATGTATTTTGGCCCTAAACTTATGACTTGGTCAACAGATTTGAGCTAAGTGAAGAAATTGCCGAGCTGGCTGAAGGAGGCTCGTGTTCCCTGGGTCCCATCCTCCTTCCCAGGCTGTGTTTCGTCACCTCTGTGAGTCACGTGGGGCAGCGGTTCTAGAAGTGATGGCTGTGACGGGACACTTCACGCAACAAGGCCTTTCCAAAGTGTCATCCGGCAAATGTGAGTGTGCTCCCCTGCCGTCTGCATTTCACATGTTGCTTTCCCTCTTGCTGACACTCACAAGAGTTTCTCTTTCAAATCATAGCTTTTTATCTTGCAATTAATTTTCTCCTTTCATCCTATGCTGAAGTTGTATCCCTGGAGTGGCATCACTGAATTATGGCTGCTTTCATCCTAGCTGTCCATGGCATAAATGCACTGAACTGTAATTTTCCTTGAAGGCTATGTGGAGGTCCAATGAACGCATCCCTGCGGGCACATAGGGCACTATTGTTCTGCGCTGTTTGAGCGCCCACAGCATGTGAGGCAACAAGGAGGCCCCGGGGAGCCACGTTCACTCTTGAAGAAGACTCCAGTCAGAGCAACACTGGTGAAGAGAAGCCAGGGTTTCAGGAAAGAAGGAACGTGTTGCTTAAGACTAATCTTGTCTGGCTTTGGTTTCTGGCCTGATCAAGTGCTCAGGGGGAAGCCTCAAGCCGAGCCTTACATGGCAACTTGTTTATGGAAGACACGCTGCAGGCTTGGTCAGGGAATATTCCAAAGCACCAGCTACATGCCCAGCTCAGTGGGAACACATTACATGAGTGACCCGAGAGTCTTAGCCATCGTCTTTGTCTCACAAATACGGACTGCGTATAAAACCAAGCTGCCCATACGTGAACGTAGTAATATGAAGCATCACATCACAATATGGTTTAAGGTGCCAGGGGAAAGCAGAACGGAAAAAGTCACTATGAGCTACAGAGGGAATGCTTTGTGGAAATGGGGGGAATTCAAGACAGCAAAGAGTAGATGTGACCAATAGAAGGAAGAGGCGTAAGAGAGGGGTTTGTGATAAAGATAGTGAATTCAGCTTGAGTCACAGCAGTCTAACATGCTGGACAAATGTCCCCCTAGAAGTAAAATTGCTTCCTTCCATTGAGACTACTGAGTTACACATATAAAAACCCCACAAATGGCAGCTTGAAGAGGTAAGGGGTTTCTTTTTTCACAAAGCAAAGACTTCAGAAATCCAAAGTCCAGGACTCTGTTTGAGAGTGTCTCCTTGCTTGCTTCAGCAGCCTGTTTTCATAGTCACAGGATGGCTGCTGGACCTCTGGCATCACACCCACAGAGCCAGTGGAATGAGAGGGATGTCGAAGACAAAAGGCATGTGGTAGTTAAGTCTGTCCGTGCTTTTTTTTTTTTTTTTTTTTTTTTTTTTTTTTTTTTGAGATGGAGTCTTGTTCTGTCACCTAGGCTAGAGTACAGTGGCAGGATCTCAGCTCATTGCAAACTCTGCCTCCTGGGTTCAAGCGATTCTCCTGCCTAAGCCTCCTGAGTAGCTGGGATTACAGGCATGTGCCACCACGCCCAGCTAATTTTCGTATTTTTAGTAGAGACGGAGTTTCACCATGTTGGCCAGGTTGGTCTCAAACTCCTGACCTCGTGATCTGCCCATCTTGGCCTCCCAAAGTGCTGGGATTACAGGCGTGAGCCACCGCGCCCGGCAAGTCTGTCCATTCTTAACGGTAAGAAAACATTGATTTCCCTGAAGCCCCACCCTGTGGTTTCCTACATCATCAGATCTACGTGGCCCTGCTCGCTGGCTGCAGTGAAGCTGGGGAAGGGAGTGTTTTCACTGGGCTGCTCTGAACAAACACAGAGCTCTGTTAGCAAAGAAGGAGAAATGAGCATTGGATGCCCAACTGGTAGCGTCAGACACAGCAGCCATCCACTTCCCACTTCACTTTCACCAAGCGAGTACTTTGCCTCCAGCACTGGGCTAGAGACTGACTGAGAATGGAAAGATAAGAACAGCAGCCAGTATGTGTTGAGCATCTACATGTGTTAAGCTCTGTACTCAACCCTTTGCTCACCTTAAAGCAGGTGTGTCCAATCTTTTGGTTTCCCTGGGGCACATTGGAAGAAAAAGAATTGTCTTGGGCCACACATAAGATAGAGTAACATGAATGATAGCTAATGGGCTGGGGAAAAAAAATCACAAAAAACTCTCATAATGTTTTAAGAAAGTTTATGAATTGGCCAGGCGCGGTGGCTCACGCCTGTAATCCCAGCACTTTGGGAGGCTGAGGTGGACAGATTACAAGGTCAGGAGATCAAGGCCATCCTGGCTAACATGGTGAAACCCCTTCTCTATTAAAAATACAAAAATTAACTGGGTGTGGTGGCCTGTGCCTGTAATCCCAGCTACTTGGGAGGCTGAGGCAGAAGAATCACTTGAACCAAGGAGTCAGAGGCTGTGATGAGCCGACAACTCACCACTGCACTACAGCCTGGAGACAGAGCGAGACTCCAACTCAAGGAAGGAAGGAAGGAAGGAAGGGAGGAAGGAAGGAAGGAAGGAAGGAAGGAAGGAAGGAAGGAAGGAAGGAAGGAAGGAAGGAAGGAAGGAAGGAAGGAAGGGAGGGAGGGAGGGAGGGAGGGAGGGAGGGAGGGAGGGAGGGAGGGAGGGAGGGAAGGATTATGAATTTGTGGTGGACCGCATTCAGAGCTGTCCAGGGCCACATGCGGCCCATGGGCTGTGGGTTGGACAAGCTTGCCTTAAAGCATGCATTGTCTACCTTTATCTACCTAGTAAGATTTCGTCCTTACAATGTAAAAAAAAAAAAAAAAAAAAAAAAATTAGAGCCCAGGTCAATCTTTCTCCCAAACTGTATATAAAACACTATCTCCAAGACAAATTCCTCGTTCTCAAGATGCTGACCAGGGAGTTAGTGTGATTTGCAATAAATACTAATATATGTTCAAGAAGTAGTTGGCAACACAGAGGACCAGTCTTTTGCCCAAGACATTGTAGGAAGAATCCTAGGGGACATTTAGTCTTAAAGGATCAACAAAGGGGACGCATGGGGGCTGGGCGAGGAAGACATCTAATTTGCTAAGGATGGGACAGTGGGTGCATGGGTGGGAAGGCACAAGAAACATTTCTCATCCTGCAGCTGCAAATAGTCCATTGTGACTAGTCTGAAAAAGAAATGTGGGAAGATAGCAGGAAATAACTTCCGGAGGCCAGGTCATCACCCAGCTGGCTCTTTTAGGGCAAGAAATAATGAGCCAAGAGCCAAAGCAAGGCAAGTGAGGAAAGAGGGTGGGAGTGGTGAGACATTAGGAATAACAAATAATTTGAACCTGTTTTATAGATTTCTAACACAGGTGGCTAGAAGAATAACATCTCTAAGTAATCAGAGTGGAAGTAAATTTTGTATTAGGGAGAAGATCATGAAATCCATGTTTTATCACGGAGTTATGCTGACCAGTGCAAACAGGGTGGCCCCTTGGGTGTGTAGGGCCCTAGAAAATTCTACATGTCTCTGTGTGTATGTGTGTGTGTGTTTGTGTGTGTGTGTGTGTGGCAAGGCCCCTCTGCATTGGACAACATGTACTTCCGTTCTTGCAGCTGTCTTACACCATTTACTCAATGCCAGCTCCATGGTGACCTGGGACGCTGCACATCCACCCTCCCTGCACCCATGAACGCTGGCTCCCATGAGCTTTCTTGGTTTTGCTGTGCTTTGTTGATGACAACCATGAGTGAAGGGGTTACCCAGGCTTACAGGAAACTGTGAATGATTGTTCATTTTCCGGTCCTGTCACATTTGCCACTTGGTATTTTGTAGCATAAATAGGAAACCATACATCTTCCAACCGCGTCTTCTCTTGAACTCTCTGGTCCATCATCACTGTGTCCCTAGAACAAATGTCCTTCAGTAGTGACGCCACCCCTGCCTCCCACGCAAGCCACCAGTAGAGAGGGAAGGCTGCTCTTGGATCACCCAGCTGCCGCTTTCACTACAGAAGCCTTTGAAGCGAAACAGTCCTCATCCCTGCCACGTGAGAAGAGCAGTGTTTAAAAATCATTTACTCTAGGATAAGAATAGATGATAAAAGTCTGCTAAGTCCTAGGATGTTTTTTCCTTGCTCCTCTGAGGCATTCTTAAAGACAAATTCCATTTAATGTTGGCTTACTCTTGAATATTCAACCAATCATGTTCTAAACGCCAGGGAGAGGAGTGTAAATAAGACATAGTCCATATCACCAATATCAGGATATTTAAAACCCCATGTAACTGTTTATACTCGGGCCACTTTCTACTGTCAGAGGCTGTTGGAACACGGAATCAACTCCTAGTGCTGCCAGAGAGGACTCCTGGGGGACACTGTGGGGCCACTGCCACCTCCGATGGTCTGCCATGTGTAGTTTTATTTTGGGCACCTGCCCTGTATGGGAATATCCATATAAGCTGATCCCACCAGCCAGCGCGAGGCACTGGGTTCCGGCGGTGAAACCTCCGCTCCTCCAGCTGCTGACGTGGAGTCCCCGCTGGGGTGAATAAATGCTTTGTCTGTGTGCACAGATGCCTACTTTTGTCTTTTCTTTTCTTCTTTGTGAGAACTCTGTCTTTTAGGGACTGCACTTAAAAGCCCTCTTTAGGATCATCTTCCACCCTATCTCTAATAACTGAAGGAGAAATATGCAATGAGATTTTCAAGACAGTTGCTGCCTTTGTCTCTTGTAAACCAAAATACAGTACTGCCGATTTTTCAGCCAATGGGAAAATGCCTGTATCTTGATAGAAATAGTCTTTGGTTTCATATGAAGGAAACTGGAGCGAAAACAAGGTGACATATTCTCTAGATGCTGTTTCCAGGATTTTGGTCACTAGATCAGAAGAGGTCCTTGAAGCTCTGCAAACAAAATTCAAGAACCTCATACTTCAAATATTGGGAAACCAAGTCCCAGCTACTCAGTGGGATCACTTGAGCCCAGGAGTTTGAAGTTTGAGACCAGCCTGGACAACGTTGAGAGACCCTGCCTCTCAAAAAAAAAAAAAAAAAGAAAATTAAGTTAAAAGAAGCTGGGAAACAAAGCTTGAGCTTCTCAATTCTATTCTAACACATGAAGCATTTCCTGAACAAAAGTGTCTCTCTTTAGCTGTTAGCCCAGCACACGGCCACAGATGGAGGATCAGCAGCTTTGCAACCCTACACTCTCAGGTCCAAGGCCACTTCTGCTGTACACCTTCTCCTTTTCTTTCTTTCTTTCTTTCTTTCTTTCTTTCTTTCTTTCTTTCTTTCTTTCTTTCTTTCTTTCTTTCTTTTCTTTCCTTCCTTCCTTCCTTCCTTTCTTTTTTTTTTTTTTTGACAGGTTTTCACTCTGTTGCCCACAGTGGAGTACAGTGGCATGATCATAGCTCACTGCAGCCTCGAGCTCCTGGGTTCAAGTGATCCTCCTGCCTCAGCATCCTGAGTAGCTGGGACTACAGGCACATGGCACCATGCCTGGCTAATGTTTTTTACTTTTTGTAGGAATGCAGTCTTGCTATGTTGCCCAGGCTGGTCTTGAACTCCTGGCCTCAAGCAAGCCACCCACCTTGTCCTCCCAAAGTCTTGGGATTATGGACATAAGCCACCTCGTGCAGCCACATACACCTTCCCTTTGAACAGAGAATTCAAATACCTCCTAAGCACTTTCCTTTGAAAAACCTCCTAACTCTCCTGCAAATGTGATTCATTTGTAGGCAGTGGGCCTTATGCTATTCATTATTATAAAGTCTTGCTTTATCATTACTATTGAAGAGAAAAATATTGAACTTTGGCCTTTGCATTTGAACTCTTTTCTAAGACCCTTAAGCCTAGTGAATAGAAACCTGAAGTCAACCTGGCTACCCTGTCTTTTTGCAGTGTCCCTAGAGCAGACCCTCAACCAGGAGTCTGGGGCAAGTAGTTTATCTGCAAGGAGAGGCGAGAAGCAGGGATGCGGGACAGGGAAAAGAAGAAACCAATAAAAGGTATGTGCTATGGATTGAATGTTTATGTCCCTCCTAAATTTATTTGTGGACTCCCTAATCTCAATGTGACAGTATTAGGAGGTGGGGTCTTTGGGAGGTGACTAAGTCATAAAGGTAAAGCCCTTGTGATGGGTTAGTGTCCTTATAAGAAGAGATGTGACACACGAGAGCTTGCTTCTGTCTCCCGGATGAGGACAGAACAAGAAGGACCATTTTGAGGCAGAAAGAAAGTGAGCTCTCACGAGGAACTAAATCGACCAGCACCTTGATAGTGGACTTCATGGCCTGCACAGTCATGAAAAATAAATGTCTGCTGCCTAAGCCCCCCAGTTCATGGGATTTTTGCTATAGCAGTCCACGCCAGGACATAATGCTATTAAGCATTTTGCCATTGAAGGCAACTGGTGCTCAGTGAATCTGGGGAGCTCTGAGAGACTTTCTGGAACTTGTACCTCTCATAGGGTGGAGAGGGAGCTGGGGTGTCTATCCACCAACTCAGGTCAGTGGTTGAAGGTTGCTGGGGCTGGGCAGGGTATTAATTTGCTGGTTCTCTGGCTTGCTGAATCTCAAGAGTCAGGGAAAGGCCCAGAGATGCAGGTGCTGGCGTTGTCCATCCAAGGCTCTGGCTGAGGAGATGGGCAGGCCACTGTTATATCTGCTCAACTTCCCCATCACCAACTCATCATGACGTGCAGTTAATTTTCCTTTCTAAGAATTTGCAAGGTATTTAGCAGGAAGGCTTTCTAAATTCCCTACTCTCATTCTGCAACATCATCTCCTAGCTAAGACTGGTGGGTGGGTGTGTGTGTCTATATATGTGTGCAATATATGCCTCTTCTGTTTCTCACATACGCAGTGAGTTGTATAATACAAGTCAGGCAAATATCGTCACATGGCGTTTGTCTGGAAAGATCCTTCTCCCCGGAGGCCCTTCCCTCCCACTTCAGCCAGGTACCTCCTACTCTTCCTTCCCGTGTTAGCTCAGTCATCACTTCCTTGGTGAAGTCTTGCTAACCTTCCTTCCTGGCTGGGCTCATTCTTACTAATATATGCTCTCAGCACAACATATGTCTCTCTTTTGCAGTACTTATTGGTGCTGTGATTTTTGTTTTTATATTCCCTGGACAGTTTATTGTAACCTCTTGTTACATCACAGTGACCCTTAATATCTGAAGACATGCAGGATTTTTTATTTTCCTTTATAGGGGTTTGAGGGAGGAAGCAGAAGGTAGAAAGGTGAAGCTGGAGATGACCATGACGTAGAAAACCAAGGAAATTGCTGCTAGGTGTATTTGTCCACGTACATGAGTGATATATGTCTGCTGCCTTTGTCACGTGTGCACTGTATGTAGGTGAGTCCTTAGATGACTATTATAATATGGCTATGTGAGTGCCGTGTGGTGGGGCACCATACTGCAAAGTGTACTTATCCGTTGTGGATTTCATTATCTTGGAAAGCACTAACCCAATCAATTGAACTGAGCAATTTCATTCTGCTTACATTTACTCCTTTGTTCTTCCCAATTTTGTCTCTTTTCTCCTCGCTCCTGGCTACCTTCTATCCCAGAATATCTTTACAATACTTTAATACTTGAAACCCCAAAAGTTATACGCAGGAAACTATGACACCGATTAGGAATCCTGCTTTTCTTCCATGTGATTAGATAAACATGCACTTGGGCTGCAAGGCACCATATGTCCCATCTTTCCAGGAGCAGACTGGCAGTGAGGGATACCCACCCACGCCCCTGAGCACCCACCACTTCCTGCATTCTGGAGACAAACATCTGAGCATTTTTCCCAAGGGCTCCCCTGGCAGCCAGAGACCATTGTGCCATGCTAAAGGCAGGCCAGGAGCTCATGAGAATCGATCCCATGAGGAAGAGCCCTCAGCTAATGTCCCTAATGGGACGGAGTGTATAGATCTCCAGCTCCCTGCCCCTCTGCAGGGGCACCATGAGGCATGGTCAACACTGTCTATTGTACTTTCCCTGAAGGCTGAGCCGCACTGCCCACAGGATCACTTGCTTCCTAATGGCTTTCGTATTCCCTTCTCTGTCTCCTGCCCATGTTTCCAGGGGTCCCCTTCCAAAACAAATGGTGAACTTTGAATCTTTGTCTCAAGGTGTGCTTCTGGGGAAACCCAGGAAGGGGAAAGCAATTTACAGCAACAAAAGGCCTCATTGGTTCAGCAGTTAACTGGCATCTTTTACTTGGTGAATGTGACCCGTCCTCAAAACCATAACTGCCATCAGTCCTGTTATTTTCCACCTGCTACTTTGTTATGGTTCTTCCACCTGCTACTTTGTTGTGTTCTTCTTAGCATAGGATGATTTTTAGAATATCCTGAACTCATGGAAAGAAACTGTCTTTCCCCTAAATGGAGTGAAAACCAGGATTTCCATCTAAGACCTTGCAGACTCACTTCCATTCCTTGAGGTTCAGTCTCTGCCTGGGGATTTCCCACTAGTTACTGCTGCTGCCTCCTCTGGCCTCTAGAAAGTGACTGCTCTCTTCACCACTCTGGTCCTCAGAATTCCCCAACACCTAGCTAAAGTCAAGCGGGATATTCTGACAGGACTTTTATTCTGACAGAACTTTGCAAATGCTCCCCCATCAGCAGAATGCTTTTGACCTGTGACCTCAATGTCCCTTCATTCCCTTGACACATATCTAATGGGCATCACTGTGCCAGGTACTGCCGTAGAGGCTGGGGAGAAAACTGTAAATAAAAGAGATCAAACCCCTGCCTTCTTGGGCTCGAAGTAGGATGAAGCTGTATAGGGAAGATTAGGGACTGTTGGGTGGTGCAATTTTAAATAAGATGGCCAGGAAAGGCTCAGCAGGAAGGTAACCCTGGAGCAGAATCCTGCAGGCAGTGAGGGACACGCAGGTATCGAAGGGGAGAGCATCGCCAAGAGCGAGGAGAGCGAGCGCAGAGACTCTGGGTGGAGGTGCCCAGTCAGTTCTGGGCAAGTGAGGACGTCATTGCGGGCGGAGTGTGGTGAGCAGGGATGACAGCCTAGGAAATGGGTCAAGTGGAAACAGGAGACCTGATTAGCAGGGTCTTGTAGGGCCTGAGGAGGATGCTGCCTTCGTACTCCGCGTGAAGAGACGTCATTGCAAGACCCGAGCAGAGCAGTGGGCTGCTCCACTGCGGGATTTAAAGAGAGTACCCGCACTGAGACTCTACCATAGGGAAGAAGGGTGAAAGCAAGGAGACCCCTTAGGAAGGTAACGCAGGATGGTGCTTGGAGCAGGGTGTAGCTGGAGAGTTCACCAAAAGCGGCGGCCCCATTGTGGTTGTATTTTGGAGAACGGTTGCTTCAGGATATGCATTGGAAAATGCATGAGAAGCTTACTGGTTAAGTGAGCCCTGCTCTTGCTAATGGGCAGCGGAAATTGAGGCTGGGGTTGAGAACATCCACTGGGCTTTGAGACACCTGGGGTCCAGTCCCAGTTCGGCTCTTACTAAAGATTTTGGTGACATGATTTGAGTCAAAACAATTGATTGCTTTGAGTTTGTTTTCTCACATACTAGATGAGAGAGGTCATTTGGACGTCAAAAATCCCATGGTTCTTTCTCATTAGCAGCATCAGAAATAAGGTCAAACCAGCCTTTGGAATGTGTCACTGCTACTGGGATTATCTGCATTGGCATAACACTGCTGACACTATAGCCTTCCAGAGCAACTCTACGCCAATAAATTGGAAAACCTAGAAGAAACTGATAAATTCCTATAAACATACACCCTATCAAGATTAAAACCTGAAGAAATACAGAACCTGAATAGACCAAGGACAAGTAACAAGATATAATAGAAGCAGCAATGAAAAAGTTTGTAGGGGCCAGGCTCACGCCTGCGATCCCAGCAGTTTGGAAGGCCAAGGAGGGCAGATCACTTGAGGCCAACATAATGAAACCCAGTCTTTACTACAAATGCCAGAGGGAAAAAAAATTAGCTTGGCGTGGTGGTGCACGCCTATAATCCCAGCTACTCGGGAGGTTGAGGCACCAGAATCATTTGAACCTGGAAGGTGGAGGTTGCAGTAAGCCAGGATCACCCACTGCACTCCACCCTGGACAACGGAACAAGACTCTGTCTCAAAAAAAAAAAAAAAAAAAAAAAAAAAGTGTATAGAGGTAAAACATTAGCCACACAAAGCCCACATTTAGTCTTATCTATTTTTAAAGACCCCAGTTTTGGGGAAGGTAAAGAACTAGAGAAGAGACAAAGGGAATGTGGGAATAGGGGCCCCTGAATACCATGTCTTACAAAGTGGGAGATAAGAGATCACATCTCTGGTGGATGGGACAAGAAATTGAGATTGAAGAATGTTTGCTGACATGCAAAGGTTACCAACAGAAGAAAAGAATAGAAGGAGAAACCTCTGCGGAGAGAGTGGAGGGAGACGGGCTGTGGTGTAAGTGAGCAGAACCCTTGTGGGTTGGTAAACAAAAAAATCAATGTCAAAGTCTATGATTTAGAAGTGTGTTGGTGGCCACATGAGTAACCACAACCAGAATAGGTCAAAGCGATTGTCTCTGGGGAGTGGGCTGGGCCCTGGGCTTTTCCAAACCTACACAGAGCTCTGAGAGATCGAAGAATGATAAAAGAGATAATCCTGGCTAACATCCTTCAGTGCTCACTGGCTTCCAGGAATGGTGCTGTGTACCATCCACGGCATTACATCCTGATAAACCCACCATAAATTGAAAATATTGTAAGTCAAAAATGCATGTCATACCCCTAACCTACTGAACATGATAGCTTAGCCTAGCCTACCTTAAACATGCTCAGAAAACGTACATTAATCTACAGTCAGGCCAAATCATCTAACACAGAGCCTCTTTTGTAACAAAGCCTTGCATATCTCATGCACCTTAGTGAATGCAGTACGCGGTAGAGCACAGCATCGGTGGTTTGCCTTCATGATCGCTTGGCTAGCTGGGAGCTGGGGCTTGCTGCTGCTGCTCAGGAGTGTGAGAGAGCATTGTACTGCACGGAGTAGCCCAGGAAAAGACCAAATTGCAAAGTTTCTGCTGAGTGCACATCACTGCTGCACCGTCACAAAGTCAAAAAGTCATGCCAGCGACCATCTGTGTTCACTGACTTCATCCGTTTCCAACCCTAGGAGGTAGATGTTACAGGCCCCCACCCCCTTTTTGGAAACTCTTAGGGGCAAGATAGGTTTCAGAATGCAGAATTTTTCCAGTTTTAGAATGGAAACAGGATGCATACATTGTGTGTTACCCAAGCCCCCCAGCAGAGTGTGGGGCAGCACTTCAGGCACACATAATAGATGGGGATTGAAACATATGGTATTTATCGTCACTGGGATAAATAAAGAGAATAAATAGCCTCTCACTGGATCCTGTGAGGTTTCACCTGCAGACTGTCAGTTTCCAAACTTTCGATTTCAAAATCATGAAACTGTGCCCCAAAGCATTAAAGAAACTGATGACTAACAGAAATTCTAGAGCTTCTTTTATAGGGAAGCAGATAGGAAAATATCTTGTTAAAGTCCCCTTCACTTACAAAGCAACGAAGTTGGCTGAAACCAGTTGTGTACAATATGGTTGACTGGAACCTGTGCAGAATGAGCCTTTTGATGTCACAGCCCAGATTCCCACCACCTTTCACACTAACCCCCCCAAATGTACACATGTGAGCCATGAAGAGACATGATGAGATAACTGTGCATGCCCAGGAGACTTTCCAAACTTCCCCTTTTCCCTCACCAATCACTAACCAACCCCAAAACCCTTTCCCAAGCATCTCTCCCTTAAATGTACAGCTTTATAGCCAGTATGGGGAGACAGATTTGAGCCTGTCTCCTGTCTTCTTGCTCAGCTGTCTTACAATACATCTTTCTGTCTGCAAAAATCCAGTAGCTTCGGTGTTTGGCTTTCTGATGCATGCAGGCAAATGGACTCAGTTCTCTGGTAACAATCACAGGTGAGGAATTAAAAGATAGTGATATTCCCATTTTACAGGTTATAAAATGGAGGTACAGAGAGGTTATGTGAACCAAGGTCATGATCACAGTTAGAACAGGAATGGAGATTTGAGTCCAGGCAAGCCAGTTCCACAGCTCTCAGTCCCTAAGCTGTGATTTCACACAAAACAAAACAAAAATCAAAAAGAAAACAGCTAAATTAACATTTATAAAAGTTTTATTCAATGTCTACAAAAAATATCATCAACCTCATTAATTATTAAATTCAATATGCATGAAAATATTAATATATTTGAAAACAGTTTGCAGATTTTTTCACTTTGCAATAATCCCCTAACAGGTACCATCATTTCTGAGTCACTTGAAGATAAATAATCTCAAAAGTAGAATGATAAAAATTATTTTAATATTTTAGAGCCAAAAATTACATTTAATAGAGATGAGAGTGGATTTTAATATTTCTGATACTGTATATGTTAGGAATCCCCAAAATAATTATACCTAAAATCTGTAAATGTCTTAAAACTTCTTTTGGAAAAAGTGGGACAGAAAAAATATTATCTTTTATTATGAACTCTTTATTCTATTTCATTTGGAAACTGTACATTACATTGATTTTTTTAAACATGACAAAAGCCTACAGCAGACAGCAGAGTTGTGGTTGCCAGAGGCCAGTTTGGGGGAAATGGGGAGATGTTGGTTCAAGGGTAAAGAGCTTCGGCTATGCAGGGTGAATGAATTCTGGAGACCTAATGTACAGCATGAAGTTATAGTTACCAATGCTGTTTTGTATACTCCAAATTTGCTAAGAGGGTAGATCTTAAGTGTTCTCACTTAACAAACAATGAAACCAAATAGTAACTATGTGGGATGATGGATCTGTTATTTAGCCTGATTGTGGTCATCACTTCACAATGTATATGTCTCTCAAAACATCACATTGAACACTTTAAATTTCTACAATATTTATTTGTCAATTATGCCTCAATAAAGCTGGTGGGGAAAGGATATTGAAGGAATTACAAACTTTAAAAAATGAAACACAATAGAGAACCCAGAAATAAAGTCATGTATTTACAGCCAACTTACTTTCGACAAAGTTGCCAAGAACATACACTGGGGAAAGAACAGTCTTTTCAATAAATGATGCTGGAAAAACTGGATATCCTTATGTAGAAGAAAGAAAATAGACCCCTCTTTCACTGTATGCAAAAATTAAATCAAAATGGGTTAAAGACTTAGGTGTAAGACCTGAAACTATGAAACTACTAGCAGAAAATATTACAGAAACGTTGCAGGACATTGGCCAGGCAAAGACTTACTGAGTAAGATCTCAAAAGCACAGGCAACCAAAGCAAAAACAGACAAATGAAATTATCTTAATCTAAAAAGCTTCTGCACAGCAAAGGAAACAATCAACAGAATAAAGAGACAAATTATAGAATGGGAGAAAACATTTGCAAACTGTCCATCTGATAAGGGATTAGTTAACCAGAATATAATGGCAGGGTGTGGTGGCTCTTGCCTGTAATCCCAGCAATTTGGGAGGCCAAGATGGGCAGATCACTTGAGACCAGGAGTTCAAGACCAGATTGGCCGACATGGCGAAACCTCGTCTCTACCAAAAATACAAAAATTAGCCACGGATGGTGGCGTGTGCCTGTAGTATCAGCTACTTGGGAGGCTGAGGCAGGAGAACCACTTGAACCTGGGAGACAGAGGTTGCAGTGAGCCAAGATCGCACCACTGCACTCCAGTCTGGGTGACAGAGTGAGACTCCATCTAAACAAAACAAAACAAAAGAACAGAACAGAATATAAAAGGAACTCAAACAGTTGAATAGAAAAAAAAAGAATCAAATAATTTAATTTAAAAATGTGCAGAAGATTTGAATAGACAACTTTCAAAATAAGACATACAAATAATCAACAGGTATATGAAAAAATGTTTAACATCACTAATCATTGGGGAAATGCAAATCAAAACCACAGTGAAATATCATCTCTCCTCATTTAAAATGGATGTTATGAAAAAGGGGAAAAAATGTTGGCGAGGATGTGGAGAAAGAGGAATGCTTGTACACTGTTGGTGGAAAGGTAAATTAGCACCGTCACTATGAAGAACAGTATGGTAGTTCTTTAGAAAACTAAAACAGAACTGCCATGTGATCCAGCAATCTCAGTACTGGGTGTATATCCAAAGGAAAGGAAATGAGTATATTGAAGATATATCTACACTCTCATGTTTATTGCAGCATTATTCACAATAGCCAAGATACGGAATCAACCCGAGTGTCCATCAATGAATGAACAGATTTAAAAATGCGATGTATATACACAATGGAATATTATTACTATGGAATACTATTCAGTCATAAAAAAGAGTGAAATGCTGTCATTTGCCGCAACATGGATAGAACTGGAGGACATCACGTTAACTGAAATAATCCAGGCACAGAAAGACAAATATCACATATTCTGACTCATATGTGGAAGCTAAAATTTGATCTTACGGTGGTAGAAAGTAGAACAATGGTTACGAGAGGCTAGGGTGGTTGGGGCGGGGAGATGAAGAGAGGTTGGTTAATGGATACAAATATCCCATTAAATAGAAGGAATAAGCTCTAGCGTTCAATAGCATGGTAGGGTGACTGTAGTTCACAACAATATATTGTATATTTCAAAAAGCTACAAGAGAAGCTTTGGAATGTTCCCAACACAAAGAAGAGAAAATTGTTTGAGGTGACGGATATCCCAATTACCCTGGTTTGATCATTACATATTGTATGCATCTATCAAAATATCACAGGTACACCATAAATACACACAACTATTATGTATCAACTTAAAATATGAGAAAACCCTAGCCTTCATGTATTCCATGATGACTCAGAATTACAACTCTGTTAGTTAGAATAAATATTTTATGATCTATTTTGATAAAATATGTATTGACTGCCTTACTGAATAACACACTGAATCTGAATGAAATCACACAACATCTGATCTGTGCTGCCTGTGGGAAAAAAATGATTTAGGAATTTTTGTTTCTTTCTGGAAACATCCTGGTCACAGCAGTAACAGTCAGCTTCAGATTTGTGTGGTCACTCATTTGTCTTTCTTATCAGCCTTAACTCCAGGCCTACAGCAGGTGGAGTGTGTCATGGTTTTAGAAGATAAACCGACGCGTCACTAGTAAATTAACTCTATCAATACTGGGAAAATTAACTCTTGTTGCCTGACAACATATTGCCTGGTTTCAAAGTAGAACCTCGCTATTCCTTACTATGCAGCCATAAAAAAGGATGAGCTCATGTCCTTTGCAGGGACATGGATGAAGCTGGAAACCATCATTCTCAGCAAACTATCACAAGGACAGAAAACCAAACACCGCATGTTCTCACTCATAGGTGGGAACTGAACAATGAGATCACTTGGACACAGGGCCGGGAACATCACACACCGGGGCCTCTCAGTGGGTAGGGGCTTACGGGAGGGATAGCGTTAGGAGAAATACCTAATGTAAATGACGAGTTGGTGGGTGCAGCAAACCAACATGGCACATGTACACCTATGTAACAAACCTGCACAGAACTTAAAGTATTAAAAAAAAAAAAAAAAAGAACTTGACTATTCCTATCATGGTACAAACGGAGCAACGTTAATGCATCCAGTTTATTCTAAATAATTTGAAGTCCATACACAAAAACAATTTCATGGGTGACAATATAGAAGCCACCTAAGGGTGTACGCATGACAGAAATTTGGGGGTCTTCCTTGGCACCTGCCTCTCACATTCAATCCATCTGAAGATCCACGTGGCCCTCCCCACCTCTGGTCACATCACGCCCCTGCCTCAAACCTTGTGCCTTCGCTTTGTGTCTGTAATAAACTAAGCCCCTCAACGAGGCCCACGGGAGCCCTGCAGAACTTTGGTCCTGGCTTTCTCCCTGTGCTCAGAGCACACAGCCACCATCCCTTCCCCACATTCATGGCCCTCCTTCAGGCTTCAGTTTACCAAGTACTGCCTCTGAGGGGCCTCGGCCCAGTATTTCCCAGAGAGCTCCTAGAAGCCCACCTCCAGCAAAAGACCAGGGCAGGTCTCTCATGACAAGCCCGCATTCCCAAGAGGTCCTAGAATGTGCACGTTCTCTGTGTGTGTATAGTGTATGTGTGTATGCCATGTATGTGTGTGTGTTTATGTGTTTGGTATGTGTTTTATATGTATATTTTGTATGTGTGTATTTACGTGGGTTTGGATAACTTGTATGTGTGTGTTGAGTATGTATATGTTTTGTATGTGTTTTTAATGTGTGTATGTGTGTGTTTGGCGTGTACAGGTTTTGTGTGTATATTTTGTGTTGTGTATTGTGTCTGTATGCTTTGTACATATGTTTAATGTGTGTATGGTTTTGTGTGTATGTGTTCATGTGTGTATATGTGTGTGTATGTTTTGCATGTGTGTGTGAGTGTGTGTTGTGTGTTTATGAGTGTGTGTTTGTGTGTGCATGTGTGTTGAGGAGAATTGGGGCATTCTGCCTCCTATACTGCTCTCAGCTCTAAGCCCTAACTTCAAACTCCGACACCAGGCAGCTCACATTCCTTACACCTTCATTCTCTTCATCACAATTGTCAATTGTGTGTGTAATTTATTTATATATCAGTTTGTTTAATGTACATCCTCCAGTTGCTCCAGCAATAGATGGAAAAGTGGGTGAATGGTTGGCTGGATGGATGGATGGGTGGATCGAGGGTGGGTGGATGGGTGGATGGGTAGATGGTTGGATGGATGGAGAATGGACAGACGGACAAATGAACGTATGGACAGGTGTGCAGGTGGATGGATGGGTGGGTGTATGGAAGGAAGGATGGATGGATGGATGGATGGATGGATGGATGGATGGATGGATGGATGGATGCATGAATAGATGGATGGGTGGATGGATGAAACCTGCATATGTCTTTGTATATAGATGCCACATGCTTTTGTACCTTTTATTTATTTGTTAAGCCAGTCATTGGTGAGGAGATAAATGTTAATATCATTCTCACCACTTAACAAGTATTAAACACCACTCATTCTAGACTACTCTTATGACATTGAAAGTAATGAGTTTCACTTCAATGTCTCTGATTCAGAAAAATGTAGAAGAAATGAAAAAAAGACAGTTATCATTCTAATGTTTAGGAATTTTTAAATGATATGCCAAAATTAACACATTGCAGTAAATGAGAATTTGCACGTTTTTCTATAAGGCTTTACATTTTCTGCACTTGTCTTTTTCACCATGTGTCTCCAAAGAAATTCAGACCCATTCTTCTCACCATGCTTCTCAGCCATAGTCCTAACGACACACACCTGTCTAGATGATAGCAAATATTTCTTGTGGGTTGAGGATAAATATTGAGCAACTGTGAACTGTTGGCACAGGACCCTGGTGCTGGAAGCCCGGAGTGCCCCCGCTGTGATCTTCATAGCGAGGACCATCAGCAAGGCTTATTGTGAGCAGTCCCCAAATCTGTGTGTAAGAGAAAAATGAGTATGGATTTCCTTGGAAATACTTTTTTCTTTCTCTCTACAAGATAACGGTACAATATCAATGAGGGTAAGTTGGCCTGTTCAAGAGGACTAAGTATAAAAGATGTAAAATAATCTATTGCATATTTCATTTGTTTTATGTCCTCCAAAACTAGCATAAAGGACAAATATCAAGCAGGCCACTTTTGTCGTGGAACTTGTACACATATTGTATCATATCTGATGGAGATTTACATGCTAAAATAATTATGGCTTTAATAAAAAGAAAGAAAAATGACTAACCCTTGAGCCACACTCTGGATTCAATTTTGCTTGTAGCAAAATAGATTTGAAAGATGTGACTGCCATTCTGAAATGGGGAAGTCAACAATGTGTTCACTCGGAAGTAAATGAATTCACACTGGTGTCCCAGATCTGATTTCCTATGGAACCAAGTGTCCTTCTAGTCTAAAAAGAGAGCCTCTGTGTCCCTCTATGGAATTCGTCTCTGCATTCAGTTCAGCAGTGTTAACTGAGAGTCTACTCTGTGTCTGGTAGATGTTTGCAATGTCAGTGCAGACAGAAAATCTTACCATTCATGGAGCCTTCCTTTTAGTTGGGGAGGGAGGACAAATGACAATAATGACCATATCAAATAAGAATGCACTTGAGGTCTTATGTTAGAAGATGATAAATGTTAGGAGAACCTTTTTTCAAAAGTAGGCCAGAGAGATTAGGCATGGGGAGACAGATGTGGATTGTAATTCTTTAAAAATGGTTAGGACAGCCTTCAAGGTGACATCCTCTGAGTGGCAGCTTGCATGAGGTGAGCCAGCTTGCATGGGTATCAGAGGGAAGAATGTTCCAGGCAGAGGGAACAGCCAGTGCAAAGGCCCTAAATCTTGCCTGGATGAGGAGCAGAGACACGGTGCTAGAATCAGTGGATTGCAGGCCCTGGTGAGGTCAAAGCCTTTCTGGAATGTTTGAGGCACTAGAGGGAAAAAGCAGGAAAGACAGGAGGAAGTTCATGAGCCTGACCTCTGCGTGGAAAAAAATGCCAACCTTTGTCAGCATGCAACTACATTCCGTCCACCTCCTCTGCTTTGGCAGTGGGAAGTCAGGATGTAGAGTTCTACTTAGTCTGCATTACTGACTGCTTATGCGGAGCCTGTAAGGATGACCTAGGCATCACCTCTTCCCCTTGGGAGAGAACAGCAAGTCTCTGCAGCCCAAGGTACAGGACACTGCCTGTGGGTGAGCACCTCAGGGAAGGCCTGCTGGCTCTGAGCACCAGCTCACCTTGGCGCCAGAACACTGAGCTTCACCCGCAAAAACAAGCAGTTGTGTTCAGCCATGATCAGTCCCTGGAGGCTTGAAGTCTTGGAATTCCCCTCAGCTGCTCTTTACTTGCTGCTGACCAAAACAAAACAAAATGAAGCCTCAGTGTGAGCAGCCAAAGGGCGAAACTCGCATCCATTTTATTTATCAGGAAACCTGAATAAATGCATGACTTTCTGGAGTGTGTTTTCCTGTACTTCCAGATCCTGGGTGTGGAAACAATACATTTCAATCACGACTTGTTTTTAAACAAGTCTTCTCACTAAAAATGTGATGGGCCCTGCTCCATGCCAAAAAAAAAAAAAGTTACTTGCAATTATTACAAATTATTGCAACAAACCGTGCTTTTCAAAATGATTTAATCAGGGCATATTTTGAAGACTTATTCTTGGCTGTTCGTTTGAAATCATGAAATGAGGCTGCTCTGTTGGACTTGGGAGCCCCTCAAATTAAGATTCTGCGGTTAATAGCTTAGCCTCTTAGCATGTCCCCTGCTGTCGGTTTTGCAAGTTTCTGATGTCCTTTAAATTGCTCTACCAGGCTGACAAAACATCATTCCCGGGGAATATTTGCCTCACATGATCAGAAAAGATAGCGCGAGGGAGATCTGAATTTCAAGTATTTTTTAAAAACCAGATGCTGCAGATTTAGGGGCAATTTTTATTCTTATTTTAAATTCTCTGAGCTTCCGACCTTTCACTGCTGGAAGACGTGCTTCGTGTTTTAATACTGTTTTAGGAGACATTTTCGAATGTCTTGATTTGGTCTATATTTTAGATTCTGATATTCCAACAGCAAGAGTTTTGTGCCTATTTTTCATATTACGTTGTCCCTCTTGTTTTGGAGAACAGAAAATTGAAGTTTACGAGTCAACATATCAGCTCCTAGATTGATATTTGATCACGCTAATCTTGAGAAGATTCCTGTGATAACAGAAGTGAAATGGCCTTTATCTTTTTGACAATCCCATCTGATTTTTTTTTCTTTTTTGGCCTTCAAAGTGGATGTCCAGACTTGAGAATGCTGAGTGAATTTTGACCTTCAGATTTTTAGATCAAATCAGTCCCATACTTTTCCATCATCCATGGAATTGTTAAAGTATAGAAGGCAATCCTTCTAGTTTATAGAGGCTAAAATGCCATCCATTAAAAATGACTATATATATACACATATTTATAGCAACTCAAAACTATATATTAAGTATGAGTAGAAAAAAAGCTTTAAATTGAGAATAGTTGTATATGAAAATCAGTCATCTATGTCTTCATCTTCTATTTTTTTAATGAAAGGAAAGATGACTTGGTATGTTAAGGACTCTATGAGTTCTTCAGGGGCAATTAGTTCAGAGAGAAAAATTGGTGTTTCACAGATGAGTAGAAGATAAAATTGTAGATCATTATGGCCAGAAGAGATGATAAAATTATTTAGCCAAAGCCCATTTCTCCAACAGAGGGACAGAAGCACAGGGGGCACAGGTAGTTCTCTCATCCCAACGCCCTTCATCTGTGGACCCATCTATCCTTCCACTCTCAGACCCAGTATGGAATCCATCCAAAGAGGACCAGCATTTGTGAAGAGGCCTTGCTCTGCCTTCATGTTCAAATTGGCTTGCAAACTTTGAGCCTTCTCAGGTCAAAGGCTCTCCGCCATAACCTGTCTTTCCCTGTTGCAATGGCTCTGGAGTCTACCAGAGTAACTGCACCATTTGTACTTTACTGCTGGTTAGTGGCCGCCCATGTGAGACTCTTCCCCAGCACTTCTGAGACCCACATCAACGTTCTTTCCAAACCACCATTCTGCTGGGAAGAAGTAATACACAGACATGGAATAAACAACTCTTCAGCCATCAAAGGCCATCTTTCCAAAGGCCTCTTTGGGCTCATCCTCCCCATCCCTGACTCAGGAACTCACAGGGAGACGTCACGGCGGCCGCTGACCCATGGCATGCTCACTCCCTTGCACTCCAAGTTTCACCAGTCTTGTACCTTGTAAAGCAGAAACGTGTGGGTTTTTTTCTCTCTAGAAATCAGAAATCCCATTTTGAACAAAACAATTCCGAATATTCTATGTCACTTGACATTGTCCCAAAGCACCTATCAGAGTATTTTCATTGCGCCCACACCCCTTACATCTGCTTTTCCAATTAGTTTTCACTTCTAATTTGCCTTCCTCATTGAGCGCAGGTGCTCACACAACAGGTGCTGTCTAATATTGTGCTTGACAGAGCATCTCTTTTCACACGTTGCCATGAATGTGGAGTTAGGCTTTGCATCTAATTTTGACTATGACATCCTTGGTAGTTGAACACAGCTGACTCACACTGGGAGGAAGATATTTTTTGGTTTCCATAATTTCGTCCTTCAAAGATTTCTAAAGTACATTCTCACCAAAAGATCTATCCTGGAGGATGCGCAGTTTGTCCTGATTTCAGGTCTGAGAGCCATCCTAACAGTAGGTATTTCATGGCAGGCTCTCCTAGGCTTGGTAGGCACGTCAAGGAGGTTTTGTTTAATCGCGTCTTTATGAAGATGTGGGCTGAGAGTCAACCTCCCTGCCCTCCCCATTGCGTTCTGACATCCAATCTTGGCCCTAAGTAATACAGAAAGAAGTGGAGATTTGGCAATTAGCCAGCTGATTTGATTAACATAGACAGGTTACTAAATGCAAATGGATTTTTTTAGACACTAAGCCACTCTACCTTGCTAGCCGTGTACATTTATCAAATTAAATGGAACAATGCCAAGACTCTACTTCATGTTGTGCTGTGAAGGTACAGCCCAAGAAATGCACCAGATCCTGGGTTACTTAAGGTCTGCAGCAGGCATCAGATGATGATTTCAATTCTTGATCTGTACTTAAAATTAGGGCCTCATTTTTGTTTTTTGTTTTTTAATTTTTATTTTTTGCCTAAAACTTTCAAACTGAATCTTAGTTGTAAAATCCTTCATACAAATGGTATTTTATTATTTTATTTTTGGGGTTTTTTTGAGATACAGTTTTACTCCGTCACCCAAGCTGGAGGGCAGTGGCACGATCTCGGCTAGAATTACAGGCGTGTGCCACCACGCCTGGCCAATTTTTGTACTTTTTTTTTTTTTTAGTAGAGACAGGGTTTCTCCATGTTGGCCAGGCTGGTCTTGAACTCTTGACCTCAAGTGAACCACCTGCCTCGGCCTCCCAAAGTGCTGGGATAACAGACGTGAGGCACCGTGTTCCGCCTCAAATGGAATTTCAGAGAGTAGCCCAAGAGGTTAATGGAGCTGCTTTGATTAGCCCCAGACAAAACTCCCCCTATCCCCACAACCCCCCGAAAAGTGTATTTTGAAATGCACGATTTCCACAAAACTTATCATTGACCAAATCCAGTCATACAGTCTGTGTGGGTCAGGAAAAACAAGAAGGAAAATAGATGGTACCCTCAAACAAGGATAATGGGAGGAGGTTTTATTTACAAAGGGACCTTTTTCGAAGGCGTGGTGAAGGGTAGGGAGCCACGAGGGGTGAGCACAGGAATTCAGGCCAACAGCTGCAAGATTGCCATCCAGCTCCAACCTCCAGGGCTGGTGGGAGGAGGGGAAGGAGATGTCGCAGAGCCTGGGAGGGGAGACAGTCGTGCAGAGCAGGCCACTTTGAGAGGACCTTCATGCCTTTTTGTTAATGTTGGGGGAACCAGGAAATAAATATCCCGAACCCTCTGGGACTACCCTCTGGTAGTCCCCTGCTGGGCTACTCATTGGCTAAACCCAACCAGATGCCAGAGGGCACAGAACCCATTGACGCAACCCGGACAGATCAACTTTATGGGGACGCCAGCAGAGTGACATGGAGATGGAGCTGGGGAGTCCACTTGTCTTCACTCTGTCTAGCTCTTCCTTCCCGGTTGCGTGGCATAGTCTCATGAAGATCTGTAGGCTTTCAGCACTGAGTTATTTCAATGGCTTCACAACAGGCCTTCCCACTTCCATCTTTCTATCATACCATTGTGGAAGGTATGATAGTATGATGGTATGATTGTCTTCAAACATCACAGAAAGACGAGGTTGCAAAGCTGCTTAAGATGTTCTAGTTTATCTCACTTTTGATACTTGAACCATACTAGAACATCCCCATGTGTAATTGTAAAGCCAACACTTAGATCCCTCTTCACCCCAACAGAAGCCCGTATCAACATCATGAACTTGAGAGTTTGGTAGGTCCCCTAATGTTGAGCTAAAATCTACTTCTCAGAACTTCTTTTTACTGTTCTTAGTTATAGAGATGCAGAGAAAAGTCAATTCTCTCTTCCACACAAGAGCCATTTGCTCATACATCCTAATACCCAGATACCCAGATATCCAGCGACCACCTGCCTGGATATTCCTGCCTGCCCTTCTGCAGAGTAAATCCCAGTCACCTCCCTGCAGTAGCTCTGCATTCTACAAACAGGCCAGCTGATTGCTTATGGCTTTGAATTGATGTTCTTGGCACACGGAAAGCCCACAACAGATATGCTTTAATGAACGAATACATCCTGTAAGTGATTTCTTCTCGGCGATGCCCTCCTATTTCAATTATTTAGGAAGCTAAGTAATATGCAGCTGCAGCCTGAGGCTCCTGCTGTTGTATTAAACGCCCGGACTTGTTATCCTGTAGTGTTATTCGGAACTCCAGTGAATAAGCTTTTCTAAATGTTTTTCAAATCAAAGAACAGAATCTTAGAAAGATGGAGGGGGTCTTAACCAGACTGGGTGGCTTAAACAACAGATGTTTATTGTCTCACAGTTCTGGAAGCTAGAAGTCCAAGATCAAGATGGTGACAGAGTTATTTTCTTCTGAGGCCTCTCTCCTTGGCTTATAGATGGCTGTCATCCCCCTGTGCCTTCACATGGTCTTCCCTCTGTATCTTAATCTCCTCTTCTTATAAGGACACCAGTTACATTGGATTAGAACTCATGCAAAAGACCATGTTGTAACTTAATTACCTCTTTAGAGACCTTAATTCACATAAGGTTACATTCTAAGTTACTAGGAATTCCCAGGGCTTCAACATATGAATTTGGCATGGGAAAGGGAACACACTTCAGCCGCTAACAGAGGGTCACCTAACCTGGTCATTGCTCTAGTGCCCTTGCAGGAATGCCTTCCAAAATATCAGTCATGAAAGCAGCTGCCAGACATCTGCTTGGGTCCTTATGAGGATGAGGAGTTCACCATTTCACAAGCCAGCCCTTTCCTTTGCTGGGCAACTTTGAGTGTTGGAGTTTTTGCACATGTTGATGGAAAACAAGGATCTCTGTAATATTTCCTTTTAGCTTGGTCCTTGCTCCAAGAAGAGCACTGGGAGTTCTGCCCTCTCTTCTACATGTTAGCTCTTCCTTTATGAATAGACTTCACCAGCCCATTTCAGGCAAAAGAAGATGCCTTGATTGGATCCCCAACCGCGAGCACTCAGTTCTGATAATCGGATTCCCCAATTCACAGATGCTCATTACTGAAAAGCCCACAGAGGCGTTTTTCTCATTCAAAAGTGGAGAGCCACATTGCTGGACCGGAATTCTCCTCCCAACGCTGCGTTTTCCCAGGGTTGCTTTAGTGGAAAAGACCCCCCTCCCTCCCACACATTCCTTAAGGAACGATCCATTCCTGAGTCCCACGCAGGAATCCAGAATCGACATGTCCCTGTGTGTTCGTCAACATTTTCCTAGTGCTTTCATGTTGATGAGAGATGAATCAACCCCATAAACCTTGGTTATTTCCCTTAGCGACTGGAAGAATAATTAACAGACAGGGCTTTGTTCTTCAGAATAGAGTATCTGCAGCAAACTCGAACTGCACAGGCAGGCCAAGGTCAGGGCAGCTGCCAGCAGATTGCCCACGCTCCCAGCCGTCATCATCAGCCCTGGGGAGAGCCTCTGACCCAGCGGAGCAGCGCCAAGGCTGGCGTGCATGCAGAAAATCTCCTGCTTCCTCCTGGCCTTAATCAACCTACATACCAATATTTTCCCCCACTTACATTAATTTTAATATCATGACAGTTTAAACATGTTAAAAGCATGGCTCTAATCATGATCCCACGCAAAAGCCTCCAGGGGTTTACCATTGCCTATTGAATATAGGCAAAACTTCCAACCATGCCTTTAGTGCTGTGCTTGTTATAATCCATTTGCCTCCCCCCACCCCACGCCATGCTCATCCCGGGGCTCCAGGAGGCTGATCTCTGAGAACAGAATTGCCTGGGCTTTCCCCCAGTGGCTTCTGGTTGGGCTCAAACAACTGGAAGAAGCAACAAGAGATTGATGGATGAGAGGAGAAAGCGGTGGCGTTTGTCCTGCCCACACCTTCCCTGCTCAGTGCTACTGAACAGCGACTGGATCCCCCCGAGAGCACAGCCCTGCTGGCTGGCCCTTCCTCCGGGGTTCTGCCCCTTCCTTCACCAGATCTAGGGTTGAGGGGCTGCTCCCTACTGACACCGTCCTGATACCTTATTATCTCTTGAGTCCCTTAACCGCCAGAGGCTCTTGACCTGACTTTTCCTTCTAGAACAAAATGAGTATAAATGTCCCAGGGTAAATGAACCCAGTCTACATCTCCATTCTGCTCTCCTATCTTCCTAACTTGCAGCCTGAACCTCAGTGACGCTTTTCTACCCACTGTACGAAAAGTCATAAGTCTTTCAACTCTGCATAATAGAATAACTTGAAAAAATAAATAAATATCACTGTCTCAGCCCCAGCCTCTGAGATTCTGACTCAGCGGACCTGGAGTGGGGAAGAACTGCGTGACTGTGCACCAGTAGAGCCCGTGCCAATGGCGAGGATCTGGCTGGGCAGGGGAAGCCCCCAGCACAGGCATAGCTTGTTTAAAGCGCTCCAGGTGATTCCCATATACAGCCACGACTGAGAGCCACTGTGTCGCTTTGATTTTCCTCCTCTATGGAATACACCCATCTGTCCTGCCCATCAGCACGTCATGCAGTCCCACCTTCAAAGTCCATCTCAGATGAGCCTTTCCGTGAAGCTTTTTAAGTCTGCCCTCAACCCCATCCCAACCAAGTGCACATGTCTGTCCTTTGAAGACCCATGGCTGTGGGGATTTTTTTTCTCTTTACTTTATATGAGAGTTGGTGAGCCAGGCAGCCTTTTCACCCAATGACCTCCGATGATGCTGTAGGCATGTACATGTGAAACAACTGAGTCATCTCATCCAACTTCCCACTCAGTGCAGGAAGCGCAGGCTTGGGCGATACTAGGTCAAGTGTCTCTGGTGTCTTGTGTCCTGCCACCACTTTTCCAATTTAAAAAGACTGGAATTGATTCCAGTTCAAATTCTAAACCCCGCCTCCTTACATCTTCCTAGCTGTTTAACTTCATATTCCTTTAAAATGTTTTGTAGAAAATCAATTCTATAATCATGTTGTAGAAGAGCAGTGTTTTGTTTAGCTGTTACATCTGAGTATTAATTAATTGTTACAAATCACAATCAATAGGTACAAATGCTGTGTTCAAAACAATTCAATATTTTCTGTGAAAACCGTGATTTACTTAGCTTTAGGCCATACTGCAAATACACAAGAATGTGGTTATTATTTTTAAAAAACAGCTTCTTTGGTTCTGGGAGATGAAGCAATATGACAATTTTTCATGCTGGTCTAGAGCTAGATCCTTCCTCAGTTTAATGGTAAATGAGGCAGCCTCATCATCTTTTTTTTTTTAACTTTCCTTCTCCTCCTCAAACACTTCGTATCCGTCTCACCTTGCATTGACGCCTGTGTGCTAGGCTCTCCTGCCATAATCACAATTAACTGATAACACTGAGTGTGAACAGTGCTCACCTGCCACTCATTAAGGCCCTCCACTCTTTGCTCACTGGTAATAAGTATTCATTCTTCATCACATTGATAACACTGGCAGTTGTAAGATGCACCATTATTTTCTGTGCCACTAAGGAAGAAAAAAATCACTAATAAATAAACTGTGGCAAGCTGTCAACTGGAAGGTGGTGTTGATTGTGGCACACATCACGACGTCAGAGATGTTACTATAGGAAAATATGCGTGTGTTGGAATCTATTAAATACAGCATTCCACACCACCATTGCTTCCTTCCTGTGAGCTCCACAGTGATCGTATGTCTGCCTCCAATTATTGTCTAAAGTGGATTCTGGAAACCACAATCCTTAATTTTGGCTGTGTCACCATCTTCCTCCTCTTATATCTATGATATCTCATTAGATTACCTTGCATTCAAAGAGAGATCTCTTTTGTTTAAGAGGCGGGTTTTTGTTGACACAAGAAGCTTATCTTGTAAGGGGACAGCATAGTCCAGGGACTAGAAGACATTGTCTTTGAAATAGTCAAGTTCATTGGCAACATGTGTCAGTCCTGGGAGATTTCTGAAATACTCAATGACTTTTGGGAGAGTAGCTAAAGCTATTTACCATGACAGAAATATTCATTACATTATTACTATTTTGAAATGTCACAAATTGCTTTTTAATTGAAAAAAGAGTAACATATAAAAGTACATATTTATTCTCATGTTACCCACAAAGCTGAAATGATGTTTTAATGTTTTTATCTAAACCTTTTTTTTTTTTTTTTTTTTTTTTGAGACAGTCTTCTCTGTCACCCAGGCTGGAGTGCAGTGGCACAGTCTCAGCTCACTCATTGCAGCCTCTACCTCCCAGGTTCAAGCAATTCTCATACCTTAGCCTCCCGAGTAGCTGGGATTACAAGCATGAACCACCATGCCTGGCTTGTATTTTTGGTAGAGACAGGGTTTTGCCGTGTTGGTCAGCCTGGTCTCGAAATCCTGGCCTCAAGTGATCCACCCGCCTCAGCCTCCCAAAGTGCTGGGATTACAGATGTGACTCACCTATGCAGAATATAATCAAAAATCTATTTTTTTCAATGCCTGCATTTTTTTTTCTTGTAAGATTTCCCACAGGTTCTAAAATGCTCAGAGACATTTTAAAAATACTGAGGACATGGGAAGGTGTTTTATGTGATTTGACATGGAGGGGCAATTCCTAAAAATAGAACTAGATGCCTATTCTAAGCAACATGCTGCATCAGATGCTGCAAGCAGGCTTCAATGCTGAGACCATCACTTGGCAGCAAATTTAGATTTCTCTTTCCAAACTTAGGTCATGTTCTCTTTTGATGTTTATTATTTTTAAACTGTTTAATTTGCCCTCTACAGTGCTAATTTCTGTTAGAGGAAAAGTTTGAGAACTTGCAAATTGAGTACTTTTTTTTTCTTGTAGAAGATACCAGTGAGACAGTGTATGTTGTGGCTAGGAGTTGGAGACCTGGATTCCATTCTGAACTCTTCCAGTGACAAGCTGTGTACCATTGAGAAAGTTGCTATGAGAACCTCAGTTTCCTCATCTATGTAATGGTGAAAATAATAGCTATTTCATTTGGTTGTGGTGGTCATAAAATGGGTTATATAATTAGCAACATCTATCAACATCTTAAATACACCTTATCTTTGGTTCAGTAATTCTAAATGTAGGAATTTGTATTACAGGTATATTGGCACAATTGCACAAATGGTATCTATGGAAAGATTTGATGTGCTTCTGAATGTGAAAAAAAAAAACAGAAAGAGATTAAAAGGCCAACTGTAATGTGGGGAAAAATCTGGAAAATGATATTTAATACATGAAAGCTCTTAAAACTAAATCAAGAAAAAATATCATATTAGAAAAATGGGCAAAGAATATAAGTATTTAGATAATTAAAGAAGAAATTTAGTTGATTGCTATGTTGATATTTACCAGGAATAAACAAACACACACACAAAGTATAAAATAATTATATACCATTTGTTCATTATCAAATTAGCAAGATTTCTAGAGATAATAATAGTCAGCATTTGCATGTGGAACTAGATTTCTCATGCTCTGTTGATGGGGCTATAACTTGCATAAACATTCTGTATCATGTTTTAACAATATGTAAACATCTTAACGTTGTTTTCCCCCTGGCAAAATAGTTCCTCTTCTGGGAATTTATCTGAGGAAATAAGTACATATGTACTCAGAGAAGCATGTACTTCAAAACGGCATTGACAATAGAAGATAAAAAGAAACAAGTGAAATGTACAATAAGAAATTGGTTCAGAAAGGATTATATCAATCATGAAACTACGCCAAAGTACAAAACTCACTGTTACAGCAGATACACAAATGAGAAAGAAAAAGGAGTCAAATGTTGTCACTACAAAAAAACTAACAATTGTAAGGTAGATAATAAAAGAGAAAGAAACAAAGGATAAACAAAATAATCAGAAAAACAATTAACAAAATGACAGGAGTAAGTCCTCATCTGTCTATATGTAAATGGTTTAAATTCCCAAATTAAAATTTTTAGACTACTGAATGGATTAAGAAAAAAAAGACCCAACTATGTCCTGCCCAGAAGAAACTCACTTCACCTATAAAGACACACAGAGACTGATAGTGAAGTGATGAAAAAAAATATTCCATGCAAATGGAAACGAAAAGCATGCAGGAGAAGCTATACTTATATCAGACAAAATAGACTTTAAGACACATGTAACCTACCAAGATAGAACCAAGAAGAAATAAAAAACCTGAACAGACCAATAATTAGTTACAAGATTGAATCAGTAATAAAAAGTCCTCCCAACAAAGAAAAGCCCAGGACCAGATGGCTTCACTGATGAATTTTACCAAACTTTGAAAGAAAAACGAACACTTCTCAGGTGTTAAACAAGAAACAATTCTTCTTCAACTATTCCAAAAAATGGAAGATGAGGGAATTCTTTCAAACTCATTCTATGAGTCCAACAATACCCTGATACCAAAACCAGAGAAGGACACAACAACAACAAAAAAGGAAATACAGTCCAATATCCCTGATGAACATAGATGCAGAAATTCTCAACAAAACACCAGCAAACCAAATGCAATAACACTTTAAAAAGATAATACATCATGATCAAGTGAGATTTATCCTAGGGATGCAAGGACTGTTCCAATATAAGCACATTAATAAATATATTACATTAAAATATCAGAATGAAGAAGAAAAAACATGAAATTATCTCAGTAGATGCAGAAAAATTTGATAACACTCAACATCCCTTCATGATAAAAACTCTCAACAAATTATTCATTTAAGGAACATACTTCAACATGATAAAGGCCATATATGACAAAGCCTTTCCTCTAAGCACTGAACAAGACAAGGATGTCCACTTTCACCATTCTCATTCAACATAGTACTGCTAGTCCTAACCAGAGCAACCAGATAATAGAAAGACATAAAAAGCCTCCAAATTGGAAAAGAGAAAGTCAAATTGTCCCTGTTTGCAGATGACATGATCTTATATATACAAAAACCTAAAGACTCCACCAAAAGAGAAAAAACCTCGTAAGAACTGATAAATGAATTCAGTAAGGTTGCAGGATACAAAATCAACACACAAAAGTCAGTAGCATCTCTATATGCTAACTGAATTATCTGAAGAAAATATCAAGAAAACAATCCTGTTTACAATAGCTACAAAACATAAGACACCTAGGAATAAATTCAACCGAAGTGATGAAAGACTTCTATATTGAAAACTATAAAATACTGATGAAATAAATTGAAGAGGACAAAAAGAAATGAAAAAATATTCCATGCTCATAGATTGGAAGAATTAATATCAATCAAATGACCATACTACCCAAAGCAATGTACAGATTTAATATGATCTCTATCAAAATATCAATTACATTCCTCACAGAAATAGAAAAAACAATCCTAAAATTTGTGTGGAACCTCAAAAGACCTTGAATAGCCAAAGCAATCCTGAGCAAAAAAACAAAACAAAGCAAAAAAAATAAAAATAAAAAATAACAAAGCTGAAGACATCACACTACCTGACTTCAAAATGTACCACAAAGTTATAGTAACCAAAGCAGCATGGTATTGGTATAAAATGACATATAGACTAACGGAAAAGAATAGAGAACCCAGAAAAGATTCACATATTTACAGCGAACTTATTTTTGGCAAAAGTGCCATGAACATTGGGAAAAGGACAGCCTCTTCAATAAATGGGGCGGGGAAACTTGATATTCATGGAGAAACCTGATATTCATTCCTATTTCTCACCATATTACAAAAATCAACGCAAAATACATTAAAGACATAAACATAAGACCTCAAACTATAAAACTACTAGAAAAAAATATGGGAAATGCTTCAGGACATTGGTCTAGGCAAAGATTTTATAGCTAAGACCACAAAAGCACAGGCAAGGAAAACAGAAGTAAATAAATGAGGCTGTATTAAACTGAGCCACTTCTGCATAGCAAAGGAAACAATCAGCAGTGAGAAGACAGTCTGTAGAATAGGAGAAAATAATTACAAAGTATTCATCTGACTAGAAATGAATATTTAGAATATTCAAGGAACTCAATTCAGCACCAGAAAAGAAAAATCCCATTAAAAAGTCGGCAAAAATTTTGAATAGAAATTTCTCACAAGAAGACTACGATTGGCCAATAGGTATATAAAAAATATTCTACATCACTGATCATCAGGGAAATGCAAATCAAAACCACAATGAGATATCATCTCAACCCAGTTAAAATAGCTATTATCAAAAAGATAAAAAAATAAGGCTGTGCACGGTGGCTCACGCCTGTAATCCCAGCACTTTGGGAGGCCAAGGCAGGTGGATCACCTGAGGTCAGGAGTTCGAGACCAGCATGACCAACACGAAGAAACCCCATCTCTACTAAAAATACAAAATTAGCCAGGCATGGTGGCATATGCCCGTAACCCCAGCTACTTGGGAGGCTGAGGCAGGAGAATTACTTGAACCTAGGAGGCGGAGGTTGTGGTGAGCTGAGATAGCACCATTGCACTCCAGCTTGGGCAACAAGAGTGAAACTCCATCTAAATAAATAAATAAAAAGACAAGATAAAAAATAACAAATGCTGGTGAGAATGCACAAAAAGCTCATCAACAGATGAATAAAGAAAATGTGGTCCATGTACACAGTGCAATACTATTCAGCCACAACAATGAATGAACTCCTGTCATTTGCAGCAATGTGGATGGAACTGAATGTTAAGTGAAATAAGCCAGACACAGAACAACAAATATCACATGTTCTGACTCATATATGGGAGTTTAAAAAGTTAATCTCACAGAGGTGGAGAGTAGAATGATAGTTTTCAGGGACTAGGGAAAGGTGAGGGAGGATGAAGAGAGGTTGGCAAATGGGTACAAACATATGGTTAGGTAGAAGGAATGAGTTTGAATGTTCAATAGCAGAGTAGGGTGACTATGGTTAACAACAGCGTATTGTATATTTCAAAATAGGAGAGAATGTTTAAAATGTTCCCAACACAAAGAAATGATAAATGGTTGAGACTATTGATATCCTACTCTGATCACTACACCTTGTATGCATATATTAAACTGTCACATGTACCCCATAAGTATGTACAATTAGTATGTATCAATAAAAAATTACAATAATTTAAAATTTTTAAAAAGCAATTGGTTCAATAAATTATATTGAAACACTGTTCAGCCACTTAAAATGATGCCACAGAAAGTACTTGTTGATGAGAAAATATGTCATAATTTATTCATGAAAAAAAGAGGGAGAGTTTTCAAATCTGTGCATGGACATAGCCCTCTCTGCCCCAGTGCCTTTGCCCAGGCTGTTTGCTTCAACTGGGGGAAGTCTTTCCCCTCATCTCTCATCATTACTGTGACTCTTTGAGATCTGAGCTCGCTCCCTGAAATCCAGGCTATGAAAGCTTCCTATTTCACATGCTTGCTGCACTCCGTATGTTTTCTTGGAGGCATGTTACATCATAGTCATTCAATAATTATTTCATCAACTGGTTTTGATGAGTGACTCCTTCTGGAGCACAAGCTCTAGCAGGGCAGACAGAAGCTGGCCCCGTTTCTCTCTGGAGTAGCCCAGTGTCCACAGTTTAGCAGGCATGGAGGAGATGAACATTAACATCATTCATTCCGGGGAGGAAAAAATTTATGTGTGCAGCAAGAAAATACTTGGAAATATCACTCTGTGCTTTTCTCTCACAAAGTTTTAATTTTTTTCTGTACTATTCTTGCACATCTACTGTTTAATTCATTAGCAAGTATGTTCTTTTTTTTACTATTTTAGATATTATCTTCTTTCTTAAATTATATTTTCTGTTTGTTGCTATTGTTACATAGCAATGAAATCTTTTAAAATATAAACTACCATCAGAGTGAACAGGCAACCTACAGAATGGGAGAAAATTTTTGCAATCTACTCATCTGACAAAGGGCTAATATCCAGAACCTACAAAGAACTCAAACAAATTTACAAGAAAAAAACAAACAACCCCATCAAAAAGTGGGCAAAGGATATGAACAGACATTTCTCAAAAGAAGACATTCATACAGCCAACAGACACATGAAAAAATGCTCATCATCACTGGCCATCAGAGAAATGCAAATCAAAACCACAATGAGATACCATCTCACACCAGTTAGAATGGCGATCATTAAAAAGTCAGGAAACAACAGGTGCTGGAGAGGATGTCGAGAAATAGGAACACTTTTACACTGTTGGTGGGATTGTAAACTAGTTCAACCATTATGGAAAACAGTATGGCGATTCCTCAAGGATCTAGAACTAGATGTACCATATGACCCAGCCATCCCATTACTGGGTATATACCCAAAGGATTATAAATTATGCTGCTATAAAGACACATGCACACGTATGTTTATTGCAGCACTATTCACAATAGCAAAGACTTGGAATCAACCCAAATGTCCATCAGTGACAGATTGGATTAAGAAAATGTGGCACATATACACCATGGAATACTATGCAGCCATCAAAAAGGATGAGTTTGCGTCCTTTGTAGGGACATGGATGCAGCTGGAAACCATCATTCTTAGCAAACTATCACAAGAACAGAAAACCAAACACCGCATGTTCTCACTCATAGGTGGGAACTGAACAATAAGATCACTTGGACTCAGGAAGGGGAACATCACACACAGGGGCCTATCATGGGGAGGGGGGAGGGGGGAGGGATTGCATTGGGAGTTATACCTGATGTAAATGATGAGTTGATGGGTGCAGCACACCAACATGGCACAAGTATACATATGTAACAAACCTGCACGTTATGCACATGTACCCTACAACTTAAAGTATAATAATAATAAATAATTATTGACAGTAAAAAAAAAAAAATATATATATATAGAACTTTTATTTGGCAACTTGATGGACACTCTTTCTTATGTAGACTTCGATATTATATGTCAAGAATGACATTTTTTTCTTTCAAATCCTTATACTTGGTATTTCTTTTTCTTGCTGCATTGGCTAGGACTTCTAGTACAATGTGGATTACAAAAACTGATAGTGAACATTCTTGCTTCTTCCTGATTTTAAAGGAATATTTATATTATTTCATCACTAAGTATAATTTTTGCTATAGGTTTTTGATACCTATACTTTATCACTTATGCTAAGAGTTTATATAATAATTAGGTGTTGAGTTATAATATATGCTTTCACAGTCACATATTAAAATGATCTCTTTGGTGTTTCTTAATCTGTTAATATAGTAAAATAATAGAATGTATGTTTATGAGTTTGGCCTATAATTCTTCATTCTTGTACTTTTCCTGTCAAATTTTAGGGTCCATGTTATGCTGACCTCAAATATGAGTTGGGGGTCATCCTTTATTTTCAGTTTTCAGAAAAACTTTGCATAAGATTAGGATTCCTTGAATATATCGTGGAACCTACATGTGAAACCATATGGGATTGGTGTTCATTTTGTGGGGAGATTTTAAACTACTGATTCAATTTCCTTAATAAGACATTCCAGTTTTCTATTTCTTTTTTGTCAGTTTTTGTGATTTTATGTTCTATTACTTTTCTTTTTTCTTTATTATATTTTATGAGTTCTTTTCAGCATATTCACATGGGAAAGGAAGAGCAGTGTGAACTAGCAAAATTTGTATCTTAATCAAAATGAAGGTCTTCATAATGCACAATTGATTGTGTGTGTGTCAGAGTGAGAGCGAGGAGAGAGAAAGAGAGACACATGTGGTAGGGGAGAGCAGGTGTTACTGTAATCTTTGCTTTTTCAGCCCACGGAAATCAGCAGTTCCAGAGCTAGTCACAATTCAGACTCTGGGTCCTTTATCCAGCCTTATTAACAGCTTGCTTCCTATAAGGATGACATGTTCATGTGCTCTCTCCGTCACTATCTTCATCTGGGACCCAGGCAGCCCCTGTAAGGAGCTGTCAGTTTGCCTTCCGCACTTACACGCCATGGAGACTCATGCTCTGCTGACCTTGCCTGAGGCATCGTGTCTCTGTGTCTTCTCCCACTCCTGATTTATCTTCAATGTACTTTTTCAGTCTTGATTATAAATTTTAAGTGGGATTTACTGATGTTTTCTACTTTCTTTTAAAAGGTGTCTTATATCTGTTCTATTGTTTGGGAGATTTGCAAGGGGAGAATGGAGTACAGATGCCTTCAGAACATCACCTTAAAACTGTATGTTACAGTCTATGTTCTTAAAAAATATATATTGCATCCAAATAGTATGCCTTGGTCTTGGCACTACTTTCATACACTATTTGCCCCAATATTTGTGACCAATTCTCCTTTTGCGCTACTCTGTCATTAGAAGTACTGTGATGAGGTTTCTATTTGCCTTCTCACATTGCCTGTCCCTCTGAGAAGTACTAAATCACATAATAAATTCCTTCAACCTTGCCTACTTGCCTTTCTTTATTTACAAACAAACATTGAAGCATCTGCTGTGGGGACGAATCCGTCCTTTCCAACAGCTCAGATACTAAAAGTTGGTCAAAGATGACAAGGGGAAATCACACCAGTGTTTTTCCCCATGAGGGGTACTAAGAAATACAAAAGGCTTGAATCCTAAAGATGTGGTTTCAAATTCTATTTCTTCCACTTACAGTCATGGGATCTCATTTAGGTCCTTTTAAAAAAGTTTTCTGAGCCTGAATGTACACAGTTACAATGTAAGGGTAGCAATGATGCAGATTTTTTTTTTTTTTTTTTTTTTTTTTTTTTTTTTTTTTTTTTTTTTAGCGTCTTGCTCTGTTGAACAGGCTGCAGTGCAGTGGCACAATTTCGGCTCACTGCAACCTCCGTCTCCTGGGTTCAAGCGATTCTGTCTCAGCCTCCCGTGTAGCTGGGATTACAGGCTTGAGCTACCGCGCCCGGCGAGAAATGTGATGAGAATTAAGTGCGGGAAGTCTGTGTATGGTGTCTAGCACATAGGTGCTCAGAAACGTTCCCCTTCTTGTGTGTTGCCACACCTCAGTAATTCTGTAATAAATTCTAAAGGACAGCCTCACGCTGTCTTTTCCCTGGCTATGGAGTTTAGCATCTCCCTGTGCCTTCATGTGCGCCCAGATGTGAATGAGTTCGCAAGAGCGCCCAGGAAAGGAAAGCCCGAGACCTGCACGTGCGAAAGGAAAAGCGCAGCTGAGAGCATCCTGAAGTTCCGACCGCCTCTGCACAGGAGCTCATTCTGCCTGAAGGGACACAGGGGAACGTGGGGAGCAGACCTTTCTTCTGCAATCTTTGCAAAATGGATTTGTCAGTAAAAGTCATTTTATAGAACAGCCAAAGACTCCCTGTAGATTCAATTACATGGAATAGAATCTGCTGCTGAATGTAAGAAAAGTGTTGCCTGAACTGCAAAGGGGAAAATAAATGATTTAATTCCCACCACCTCTCAACAGCTACCTTCTGTTTTAGAGACACTGGCAAAACTTCTAGGGCTCTTACTTGACATACCTACATCGTATTCTAGGCCTATTGGTTTCATCAGAGAAACATCCTTTCCTCACATAAGTTATTTCTTTCTGTTACTTGCTTGCAGTACAGATTTAAAGGGGCATTCAGGCAGCCTCCAGACGCCATGATGGATTAACTCTCATGTTACACAGTAATGCCGAAGCTTCTCTTCATTCTCAGAATTTATCTGACAACCAGTCCTGTATCGCCACCCTCAGCTGAACTTAACCTGAGTTGTTTTGTTTCACTTGTTATTGTAGTGAAATATACATAGCATAAAATTTGCCATTTAACCATCGTTAACTCTCCAGTTTTATGGCATTAAACGCGTTCAAATTACTGTGCAACAATCACCACCATTAATCTCCAGAACTTTTTCATTTTTCCCAACTGAAACCATACACGTTAAACCCTAACTCTCCATCCCTCCTCCCCCCAGCCCCTGGCAGCCACCGTTCTACTCTCTATGAATCTGACTGTCCTAGGGACCTCATATAGATGGACTCATACCTCTTATTTGTTATTCTGTGACTGGATTATTTCACTTAGCGTAATGTCCTCAAGCTTCATCCAGGTTGTAGCCGGTGTGAGAATCTCCTTCCTCTTTAAGACTGAATACTTCATTATGGGTAGAGACCAATGGACATTTGGGCTGTTTCCAGTCTTCAGCTACTGTGAACAGGCTGCTATGAAACATCACCTGACAAAAGTTCAGCGGGTGACTAGTGTTTAACCACATGGGACGTGGGCATGACCGAGCTCAGAGGACCACTGGGAAGAGATTCAGCTGTTTCTGAGCCTCTGTTCTTAGCCACTGCGTTGACTCATCACTGGTCTGCTCCCAGTTTTCTTTTGGAAATTATTATAGGAGGGAATTATCTGGGGGAGGCTTAATGGAGGTCTACCATACAGTTGTGTACAACACTAGCAAATAGCAGAATCAGCTAGAATTCACCACAGAGGCATTTGCATGTTTGTCACCCAGGAGATACTGAGAACATTCAGACCAAACTTTAACAGCTAACATATTGGATATTAAATTCTCAGGGTGTTGTACTTCGATTCTAGCCATTTACCATTGTGGTTTAGGTTGATGTTCTCTTTTAAAAGACAAAAATCAATTACCTAAGTATAGCCTCCCATGTTGCTGTCTGTTCAAATAGTACCCAAAGCCAAAAAGCAATGTTAATATGAATCGGAATCCAAATGTTCCAGAAAGAGATTCCTGTTTATTGGGGTATAGAGATATGTTTAAAAGGTTGGTGATTTGGACTTTATTATACACAATCGAGGCTTATGTGGAGAGCAAAGTCTGGGGTAGCAGAGATTTTATTAGCTACTATTTGTGTAATCTAGGCAGACTTTGTATCCGTGCGACAACTCTGCCAGGTGATTTTTATTATCTCAATCTTACAGATAAAGAATCAGCCTGAATCCTAGTGATTAAGTAATTTCTCTAGCTTTACACAGCTGGTAATTGGCAGGGCTGGGATTCTAGCCCAGGTTTGTCTGATTCCAAAGCCAATTTCTTTCCCACCTTTAATCCAGTGCTACTGGATTTACAAAAGGTAAAAGAAATTCAGTCTATGCTTACGTGGACCAGTGGTTCTCAAAGTGTGGCCTGTGGGCCAGCAGCATCAGCATCTTCAAGGAATTATCAGAAAAGCAAATTCTCAGGCTTCGCCCCAGCATTTTGATTTAGACATGAGGGGGATGGCCCAGCATCTGTCTTTGGCTTTTTGGGGTGTGAGTGTGTGTGTGTGTGTGTGTGTTTGAGACAGAGTTTTGCTGGAGTGGGGTGACTGCAGTGTGGAGTGTGGCTGGAGTATGGTGGCTCAATCACAGTTTACTGCAGGCTCAACCTCCCAGGCTCAATGGATCCTCCCACCTCAGCCTTCCAAGTAGCTAGGACTTCTGGTGCACACCACCACACCAGCTCATTTTTGTATATTTTGTAGAGATGGTGTTTCACCATGTTGCCCAGGCTGCTCTCCAACTCCTGGACTCAAGTGGTTCACCCACCTCAACCTCCCAAAGTGGTAAGATGATAGGCATGAGCCACCATGCCCAGCCCAGCATCTGTCCCTAATAAGCACCCCACCCCACTGGGGGTTCCAATGGCCTCCAAGCGTGAGAGGCCCTGGAGAGATGATCCCCTGTCAAGGGGGAGCAGTGGGTCATCTGCTGTTCACTGCATTTGGGTACCAAACAGAGCAGATGGGAATGGCAGGGACTGCAACACAGGTCGTGTTATACAAATGCTGGTCAGACAGTATTTTGATCCCAAAGAATTTTAGCTCATTTAAGATTGTTTGTGAGTTTCACACGGGTAAGAGTGTTAACGCTGATCTAAATTTTAATTTAGCCAATTTCCCTCCTCCTCCTTCCCCACCCCAGCTGTCACTTCCTGCAGCGAGTTACCTCAGGTATCTGGCATTTATTGAATAGATACCACCTTCCATGTTTGAGGAATGCCAGTTTCATCAGCAAACGCTCCCCTGTGGTCTTTTCCTGTGCATACTCATGCTGGAATTTCTGGACACAGGTTTTGCTTCTGTTCATGCACAGAGCTGAAGGCAGATTCCCAGCCAAGGAGACAATGCATAGAGACGACCGATAGAGCCATCGGATTCCTGTTGTTTGTTGACATTCTCTCGAGCACCAGAAACAATAAGACAGAGAAGTTCAAATGTTTGAACAGATTCCGAGGCAATTTTAGTGGGTCAGATGTCAACAGTGGTAAAAGAGATGAATATGGGGCCTTGATGTTTCGAAACCTTACAGACCTGAGGAAGTCCTTACAGAAATGCACTGAAATTTAACACCTTCCAGCAGAGCAGGAGCTGACTTTGACATCCTGACATCTCTCTGTTGAATGATTCAAGGTATTGACTCGCCCATGCTGCTTGAGCAAAGTGTCCAGATGTGAGCTGACGAGGTGCTTGGCAGAGAGCATAAATGATGAAACTGGAAGGAGAGCATTTTCTGGGATCACTCCATAGGGCTGAGGCTCAATAGAGCAGAGGAGAGGACCTTTGGATACACAGTACTGGTCCTGACAGTCCCGCTTCAAAGCTAGCTTCCAAGAATGCTTTATTCCAATTGTGCCACATGTTTGCAATGTCACTGTGAGTCTAATAGTCAGACAGGAAGGGCCAAAATAGCTGTGTGACAGTCACAGTGAATTAAGATCTTTGCATGTGCCTAGTCAACAGGGCTGACTCAGCAGAGGCTACTTGTATATTTAGGAACTGGGTGCCCTTTGATAGGGACTTTCACATCCCCAAAGACAGAGGGTGTAGGAACAGATGGGCCCTCGCAGGAGGGTAGCATGGTGCAGTGGGGAGATCCCGGGCAGCCTCTCCAAAACCTGTCTCTCCCGGTTATAGACTGTCCCATGTCAGGGGCCAAGCACCTTGCCGGCTCACATCTGGCCATTTTGCTGACGTCTCCCTGACTTCTTCCTCGCTGTAAGACGGGGATGCTCACCTCCGTTCTCACCTCCTCGGACTGTCAGGCAAATAGACACAAGGTGCCAAGGCTCCCAGCTTGCATTCTGTAACTTCAGTTGTCATCATACAAACATTCAGCCTCGTTATTTCAGAACCAGGTGAGTGTTAAGGCATCTCTGACATCAACAAAATCTTTCACACACCACCTCAGTGTGTAGATTTCTTGTATCAATAGCACGTCAAATAGTATACAATATTCCAATGAGAAGAAGGGAAATTAACATTTACTGTGAGCATAATGTGTCAGGCACACCTGTGTTCCAAATGTTCAAAGTCCTTGCACACATGCACAAGCCCTACGACAGGTTTTATTATCCCTAGTTTTAAAATAAAGACACAGAGGGCCAAATATTAAGAAATGTGTCTTGGGTCACAGAGGGCAAGAATTTGAAGCCAGGATGACTCATGCTAGACACCTTGGAGTTCTGTCACACTCCCTTTGACATGTTCTCATACACATTTTCCCCCAGACCCACCTACCGCCCTGGCTCCCAACCAGCCACCAGACAGGTAAACAAGTTGGGGCTCAGACTTCGCTTTTCACCATCTGCTCAGAAACAAATCCGTCACAACCTCTTAAGCTCTGCTTGGGGGAATGGCCCTTCCTGTCTAAGAGCTCAAGGTTTCATTTTGCAGAAAACACAGAACTATCATTTTGGATTCGTTTGTGAGTTGGCTCATCTCCAAATGCCATCAGAATGTTAAATCCCCAGCATTTCAGTGGAGGTCGAAGGAAGACAATCCCAGCAGTACTCTGATTATAACACACATCTCTAGCCGGTGTATGTCAACTGAAAAGCCAACAGCCAGGTCAGACTGTTACAATCAAGCTCTCTGCAGTTAATTTGGAAGCAAAGAAAAATAATGTACTTTCAATAGGTAAATGTGGTGTTTGAACAATGTAACTCAACTACAGAATTCCTCAAAAATGCGGAAGACAATCAGAAGCCTATTACCATGGCACAGCTTCTATCATTTGATGATATTTAGCTTTGTGTGTCCTCAGTCCTTTCATTGACAAACATGTAAGAAGATGAGGGAGGTGGCACTCGGCATTAGGGAAGCCTGACAGCCTGAAAGAAGGCTCCCAATGTTGGGGACACCCAGGCTATTTAGACGAAATCGGGGGGATGGGTCTGGGTGAGTTGCAGAGGGTACAATGGGAACAGTGGCCTAGGTGGAATTGGAAAGGAGCTCAGGGAAAAGGAGTACTGTTCACTCTGCCAGCCTATTTGATGCACCATAGACACAGCACCCAGGATACAGACTCATCTGGATCTTTGAGACCCAAAACCGAAGGACTGTCTCTAAAATAAAAGGAAAACTGCAATGGAAACAAAGAACGTAACGTAGTGCTAAGGAGTCAATAACAACCCAGCCCTTCAATAGTTAAACATTGATATGAACATTTCTTTAAAATGCAGCATGGCTGAGACGGGCGGATCACAAGGTCAAGAGATCAGGACCATCCTGGCTAACATGGTGAAACCCCATCTCTACTAAAAATACAGAAAAATTAGCCGGGCGTGGTGGTGGCGCCTATAGTCCCGGCTACTCAGGAGGCTGAGGCAGGAGAATGGTGTGAACCCGGGAGGTGGAGCTTGCAGTAAGCCAAGATCGCACCACTGTACTCCAGCCTGGGTGACAGAGGGAGACTCCGTCTCAAAAAAAAAAAAAAAAGTGCAGCATGGCTGTGTCTCATCCACCTGTCTACTCAGCATCACCACTTGGAGGTCTGGTAGACATCTAAACTTCACACATCCACCTTCCAGTTGCTCAAGCCAAAGTGCTTGGAGTCATCCTGGCTTTCTTTTCTCCACTCACATATATCATTAGATATATGTAGATCTACCTTCAAAGAGAGTCGAAATCCAGTCATTTCTTACCACCCTAGTGGTAAGACATCTTTCACCTAGATGTCTGGAAGCGTCCCAAAATTGATCTCCATGCTTTCACCATTGCCTGCTTGTTGCCATCCTTAGCCCAGGAAAGGAGCTCTTCCAAAACCCAAGTCAGAGCCCCTAAGCTGCTCAGACCCTGCAATGCTGCCCATTTGCCTTGGATCAGAACCTCGATGTGCCTGCATGACCTGGCCTCATCTGTCACTATGCCCTGGCTCACTCAACCCACTCCAGCCGCAGTGGCCCCCTGCGGTTTTTCCACACGGTAGGCACAATCCCACCTTGGAGTTCTGTTCTGGCTGTTCCCTCGATCTGGAGCACTTTTCTCTCAAACACTCACTTAGCTAACTCTGTTACTCCCCTTAAGTCTTTCTTCCAATCTCCCCTTCTCAATGATTTCCTATTCTGACTGTTCTATTTGATATGATGACCTGCCCCACTGCCCCATTCAACTGCTCTGCAGTGCCTTCTAACCTACAGCACAGTTTTTTTGACTTGTGTTTATTGTTTGCCCCCCACCGCCCCACCCCAAACTCAAGTATAAGCTCTGTGAGATCAGAAATCTTGATTTTGTTCAGTGAAGTAGCCCACGCCTCTATAACTATTCCTGGCTGATGGTTAGCACAAGGTAAATATTTGTTGGATAAACAGTGAGCAAATTAATTTGGCAGAAATGTGGAAGATTTATTGGACAAGGATAAGGCATACACAGGTAGAGATAAGTACCTGAAATTCAAGATAATGCTGAAAAGACAGAACTGGGCTGAAAATACAGGGTGGATAAAATAGGCATAGACAGTGTGACAGCAAAATTAATGTATGTGCAGTGTTGAATCTTGCTCTTTCCACTTAAAAAACATATTAGTCTTTTGGCTATTTGTTGCAGTTTTCATAAGTATTATTTTAAATGATTGAATTCCCCTAAATGGATACATAATAACCATTTATCTTTTGTTGGGCATCTTGATTCTAATTTTTCATTGTTATTAATGGTATTGTTATGAATGTCTTCATGCATATAACCTTTGCTATATTTTGGATCATTTCGTTATAATAGATTGACAAAGGCTAGACAAAAATAATTTTATGGTTCTCCTGAAGGGTTATACCCAATTTCATCATTTCAACCTTGCTGGAACACATGCATTGCACCATATTATTAACAACATTGCCCATTAATTTATGGAAATGTTGGCATGGTGTTTTCAATATGTATTTCCTTTTCTGTATGATGTTTATTTGTATCCTTTCCTCATTTATTTACTTGAAGCTTACTGTTTTTGTTTTATCAATTCCTATTAATTATTCACCAATCTGAGAGGCTAAAATGCTATTTTAATTTGCCATTTCTTATTAAGAATAAATTAATGTTCGGGTATATGTTTAAGAACTATTCCTATCTCCTTTCCTATGAACTGGCTGTATCTTTTGTCTGTGGCTTCTGTTTTTTATATTCAATTATTAATGCCATTTCATAATTACTTTCCTATACGACGTCTAAGAGTTGTTAAGGGAGGAGGGCAGGGCAGGATAGGAGGCTCTGCTCCACAAGATCATCCAGGGATCCACGCCCCTTCCCTCTAACTGCTCTGTCATCTCCCCAGGCTTTCGTCCTATCCTCATGGCCACTGCTGGTTGGCCACTGGCAAGTCTGAATTCTGGGTGCTCTGCCATGGGAAGGCAGAAAGAATGAAGACCATGCAGTTTCCTTTTTAAGAAAGTACCCAGGAAGTTGCACTGTTTACCTACCTGCCAGAAAGCTGGAGGAATGCAGCTGGGCATCGAGGTGCCCTACTAAAACCCAGAGGCTTATTGTTAAAGAGGAATGGGGGAATGAATACTGGGGAAATTACAAATCATTACGAAAAGATGTAAGTGAATTTTTCCCCACCAAGTGCCAAACACTTATTCCAACACAATTTATTAAATAAGACACTTTCGCCCATTGTTTACAGATGATCCTCTCTTGATATACTATTGATTCCGATAACAGAGGGCTGGGCATAATGCTTTACGCCTACAATCCTAGCTCTTTGGGAGGCTGAGGTGGGAAGATTGCTTGAAGTCAGGAGTTCAAGACCAGTGTGGGCAACAAAATGAAACCCCCATCTCTACAAAAAATATTTTTAAAAATAGCCATGCATGGTGGCATGCACCTGTAGTCCCAACTACTCAAGAGGCTGAAGCAGGAGGATTGCTTGAGCCCAGTAGTCTGAGGCTGCGGTGAGCTCTTATCACACAATTGCACTCCAGCCCAGGTGACAGCATGAGACCGTGTCTCAAAAAAAAATAAAAAAAAAGTCTTGTTTTCTTGGACAATATTCTTATTACACCATTGTCATTACTTGCTAATATTTATCAGAGGAATATATAGTTTGTCAATTTACCAAATTTTGCATAATATTGTTGAGTCACCTGAATTAAATTATTTAGGTTGTCAAAGAGATAACATTTACCTTTTTACAGATGTATCAACAAAAGCAAAACATTATTTTAATCTCAATGGATAGTAATACAGACTTGAAAGACACTTTAAGATTCCAAACTTGTTTTGCTAAGAAAATAATAACATTAATAAAATAAATGTGGTACCATATTTAGGGTAGGTATTAAATCCTCTATTTGAGTCTTGATTAAAAAAAAACATGGAACAAAGACATGTGCAAATAGGCGACATTAGCTGTCTAAGTGTGAGTGAATTGAGATATCATTTCCCTTTACACTGAAAATGGTATTAAGGAATGGTGAAAGATTAATAAAATTTAAAACTGCCATAGCAGAAGTGGTAAGGGTTGATAAAAATTAATAGAAAGTTGTGTTTCTCCTGCATTACTCAGGTTCACGTCTGTCACTAGCGGTTTCCGTAGTTCCTGGAAAACGCCATACTTGCCAATTCTTGCCATCTTTGCCCAGGATGGGTGATACACTGGTTCTGGAAATATAAAAAATCTTGACATATTGGTTGGGTTGATGTGTGGGCTGAGACTGAACATTGTAAGAGCTTTAAAAGTAAGGGTGTATTACCTGAGATGAACTAACTAAAATTTTGAAAAATGTAACTTTGTGGACTTATCTCTTTATTAAGCCTGTTAAGATTTTCCTTGTCTCCAGTCTGGACAAATGGCCTTCCAGATCCTAAAGTCACTCCTTTAGAATGACTTTGAGCCGTCATCCAATTCATCTTGCTGCTATGAGGCAGGATCATAATTAAACTGCTCAGGGAAATGGGAATCCATGTTCATTTTAACACTCTTCAGTGAAGACTGGCTTGTGAGGACTTCACCGACAGGTCTCCTCACTTAGGGATGCATCAAGCTCCAGGCAGCTGGCATGAGAGACAGGCAGAAGAGACCCCTGAAGGACAAGGTCTGGGGAACCTGGATGTCCTCAGGAAGGCGTTCTGACTGTGTCCCTCCCTCAAGCAGAGGGAGCAGCTCAGACACGAGAGCTGTGGGCCGGCAGGCAACTCCCACGTGGACTGAATAATTTTCACAATGGCAACTCAGAAGATAATTTCCAGGCTGGACACATCACAGCTCCTGCAACTTCCTGCCCCTCCCCCTGCCTGAATTAGAAAGGTGCCCAGCGCCGCCCCAGAGCCTATAGATGGCTGTGCCAGAGTGTTCTGGTGGTTTCTAGCATAACACCGCAAACGTGATCAGTTCTTTAAGACAGCACAAAAAAGGAAGGGGTGGTCACCCTGAGCCCTTCTCTTCCTCCACCTGCTGCAGAACAGCTCCTGTCTCTGCTCGAATAAGCGGATGAAGTTGGGCAGAGATAAAACTGATATGGTACAGTGGAGGCCCATAAGACAGGGTGACACAGGGGATAAGGGGAGAGTCTGAGGAGGAAGAAGAGGGTCTTCACCTACTTTAGATTTTATTTGAAATTTTAGAAAATTTAAGCAGCTAAATACAGAACCTTACAGTAAATGAATATAATACTTAAAATCCTGGCCGGGCACAGTGGCTCACGCCTATAATCCCAGCATTTTGGGAGGTGAGGCGGGTGGATCACCTGAGGTCGGAAGTTTGAGACCAGCCTGGCCAATGTAGTGAAATCCCATCTCTACTGAAAATATACACATTAGCCTGACGTGGTGGCAGGTACCTATCATCCCAGCTACTCAAGTCACTACTTGAAGTCAGTGTATAGCATCCTCTAAAATTCTAGTTTAAGAGAATGTTCCCAAACAGCTACCCGGGAGGCTGAGGCAGGAGAATCACTTGAACCCAGGAGGCGGAGGTCACAGTGAGCAGAGATCATACCACTACATTCCAGCCTGGGCAACAACAGTGAAACTCTGTGTCAAAAAATAAAATAAAATCCTGAGGGAGGAATACAGTCATCCCTACATATACTCAAGGCATTGGTCCCAGGCCTCCCTGAATAGAACAAACTCAGTGCACGCTCAAGTCTCACAGATGGTTCCATGGAACCTACTTTAAGGAAGGGTCTGCCCTCCCTCTGCATTACATGGGTTCCTCATTTCCATAGACATTGTATTTTCTATCTGTGTTTGTTTGAAAAATATCCAGATATAAGTGGATCCATGTAGTTGGCACCTGTGTCATTCGAGAGTCACCTGTAGTTTCCTCAGCACAGAAGTAACACAGCAAATCATAAAATAAAAATTTGACCATATAAATATTTAGCACTTTCAATGGAAAACCCAAGGCAAGAAAGCAAAGGATAGGCTGGGATGAATGACAGAAAATTGCTTACTGTATTTATTAAATAAAAAGAGGTCACATGAGAGCAAAAGAACATTGTAAACTTGACAGTTAAATGCCAAAGAATACAAGCAGATCATTCATGGGCAGGAAAATAAAACTAATCATCAAAATATGAGGAAAAACTCAGTGATTCTCACTTGTAATCAATGTTAGGCAAATAAAAACAACAAGGTGGCAACGTTCTTGACTTTTAAAATTGAATTAACATTATGTATACATTACCCAGTTCTAATCACAGTGTAGTGAAATCTGTACTTTCATTGTGACTGTGTTGTGTGTTTTTTTAAAGGAACTTGGAAATGTGTATGGTGTTTAAAAAATGATTTCCTTGTTCCAATAATCCCACTTAAAAAATTCTAGTTTAAGGGAATGTTCCCAAACATGGAAAAACATATATACAGGAAGTTGATTACAAAAGAGGTTACATGACAAAGTTAGAAAAAAAGTCCAGCAGCTGGACTCTGGTATAGTCACTTAGTGGCACATCGTACGCAGCTAGCAGTCATTATAGCAATTAGAATGTAACATGAGAAAATATTATTGAGTGAAACAAGCGGTGAGAAATTCTATGGATGTTAAGTGCAATGTCTTAGTCCTTTGGGACTGCTATAACAGAAATGCCATAAACTAGCTGGTTTAAAACAATAAACATTTATATCTCACAGTTCTGGAGCCACTGACAAATTCTGTGCCTGGTGGAGGCCCATTCCTTGTAGATGGCGTCTTCGCACTGTGCTCACAGGGCAGAAGGGAGAAGAAATGCACTCCTGAGCTTCTTTTATAAGGGCACTGATCCCATTCATGAGGGTTCTACCCTCATGACCTAATCATTTCACAAAGGCCCACCTCCTAACACCATCACTTTAGAGATTAGGTTTTAACACAGGACTTTTACCGGGACACAGACCATAGCATACAATGGACTATAAATGTAGTATGAGTTTGGGAAAAGAGACTCAAAATAAATATGCCTGTAATCCCAGCCCTTTGGGAGGCCAGGGTGGGAGAATCACCTGAGGTCAGGAGTTCAAGGCCAGCCTGGCCAAAATGGTGAAACTCCATGTCTACTAAAAATGCAAAAAAATTAGTCGAGCATATTGGCACATGCCTACAGTTCCAGCTACTCAGGAGGCTGAGGCAGGAGAATCGCTTAAACCCAGAAGACGGAGGTTGCAGTAAACCAAGATTGTGTCATTGCACTCCGGCTGAAGCGACAAGAGTGAAACTCTGTCAAAAAAAAAAAAAAAGAGAGAGAGAAAGAGAAAGAAAGAAATATGCCAAAAAGATAGTGGTGGCTGGGTTGTGGCCAAAAAAAAAAAAGAGAAAGAGAAAGAAAGAAATATGCCAAAAAGATAGTGGTGGCTGGGTTGTGGCCATGAAATGATCTAGGATTAACTTTCTTTATCTTCAAAAGTTTTGGTGTAAGGTTTATAACACATTTAAGTTTTAAAACAGACTAATATAATAGATTCCTTGAAAGGTGGAAATTAGGAGATGCTGGTTCCTCAAACAATCAGCGTACGCTGGGGCTGGGAAGGGCCCCCACTCCCTACCATGACCACCCCCACATCTCCAACAAGGTTAAACATCTTGAGTGACCCTGAGTCAATATCTTTGGTCCATTCTATCTTCAGATCCTATCTAATTGCTATAAAATTATTAATTCAGACTAGTCAAAAGATGCATGTATGAACTTCCCATGGCTGTTGCAACAAATTACTGTGAATTTAGTGGTTTAAAACAATAGAAATCTATTATCCTACAGATGTGGAAGCCAGAAGTCTGACGTGGTTTTATAGGTCCTAAAACTATGACGTCAGCAGAGTTGTGTTCCCTCCAGAGGCTCTAGGGAAGCATTGGTTTCGCTGCCTCCTCCAGCCTGCAGGATTTCATCCCCTGAATTCCTTAGATCCCGTCCCTTCCTTCATCTTTGAAGTCAGTGTATAGCATCCTCTATCTGACTGTGTTTCCCTCTGCCTCCATCATCACATGACCTTTTCTTCTTCGGTGGTCAAATTCCTTCTGCCTCTCTCTTAAAATGACACATGGGATTGCATTTAGGAGGACAGATGCCCTCCTGGATCATCTTCCATCTCAAAATCCTCAGCTTGATCACATCTGCAAAGACTCTTTCTCCATGTGGGGCAATAGTCACAGGTTCCAGGAATCAGGACATTAGTATTTCTGGGGAGTGTCGCTCAGTTTACCACATGACCTTTCTATGTCTTCCAGCCACTGAGGATGTTGAATTAGGAAGATCTGTGCATGATATGTTGATTTTTCGTGATGATAGTGACAGTTTCTTGGGCGTATAAATATGTCAAAACTATCAAATTGTGTAGTTTTTAAAGGTGCAAGTTATAAAATGTTAATTCTCCCTCAACATAGCTGTTAAAAAATAAAGTATAATTTCATGTTACACGATACACACTCTCTGAACAAACGTGACAATGTTCTTTTTGAATTCGTTTTGTATAATTTTATGTAGTTGGGGAAATTGTTGGTATAGCTTCACATAGGAGTCTGCAGGAACAGCAGGTAAAAATCTAAAACTCAAGGGAGCCTTAATTAGTCTTTAAATGAACTTAATGCTCTTTGGAGGGTACAGTCCCCCAGGTGACATGCACTTAACCATCATGACTTCAGTGTGCTCCCATCCCCCCTTCCCCCCCCACACACGTGCTTTTCCTGAGGTTGACTGGCCTGTGAAGGTCAGGGGAAGGCACACAGGGCCCTCAGGGTGGTGACATCCATCGAAGCTGGCACTGCGGGGGTGTCCATCTTCCTGTGGATCCAGGTCACTGTGGAGCTTCACATCTTGCAGGGTCAGGTCATCCTTTACCAGTATCCTTGCAGTTGTCCAATAGTAGGTGAGCTAACGGGCTGCTCCTGCACTCCTTTGGGCTATGGGGAGAATCCAGAGGCAAAGAGAAGCTCCAGCTGATTGGCCACAGATGAGGGCTTTTGCTGCTTTCTGGGGCTCTACCTGAGAAAAGGAGCTCAAGACCTCTTGAATCTCAGGACCCCTAGAATCCTTACACCTCTTTGGGGTTGTATTCTTCCCCCTGGGGCATGTTTAGGAGAAGCATGACAGAGTTTCTCACTCTCTTCTTATTCCCTTCTATTTGCTGGAACAGGAAGCCACCAAAGAAACTTCCAAATCTAGTGGGTTTGTCCAGAGTTGCCTCAGATTTCAGTACTGTGCCCGGTGTCCGGCTGTGCCACCCTTCCAGAGACCATGATGTAGAGTGCCCTGTATGCAGAATAAGGCTACAGGGAAATGTGGAAAGGGATGGGGAGGCTTAGTTAGCCTCCTGTCATGAGTCAGTTGTGTGCACCTGCTTGTCTGTGCCTCCTCTTACACTACAGAACAGATTAATTTGACCTCAGCAGCTTATAGAGTAAAGGCCCATGAAGAATAAACTATTTATCCATTGATCTCTGGCATAAAGGTTTCCATGAAAGGCCAGACGCAGTGACTTACGCCTGTAATCCCAGCACTTTGGGAGGCCGAGGCCGGCAGATCACTTGAGGTCAGGAGTTCAAGACCAGCCTGGCCAACATGATGAAACCCTGTCTCTACTAAAAATATAAAAATTAGCTGGGTATGGTGGCGGGTGCCTGTAATCCCAGCTGCGCAGGGGGCTGAGGCACAAGAATCATTTGAACCTGGGAGGCAGAGGTTGCAGTGACCTGAGATCGCACCGCTGCACTCCAGCCTGGGCGAGAGTGCAGGATCAGTCTTGGAAAAATAAAAATAAAAAACCAAAACCAAAACAAAACAAAATAAAAAAGATTTGCATGAAAGACAAACTTCAGAAATACTGAGCACAGGACATTCAGTAGGAAAGAGTACGATAAATATGAATATATCCTAGATTGTACCCTAGGTGCAATCCAAATACTATTTCAGTTACCAAAAAAAGCCCCCCAAAAAGTTAATTCTCTATTTTGTCAATGCTGAAAGTTTGAAATTGGTTATGTTACATTTACTTTAAAAAGAATACAGTTGTATTAAATACAAATATTTGTTGTTATAAATATTTTTAATTTTAAAATAGGAATTGGTGATGTTTAAGAATCATGTGAGAGATAGATAGAGCAGCCCAGATGCAGCAGCTCATCCAAACTGTCTGCCTTCTGCTTGCTGTCCCTGCCTTTCACATATGGTTCTGCCCTTTCATCCTCTCTTGAGTTTTCCTCCTAACCTTTTTCCTTAAGCTTTGTCAGCCAGATTTCATTCAAAGTAGAATGATAAACTCCTGGAGCTTACGACAAAGGAATAGGAGAGCCCAGTATCTCTTATGCACTGACAAAGTTGTGAGGTCCAAAGTCATTCATGTATTTGCATGTTTACAGCAGCACAATTTGCAATTGCAAAAATATGGAACCATCCAAATGCCCATCAATCAACGAGTGAATAAAGAAAATATGGTGTGTATATATATATATACACACACACACACACCAGGGAATACTACTCAGACGTAAACAAGAATGAAATATTGGCATTTGCAACAACCTGGATGGGGGTGGAGACCATTATTCTAAGTGAAGTAACTCAGGAATGGAAAACCAAACATTGTATGTTCTCGTTTAAAAGTGGGAGCTAAGCTATGAGGACACAAAGGCATAGGAATGATACAATAGACTTTGAAAATATGGGAGAAAGAATGGGAAGGGGGTGAAGGATAAAAGACTACAAATTGGGTACAGTGTACACTGCTCGGGTGATGGATGCACCAAAATATCAGAAATCACTAAAGAGCTTATCCATGTAACTAGACACCACCTGTTCCCCAAAAATCTATTGAAATAAAAAAAAATGTGTGTTTGAAGAGCTACTTGAAGAATTCTAGCAATCTTGTTGCTTCATATGGAGGATTTGATGGAGGATACACTGCCAATTGTTTGTGTTATAAGCAACTAATTACCATATTTCAGAATTTACCTCATTCTTGGTCAAGAATGATTTCTAAAGACTTTAACAGAGTGTTTAAGATGGACAAGAAGGACCCATTAACTTGCCCCAATTTTTAGTCTTAGGTCTAAATTAACAAAAGTTTACATATTGGGGCTGAAATTAGTTGCACGTCTTTAGTTAATGTATAGAGCCTTAAAATAGTTCTTGACATAAGTCTTTCCACTCCCTGCAATCTGCACTGAGGGGAGGCGGGGAAACTTGAATCTCAGGGGATCAAATTGCTACTGCCACTACAGTCACCAGCATTCCCATAGAATTCCAAAAGCTCTCGCAGTTAGGTTTCGTTAAGTCTAGTAGTGACTGCAATACTGATATAACTTTTAGAAAGAGAGTTCTTCATTTGGAGTAAGCCTGGGACCACACATCTGCACTGTGTTGTAATGCAAATCAGGGAGAAGCAAAGCCTTTTCTTGTTCTTTGTTGCCAGCCTTAACAGGAGTTACATTTCATCTTGCATCTTGTCCCCAAATGGAGACTATCATCTCCTCTTGTCTACTCGGCATTTCAGGATATGAGTTAATTTATCATACCAGTCTTTCCATGTAAATATGCATTTTTCAAACATATATCCAGTCCTTTATTTAACCCTATTATGCAGATGCTATTTTTATTAGCTGTGGCAGCTGACAGGTGATAGAGCTTTGCCCAGGTGGTGCTTCTTGCAGCTGCTGCTGAAGCAGGAACCTGGGCCATACACAGATCTTGGCACTGTCAGCTTCTGCTTTCAGTAGCAGCTGAAGCAAGCACAGGACTGAAATCTGGGTGCACACCAATTAGCAAGCTCTAGAAACTACCAAGGCAGCAAGTCAGGGCTGCAAAGGCTTAGCTGCAGGATACCTGCTGCATGTCAACCTTCATTCGGGAAAAGAATTCTTTTAACCTTAAAAAGTCATTGTATAAGCAGTGAGGCATGGTAACGATATGACAGGTAGGGACGAGGTATGATTAGAGAGGAAGAGAGGCGCTCTGGGCCTTTCATGGCATGCCTTGCGATTTCTACAGAGCAGAGTTTGGCTCTCTATTTCCAGTTCTTGTGGGACACATGGTAAGACTTGCGGGTGCCTGTTAGCTGGGCGTGGTGGCGGGCGCCTGTAGTCCCAGCTACTCAGGAGGCTGAGGCAGAAGTATTGCTTGAACTTGGGAGGCGGAGGTTGCAGTGAGCCGAGGTCACACCACTGCACTCCAGCCTGGGCGACAGAGGGAGACTCTGTCTCCAAAAAAAAAAAAAAAAAAAAAAGACTTGCAGGTGCCTGATGACAAGAGAGCTAGAGCCTTTATCATTGCCACCACCACCTTCCTGATCGACTTGGATGGCTACAAAATGCTGGCAGAATCAGCATAAGAGAGCTGTACTTCCTTCTCATTTCAGGAACAGATTAATGCCAGCCATCTAGGCCTACTGTGTGATTCCAGGCTTTTACTTAGGTTACTGGGAGGTAGGAAGTGGACTCGCTGGGCTAACAGGGACTGAGGCAGAGGCATGAGGTTTCTTCA